>NW_027468674.1:8540882-8543382 GCF_046254945.1 Alosa pseudoharengus | reverse complement strand
TGAATATCTCGAGAACCGTAGGGTTTAGGAGGACCATTTTTTTTTGTATGTTGATCTCAAAGGGCCATGTCAACCCATTCCATAACCACTCATTTCATGTATAGCGCCACCTAGTTAAATACAAAAAAGTAAAAATGAGGTGTTGTAATCGCAGGTATCTGTGACCTAACATAGTCAAAACTGCACGAAATTGGAAGTGTAGGATCATTATGACACCCTCTGAATGCCAAGTTTCGTGGAATTCCGTTTATGGGGGGCCACACAATAAATTAATTTATGTTACTATACACCAACTGGCCTGTAGGTGGCTGGAGACAGTTTTCTGTGAATATCCTGAGAACCGTAGGGCCTAGGAGGTCCACCTTTTTTTGTATGTTGGTCTTAAGGGGGCATGTCAACCTATCCCATTACCACTTATTTCATGTATAGCGCCACCTAGTTAAAAATTAAAAAGCAAAACATTAGGTGTTTTCATCAAAATATCTCTGGCTGACATGGTCAAAACTGCACGAAATTGAAAGTGTAGGATCATTATGACACCCTCCGAATGCATGCCAAGTTTCGTGGACTTTCGTTTATGGGGGGCCTTACAATAAAATAATTTATGTGTACATTTAGTGACCGTACACCAACAAGGATTCCCGGGACACTGAAAGACCGGGGTACACGAAACTTGGTGGGCATGTAACCCCACATGGATAGCATGGAACCTCCGTTTTTCATTTTGATCTGTAGCCCCCCCGCTGGACTGGACCCCCGAAAGGAGGGTAGGGCAGACACAGTTTTCTGTGAATATCTTGAGAACCGTAGGGCCTAGGATGACCAATTTTTTGCCTCCAGGGGTCATGTAAAACCATTCCATATGCACACATGTGCATAAACAGATACACACGCACACACATACTGTACATTCACAGTAATCCTACGTATGACACATACACAGTAGACATATATACGCATGCATGCACATGCACACACACAGGCACATAAACAGGCAAACACACAAGCACATGCACATGCACATGCACGCACACACACCCACCCACCCACACACACACACACATTTTTGTCCACAATCTTGCCACAATCTTACATACGGTTCCTTTAAGGTTTTAGCATGACTAATCACAATTGGTAGAGTTAAGGTTTTAGCATGACTAATCACAATTGGTACAGTTAAAGGAACCGTATGTAAGAAATTTATTTCAATTAATCATAAAATGGCCCTGATATGTCACTAGACATTAAGAAATCATGTTCATTTCAAATACTTATATCACTGACAACAGTAGTCCGGCCAGGATATTGTCATTTAAAAAGTGAAGTTGCAGCCCTCAACTGATGTTGATGTTGTGTTTTGGCCTGATGTGCCATCCTCCACTTATCTACTAATCAGGAAGTCAGTGGTGTTTCGGCATCCGCTTGGCAACCTCGAGTCAGGGGGGAGGAGGAGGGGATACACCGCTGTACAGTAATTTGAAAGTGATTGCAGTACCAGTTTTGGCCACAATCTTACATATGGTTCCTTTAAGGTTCAGCATGACTAATCAGGTAGAATAGAGTGATAACATGACTAATCACAATTGGTAGTGTAAGATGCGAACAACACCACTAATCTCAACTGGCACAGAAATGTGAATGAGAGAGCTGGAGAATGCCTGTGCCAAAAAGCCTCAGCACCCTGACAGCGGCGGACCCATTTCAACAACCATTCCGTGTTCTAACAACCATTCCGTGTTCTAACAACCATTCTGTGTTCTAACAACCATTCTGTGTTCTAACATGAGATTAGCTCTGCAGGTATAACCAGGGATGTAGTGGAGGCTAAACGCAGTTTACCCACCTCTGAAATTTCAGCGTTTATCCACCTCTTATTAGAGTTTATCCACCTCTCAGAAGAGTTTATTCACCAACTGCAACTTTTAACATTTAAAAATCACAGTGTTTTATCCACATTCACAATATCTACACTTATCAACACTCTAGGAACCATTTACAGTAATACCACTGGTATCATTATAAACATTGGACAATAACCTCCACCGTCATCAAACATGTTCTGCATGCCTTTTTTAAAAATCTGATATCGCATGACGCAGCCCACCTTACGGTGATCACAGAATTCATAGTTTACCCACCTCTTATTTGACCACTACACCCCTGGGTATAACGCTGTCCTACAGTGTCAAATATAACTCATCAGAACTCTCCCATCCGCAGCCGCTCCACAGGAATGTTACAGTTTTTCGCAGTCGCTTTGGTGCATTTCTCGAATCATAATGCACATTTGCACAACAGTTGGTACATTTCTCAAAACAATTAGTACAAACTGCACCGCATAGGGGATGACCTGCAAAAGTGTGTATCTTGCTCAAAATGCTTAGCTTATGCCTCAAAAGCAAATAATTATGCCAATTATGCCGGTCAGTGCAATCAAAATGACAAGTCATGATGACATTGTTTATGTCAAGATAGTCAAACTGTTTGGTCTTGTTGTCAA
>NW_027468674.1:8525882-8528382 GCF_046254945.1 Alosa pseudoharengus | reverse complement strand
TGAGTGATGATGAGATTGACCCATCAGACGTGGTGTGTGGCGACTCCAACACCCCGGGGCTCACTGGCTCACGGCGCTCGCTAAGATGAATGTGCTCGCCCATCAAAGGACAGCCTTTCAGAGCAGAGCGGCTGCACACAGCGTCTGACACGCAGCCCGGATGAGGCCCGCGCCCGGGCCAGGTGTGGGCCGGACGCTGCAGCCCCATGGGCAGCCACACGCAGGGTCAGGCGGATCGATGCAGACCCACCACACAGAATCACAAAGCACAGATCAACTGGCCTGACCTCGGAAGGCCATCGCTGCATTCTCTCTGCTATCGGCCCATCTGACTGTCTTTGTGTGTGTGCGTGTGTGTGTGTCTGTGTGTATGTATGTCTATGTGTGTGCATTCTCGCTGATGGGATGTTCGTGTGTGTATGTGTGTGTGTGTGTTTATTTATGTGTGTGTGTGTATCTGTGTGTGTGTGTGTGTGTTTTTGGAGAATGAGATTACACACTGATCTGCCCATAAGCTTTGTTTCGCAGTTGACTGAGAGAGAGCATTTGTAACACAGGTGGCACACCTTCATATTTTGTATGGGCTGTGTGTGTGTGTGTGTGTGTGTGTGTGTGTGTGTGTGTGTGTGTGTGTGTGTGTGTGTGTGTGTGAGAGAGAGAGAGAGAGATACAGGTGGCTTACCTTCGCTCGGATGACGGTGCAGTGTAACGAGCTAGTTTCCGTCTCGTAACGAAGATCGAACTCCAGAGTACCCAGAGACGCTAAAAAAGACGACCAAAGACATTAATTACTCAGCAATCAATCGATTGATCACCTATGATTGGGCAATTTATCAGCAGCTGGTCTGTTAACTAATAGATTACATCTTGCCAATCAGATACCAAATTCCCTGGTGTACACAGGGGCATATGCGCTTGGTATTAACAGAAGCAGTGACCTTTAAGGAGAGTTTTACTGATACACTTTTTTATTGTATAGATGAATAACCATGTCAACAAGTACAGACTCTAGCAGAATGTGGTTAATTTCTTTTCTAACCTTTATCCATAAATAATGACAATGACTCCAAACACGGAGAGATATTGACAGCTATGTATTAATCCTTAATTAACAGTTAATTAATGGCATTAATAATGCTCAAGTAATACCGCTAAACAATGTTGTTCATAAAGAACTGTGATTTCTTCTGTCCACTCCTCTGTGACCATTAAACTAATCTCCTTTCAGAGGTCACTATGTACTGATATATTGGTTAATAATGATAATATAATCCAAACCCTCTATGATACCAGCTAACCTGATCACTGACGAGACTCCAGTGAAAAAAACATCTGGTATCACCACATACTACCATCCCTGCTCGCAGCTATTATTTCCTCTTGACATAAAACACAGTCTATGGGCTGCACTCGGTGAAAACCAAACCATATGGTTGTGTTTGTTCATTGTAAATTTCATAGAACTAATTCTGATGAGCTAGATAGAATGGCAAAAGCGTTGCAGCGCCTGAAGTTGACGACAGCTAGAATGAGTGAGTGAGTGAGTGGCCCTACAAACTACCAGCTAGTTCAAGCAAATTACCCAACGTATATCTTAATATCCAGTGTCATTTTTTAATTCACTTCAGTTGTCGTCCTAAACTGGAAGTGGCCATGATGTCGAAAATGAACTATAGACAAATAAGATATTAACTGATAATATGAATTAGCATAGCATAGTAATAACCTATGGCAGACATAGACAGGCTAACTCATTCGACAACAGCACCTGTTGTGGCTGTCACCAGCCAGTTGTGTGTTGCTGTTGTATACTGCGCTATGTTGTATTTTAATCTGACTAGATTGTCGACCAAGTGCCCAACCAATCGGACTAGGACTTTAACATCTTTCCCTGTGTATAACTGAAAAAGTTAAGGCCAGAGATAGCCACTGTGACCAGTGAACATAGTGTCTGCTGTTGGAAGCGTCCATGGCTGATGACCCACTGTTGTCGTCGCTATCGCAACTGTCGATCTCTATGGACGTATCCATACTGCTCATCATCGACAGCGTCCCTCCCCCTCCTCCAGTTGCCCCCGGCGACATCGGAGACAGCAGCCCACCAACCGCGGAGGCCCCACCTCCCCCCGGCAACGGGGATGACGGACAGGCAGCCTGGTTAGGTGACAGCGAATCAGAAATGGAGGAGGTGGGGGAGAGGCGGGGAAAGTAGGCAGAGATCTGCCTGATTGGTCGGATGGGACCTGGACAGACGTCGATGGCCATGTGCTCCTGGATGGAGATGCCCATCCGCTTTCCCTTTCGCACCGTCATTTAGCTATGAGAGCGAGGGATAGAGAGAGAGAGAGAGAGATGGAGAGAGAGGTAGATAGATAAATATCAAGGCAGCTCTATTGAGTTTAAAATGTAAATATCTAACTTAAATGTAAAGATTTCTGATGTACACAATGTATGTATAGTGTATTTTTGTTTATTTATTTCTGTAGGATTTCATGCAAGT
>NW_027468674.1:8433382-8508382 GCF_046254945.1 Alosa pseudoharengus | reverse complement strand
TTGCGTTTCTTTAGGAGTCCGCTGTCTTGGTTTGTATAGAAATGGATATTAAGTGACACATACACGCAAGACGGTGGAAATACGGGACCAACGGTAATAGGGGGAGTTCCGATAATCATTTGCTGTACAGTACTGTACAGTATAGTAGAACCCACACAGAAGGTGTCGGGTATCCTCAACACAGAATATCTTCATGTTGGGTTCTTTGCGGTTCCCTTTGGAGCTATTTAAAGGTTCTCTTAGGGACGTGTCTCACCTTTACTTTGATAGGGCTGCAGGAGTGGGACAGGAGTGAAAAACTACTTGAGCTGAACTCTTGGGTTCCAAGTCCAAACGCAGACACAGACTAATAAATGAGCTGTGTTCAAATATGCCAAACAGAAGCAAATACGTTTTATTTGAACTTTTACATTTGGACATTTATAAGTCAACCTTCAACATTTTTTAATTTAAATGCTAAACCTTTGTCCAGCGTCCATGTTTGCTCACATAAAACCACCTCCTCAGATAATTTGTCTGTGTGGCCAAAAGTTTGCAGTGAACTTGTTATGAACTCTATAAAATTCACTAAACTTCATCTAAATTCGGCATCTCCACCCTGCACCTGTAGAACCCAGGTAACTATCGGTTCTTTGTTCTTGCTGAGGAAGAACCAGTTCTCTCCCATTGTCTGTGTGTGTGTGAGTGTGTGTGTCTGTGTGTGTGTGTGTGTGTGTGTGTCTGTGTGTCTGTGTGTGCGTGCGTCTATTTGTGTGTAAATGTATGCATCACGTCACTATGGTATGAATGATTTATTTATATTTACTCAGCCAGAGCCAAAGATCAACCTTTAATCCTCATCCATAATTGAGTGCTTGTCCATAGGAAAGCACTGAACATGCCAGTGGTGCGATCAGTCTATAAGGTGCAGAAGTTTGGTCCTCACAGGGAAGGTAAGGGACACCTGGTCCCAGTCTTTATCTGTCATACTTCACAGAATAGTGTGTGAAAGAGAGAAAGTGCGTGTGTGTGTGTGTGTGTGTGTGTGTGTGTGTGTGTGTGTGTGTGTGTGTGAGAGAGAGACAGAAAGTGTTTCTTTGTGTGTGTGTGTGTGTGTGTGAGAGAGAGAGAGACAGAAAGTGTTTCTTTGTGTGTGTGTGAGAAAAAGAGAGAGAGAGAGAGAGAGAGGGAAAGAGAGAGAGGGAGAAAGAGAGAGAACACATACAGGACATTGTGTGTGAAATTGGTCCATAATTACTATGGAATCCAATTAATTAAGAGGGATTATTGCTAATAGTGTCAGCCTCTTGGCCGCTCCATTAAATGGGCCAATCCATCAAGTGGCAGCAATTTAATGAATACAGTGAGCTGGTCGGCTGGTGGGAGGGCGCACTTTGGGCTTTTGAAATAGTTCTGCTCCTGATTTTCATATTCAATATGCCATTCTAACCACTATGGAAGGTGCATGAGAATATCATGATCGTATATCATTAATAGAGAGTATAGATGGAATAGCTTTAGAGAATAGAAGTTAACCTCACTGATGTTCGGAGATGTCTTGGGGTTGAGTTGGGGTGTTGTGCTACAGGTTGAATCTTGTTTGATCGCCCACAGTGGACATTGACAGTTTCCACCTACATGACTGTGGACATCAGAGCACGCGCTGGACACATTATGCTCATGGCCACACACATGGACACACACACACACACACACACACACAGCCGCGCACCAAACCAGAAACTGTGTTAATTCTCTATTTGGTCTCATTCGGAATTTTCAAGCCAGTTGCTAGGCAACAGGGGAACTTCTAAAACCACTGGTATCATGACTGCAGAGACCTGATGGGGGTGTTGCGCTTGTGTGTGTGTGTGTGTGTGTGTGTGTGTGTGTGTTTGAGTGTGTGTGTGTTTGACAGAGAGAGAGAGTGTTGTCTGATGGTGACATGGATGATATAGAGAGGGGTTTGTGTGTGTGTGTGTGTGTGTGTGAGTGTGTGTGTGAAGCCCCCCCCCCCAAAAAAAAAGGGAAGCAGAGGCACAGTGGGTCTGTCACTGCTGCTTCCTCCAACCCCCCCATCAGTCCGCAAACCAAACACACACACACACACACACACACACACACACACAGCTGTTTCTGCCTCTGCTTGCGAGTCTCAGAGCCTCCCCTTCCCCTATGCCTCTTCTCTCTCTCTCTCTCTCTCTCTCTCTCTCACACACACACACACACACACACACACACACACACGCACGCACACACATACACACACACACATTTCCAGACGTATAAAACACATTGCACCCAATAAATCCACATAGTGGATGGACTGTGGTATATATGCCGACTATATTAAAGACAGAAAATAAGCCATTGCGATGCACCCCTCAATGTTATTGCTTTCCTAGTGCTTAAACATGGGATTCAGTTATGTGAATATCTCTCTCTCATTCTCACTCACTCTCTGTCTCTATCTATCTCTCTCATTCTCTCTCTCAGTCTCTCTCTCTCTCATTCTCACTCACTGTCTCTCTATCTCTCATTCTCACTCACTCTCAGTCTCTCTCTCTCTCATTCTCACTCACTCTCTCTCTATCTCTCTCATTGTCTCTCTCTCTCATTGTCTCTCTTTCTCATTCTCTCTCTCATTCTCACTCTCTCTCTCTCATTCTCACTCTCTTTCCATCTCTCTCTCTCTCTCATTCTCACTCTGTCTCTCTCATTCTCACTCTCTCTCACTCTCTCTCATTCTCTCTCTCTCTCTCATTCTCACTCTCTCTCCTTCTCTCTCTCTCATTCTCACTCTCTGTCACTCTCTCTCTCATTCTCTCTCTCTCTCATTCTCACTCTCTCTCTCTCTCTCTCTCTCTCTCATTCTCACTCTCTCATTCTCACTTTCTCTCTCTCTCATTCTCTCTCTCTCTCTCTCTCTGTGCGCATGCGGGCGAGTGGGCGGAGCTTGAGCATGTGAGTGAGTGGGCGGAGCTTGAGCGTGCGGGCGAGTGGGCGGAGCTTGAGCGTGTGAGCGGAGCTTGAGCGTGTGAGTGAGTGGGCGGAGCTTGAGCATGCGGGCGAGTGGGCGGAGCTAGAGCGTGTGAGTGAGTGGGCGGAGCTTGAGCGTGTGAGTGAGTGGGCGGAGCTTGAGCATGCGGGCGAGTGGGCGGAGCTTGAGCGTGTGAGTGAGTGGGCGGAGCTTGAGCGTGTGAGTGAGTGGGCGGAGCTTGAGCATGCGGGCGAGTGAGCTTGAGTGGGCGGAGCTTGAGCGTGTGAGTGAGTGGGCGGAGCTTGAGCGTGTGAGTGAGTAGGCGGAGCTTGAGCGTGTGAGTGAGTGGGCGGAGCTTGAGCGTGTGAGTGAGTGCTGTGTGGCCGCTGTGTGGGTGCTGTGTGGCCGCTGTGCCAGGTACTCTGATCCTTTACTCTTTTTCTTTTCTCTCTCTTTACCTTCTTCTCTATGTTCATTGTGTTTGTTGAGGGTATTGGTACAACTTAGGTGTTTTTGGTGGGGTTTGGAGATTTCTTCTCTTACCGAGGCACTTTTTCTGTGCTGGGAGCATGGCAGCCTCAGATAAAGAGAAGTTTGAATCTTTAACGCGGCGACATGGCATTAAAATTACAGCCAACGCCAGCATCGAAGATTGTAGCTTAGCTATAGGGGAAATCATTGGCCACGATAAAATAGTTTCTGCTGCACGAATGAACAGTGCGGTTGTTTTGTTTTTGGCTTCGGTAGACCTGTTTAACGCTGTCGTTGAACGTGGTGTTGTAATCGACGGCACTTTCACCACAGTTTTTCCTTTATCATCCCCTTCTAAGAAAGTGATCCTTTCTAATGTCCCACCATTCATTAAGGACGATATTCTTAAAGAAACTCTCTCCCGCTATGGCAAACTGGTGTCACCCATTAGGAAGATAGCAATATCGACCAATTCCCCATTGCTCAAACATGTTGTGTCTTTTAGACGTTTTGTGTACATGACTGAACAACAATAGCGACTTGGATCTGACTTTAAATGTGACGGTGGACGGGTTTAGTTATCCTATATACGTCTCCTCTTGTTTAATGTGTTTTGGTTGTGGGCCTGTCCCGAAAAAAGAGATGAGTCCACTACCGGTGGACCTGGGCAGGGTAACACTAGTAACAAACCAGGGGGGTGTTCCATCAACCTCGCTAATGAAGGCGGCGCTTAACTCATTGAGTGCCAAAAACGTAATATTACGTTTTTAGCTTTTTTTTTTTATTACAAAACTAGACACTCTAACACACCTTATATGTGATTTTGGGAACTCTGTGATGAATTGAAATGAAATATATGACGATCGAAAACTCATGAAAATGCACAATCTGGACATTTTATCATAACTCGGTTGCCGCTTTGGGTCGAATCAGTGACGCATGCACGTCAGGTCAAAACCAGGCCATTTTCGTGGGTCTATCACTAGGTGGCAGTCTCGCCAGGTCTCGCTGATCACTTCCCGGAAAGTTTACACAAGTAAGTAATAGGCAACACTTCATATTTCATGAAAGACCACTAGCCACTGTTTAGCTTGGGATTTCTCAGGAACAGAGGCGTGTAGAAATACACGGTTTGCACACACCGAGAGCTTAAAGTCTCACCTTTTAATCGGGCCATTGTATGTGTTCATAGCTATAACACAGAATATGCTGTGGCTGTACAAAAATCATCAACAATGGTCTAGATTGCTGGCACTCTAGGACAAAGCTCCCGAAAACAGCTTGGCATTCAATGAGTTAACAGAAATAGCCTGGCTTGAACTAGCGTAGACTTTCACTGTTCCGTTCCATTAACTCAAGTTAGCGGCATCTTGGCCTTGTTTATTCAAGCGAGGTTTAGTTCAGCTTCATCTCTGCTCGTGCACAAGGTAGAAAAGTAGACCAAAACAGTAGATTGACGAAAAGACGATATATGTCGTAAAATTAAAACTAGATGATTTCTGTTCTATAGACAAGTGCCATCTTAAGTTAGGTAACGTGACAAACGTTAAGATGTTTTAACTTACCATTTATGAACCTAATCAACGACGGTAGGCCCTACACTTCTGAAGATAGTATATTCCTCCATTATGAACTGGAATCAGCCGTGGAGGATGTCTGTGTCGTTCATTCCTCCCAGCTGCATGGCTGAGACTCATAGCTTCACAGTTTACCCAGGAATACTTTCTAATTTGAATAAAACTTGCGCGATAGCTATCTCTGTGGATGCCGTCATGTTGTTCGTTGCGTCACACCTCAACCTGCCTCAAAGCCAACGCTGATTGGACGTTCGTTTGGTGAACTGCTCCAAATTTTCTTTAACGGAAAGTATCCAGACTGATCTGCGAGTGAAACCCTGAAGCTCGCGAGATCAGGATGGTCTCACGAGGCTAATCAAATTTAACATCGAGAGAAAAAAATAGATTGCCTACAGAAATTGGAGAATAATGAAAGCATACATTTAAAACAACAATGCTAATGGTTTGAAATCAATTGCGAGTTTGATTGGCTTCACTCTTGAACACATAGACTATAGCCTACAGTCTATGCTTGAACAAAACGAGTGAATGAATAAATAGTATAAACTCAAAAAAAACTTTGCCATATATTCAAAACTATCTATAGCCTACGTTCTTATATTAAAATAGTTCACTCCAAATTATTGTCTAGGTGTAGGTGGTCATAAAATAAATTAGTATCAACATAATAGCCTATTGTCTCCCATAAGTCCCAAAGTGTTTGAAATAAAATTATTTGAAATGCAATGGCTTTCAATTCAATTTATGCCTAGTTTTTGATCTGTGTAGCACACAGTTGATTTGACATTCATGAACAATCGTCGACACATGAAGCATTATTAGCTGCTGCCTAGGCTACAGAATAATTATCCTTTGGCTTGCATCAGATATAATATAGCCCACTGGCAAAGCTGTCACTGAACAGCCTAACAAATGTGCATGACCCTTTATCAGCAGTAGACATATGTCTTTCATCAAAAATTATAACTAAAAATGCCATTATCAAGGTGATAAACAATGTAGCCTTAATGTAACAATCTGCAAGGTTGTCTCAAAATGGTCTTTAATGGTTTCGCACCAAAACACACGAACGTCATAAAACAGGCAACACAAGGGAGGTCAATTAAACAAGCACGATACACAAACAGGGTAGTCACATACAATACACGGGGTAAACACATGAGGTACAACACAAAGAAAGACCATACCAGCTAACACATACACAACAAGGCAAACGCCACTACTCATACTACAACCAACATCAACATTATACACACACACACACGCACAGCATTATGGGAGTACAGTCATACAGCTAGGCTCAGATCATTACACAGCCCCCCCGAGACTTAGTCCATGTCCCCTTGACTACTCAAGTCTTACCCTACGTCAGTCCATGAGCCTGGCTGGGACGCGACGCTGGCGTTGTGGGCGCCCCGCTGTCGCGGCGGTGACTTCGGGTGAAGGCTGCACGGTGATCGGTGTTAGAGCCACAGCTCCATTGTCACCAAGTTCCACAGAGTCAGTGTCAAAGTCTCCACGACCCTCAGCTGAGGCCAGGGGTCGATACGGGGCCAGTCGATCACGGTGGAGAGCCACAACTCTCCGACGCTTAATCAGTCTCACACGATAGACCACATCAGACAGCTTCTCTAAGACATCGCATGGCCCGACCCACTGGCTAGTGAGTTTCGGGGAAATGCCTTTCTTTCTCTCCGGGCAGTACACCCACACTTTATCGCCGGTCTGGAACTCCTGGCCGCGACAGCGCGTGTCGTAAGCTCGCTTTTGACGTATTCCAGCTTCACTCATAGCCTGCCGGGCCAACTCGTGTACTCCCTTGAGTCTCTCGCGTAGCTGCTTGTAGTACTCCAGCCCTGGCTTACCTCCAATCTCCGCTTCCGGAGGCGAACCGAACACCAAGTCCACCGGCGTGCGTAGCTCTCGCCCGAACATCAGAGCTGCCGGTGTGCATTTCGTTGACTCTTGCACCGCTGTGCGATATGCCCAGAGCACCAGGGGCAAGTGTAAGTCCCAGTCCTTTTGTCGGCGGTCGGCCAATATGGCCAGCTGCACTGCTAGCGTCCGGTTAAACCGTTCGACCAGCCCGTCGCTTTGTGGATGCAGAGGTGTCGTTCTCGTTTTCCGGATGCCCATGCGCTGGCAAACCTCAGCAAACACCTCCGCCTCGAAATTCCGCCCTTGGTCGCTGTGGAGCTCTTCCGGTGCCCCGAAACGGCAGAACATCTCAGTGACCAGTTTGTCCGCTGTCGTGTGGGCGCTCTGATCTGGCACTGCATACGCCTCCGGCCACTTAGTGAAATAGTCCATAGCTACGAGCACGTAGCGATTTCCCCGCTCTGTGACTGGCAGTGGGCCCATGATATCGACGGCTACCCGCTCCATGGGAGCCCCGACTGCATATTGCTGCAGCGGAGCGTGCGAGCGTCGCGTGGGGCCCTTCTTCGCTGTGCAGGCGTCACAGCAGTGAACATGCAGTTCAACGTCCAGCCTGCATCCCGGCCAATAGAAGTGGCTTCTCAGCCGACGAAGAGTTTTTGCGATGCCGAAATGAGCCGCCCCCACAGCCCCATGTACCTGTTCCAGTACACGGGCTCGTAATCCAGCAGGAACCAGCAACTGGAAAATGTCAGATTGTCGATCGGGGGCTCGCCAGTGTCTATACAACAGTCCTTGACGTGCTACTATTCCCGGCCACTGTGAATAAATCGCTTTGGTCTCTGGATCGAGTGCTGATACGTCAGTCCATGGCGGTCGCTGACCGGCTTCGATCCATGACCACACTCGGCCAAGCGTGGCGTCCTCCGATTGCGCCTTCCGGATCTCCTCCCTCGACATCACGTCCACCGGCGACTGCGCGTCCATGGCCTCAGCTGCCGCTCTGCAGTGCTGTGTTGTGGCGTTGGGCTGCGGTGCGTTGTCTCTCTCGCTGGCGTGAAGCTGGCGAGCGGTGGCTCTCTTGATGGCGCGGCGCTGGCGAGCGTTGAGTCTCTCGCTGGCGTGCTGTTGGCGAGCGTTGACCCTCTCGTTGGCGCGACGCTGGTGAGCGTTGAAAACAGCGACTCTCTCTCTCTCTGCCAGCGGTGATGCAGCCTGTAGCCGACGAGCGGGCTCCGGTTGAGCCGCGGCCAGGCTCCTCTCCTCCCTCCGGTGGCAGTGTTGGCACTGGTCTGCTGCACACGGACGCCTGGACAGGGCGTCCGCGTTGCCGTGAAGGCGACCCGCCCGGTGTCGAATCTCCATGTCGTAGTCCTGGAGCGCCTCCAGCCAGCGAGCCAGCTGGCCCTCCGGTTCTTTGAAGTTCAGCAGCCAGGTGAGTGACGCGTGGTCTGTTCTCAGCAGGAACCGTTTGCCGTAGAGGTAGGTTCGGAAATGGCGCACTGCCACCACCACAGCCAACAGTTCTCTGCGTGTCACGCAGTAATTCTTCTCCGCTCGGTCCAGTGAGCGGCTGAAGTATGCGACCACTTGCTCGCCCTGCTCGCCTGCTTGTGAGAGGACGGCGCCGACGCCCACGTCGCTGGCGTCGGTGTCCAGGATAAACGGCAGTCGAGGGTCAGGGAAGGCGAGCACTGGGGCCTCGCATAGCGCCCTCCGCAGCCGCCGGAATGCCGCGTCGCACTCTCGTGTCCACTCGAAGAGCTGGCCTTTGTGCGTCAATCGATGCAGTGGGCTGGCGACTGTAGCAAAGTCCCGAATGAAACGCCGGTAATATGACGCCAGGCCCAGGAAGCTCCGCAGCTCAGCACCGTCGCGTGGAACAGGCCAACGCCTCACCGTCTCCACCTTAGCTGGGTCGGTGGCCACTCCGGCGGCCCCCACGACATGGCCCAGGAACCCGGTTTGCCTCCGGAACAGGTGGCACTTTTTCGGGTGCAGTTTGAGCCCAGCACCTCGTATTGCGTCGAACACCTTTTCCAGATGTCCTATGGCACCGGTGAAGTCCGTTGCATGACACAGGATGTCGTCCAGGTAAACCACGCAGCATGTTCGTGGAATGCCCGCCAGGACACGCTCCATCAGTCGCTCGAAGTTCGCTGGCCCGTTGCATAGGCCGAACGGAAGTACCCGGAACTGCCACAGCCCTTGCCCGATGGTGAACGCCGTCTTCGGGCGAGCTTCCGGGGCTAGCTCAATCTGCCAGTAGCCACTGCGTAAGTCCAGCGAGCTAAACCAGCAGGAGCCGGCAATGCTGTCCAGCGCATCGTCAATGCGGGGGAGCGGGTAGGAGTCTTTCCGGGTTACCTGGTTGAGGCGCCTGTAGTCAACACAGAACCGCCACGAGCCGTCCTTCTTCCGGACGAGTACAGCCGGCGCAGCCCAGGGACTACTGCTTGGCTCTATCACTCCTGCCGCGGCCATTTCCTTGATCTTTTCTTCAGCTGCTTGTCGTTTGGCGAACGGTAAGCGATGAGGCTGAAGTCGGATGGGCCGAGCATTTCCGGTGTCGATATCGTGTTGGACCAGGCTCGTTCGGGTGCAGTCCTCGTCTCTTGCAGCGAAGATATCGGTGTACGCTGCTAGTAGTCTCCGCACCTGGCTACCCTGTGCTTCACTCAGCCCCTCACAGCTACGAGTGCAGAGTTCATTTACGGCTTGCCTTGTCTCTAAAGAGGGCCGCGTTCTCTGAGCGGAGAGTGGTGTTTGCTCAACCCGCTCTCTTGGCTTCTCCCTGGTGGGCGTAAGCTGAGGAGTGGCGGCCTCAGCGAGCGGACCTGGATGAGACCTGTTGTTTTCGCGGGCTTGTGTGGGGAGGGGCGGAGACTTAGCAAGCGGACCTGGATGAGACCTGTTGTTTTCGCGGGCTTGAGTTTCGCGGGCTTGTGTGGGGAGGGGCGGAGTCCGGGATGACGAGTACTCTTTGCGAGTTCGCTTCCTGCGGACTTGTGTGGAGCGAGTTGGAGAGTTCTTCGTCGCGCCAGCTCTCCGCACTTCATGCTCTGTTTTCCCTGCCGTGTGCAACACTACGCTGCTCGTCCCCAAGTGTAGTGTGAACCGGGAAATGTCCACCACAGCCCCCCATTTCTCTAGCACGTCCAGGCCGAGAATGCAATCATCCTGAATGCTAGCCAACCAAAGCCGGCGGCTTGCCGTCTCACCGTTGATGCACACGCACACCAACTTTTGTCCATACAGTTCCGCTCGCTCTCCGGTAACTGTCGTGATGCGCGTTTTTGTCTTTTCCCAGCCTCTGGGTCTGGCTACCACCGTGCCGGGTAAGAGACCAGGGCGCACAAGCGAGATGGTGGAGCCAGTATCGATCAAGGCGCGACACCGAGTCCCATCTAGCGTGCAGTCCACATACAGTCCTCTGGTTTGGCCGAGCCGGCCCAGCCGTATGCAATCCATAGCCCCTCCCGCCGTGCCACCTTCTTCTAGTAACTGCTGGGGTGCGAGCTTGAGGGGTGCCGGGGCTGGGCAGTACCACGCGATGTGCCCCGGCTCGCCACACCGGTGGCATCCGTCTCCGCTGGCCGGCCTCTTCCACTCGCGTGGGCGCCGTTGTGGTGGCTGTGCCGTGGTCTGCCGCGTCACCTCCAGTTCCTCCCCGTCTTCCTCCATCGATATCTGGCGTGCGCAATGCCGCGACTCTGTTGTGCGGAAGATGTTTTCCACCCGTTCGGCTTCCGCAAGCGCCACGGACAGCGAGCTGGGGGCACTCAGGCGAAGGTGTTCTTTTAGCCGCTCTGGGTGGATGCCTCGCACGAACGCTTCCAGTGCCATCTCTTCATGTAGACCCTGGCTGTACGTTGGGTAGCCCCGCCGGGCATACAGCTGCAGGTCAGCCGCGAACTTGCCCAGTCTCTCGTCTTTGTGTCGCCGTCTGGAAGCGAGTTGTTCTTTGGCATCGCTGATGAAGATTCTCTGGCCGAATCGTCGTTGCAGAGCTGCTTCGATTGCAGTCCAGCTTACTTGCTCCGCCGGTGGCAGGTCTTCTAATACTTGTAGCGCTTCCCCCTCCAGGGCCAACGCCACCTGTACGCCCGTTCTCTCCGCCGACCAGCCATTCAGCTCGGCTGCCAGTCGGACCTGTACCAGGTATGTCGCCAGCGGCCTTTCGCCATTGTAGTGGGGCAACTTTACGCTGGGGCGCCCTTCTACCGCCGCCGTCGCACCGAGGACCGGCCGGTTTCCATCGCTCCCGTGTGGAGCGGGTTCAAGTGGCGGGATGCTGTCATCAGCCCGGTTCGTTTCCTCCTGTGGCCGGAGGCGGGTCTCTTCATCACGGTCACGCTGCAGGCTGGCTCCGTCTGCTTGGCTCAGCAGATGGCCATGGGCGAGCGTGCTGTCGAAGAGCCGTCTTGGCAGGAAACTCATCATCGCCAGGTAATCAGTTGCAGCTTTCTCCTCCCGTCCAGTAGGGGTCGTCATCCCACTTCTGACACCAATGTAACAATCTGCAAGGTTGTCTCAAAATGGTCTTTAATGGTTTCGCACCAAAACACACGAACGTCATAAAACAGGCAACACAAGGGAGGTCAATTAAACAAGCACGATACACAAACAGGGTAGTCACATACAATACACGGGGTAAACACATGAGGTACAACACAAAGAAAGACCATACCAGCTAACACATACACAACAAGGCAAACGCCACTACTCATACTACAACCAACATCAACATTATACACACACACACACGCACAGCATTATGGGAGTACAGTCATACAGCTAGGCTCAGATCATTACAATACTTCGTATGGGAAGCGAACCTGCGAACACGCAAGAATGTAATTCCTTTCCTATACCGTCTCGCTGCACGTTACACCACCACCCAACGTAAGTGACGCAGAGTAGCACGATTCCTAGAACCACACGCATGTGAAGTTAAAACATTTTTAATCGTATAATATTCATACATTTTTTGGAGGTAGTGAATGTATAAATCCATGCTTGGTGCACTGTCAGAAAAAAACATTTCTATAGGCTTACTTCAATTTTTGAAGTTGGCTACAGGTGACGAGAGCACAGGTTGACGGAACCATCTTTTTGGACTTGTTTTCCGACTGATTGAAAGTTAACCTGCTACGGAGCAGGTTAGTTCTGTGGCATAAATTCCCATGGTCACGTTAACCTCATTAATGGAACGGAATTCTCACTAAAATTAGCGAGACTTATCGAAATAAGCCAGGTTTGGCCTTTAGCGAGGTTGATGGAATACCCCCCAGTTGAAGAATCCCCTGAGATTATTGATTCTCCTGGGGGGGAGGTTGCAGGGGGTTGTCAAGCAGAGGGAGAGGGCACGGTGCCTCCACTAGAGGCTACCCAGCCGCATAACAGTCCTGCAGAGTTGGCAGGGAAAGATAATGGCCAAATTGAACCTGACGTTCCTCGTAGCAACGATAATATCACCTCCCAAAACAGCGCATTAGATGCGGATCAAACTGATGATAATGATGCGGAAGACGAAAGTTCCCAAATGGAGGCGCAGGAAGTAGGCCCAACGTTTAAAATTTCCCGACCCCGATTAAATAAGAGGAGACGAAGTCAGACACATGAATCTACTAAAACTAAAACCGCGAAGGTTCTTACTAACGCTAAAGGTCTAAATCAAGTGATGAATGAATCAGAAAGCGAGTTTGATTCTGACTGCAGTATCAGTTGCAGTATGCGTTTGAGTGGTTTTGCTTCTGTCATATACTGTGGATGACGTTAAAAAAATTCTGTCTCAGACAAAGCATGTTCAGAAACTTCAGATTGATAAATATTTCCCTGATGTAGAGCAATTTAGGACCAAAGCAAAATTGTTCATTTCCGAAGGTCTTGTCACAAGGCAAGAGTGTTACCGCTTGAAAAAGTTCATCACGAAGGTGAATGTTCTTTTGGGTGACACCGGTAGGCTAATTTTACAATGTTTAGGTATGCATAAGTTTCCTTTTTTCTTTTTGCCTTTATTCATGGGTGTGGTTCGTATGGCTTTCCTGAACATTAACGGGGCAAGAGACCCATTGAAGAGGGCGGCACTTTATGAACTGTTCCGTTTAAAGCGCTTAAACGTTCCACATACTCGACACACCCGACCGGTAGCGCGACAATGTGACGTCACAGAAGCGCCGTAACTAGAGGTGGATTTTGTCGTTCGTTCTCATGACACAGTTCGCGTCGTTCAGTTCGCCAAGATGATTCGTTCTGAATCGTTCGTTCTTTCGTTCATTCGCATTTCCGGTAGCCTACAACGTAGTTCAGCAGTGAATCATGGAATGCAGGTTCTCAGCTCCTCGTTTGTGAAAACGGTCAACACAACACTGTAATTGTAGCGGCAAATATAGCTGCAACTTCATGATTATGTGTACTTTTAGACAAAACAGCAGTAGCTAATGTGTTCATTCACCTTGACATTACATATTGAAGGTAAATAGAGTAGACTACGGCTAGATCAGCTAATTTCTTTTTTAAAAAATGTGTTCATTCATAAAGGAACAAACCCAGTAGGCTATGCCGACAAACATGTTTAAAGGCTTGGCAGAAAGATTATATTGATGAAAAGGTTTCAAGTCCCCATTTTGCCAAGGCTACAGAGCCATAATCACTCTGCTTCTTCTGCACTCTGCCAAGAACGAGTGACTGACTTAAGAGAACGACAGACGAAGTGAAACAGGTGGGGGGTCTTGGCGCGAGAACGAACGAACGAACGAACGAGACAGATTGAAGAGACATTTATTAACCTGGCATGACACAGAAAATACAAAGACAGCATGCATTTACCATTAGACAGATATTTAAATGTAAATGCCAATATTGAAATGCAAAATGGAGTTGTTAATGTAAACCATTATCGTTATTTTTTATCGTATGCTCTCCCACTAGTCTCACTAGCCCATTTGTTTTTTTTCATGGAAACGGTTGCTATGCTTTCATGCCTCTCATTGGCTAATTCGATGAAAACGTTATAGAAACAATACAGATAACAGCATACGATTGGTTTGGCTCTCGCCTTAGGAAGCTGGGCATTCACAGCAGCACTAGGCCAGTGTGATTCAGCGACGAACGAAAGAACGAACAAGAACTGGAAAGGCGAACCAGTTCAGGTCGTTCATTTTAAAGACCCGTTTAAAGGAACTAGTTCGTTCGCGACCGACCCACCTCTAGCCGTAACCATTTATACTCGCGCGTTGTGGTCACGACACTAGTTGCAATATTCTCCTGAACAGAGGTGTCGCTGTTGTGAAAAGATTAACGCTAACTACGTTACACAGTAGAAGAAGCTGCATTAAGAAACACTAGTAGCAGAGAATGTAAACGGGCTCTGCTATTATCTAGCCTCTGTGATGGTACTTCAGACTTTGGTTGCTACTATTCACAACTACCACCATCATTATCATCTAGTTTCCAAGGTGTGCGCACAGGTAGATAGATAGATGGATATATAGATAGATACTTTAGTCATCCTGAGGGAAATTTTAATAATTTAAACAGTTTAGTTAGCTGGCTAGCTAGCTAGCAACTGGCTGAGTTTGTAATTTCCTGAAGTGGAAAGAGATTTTGTTCAGGCCTTAATATATATCCTTTGTTTGAAAATAAATAGTTTATATTCTTTCCTCTTAATTCCATGTGTTGCAACTCTCGCTGGTAACTTTGTTAACTTATCCAGCAAACTATTAAAAATTCGACTGTAACAAAACACTGCAACTCTCGCTTGCCCTCGAACTAGTCCATCTTCCTGTTTCAGCTTTGTCGCGCTCGTCTGAAAAAAAATGAGTGGTGCGCTACCTCGAGCTACCTGGCTAAAATCCTGGCGCGCCAGCAAGATCTACGTCATTTTGACGTCACGGTGTCGCACTACCGGTCGGGTGCGTCGAGTATGTAGAAGCCCTTAGATGTTAGGCTTGTTCGTCTTGACTGAGTCTGACTTTCGTCTGGCTTTCTACGTAAACGTGATCTTCAGAGGCTAGCCGGGAGGAGCTACAACAGAGGGCAGCTCATCCCGGACAGAAAGGCTACAGTCTGCCTGACGTGACTTGCGGGAGATATCGTGGAATTTTGTTTGCAATAAACACAGCAGAACTTTCATTCTTTCTCATTAAAATGAGCATGATGACTGATGAAATAAATTCTTAGGATGTATTTTAAATAAACCACTGTTGTCATACATTAGAGTGGGATGGGCTCTCTTTTTTAAGCCATAACACTTCCGTCAGTGGTGGTGTTGCGATCTTATTTGCAAAGGGTTTTACTCCAACTTCCCATGTGGAGGTTATACAAGGCGGACTTTTTAAAGTCAGGGTTTTGGTTGAAAATCATGTTTTCACTTTCATTTGTGTTTATGCCCCTACAAATGTAACGGATAGAGTGTCCTTCCTTGACAAGTTGTCTACTACTATAGCTGGGTGTAGTGGTAATGAGTATTTATTTGTTGGGGGAGACTTTAATTGCACAGAACATGACATAGACAGGAATCATGCCCAGACAGCAAAATATATTTGGGCCAGATTTGGTCCAGATCTTCATTAGCATTTGGCGCAGATCCACTAAACGGACCTGCCCCAGGGTCATTTCTTCCAACGGGCCAATACCGGAACAGGTTGGAATTACGGATCAGAGACAGATCTGGCCCAGTACAGTTATATTGCCATGGCATTTGGTGCGGATCTGGCCCAGACTCATATTCTACATCTGGGGCTCATCTGGCCCTTGTTTGTGATTCATATTTAAGCTATCAGACAATTAAGACCCACACAAATACCCACAATTTTCAAAATGTTTTTTTATTTTAAAAAGGCAAAAGAGAACAGTGTGTCCGCTAGCCTAACCTTAGGCCTAGGCCTAAAACATAACACAAACCAATAGTGAAATGTAAGTGTAATGTGTCTTTTTTACAGTGCATGAAAATGCACTGTACTGTTCTTCCTAGGCATTTTATTCTTCTTCTTCTAACGCAGTTAATGCAGCTTCAACCGTTTAACGTAGAAACTTCATTCAAACTATGTTACGTAGGTCTTACTTAGGACATCTGGGCTTTGTATTTTTCATCTTTCTAACTTTTATACATTTTAAACTATTAATTAAAAACTACTCAAAATTTCCCCATAGACTTAATATGGGCCTTTATGACATCACAGCAATTAGAATCTTCTGCCAGGTGGCCATCAGGCCAGGTGGCCAACTGTCAGTTTCTCAGGCTTTAAGCATACAGTCTCATTCTATAAGACTACACATCATGTTTCCTCTGTCCACAACTGTTTCAAAATAAAAGTCCTCACTACAATAATTCCCTATTAAATAATTTAACCATTTAAACTATCAACCTATTTAACTGTTCAGTCATTCCAACTATATTAAACCTCATCTCCCTAGCAAATAATTTAACCTTTTAAACTATCCACTTATTTAACTGTTCAGTCATTCCAACTATATTAAAGGAGAATTCCGGTGTGATTTTGACCTAAAGTGTTTTGAAACATGATACCGAGTGTGAACGTATGTCTCATAGCCCATCTCGGCTTCTCCCCTGCACTCCGAAATCTGGCGCTAGTTAGCCGATGCTACCAACAAGGCGGTCAATGGTGGTGCCTCGGCATCGGCATAACCATGCAAATAAATCACTGTTTTACACCATTTACGAGGCTCAATGTATCTCCACACTTCATTGGTAGACTTTCAAGGGCCCTGACATTTAAAACGAGACATTGAGAACTTTGAAAAAGCACTGGTAGTTTACTTACAAGACGATTTATACAGACAGTATCTTCTCGAAGTTTAGCGTTTGCAGCCATCTTGAATTTAGTCACGATAAGTCGAGCGACGAGTAAGAATGAACAGGTATGATAAGGGATCAGATTCCAAAAATAATTCCGTGGAAATGCATGGATTCCAGTTGCTGCTACTGGAAGAAACTGTAATCCATGCATTTCCACAGAATTATTTTTGGAATCTGATCCCTTATCATACCTGTGTCGGAGGGTGTAAGATTACTGGCAGTCTGGGGAGCACTGAAAGCACAGTTGGGCGATCCTGCAGATCAGCAGCTCGGTGGACTTTGACAGTGACAGTTTGTTGTTTTGTGAGAGTTCTTCGACGTTAGCTAGGCTACTCAATCCAGAGTGCAGCAGGCTTCTAGCATGGCAGCTCGCAGGTCAACAGCAGTTCCTTGGTCGCGGCAGCGGCAGATCTCTCGCAGAGTAGGCTAGCTGTCCTGAGAAATATTTTTCGAGCAGACAGTGAATTGCAGCGCCGTTCACGGATGTCAGAGGACCAGGGCAAAAACTAGCCCAATTGGACTAACGTTAACGTTAACCTGCGATTCTTCCTCACTGCTCCTGTGAGACGTACAAAAAACACACAAAGCAAAGAAACAAAGAGTAAATATTAGATTCAACATCCAAAGATTATTTATTTTATAACAGTATAGTATGCCAACACATTGCATCCTTCATATTCAGTTTGGTAGGCAATCGCAAAAAAAAAACCCTGCTTGAACAGGCCTCATCAACTTAACATACAAACAATTGGCCTGCCATATCACAAATGGGAATCAGACTTATCAACTAGAAAAGCATTTCCTGAAGGAAATATAGTGCATGAAAATGCAAAAATATGATGAGTTCATATGGTTAAATTATTTGCTTGGTAGATAAGGTTTACTATAGTTGGAATGACTGAACAGTTAAATAGGTTGATAATTGAAATGGTTACATTTTTAGGCAGATAGTTGACGATAACTAACAGTTGGAATGGCTCCAATGTTTGCTAGTAGTTATGCTAACTATGTTAACAAAGATAATAATGCTAACCAAGTAACTATGTTAACTAGCATGCTAACAATGTTAAAATGTTAACTATGCTAACCATATGACTTAGCTAACCTAGCTAATCATTTTTATTAGTTATGCTAACTATGCTAACTATCATGCTAACATATTAGCATGCTAACTATGCTAACCATGTGACTTAGCTAACTTTGCTAATCATTTTTAGCAGTTATGCTAACTATGCTAATTAGCATGTTATCATGTTAGCATGCTAACTATGCTAACCATGTGACTTAGCTAACTTCACTAATCATTTTTAGCAGTTTTACTAAAAATGCTAACTAGCATGGTAACATGCTTAACATGCTAGCATGTTAACTATGTTAACCATGTTACTTAGCTAATCATTTTTAGCAGTTTTGCTAAAAATGTTAACCAACATGCTAACATGTTAGCATGCTAACTATGTTAACCATGTGACTTAGCTAACTTCGCTAATCATTTTTAGTAGTTATGCTAACTATGCTAACCATGTGACTTAGCTAATCATTTTTAGCAGTTTTGCTAAAAATGCTAACTAGCATGTTAACATGTTAGCATGCTAACTATGCTAACCATGTGACTTAGCTAACTTAGCTAATCATTTTTAGCAGTTTTGCTAAAAATGCTAACTAACATGCTAGTATGCTAACTATGCTAACCATGCATGCTAACTAGCTACAGTGGGTAGGAGTCATAGTTGATGACAAGTAACAGTTACAATGGCTGAACAGTTAAAAAGTTCAGTAGTTTAAAGGGTTAAATTGTTTAACAGTGAAATATTGTAGTGAGGACTTTTATTTTGAAACAGTTTTTGGCAGAGGAAGCAGTTGAACAGGATGTGTAGTCTTAATAGGGCCAGTTTGTATGCTTAAAGCCTGAGACTGGCAGTTGAGATCCAGGTGGCCTGAACACCTGCCATAGGATTCTAATTGCTTAACGGCCGTATTGTGATGTCATAATCATAATGTTAAGTCTATGGGGAAATTTTGAGTAGTTTTTAATTAATAGTTTAAAAAGTATAAAAGTTACAAAGATGAAAAATACAAAGCCCACATGTCCTAAGTAAGACCTACGCAACGCAGTTTGAATGAAGTTTCTACGTTAAACGGTTGAAGCTGCATTAACTGCGTTAGAAGAAGAAGAAGAAGAAGAAGAAGCCTAGGAAGAACAGTACAGTGCCTTTTTTAATGCACTGTAATAAGAAGAAGCCTAGGAAGAACAGTACAGTGCATTTTCATGCACTGTAATAATAATAATAATAATAATAATAAGAAGAAGCCTAGGAAGAACAGTACAGTGCATTTTCATGCACTGTAATTACTCCCGGTGAGGACTTCTGGTCCAAAATCTGCAAAAACATCTACCTCATGACAAAGAATAGTAATCTACAACTAATACAATACAAGGTTCTTCACAGATTTCACTTCACTGCACATAAATTGGCTAAAATGGGGTTTGGTTCGGATCTATGCTCTCACTGCACACAAAATAACCCAGACACATACATCCATGCGGTTTGGCATTGCACTCCAATCAACCACTTCTGGGTGAGTGTCACAAAATCTCTGTCACATCCCAGCATCCCCTTCCTTATGCATACTTGATGATACATCCACAGTCAATTTAAGCAACTCTTGCAATAAAACACTGCTGGCAGCGCTGACTATCGCCAAGAAAACAATCCTCATGAACTGGAAATCTAGGAACAATGTTCACATCACTCATTGGAAAAACTTGTTAACAGACTATATATCATTAAAAAACCTATCAACTACAAACGTAATCAATACTCAGGATACAACCTCTCCTTGGTACCCCTTTATCACCTACCTACAGTCCTGACACTCTTTGCCTGAGATCCATCTCCACACCAACACACTTCATCAACAGATACACATATCCTCGAACACTGGGCAGGGGATGGTAGCTGGAACTATTATTGTTATTAAGTGTGCTTGCTGAAAGCAGAACACTTATTGTTCTTCTTAAGTTTTCTTATTCCTGTAAGCCCAATTTTTCGTCAGCTCCTGCTCCTAGACCTTTTCAGATATCGCCACCGGTCCAACTCTAGAACGTCCGGCCGGAACCGGTGTAGTGTGGAAATTGAAAAGGATGTCACTGACCCTTGTCATTCTTCCGCCATATTGGATTGAATAGAAAGTGAAACTAAAGTTTCACAGGTCACAAATTTGGTCCGAACTTCACGAAACTTGACGTACATGATCCTTGGACCAAGCTTCACAAAAGTGACAGCAAGGATTTTTGATTTTCAAAAGCGTTTGCCCGTCACAGCCAAACGAAATCGGTGGCGAAGCTCCGAAACAGGAAGTCGTCCATATCTGTCACATATCGATACCAAATTTTGTATATGAACTCGGGACTCCAATGTGAGGGTGCATAAGCTAAAAAAAAAAAAGAAATATTCCAAAAGTTTCCAGCATACCACCCACAGGTATTTGGTAACTATCACCTTTTGACTTTGCAGTTGCACTTCTATCACAATTTTTTCCAAGTATGCACAATGTCTCCGGGCAGCCACAATGTCTCCA
This sequence comes from Alosa pseudoharengus, assembly GCF_046254945.1. Classification (NCBI taxonomy): domain Eukaryota; kingdom Metazoa; phylum Chordata; class Actinopteri; order Clupeiformes; family Clupeidae; genus Alosa; species Alosa pseudoharengus. The sequence continues at coordinate 8,488,092 of NW_027468674.1, read as the reverse complement.
GGCAACCTTGCCCAATCATGAAATCCTTGCTCTGCCATGGGATAGTATGGACTTACGAACTGAAGTAGCAAGGATAACAGTAGCTATATATAGCTTACATATTAGCGTTGTTTTCACATTGACGGTTTTCAAATTAAATTTTTCATTATTGTTAAATATCATGATGGGAGAGTATTATTAAAAATGTTACAAGTATGCAAATGTATATGTTTACGGGCATTTAGGTTTTACTGTGTTGTTTTGTTATAAAGACATGCAAGGCATTCTGGGCCATGTAATGAACAGTGGTCGGTAGCACTCCATAGCTAGCCTGACGTAGTCATACTCAATTCTAGTCAGAATTTGAGTCTGATACTGCTCCATAGAGCTGTGATTATGGGGCGTGTTTCAAACGAACCAGGAAAAAAAATGCCTCTGCACTCAATTGGATAGACCTACAACCAATCAGAGCAACGGAGTGTGTGACGTATGTTAAGCGACGCATAGTTGATGTCAACAGAACTCAACTGCACGCTAGAAGAAGAAAATGTGAGCGATTTTCGCAGGTGTTGTAAAAATAATGTAAGGATACACGGAGTTCTTCAACACACGAACCTCATTTTTGAGAGAAACAGTAAAGGTGAATGCATATACGATCAAGTTATCCGTTTAGGATTACAACTCCACAACACTGCAAACAAATCGCATCGCATTTGTCGGTCCTGTCAGAACTTTATAACACGGTTGGAACGCGACATGCCCGTGTTTAAAAAATGGACAGAAGACGAAGGAGACCAGCCTGAAGAACCGTGTTCATCTGAGGCATCAGAGACGCCCCGGACTCTGAAGAAGTTCTGCCCCAATCCGTCAACTCCAACCGGTACAAAAACGCGAAGAAGCATTACAGAGGTAAGCTTGTTAATACATTTCTACTTCTTATGATATGACTATGAGAATAACCTCGATTGCCACGTTTCACATGAGTTAATAGTGAGTCGTGATTATTGTCCAATGTGATAAACACTGTGCATTCCCACACTCCTCATTTCCGTGAAATCTATCTATGATTAAATCATCTAGTCATATTTTGACATGCCTAGTATTCTGGAAGCCAGCCCGAATTTCAGTGTAGTGTGAGCAAATGTTACCAGGATAAACTTGTACCTGATGTGTAAGTTGGCCTCTGTCACTTTGTCAATATGTAGAAACTTCATTTTGTAATGGACTAGCATGTTATCCAACCCCCACTTCTGTGCTCTGCACCTCTGTGGGGGGTGGGCAGTGTTTCTCTGACCTGCTCAGCAATTGCATCTGGTGTCACCATATTTAACAGTCTGTATTTTCCAATGTATTGTCAATGCACGTTATACTTATTAGGCTATACTGTAATTCTTCACACTGATGTGTTCACTTATATTTCAGGTTGTCACCCATTTTCCATCCACTTGACCTCCACCTGGAACACCTAAACAATTTTCTCAAATCATTTATGAGAGGATTGGGACCAAACATGTCAGAAATGTCAGCAGCCAGAATCAGTAGGTCCATTGGCATCGTCAAAGAGCTAATGGACAAAACGGACACAGAGCTGGAGCTGACAAGGCCGGCTGGCATTCATCATGTGGCCCGAGAACAGGACGTTTTAACACTGGTAAACGTTTTCAGGGAGACACAACTTTCCCAACAAAAATCACCCAGGCAGGCAGTCTCATGCATTCCCGAATTTCAAGAGAAACTTTTTGGCAACGCTGAATTACCAGGAGAAAATAATGGACTGGCAAAATGTGCCTATTTAAATAATTAAGTAAATGTGAAATGTAAATGGTGATGGTAATTTGTAAATATTGTTTTCGTAAATGACAATGTAAATAATTGTTTTCATATAATAGTTTAGTAGTATCCACATTCTTGAAAACATTTTTGTGTTTTCTTATTGGTTGTATGTTCAAAGTTCAGCGTATATCTTCAAACATTACCTATTATGTGTAGATATTAAAAATCTTTATTGAAATGTCTTATTGTTTGTCTTTAAATGCAGAAACATCACCAACCAGTAGAGAAGTATAAACCATTTTAATTTTATTCAAAAATATTAATGTAACAGAGGTAAAAAAAAAGGCATTTGCACAACAACAGGACCCTGAAGCTACAAATTTGAGCCTGAATTTGAAGCTAGCCTGAGATCTTCAACATTGACAAGCCTGATTCCAAGTTACTTGGGGATGATTGTATCTTATCATCCTCATCCTCGTCATCAAAGTAACCAGTGTAATCCATGTCAACCTGAACACGGTCATCCTGAACAACACAGTCATCAAACAAATTAGTTTGACTCTGTTCGATGTCATCAAAAACCTCATGCATAATTCATAGTATCTTTTTTGCATGTTCCAGCTTGTATGTAGGGAGATTATGGATAATGAAGTCCAGGTCAAATATCTGTGTGCACTGTTCTAAAACTGATCAATGAGTTCATCTCCAAAACCAGTGCAGGCTGTGTCGACTGTGTAAAGTGGTATGTTTTTATGGTCCTGAAGTAAACTACTCCTGTAAGTTTGTAACAGTTCCCTGATCAAAAGTGTGCCCTTAGGTGTGACTATTCTGTGTTTGTGGTGTGATGAAACCTCCCCTTGAAAGTGTTCATATTTGGGGATTAGCTCCCCACAACCTTCAGGTTCACAAGAACAAACAGAATGGCAGTGAGTGCAGCACAGATGTCCTAGATCAACAGATGTGGTGTGTTCCTCAAAATGGCAGTACAAAGCTTTCCGCAGACAACTAGTGACTCCATTAAAGTACCGTCTTAACTGCTGGGTCAAGCTTTGTACTAACATCCCTCACAATCCAGTGTAGGCACTCCAGTGTATGGCCAGGTACTTTAATCAGACCCACTCTGATGTTTGTTCTGTTTGGGCTCAGGGCCAAATTTATTGGATTGTCCATCTGAAGCTGTTTCATAACCCTGGCTCTGGATTCCCGATCAGCAGAAGCGGTCAATGTCAGCACAGGTGTACCTGGAATATATAGCAGTACAAAAAGCAACCAATAAATAACAGTAAAAATAAGAAATTATGAGTAGTATCATTTAGTACTTTTTAATGACTGTACTGACATCTAAAAAGAATACATCACTTATAAGGGGTACAGTGACTAGCCTACCAATATGGGTATGGTGCTTGAGTACATAAAGCAACACCCAAATGCCCTTCTGCCCTTTTGCAGCCTGACCACTGATAGAAATAAAACAGTAACCTACATTAGAATGTTTTAACAGCTAGTTCGCTACAATCACACTAACGTTATGATTGTACCAAGTCTGAGTTAGCGAACGTACAACGATACCTAGGCTACTATGTTTACAACATGGGATTCATATCACGACATTGGGAGTTATTTACTAAGTCAGACAGTTAGACTCTCTTACCATTTGTAAGTTAGATGAACTTCGTCCATGACGATACCCATTACGTTGGCTTGAAAAACATCGGAGCCTAGCATGTCCCTCCACTTGTTCAGCAGCCAGGATTCCGGGCTTCAAAAAAGGATCTGGCAACGACCGCTGGCTATATCCACCTCGTCGTGCACGCCGAGTTGCATCGCCATGATGCCCATTTCAGTTGCTTCGGCAAAAAACATCTTTCTTATCAACAAATGCCTTGATCCCGTTACTCTGTTCCTCTTTTAAAATTAATTCGCTGTCGATATCTTCTAGAACAGACCTGATAGCAGAATCTACACATCTCAATTCTCCAGCGGCAGCCATCGTTGTTGTAAACGAATTCAACCCAAGCGCTCTTTGGTGACGTGGTGGATTACGTTACTGTTGAGCATCTGTCCATCATCGTATAAAGCCCGCCCTGACCATTTGATTGGCCCGCCAGTATTTGGGCGAGCATACTCGCGCCACTATTGATCAATGCCAGACCGAACTTCCCGACCTCAAACGTTGTGGGCGGGACTAAGTTCGGAATGGCACCCAGGCTACTCCATAGCTACATATTAATATGAATAGGTGTTTCTGTAAACCTAGGGACAATAAACAGCTATCTCTGTTACAAAAACGAGCTGGTAATCGCTCATTGAAGAGGGAACTATGATAAAAAGATTGTTTTCCTAAAAGCATGGAGTTGACGAAAGAATAAGCAAGCAATGACGATAGGTGGCAACGTTGTGTTACATTTCACTAGGGGTGAGCTTCACAAGTAAGGAAGGTGCAAATATTATGTAATTTATCATGGGAAATTATTGGAAATGTTATTTCTTGTTTATTGTAATTGCAAACCACACACATCCATTTGTAATCACATGTACACTTTTAATACCTTGAAAAGATTCTCATTTCGTTTATTTGATGTTGCCTAGCAACGGAGCGTTCAGAGCAAAGATTCTAGAACAGAGCTTCAGAGAGACACGTTTTGAGTTCGTGGCCAAGTACCTAAAATATCGGTTTCCATGTGTATGTGCTGGATGGCGTGCTTCCTTTATGAAAGTAAGTGTTTTATAGAGTTACAGACATAATGAGTCATGTTGTAGTGGTCAACATAAATGTGCCCCTTCTGTTATTAGAATGCTAAGCGGAGATTTAAAATCATTCATTTCTTGTGTGGCTAGAAACTAGCTAGCTATGTCATAGGGAGGAGATGTTGCTGTAACGTTATGGGATTTATGTTGCTTAGCGTAATGCCATGTTCATTTGATATGAGATGCTTGTACTCGTAACTTCGTCACTCGTAACTTTAGGACTCCTATTTTTTTTTACTAAGAGTAATTCAGGAAGCATTTTAGCCGTAAAAGTAGTGCCTGAGTCTGTGACAGCTTAAGCGAGGACTCCTAATAAGACCGATTCACAAACAATATTTTGTGGTGGCATTTCACGTCGCGATGTTTTGAAATGCGTCTAACAATCACGAGGGAACAATTTTGCATTGTAGGCATAACTAAGGGATGCAGTAACACCGCCAACAACAACCAAAACTAGCCTACTCATTGTTTACATGTACATTAAATGTAACGTTTCATTGTGAATCAAATTAAAAGATTCTCTTTGCAAACGTTGGCATAGGCATATGGTGACAGATTCATTTAATAATGTTGCTGCGTGAATCACGGTAAGCACGAATTAAGTGGCCACTTCTTAAAGGTCGCATTCACTGAGAAACCGTTTAATACTTGTTACTTTCGAAATACTATAGCTCACTCCAAGTTGCATATGCATGCTGCACGTGAAAATGATCTTCTACCCCCATTGCCCGCATTAAACAATGAAAGAAAATACACGGAAAAACAAGCGAATCAGAAAGAGCCCTTCCCAATGACACCGAAGGGAAACTGATTATTCATGGCCTCGCCCACCTTGGCTTGTGACCGCCTACAGGAAGACTGGAAGATTTTGCGGCTAGGGGATTGTCTCTCTGCAGCTAGTAGGAGCTAACAGCAAGTTGCTAACATGGCAGAAAAAAATCGTGCCTGTGTTATTTGTGGCAATAACACATCAATGTTGCATGTCTTGCCTTAGAAACAAGAGTTGAGGAAGAAATGGTTCGGATTTATCGTTGGAACACCACCACCGAAGTAGTGCAACATTAGTTCTGTGTTCCAATCATTTCGACCACACTCACTGCCTACAGTTAGAAAGTGGTTTTGCATTGATGTTCTGAAAACCTGGTTCTGTACCGTCATGACGATCGACCACCAGGCTCACAGGCTGTAAGTACAAACAAACTTTTCCACCTAACGTCTGTTACAAAATAGCATGTTCATATTCTTCACGTTAGCATGCATGAAAAGGGTAGGCTACAAGCTAGCCTATATTACAGGAAGCTACACCAGGCACGTAACTGAAGTGTTCTGTTCGCGACGTGTAAAATCAGAGAATGTCTAATAGGAAGGGCTCTGGTAAAATCCATTAGAGGAATGGTCTATTTTCCCGAACATAGCCTACAGGCCACTAACACGCCAGGTGTAGCTACTTCCATTGATCAGGCCTATTGGAAGCTAATTGTTGCAGTAGGCTACATAACGCGAACAGAATGCTTCAGTTACGTGCCTGGTGTAGCTACACTCATAAGAAACTGACCACACTACCCTGAGAATTAGCTTGTTGAACCTATAATCTTCTAACCTAAGCGTTAAACCACAAATAATAATATTAGCAACAATATATTATGCTCAACTAAGTACGGGTATTGTTCTAGTCTAAACAGGGAAAATCAAAAACACAATACCCGTGCACTATTAGGCTAAGTTGCTATCACTATAGAGCTCGGGTATTTACACTAAAGTCTAATTTATGTCTTCTTGCCATTATTACATTGACCTTTGTAGGCCTACAATGATGTTTTGTTTGATTACTTGCTGTTTACTTAGTGTTTTGTATGTCTTCCAGAGCACATCCTCATGTCAGGCTACACAGCTTTCTAGCCTACATTAGGTCATCACGTTAAGCAAAGGTTTGTGATCTAACTTTTATTGTTGTGCTAGTTAGTTTCTAGAAGTCTTTTTCTAGTAGGCTAATACAGGTTCTTATGTGCTCGTCAATGTTTGGGAAAGTCAATTCATGGGTTTCTTCAGGTAACTTTCCACAGGTGTATAAAATCAAGCACCTCGATTATGAATGCAGACTGCATGGTGCTTGATTAATACACCTGTGTAAATGGACCTGATGAAACCCATGAATTGCATAACAGATAGAATTGATATTACCGAATGTCTTCTTGTGGGTGTGCTACTTAGTACATCATACACCTTACCACAGTCACTAAAATATTTTTTTTTCCATTGTGCCAGTACAGTTTTGTGTGAGATAGTGAATGTCCTGTGTACTATTAGTATCTTGTAACTTGACAGTAATACACATTTATTTACTTTAGGTACCCAAACAGAATACTTCATGAAAAGTATGAGTATTGATACAAGCACTTCGGATACACCATGGGCATGGGGGCCTGCTACCTCTACTGCCATCAAGCCTGTTCATCCAAGGCCAGCTAGAAGACCTCGGGTTGATCAAGAGGAGGAGGAGGATGAAAGCGACATCTCCACAATAACACCTATGGCCCAGCGCAATCAAAGAGCAATGTAATAGAATCATCACAGCCAACGAATGTGTTTTATGTGTTGTCCCTTCGGATCCCCAGGACAATACAAGCCGAAACAACAACTCAGACCTTTTTGCCTAAATAATCCCAGCACCATCTTACAAAGGATCTGTAGGCCAGATGTCTGCATCGTCTGGCAAAAAGAGGACATTGTTAATTCTGTGCATAGTTTGGATGTTCTTGTTTTGTGTTTGCATTATTTTAATAGACTGCAATATTACTATTTGTCAGTGTTTCACGGACCACCTAGCAAAAAAAAAAAAAACAGTAGACCTACTTCAACAGTATATTACACAATAGGCCTTCTCACTGAACCACCTTGCTTATTGTCTTTGCACCTTGCTTATGGTGTCAGAGGATTCATATGATTTAAACTGGCATAGGTTACATCAGTGTTGCAGAACTGTTTGGATTTACATACAAGTTGGTTCAATATTGCAAACAACTCATCTATTATATTTTACCACATCTACTTGTGGAACACTTGAGAGCTTGCGGACCACACTTTTGAGTACCACTGCTGTATGTAAATATAATAAAGTTATTTATTGAAAATTGACCTGTTTTGTATATTTGTTTTAGGAGTTTCATCAGTTTTTGTCCCTTTTAAGCTAAAGGTTTATCTTACCTTTCATATCTTCTGTCTCACAGAGGGCCATAGTCGTCATAGTCGAATGTTTAGTGCATTTTGAAGGGAGTACATTATGCTAAGGCAGACTGGTTCTAATCCTGGGTTCAGGGTCATACAGACAACAGGGGTACTGGTGTTGCCCATTTTTCTAACCACATGAGCAATCCCCTTACAAAAAAGTAGTATAGGATTCTTATAGTATTTGGGACAAAATATTAAAGTAATCTTATAGGAATAATTGGGACATACTGTAGAAGTACTACTAATAACTATAATATCCTGTAACCGCTATAGTTTTTCTATACTAGTCTTATAGTACCTATAGTATGTCCAAATATTATAGTATTCCTATAAGATTACTGTAATATTTAGTCCCAAAATACTATAAGATTCCTATAGTAGGCTACTTTTTCTGTCATACGAGACAGAAAACAACTTGAGTAGGCTAACCTCTGCCAATGTCAGGCTATCAAAGCCATAGTTCTCATTACCGGAGAAGTCATGCAGCACACATTCTCTGCTTCTGTAGGCATTCTGGTACAATTCCAGCAAAATATAGCTAGGTAGGTGTGTTTGCATTTAGATCTATATAGTCCATGAGCCACAGGGGGTCGTCACTACCACTTGGGGGGGCAAATTCTCACTATATTTTTCTGAAAGCTACATATCTCTGGAGTATAGACACTCATAAATGCATTTTTATCAGCTGATGTTGTTACGGAGGTGTGATCCACCTGTCAGTTTTTTGACAGGTGGACCACACCTCCTGCTGTCAGTCAGCCGCCCCCCAGGACGGCACTCCAGGTATGGGAGAGCATATATGCTCTCTCATCTCTGTTCATCGTCTTTGGGCTCCGCTTTCTTATTTCAATCGCCTCCTTTATCCAGCGGTGGTATCGGTTGTTCTCCTGCTTAATGACTCTGGCATGCAGGAGGTGTGGTCCACCTGTCAAAAAACGGACAGGTGGATCACACCTCCGTAACATCAGCTGATAAAAATGCGTCACACTACTCCACCGTGTGACCTTCTGATGAAGACGGAAGTATACGTCGAAACATGTCAAGGTAAAGAAAAAACATCTACCAATATATGTGCATGTGATAAAAGAAAAACCAAACTTATGGATTCTGGACTTCCTAACCAACAGACCTCAGTCTGTTAGGTTAGATAATCGCACCTTCTCAGCCATCGAACACCAGTGTACCACAGGGATGTGTGCTGAGCCCTCTCCTCTACTCCCTCTTCACCTACGACTGCACATCTGTACATGGCTCTAACACCATTGTCAAGTTTAAAGAGGACACTACGGTGATTGGTCTCATCAGTAACAACGATGAGATGGCCTACAGGGAGGAGGTCCAGCACCTAACATCGTGGTGCACTGATAACAACCTGGCTCTCAACACCAAGAAGACCAAAGAGCTCATTGTGGACTTCAGGAAGTCTAAAGCTAGCACACACACACCCATTCTCATCAACAGGACTGAGGTGGAGCATGTCACCAGCTTCAAGTTTCTGGGTGTCCACATCTCTGAGGACCTCTCTTGGACCCTCAACACCTCTACCCTGATCAAAAAGGCTCACCAGCGTCTCTTCTTCTTTCTGAGGTCCATCTGTCTCCTCAGATCCTGGTGAACGTCTACCGCTGCAACATCGAGAGCATCCTCACCAACTGTATCATAGTTTGGTATGGCAACTGCTCTGCCCACGACTGGAAAGCACTGCAGAGGGTGGTGAAAACTGCCCAACACATCACCGGTTCCTCACTCCCCTCCATCGAGGCCATCCAGGGCAAGCGATGCTTGCGTAAGGCACACATCATCAAAGACTGTTCTCTCCCCAACCACAGACCGTTCACTCCACTCCCCTCCGGGAGGCGTTACAGGTCTCTCCACATCCGAACCAGCAGGTTCAGAGGAAGCTTCTTTCCTGCGGCTGTCACCCTACTGAACTCTAGCTCTGCATCCCGGTGACATCCAACCAACTAAGCCCCCATCACCCCCTGCCCCGCCTGATTCCTCCTTGCCTGTGCCTGTTGAGGTGTCCACGACCATGGCAACCTTGACAGGGACAACAAGGAGGCGGACATCCCCTAGCCCCCCCCCCCCACAACTGCACTACCCTATCCCACCTATCTATCCCACCCATCTATTTATTTACAAATGTACATACTGTAATTACACTTATACTGTACATAGCCATATTCCACTGCTTTTCATCCTGCACATACACTTAATACTATTGTAATGTTACTGTTTCTGCACTACAATGGTACTGTTACCACACTGCATATAGTTGTACATACTGTACATATCTTTCTATATGGTTCATACTAAATATCCATATTTATTCAGTTTTTCTGTAATATATTCTTTTAATACACTGCATATATCTATATTGTTCTTACTACTACTATAATGGTACCGCCACTACATTGCACATACCTGTACATGTTGTTCATACATTGTTCATATTACAGTACATATTTATTCTGCTCTTAACTGCTAATACACTGCACATATTTATATTTAATTTATGCTACTCTAAACCACCTTCTGCAAAACAACTGTATACTACTGTCTACACTGCACTATATTTCTTGTCCTGTCTATGCACCACCTGCCTATACTGTGTACAGTATATCACATTGCACTTTTCTGCTTTTTTGCACTTCTGGTTAGACGCAAACTGCATTTCGTTGTCTCTGTACTTGTTCTCTGCACAATGACAGTAAAGCTAAATCTAATCTAATTTAATCTAAAAAATTATCTGCCTCTGCTTTGCCTCTTTATGGATCATGCTATGAATAGCAGCAGCAATGTCTGCATAAGTTGAGACATTGTTATTGACCTTCTGGACCAGAGACATTCCATCAATGATTGTTGCTGTATTATATTCATCTGGAAGATTATCTGATAGTGATGCAAGTTTCTGCAAATGCTTTGCAAGTGCTGCTTTAGAGGTTTTCCTTGGGGTCCCCTCAGGTGTCGCCAAGGTCCAAGAGGGTGACAAAAGACTTCTCTCATGTCCAGTCTTTAACATGATGGTCTTGCCATGTGCCTGTGTTTTCTTTTTTGACTCATGCTCGTAAATGTCTTTAATTTTTGCTTTGTCAATGTATCATGGAATTTGTGCTTAGGTGTATCTGACTCCAGCCTCTATGTCATGATCTTTGCCTGTAGTATGAGCCTGAATCAGATCATCCCTAACCTCTTGTGTTGCTTTGCCTGCTGTAGATATGCAAATGAACTCATGTTCCTCTGAAAATGGATTGATCCAATTTCATTGTTTGTCTCATCTCATCAGAACTGTGTAGAATTTTTAAAACTGTTGTAAATGTATGTACTTGTAGATCTTGGAAAATAGTTATTATTTCTTTTCAATGGAAATTATTTTAACATCAGATGAAAGACAATTTTAAGTATGATGATAATAATAATAATAATAATAATAATAATAATAATAATAATTGTACATAATGATAACAATGTGTAAAGTATGAATATTTTCACCAACCAGTTCATCTAAATCTCATTCCCACATTCTTACTAGTCAAAAGTACAACTGAAATGTATAATGTAGATCGATCATTTTAGCACCTGTGATGCAATTACCATAATTTCCCAACTATTAGCTGCAGCTTATACATTGATTTTGCAAAATTTCTTCAGCTATGAGGTTAATACACGGGGGCAGTTAATATCGTATATGGTTTTGTTTCTTTCAACTTCATAAAACACTGTCCTGTGGCTTATACACAATACGGCTAATACACAGAAAATTACTGTATGTATTTCATGTGCCCTGGACATTATAAAATTATAATATTTATGTTAAGCTGGGTACATGTGGTGATGTGAACAATTTTCATATGGTAATCCTTGAATGTAAAGGTAATATGTGATTGGTAATCATGATGTTTTGATCTCTTGGAATATCTCTTATTAAATACTAATTTACTGAATTTTGGGGTGTTTCCGAATAGTACATTTACAAATAGTAAATAGCATAGCAATGCAGACCTATGTAATCATTTGTATTTCAAGTCTCTGCTGGGAGGTAGGAAGGTATAAATACATTGATTAATGAGGTAGTGGGCATTTCAATTAGTGCTGCAAGACGTTGTGTCTCTGAAAACGTAGATTTGCTCATTATTACACATAAATCTTGAATTTTATCAACCAAAATTAAGGGCAAAATCACATAATGATTCAAAATATGTATGCCAACATCAAACACCACATATGCATCAGTAATAATGAGGTTTGGATTATTTTCTGGGCTCTTATGAGTGGTTTAACAAAAAAAAGCCAATAGGCGGAATTTCCTTTTTTCAAATCAGAGGTCAACTTTGAAGGCCTGTACAGCCACAAAGCTACAAGATCCAACTTGCTATCATACCATTTTATACTCCAGAGATATGTAGCTTTCAGAAAAATATAGTGAGAATTTGCCCCCCCAAGTGGTAGTGACACGCCCCTTTTTGGGCCTGTGGCTCATGGACTAATATATATATTGGGCTATGACCAAGTGGTCTTTCAATGATAGTATCATGGAATTCAAACCATAACTATCTATTCCGATAGCATTAGCAGGCTAGGTCAGTGGCTGAACTGCATTTAGGGTGCTTACCTGTGTTGTGAAGTAAAATATCTACTAGGAAGATTGCAAAGACTTTTGACTGTAAAGAAATAGGTCTTTATTTTAAAACGTTTCCAACTGTTTATTACTTGAAAGCAAGATGACGATTGTCACAAACGTTTAGCTGCTAACGTTACCTCTTTTAGGAGAAATTTTAAGCTGACAGGCAATTGTTACCATTCTATTAAACCAACGTTCACCGACAAACGATCAGGAAGCGGTTCTTCTTCCTACTCGAATACTAGGATCAAACACATGAAGTTGTATCTCACAGCGTCACAGTACTGTTAGCCAATCAGAGGTGAATTCATTAGCATGTCATTAATATTCATGACTAGAGGCGAAATCCAGTCGTTCCTCCCCGCCCACCTTCCCCACCAAACTAGAACAGCATGAAACAGACGCAGGACAGCATTTTTTTCACCAAAACCGGCTCACAGGGCATTCATCAATATTACATACCACTGCAAAATTAATGAAAAAACGATGAGATGAGACCTTTAATAGGAGTCACTGTATGGAAGTAGGCTAAGTAAAATAGAGATGTTTAAAATAAGATAAAGTTAGGATATGCCCGCTTGACAACGGCAGAGATAACTGGCCTTTGGCCATAGCAACCATCCATTTAGAACAACTGGCCTTCATAGCAACCAAGGATCTTAGCTGTGATTCATGTAGCTACAGTATGCATACAATGTGATGCAAAGTATAGAAAGGTGATGAAATATACAGAGACAGGTCAAGAAATATAGTGCAATGTAGACAGTAGTATACAGTTGATTTACAGAAGGTGGTTTAGAGTAATATGAATTAAATATAAATATGTGCACTTGTGCAGTGTATTAGCAGTTATCTCAAACAATAAGTAGAATAATGTATGTAGTAGTAACATTATAATAGTAGAAATAATAATATAGATATATGCAGTGTATTAACAGAATATAATAAAACAGAATAAATATGGATATTCAATATGACAAATATATAACAGATATGTACATAACATACAGCTATGTGCAGTGTGGAAACAGTGTCATTGTAGTGCAGAAACAACATTATAAGAGTAGTAAGAATAAGTCTATGTGCAGGATGAATAGTATAAAGATCAGTAGAATAACTATGTATAAATGTAATTACAGTAGGCCTATGTACATTTGTAAATAAATAGAAAACTATGGGTGAGAGGGATAAATTAATTTTATTTAATCGTAAAAGTAAATTGCATTCAATTAAATTGCAATTAAAAATCTTTCCAGTAGGCTTTAATGTCACGCAAAAAGTACAACCAAAGCTGAGCGTGATCAACTAGAACATCTAAAGAACCAGAACTTGAGTGTAGTTTTTTGCTGGGTCCCAGGCCATGTTGGTCTGAGGGGAAATGAGAAAGCGGACAGTGCTGCTAAGCAAGCCCTCAATGAAGAAGTCACAGAATGTCAAATCCCTGCCCCAGACCTTAAACCTATATTGAACTCTTACATCTCAGATAAGTGGCAATCTGAATGGGATTAATGTACCAACAACAAGCAAGCAATGTGAATTTTGGCACATTTTCATGATCCACTGGGTCGTTATGGGCCACACAAAATACGGTGTTGCTAAAATTACTCCTATTGTGGCTATTAGAGACATGCGTTCATGAGTATCCAGCTACATTCAATGAGTTAAAAATACATTCACACACAAAAAAAAATCCCATCACTAATGTTGTGGACATTCCTTTATTCTGAGATACATCAATAGGCTCTCAAAACAATCCCAAACAGACATAAGGTCTTTATAGAGCAAATCCATATAGATTATTTGTCAAATAAACCAGTAAAACAGAATTAGGGGATGGAATATATAACATTCACACTCATAGCTCATATTTCTAAAATAAATCAGTGAAAAAGTATCCTGACAAACAAGCAGCATTTTAATGCCTTAGTCATATTTCATAATTTCAACCGCATTCAAGGCAATAGTTGAATAGAGCTTTTGAGGTATTGCCACTGCTCCAACACTGAAAGGCACTGTTAGAATGCTTGGATCAAGCCAGGTTCAGCATAGCGTATGTCACTGTCTGCTCACGTTGGTGACCGGACCAGGGCAAGCACACTTTCGCAGTTCCCGCCGGAAATGCAGTCTAGTTATTATTATTATTATCATTATTATTATTATTATTATTATTATTATTATTATTATTACTATTATTATTATTATTATTATTAATAGCAAATAAATAGCATCCCCTTCTTCCCCTCCCACTTTTATTTACATCTCTGATAACTTTTCTAATTTCACAATTCAATTCAATTCAAGTGAGCTTTATTAGCATGACAAATATTTTTGCATTGCCAAAGCAGAACATACATTTAGACATACATTTACATAGAGAATGCTTGGAATACAGTACATAGCAAATAGATACACATCCAAGATTAACAAACAAGCTGGTGTGTGTGTGTGTGTGTGTGTGTGTGTGTGTGTGTGTGCGTGTGTGTGCATGTGTGCGTGCATGCGTGCGTGTGTGTGTGTGTGTGTGTGTGTGCGTGGCTGCATGTATGTATGGTGTTTGTCTGTGTAGTTAAATGGATAGGTGCCATATAAAAGTAATGATTATTTAATTATTTAATTATTTAACCACTGTCCCTTGCCTTATGGCATTCGGTGACGTATTTGGCAGCAAGATTTGCTGTCTGTCCATGCTGTCCGAGTAAGACTGCCATTATTTCTTGTTCTAGATTTCTGAACCCTGGGATTAGGCTTGTAAGCCTGTCAAAGTATGACTTACGTATATTTCTCACAGTGAAGAAGAAAGTGCACCTCAGTCTCAACCTCACCTGTTATGCAGTGACCACATATTCTTTGCTCTCTTGGCAACCAGGATTTTCTCAGTCTGCCCTTTTCTATGGCTAGACTGTGGTCACTGAGTCTGTATTTGGTCAGGACCTGTCTCTGCTTTATATCTCTAACAGTAAAGAGATATTCTTCCAATTGGTATTCAGATTTTATTGACCGGTAACATTCTAACTTGGTTTGCTTTGGTTTTTTGTCTCCTTTTGCCAATGTTCCAAATATTTTTCTTTAGATTCTTGAATGATCTTATTGGTGTTCAGTTTGAAAGCAGCACTTGTCTGAGAGAAGTTATTAATGTTTGTTAGGGGGAGATTAGTTAGTCTCAGTACAAGCTGACTCAGAGGACTCTTTTCAGGGTTCAGATCTTGAGTTTTTACTGCATTAAAATGCAGTGTGTCAGTGGGACTTGTTTGGAGATGCATCCAGAATTTGAGGGCTCTTTTTTGCATGTTGATGGCCAATGGGAATCTGCCTAGTTCTGCCCTGCATGCATTGTTTGGTGTTTTCTTTTGGATTTTTAAGATCAATCGGCAGAACTCTGCATGTAGGCTTTCTATAGGATGTTTGTCCCATCTAGTGTAGCTTTGCTCACTGAGTGGACCCCATACCTCACTTCCGTACAGCGCAATGGGCTGGATTACACAGTCAAATATTTTGCACCAAATTTTAATAGGTATGTTTATGTTCCAGAAATTTCTTTTTATTGCATATAGGGCTCTGCGAGCTTTTTCTTTTAGTGCATTCACTGCCATGCTGAAACTCCCTGATGCAGTCATAATTAAGCCAAGGTAAGTGTACTGCATCGTGTGCTCTAGGGCGGTGCTGCCTCGATTGAAATGGTTTCTGTGTTCCTGACATCTGGGCTTCTTTTGGAAAATCATGATATTTGTCTTTTTTAGATTTACTGTCAGGGCCCAGTGCTGACAGTATTTCTCTAGCAGGTCCAGCTGCTGCTGTAGCCCCTGTGCAGTGGGAGACACCAGCACCAGGTCATCCGCATAGAGGAGGAATTTGATTTCTTTCTCATGTAGAGCAAGGCCAGGAGCTGTAGACTGGTCCAACTGCACCGCTAACTCATTGATGTAAATATTGAACAGTGTTGGACTGAGGCTACAGCCCTGCCTTACTCCTCTTTTTTGAGTGAAGGATTCTGTAATTCTGTCGCCAATTTTCACAGTGTTTTTGTTTTCAGAATACATTGTCTTTATTAACTGGTATACTTTACCCCCTACACCACTTTGTAAAAGTTTATAATATAATCCCTCATGCCAAATTGAATCAAATGCTTTTTTGAAATCAACAAAACAAGCAAATATTTTTCCTTTTTTTGTTTGGTTTACATGTTTAGTTATTAGGGTGTGTAGGGTGTAAATGTGGTCCGTAGTGCGGTAATTTGGGAGAAATCCGATTTGATTTTTGCTCAGGACATTGTGCTCCATAAGGAAGGTTACAATTCGATCATTGAGAATAGTGTTAAACAACTTCCCCAGACTACTGTTCACACAAATGCCTCTGAAATTATTAGTGTCCAATTTATCTCCACTCTTGTATATGGGTGTAATAAACCCTTGGCTCCAGATGTCAGGAAAACAGCCCGAACTTAAGGTGAGGTTGAATAGTTTGAGCATTGCTCTTTGCAGCTCAGGGGTGCTGTTTTTAATCATTTCCCCTCTAATATTATCAGGGCCGCAGGATTTTTTATTTTTCAGCTTTTTCATTTTTGATTCAAGTTCAATTTGAGTAATTGGGAAATCAAGTGGATTTTGGTTGTCCTTGACTGCCTTTTCAAGAGATTGTCATTTTGTCTTGATCGTTTTGTAATTAGAATTTAATTCTTGGGGCGTAATGTCTTTGTATAAATTTTCAAAATGTTTTTTCCAGATTTCTCCATTTTGAATGGGTAGGTTTTGTGGTTTAGATTTATTCAGATTGTTCCACATTTCCCAGAACTGATTGTTCTTAATTGATTCCTCAATTTTATTGAGTGTGGTTAATTTTTTTCTGTCTTAGCAGCCATTTGTAGTGCTTCAGTGTTCCATGGTAGTCTTGTCGAATACATGCATGCTCAGGTTGGTGGTGTTTAAGGTTTGAGAGATGTCTCAGTTTTTTCCTGAGTTGTTTACATTCATCATCAAACCATCTTCTCTTTTGTTATTTGTTTTTCTTTTGTGAGATGTTTGCATGCAGCTACACACACACACACACATGCCAGCTACATCTGCACACACACACACATGCCAGCTACATCTGCACACACACACACATGCCAGCTCTCACACACACACACACATGCCAGCTACACACACACATGCCAGCTACACACACACACACACACACACATGCCAGCTACATCTGCACACACACACACATGCCAGCTACATCTGCACACACACACACATGCCAGCTCTCACACACACACACACATGCCAGCTACACACACACACACACACACATGCCAGCTACACACACACACACACACACACATGCCAGCTACATCTGCTGCTTTTAGACATAACCTCATCACCACACACACACACACACACACACACACACACATGCCAGCTACACACACACACACACACACACACACACACACACACACACACACACACGCCAGCTACACACACACACACACACACATACACACACATGCCAGCTACATCTGCACACACACACACACACATGCCAGCTACACACACACACACACACACACACATGCCAGCTACATCTGCACACACACACACACACACATGCCAGCTACATCTGCACACACACACACACACACACACACATGCCAGCTACATCTGCACACACACACACACACACACACACACACATGCCAGCTACATCTGCACACACACACACACACACACACACTCACACACACACATGCCAGCTACATCTGCACACACACACACACACATGCCAGCTACATCTGCACACACACACACACACATGCCAGCTACATCTGCACACACACACACACACACACACACACACACACATGCCAGCTACATCTGCACACACACACACACACACACACACACATGCCAGCTACATCTGCACACACACACACACACACACACACACATGCCAGCTACACACACACACACACATGCCAGCTACATCTGCTGCTTTCTACACTCTCTCTCTCACACACACACACA
The DNA here is from genome assembly GCF_046254945.1 of Alosa pseudoharengus. Classification (NCBI taxonomy): domain Eukaryota; kingdom Metazoa; phylum Chordata; class Actinopteri; order Clupeiformes; family Clupeidae; genus Alosa; species Alosa pseudoharengus. Next base: position 8,469,738 of record NW_027468674.1, on the reverse strand, counting down.
CACATGCCAGCTACATCTGCACACACACACACACACACATGCCAGCTACATCTGCACACACACACACACACACATGCCAGCTACATCTGCACACACAAACACACACACACACACACACATGCCAGCTACATCTGCTGCTTTCTACACTCTCTCTCTCTCACACACACACACACATGCCAGCTACATCTATACACACACACACACACACACATGCCAGCTACATCTGCACACACACACACACACACACACACACATGCCAGCTACATCTGCTGCTTTCTACACTCTCTCTCTCACACACACACACACACACACATGCCAGCTACATCTGCTGCTTTTAGAAATATTTGATATCTCTCTCTCTCTCTCTCACACACACACACACACACACACACACACACACATGCCGGCTACATCTGCTGCTTTTAGAAATATTTGATTTAATTCATCAGTGGCTTTATTAACACCAGCTTTGCTGATTTCAAATGGTTTTGAATTGTAACATTCAATGCATTCTTTTAATTCTGGGGAGTTTAAAGCGTTAATAAAATGTCCTGGGCTGTCATGAGTCCATCTATATCTTTTGTTTAGTTTGAATAGTTTACTGGACTCAATTTTTGGCTGCTTTATGATTTTAAGGAAGATGTTAGTCTGGTTATGGTCTGATAGTGGAGTTTGCTGCCTGACAGTGAATGCTTTGAAGGAGGTGGGGTCCATGTCAGTGATTGCATAGTCAACTACACTAGCTCCAAGAGCTGAACAATACGTGAACCTCCCTAAAGAGTCCCCTCTGATCCTGCCATTAAGAATGTACAGACCTAAGGCTCGACAGAGGTGCACTAGCTCTTTTCCATTTTTGTTGACAGTATAGTCAAGGCTGTGTCTCATGGGTAAATTTGGTGTGAAGTACAATTGGCTTTGATCAAACACATGGTTGTTACCTTGTGGGTCTACATAGTCTATTTCAGACCCGGTTCTGGCATTTAGGTCCCCACACAGCAGCACATTCCCCTGGGCCTGGAAAAGGCTGATATCTGTGTAAAGGTTGTCCATGTATTCTTCCTCATAGTAGGGGGATTCTATTGGGGGGACATATATGGCACATAAGTATATGTCATTTACAGATATACCCGTGCTACTTTGTAGTTTTAGCCAACAGTGTGATTTGCCTAATTGCACTATAGAAATGTGTTTAGTGAGCTTTTCTTTGTACTACACCAAAATTCCACCAGAACTCCTGCCATGACGTATATTACTGTTTTTTAGGGAGGGAATTACAATTTCATTATATCCCTTGGGACAGTGGGTGGGTGTTTCACTCTCTCTGCCTCTCTCATCGTCATTCTGCCGGGGCCCCATTGGATGGCTTGGGAGACTCGGTCCTGGTGGGTCGCTGTGTGGCTTTGGCATTGGTTGGGTCCTGTGGGTTATCTATTGGTCCTGGCGGGTCGCTGTGTGGGTTTGGCATTGGTTGGGTCCTGTGGGTTATCTATTGGTCCTGGCGGGTCGCTGTGTGGGTTTGGCATTGGTTGGGTCCTGTGGGGTATCTATTGGCCCTGGCGGGTCGCTGTGTGGATTTGGCATTGGTTGGGTCCTGTGGGTTATCTATTGGTCCTGGCGGGTCGCGGTGTGGGTTTGGCATTGGTTGGGTCCTGTGGGTTATCTATTGGCCCTGGCGGGTCGCGGTGTGGGTTTGGCATTGGTTGGGTCCTGTGGGTTATCTATTGGCCCTGGCGGGTCGCTGTGTGGGTTTGGCATTGGTTGGGTCCTGTGGGTTCTCTATTGGCCCTGGCAGGTCGCTGTGTGGGTTTGGCATTGGTTGGGTCCTGTGGGGTATCTATTGGCCCTGGCGGGTCGCTGTGTGGATTTGGCATTGGTTGGGTCCTGTGGGTTATCTATTGGTCCTGGCGGGTCGCGGTGTGGGTTTGGCATTGGTTGGGTCCTGTGGGTTATCTATTGGCCCTGGCGGGTCGCGGTGTGGGTTTGGCATTGGTTGGGTCCTGTGGGTTATCTATTGGCCCTGGCGGGTCGCTGTGTGGATTTGGCATTGGTTGGGTCCTGTGGGTTATCTATTGGTCCTGGCGGGTCGCGGTGTGGGTTTGGCATTGGTTGGGTCCTGTGGGTTATCTATTGGCCCTGGCGGGTCGCTGTGTGGATTTGGCATTGGTTGGGTCCTGTGGGTTATCTATTGGTCCTGGCGGGTCGCGGTGTGGGTTTGGCATTGGTTGGGTCCTGTGGGGTATCTATTGGCCCTGGCGGGTCGCTGTGTGGGTTTGGCATTGGTTGGGTCTATTGGTCCTGGGCCCCCGGTGTGCACCCTCCTCATACGCTCATGCACACGCCTTGTCCTGGAAGCACACAGCACGCTTACTCTCTTTTAATTGCACTACATGTTAGGTGACATTCATAAAACATAAACAAAACCACAAAACAGGCTAGGGTAAGGGTGGAGTGCAGGTAGATACCTCATCAGGTGTCTATCTGCATGCCTCACTTATTTTAATGCACACATTACGACCCCGTTTACACGAGCATGTGTATTTTTATAAACAAAGACATTTCCCTACGTTTGAGCCTTTCATTTAGACGCAAACGGAGAATTTGCCCCGTAAAACAGTTATCCAAAGAAAACTCCGGCCAGTGTTTTTTTTGGAAAACTCTGTTTATGCGTTTGGTTCTAAACTGTGGTAAACGGAGTTTTGGGCAGCCAACGTCACAGTATGCGACAGAAGTACACCAAATGTGCGACCAATGTTTACATTTACATGTTCTCACGTGCGACTTTTCAGGGTTCTGATTGGTTAATGTGAGCTTGAGCTTATCGTTAGACTGCCACTGTGGTTTGGCATTGCTCATGACAGCATGTATGTACACGGGTTCATGTAAACACATTTTAAAAATGAACGGTCTCGTGTAAATTCAGTTTTATTTGCAAATGTAGATGGCCAGATATTCGTTTAGGAAAATACCCTGCTTCGTGTAAACGTAGTCTACAAAGCAGGCATACATCTTACACAGGGTAAGTGTGGGTGCATGGGGAAATCCTGACAGATATTCACCATGCATGCCCACTTCTTTTAATGCTACACACTAGATAGAGCTCTCAACCTAGCCATTCACATACATATTTAGGTCAAGAGTGGCGTGTTGGATGGAGGTCTGGGGGCGAGGTGTGGTTGGTCGTGGTAGTGGGGGACGTGTGCATATGATGGGGGCCTGGGGGGATGGGTGGCACACAGGTCCTCCTCTCTGTCAGCTCATCGCCATAACTGCCGGGACTGGGTGGAACTGTGGCCATTAATGGGTGCCCATGTTGTCAATCAGTCAGGCAATCAGTTATTCTTATTATTACACTCATCTTTAACAGAATAATTACAACTCCTCTCCTCTGAAACCCTGCCTCTCTGTGTTCCAGCTTCTCTCCTCCTGGCCCAACAGCAAGCCAACCTTACACATATGCACACTGATAGCAATAATTTTACGGTTAAAATTAATAATAATTTAATTTCTAGACTATTTTTTATTTGGCCATGTGACCCTTCTTGGTTTAAAACAAAGACACCCTCCCCTCCCCCAATCAAATGCTAATGTAGTGGTTCAAGGGCTATCAGGTATACAGGACAAAGGATGTTACCTTGATATAATGTATCCATGTGTCATGAAATGTAAATGTATTCATATCTGGTATCATTGTGATAGTCTCAGTACAAGGATTGTAATGATTTGATTGTGAGAATGTTTGGAACATTCTATAAGTGATATTTCTGATACAAGATATCTCTCCTCATGCTATTCAGATAGGTGTGAAGTGGGTGTGAGTAGGTGTGTCTGATGCCATCTGGAGAACCAATCATGTGGGCTTGTTTTGGCGCCATTTTCTTCTTTGTTTAAAGCATTTAAAAGTGACTAAACTGCAATGTTTGTAAGATTTGGATTTAGACTTGGACTAGACTAAGACTAAGGATGTAGAACGGAAGAGAGGAGAAGTTGGCTACAGGACAACCTAGGCCTTTCAGGCCTGGGCTAGGCCTACATAGACCATAGACCTTTTTTGTACCCTCTCTGCTTGTAACAGAATAAACTTGATTCCTGAGTTTTTCCTGAAGTTCACCAGTCTAAGATTAATATTAAGTAATTATTCACCACAATTACTTTCAACACACACACACACACTCACACACATACATCCTCACACACTCACTACCCCTTACCCCCCCACCCACCCCAACAACACCTCATTCACACTCTCAGAGCTACCATTCGCACCCCCCATCCCCCCTTCTTTTCATTCCGGTCAGCAATTTCATCCCTGATAATCATATCTGTGATCATCTTGGACGCAAATCATCCTTAGCCTTTCTGTTATTAATGTTATGTGTGTTAATAAGCCATGTCAATGTGATGTCTTGTTAAGTTACAGTATGTGTTTGTGTAATGTACATCTGTTTGTCCGATGTAGTATTCTTGTGCATGTCGTTGTAGTGTTGCATTTTCTGTAATGTCAATGGTGTTTGCAATAAAAATAAATAAATAATAAAATAAAAAAAATACAAAAATCATGCAAACCGGATAAACTGGAGGACAGTGACAATTGTTGTGGACCTTCGATAAAAAGCCTAGTGTTTACTGCCAAGTTTTTCCACTCTGAATTCATTTTAAACAGGCTTAAAATATGCTGGCCGGCCGCCCGGCTATGCAATACATGCAGTGCTACTAGCAGCAAGGCTAGCTACAGACAAAATGGGTAGCGCTAACATGGCTACGAATTTGCAGCGAACACACAATGGACACGATATTCCGCGATTTTGGTGAATAATAAGCAAAGCTCACCAATTTAGCCTTAAAGCTCATGTTCACATAGTTGTGGATGCATGTTTAAAAGAACCTAGACTACAAGCTAACCGTAGCTACTACCCAGCTTGTCTGGCACGTTTCAGGTTGTCAAAATTTCAGAGTAAACTAAGTTTGTAAACTTTCACGTTTAATACAGGCCTAAATATTTAGCAGACTAAGATGACATCAACACCAGTTTACATTTAAAATGATACTTGTATAATGTACTTACCAATACTCACAAAGACGGTGCAGCCTGTAGTCTTCCACTCTGCATAATCACATAACGTAGAGTTGCAGGTTTATGTGGGGGAAAAGTGTTTCGTTAGTTGTGGCGCGTCAGGTCTGCGCAGCTCCTGCGGATCCGGCCCACACCCGCCGGGCGGACTCAATTCAGTTGTGGCGCGTCTGGTCTGCGAAGCTGCCCCGTATAGGCGCCGCACCTGCTGGATGGACTGTCACAGTCAGAAGCTACAGACAAGTCTGGCGCAAAGTTGGTGCAGATCTGCATAGTGAGTGTGACTGCTGCGTGAATCTGCTGATTCAAAAACGTATCTGGCACAGATGTAAATGTTGTCTGGGGAGCCACATATGCTTTCACGTAAAAAAGCTTTTCATAAAGAACACAGACAATATACCTGGACTCATGCTCATGGTAGCATGATTTCCATGGCCAGGCTTGATAGGTTTTATACATTTAGGCACCATCTTAATATTTTTGGGAATTGTGAGATAACCCCTGTGGCATTTTCGGATCATGGGTTGGTTTTGTGTGGGGTCACGTTGAACTCTGTGAAGCCTAAAAGTGCTTACTGGCACTTCAATACATCACTTACTCATGATAAATATTTTAATGATTCAGAGAAAGTAAAGTTTCTTTTGCTTCTTTGAAACAATGGTGGGATTATGGTAAAATACAAATCCAGCAATTATGTAAACAGTATACTCAAACATCACAAGAGACAGAACCCGGTCTATTGGAAGAGGAGTTAAAGGAAATTCAAAATTTGGCTTACTCTACTGGGACTGGGATGATGAAATTGAGAATCTGGCAGAAAAAAAGAATGCATTAGCTGAGTTAATATGAATTAATGCTAAGGGTGCATTGGTCCGTTCACGGTTTTGAAGTGTGGATCAGATGGATGTTCCTTCAAAGTTCTTTTTTAGTCTGGAGAAGAAAAATGGACAGAAAAGATTGATCCATTCTTTAAAATCTTATTCTGGAGCTTTATTGACTGGTGATCGTGAGATTCGGAATAGAGCTGTTCGGTTCTATCAGGACCTATACAAGAGTGAACTAAGGGACGGAGAGTCTGACAGCCTTTTTCTAAGAGATCTGCCTCAAATTTCAATTAATTCCTTTGCCGAGCTTGACGCTGCCCGGACACTGGGGGAACTGGAGAGAGCCCTTCAGGGTTTGGAGTGTGGTAAAGCCCCGGGCCTGGATGGCATTCCTGCAGAATTTTATAAGTCTTTTTGGTCAGAGATAGGGGAGGACTTGCTTGCCGTGCTCAACGACAGTCTTGCTGGGGGGCTCCTGCCAGTGAGCTGTCATAGGGCAGTCCTCACACTTCTCCCTAAAAAAGGCTATCTCACTGATATTAGGTGTTGGAGACCCGTGTCACTCTTGTGTAGCGACTACAAATTGCTGTCGAAAGTTTTGGCCAACAGGCTGTCCAAGGTAATGGACCAGGTCATCCATCCGGACCAAACATATTGTGTTCCCAGTAGGTCTATTTTTGATAATGTGGCTTTGATTCGTGACATCATACATGTTTCCAAACTTCTTGGAATTGATGTGGGGTTGGTTTCACTAGATCAGGGAAAAAGCTTTTGGTGGAGCATAGGTACCTGTGGGACACTTTACTTGCCTTTGGGTTCAGTGAAGGCTTTGTAAGAAAGATCAGGGTTCTTTACAGTGATGTAGAGAATATACTCAAAGTCAATGGTGGGTTAAGTGCTTCCTTCAAGGTTGGCAGAGGTGTAAGACAGGGCTGCTCTTTGTCTGGAATGCTGTATTCTATAGCAATAGAGCCTCTTTTACATAGGTTAAGAGGGGCTTTAAATGGTCTGTCTATACCTGGCTTCTCCTTTCCTGTTTGTCTGTCTGCCTATGCCGATGACATAGTCCTTTTAATTAGCGGGAGAGGGGATATAGAGGTAATTGTTAACATTTTAAGAGATTTCGGGTCAGTTTCATCAGCCAGAGTCAACTGGGCTAAAAGCGAGGCTCTATTGCTTGGGCAGTGGGGGGAAGGGGTGCCAAGGCTCCCTGATGGGTTAGTTTGGAAGAAAGATGGTTTTTGGGTGTTTTTCTGGGGGATGACAAAGTTTTGCAGAAAAACTGGGAGGGGGCAGTGTTGTAATGTAACGGAGTACAAATACTTCGTTACTGTACTTAAGTAGAAATTTCACGTATCTGTACTTTACTTCGCTATTTCAATTTATGTCAACTTTCACTTTTACTCCACTACATTTCCTAGATAAAATGTATACTTTTACTCCGTTATATTTCCACTAAGCATCTTCGTTACTCGTTACTAAAACATAAAATTAGAAGAAATGTGTGCGACAGCAATAAGGGAGGTTTGGCGAATCACTGCTCCTAGCATTACGCACACTCTGCACGCTGCACGCTCTATTTCAGTGCTTGTTTGTTGCTAAAGGAGGAGGACGCACAACTGAAACCACCATGAGCACGAGCAACTACTGCAGGACCTCCCATTATCATAGACGACCACCCCGACGATAGTGGTGAACTCGGCGAACAGGGTAGTGGTGAAGATAACGTCATACACCCGTGGCCGTATTTGCAAGAAATGTTTCTGTACATTGGCAGCTTCTGTGAAGCTGAACACTCCGCTAACTGCCTCAGCGGCCTGTGAAAGGCTATTTAGCATTGCAGGACTTGTCTTCAGTCCAAGAAGAGTAAGACTGAATCAGGCCCGGGGTGGGTAATCGGGAGAATTCATGGTGGGCCGCTTCACTTTTGGGCCGGTCGAGGAAAAAAATATTGACATTGGTCACGTCTATCTTTTCTTAAAGTAGGCTAGGACACGTTCCGCATTCTGTGCATGACACCAATGCAATGACTCTGCATGAGTTGTATACGACGGAGTATTAGGGCCACACATGAAGAATTTTTTTTTTTTGCCATGGCGAGATTAAACTCGACATGTTGACTTTAAAGTCGACATGTCAACATTAAACTCGACATTTCGAGAATAAAGTTGACATGTAATGTCACGCAGTTGACATGTAATGTCGACATGCTGACATTAAACTCGCAATAGGCTATTGTTTAAACATAGCCTACACAGTTTAAGCTATGTAGCCTACACTAACACACAATATGTTACATGAAAAATGGGCTTCAAATAGGTGTTATTTCAGATAGATTGCAGATATTTAGATAGATTGCGTCTTGTCTGTTAACTACTCATTGAAGTGCTGCCTCGCGGTTATGGAAATACCATGCACTATGCCGTTTAGGCTAAATAGCTAGAATAATGATATGTTTCTATACAAAATGTTATTTCACTCTGTTTTACGTGGGTAAGGCCACTGCACATCCAAATAACTGCCCTTCATGAATAACTGCCCTTTCACAGGCCGTCACTCTTCATAGGATAACATGGCAAAACTCATTTTTCTAAAACTGCTTTTCCATGTCTCACCTGCAATACGTATAGGAGGCTAGAAACACAGGTCTAGCCTAAGCATATATTTTGATCCCGTGAGGGAATATGTGTGCATGCACTTTATAAATGCACTATGTGTGCATGTAGGTAGGCTGGGGTGGTCGGCAGCTTCATTCGTCCCTCCATTCAGCAATAGGCTGTTTTGCATCCATTACAAACAAGCAACGTGAAAGTCTAGGATTGGGGAGAGCGCCTAGTATGCCTAGTCTAGTGCATAAGCATGAAGTTGAACCTTTTAGATGAAAAACACTCTTTAATAATAGGCCTACAATAAATAAATAAACCGATAATGACGTTTAGGCTACTTTTGACCATCGCATTTATCGCCTGTAACTCCGTGATAGGACCTAACAGCAAAGGCTGAGCAACGGAGGTTAATATGTTCTATGTTTTGTCCACATGATATAGGCCTATGTCTAATCATTGTTGCACTCGAAAACTCTGAATCATTGTTGCACTTGTTGCATTGTTTCATTCGTCCTCCCTTTCAATCGTCCCGAGCGGTCGTTCTCTCTCCAAACTAACTTTATTCTCAAAATGTTGAGTTTAATGTCGACACGTCGAGATTAAAGTCGACATGATATTTCAACTTTATTCTCGAAATGTTTAGTTTAATGGCGACATTAAAGTCGATACTACATTTCAACTTTATTCTCGAAATGTAGAGTTTAATGTTGACATGGCGACTTTAAAGTCGACATGTCGAGTTTAATCTCGTCATGGCAAAAATATTTTTTCCTTCATGTGTGGCCCTAATACTCCGTCGTAGTTGTAGCCTACGTGAGGGAGTTCTCCCCTCCCAAAAAGATTTGGTTGGGTGAGTCCATAGCCCGTCTTTTCCAAAAAGTTCTCTCAGATACGGATAGCCGAGCCGGCCCTACAGTAGACACAAGCGTCAGGATGGATGGTAGAAAGAGGCCAGGAGAGACTGAGCAGCAGATCAACCAGTCGACCACTGAAAATGATGAGCCCGAAATTAGTGATGAGGAAGCTATGACTACAGGGACAAGTAGAGAGGATAAATTAAAGTTATTTAATGTAAGAAAGAGCAATTACCCAGGCCTACACGATAAACCTATATGCCTTGTTTGCTCAGAAGAGGGTGGGCTAAAGGAGTAGGCTAAATCACCAAACAACAATAGCCTACCCATGCAAAAAACATGTAGCCTCTTTGTGGAAGCGTGGGATAGGCTACATTTCAAAGGCTTTCTTTCTTTCTGTTTTTGTTAACTTGTGGAATAGTGGAATATTTTTTTGTTAACTTCTCAGTTGAAGTGAATTATTATATAACCTTTACACATTTGTTGAACTACAGGATAGTAAGAGCTGAAATGTTGCTTCATTTATCCAATTTCCACCACTATGGAAAACGTGGGCCGGTCTTGGGCCTGAAACTCCCGGGCACTGAATTCTTGAAGATGAACAGACACCTTTTCAGTTTCAACTAATGACTGGCATATTAGTAGGTGCTGGACATAGGTGGCATGTGTGTGTGTGTGTGAGAGTGAGATGGTGACCTGGGGAGTAAGCCCTTGAAATGTTCATACCACATGACCAAAATGTTCTCCCTACCAGCAGGTCTTTTTTTTGAAAGAAATAAGTTATTTATTTTTCATTTTAATTTAAAAGTGAAATTTCTGTTTCTTTGATGTCAGCTCTAAAAATATGCTGTTTGTTCTTTGAACTTAAGACAATTGTGCCTGAAAAGTCCTAGAAAATAATGTGATTTTGATTTGATGAGTAAGATTAAGACGATATGGGAAGCTTGAATATGCTTTATGCTTTACTATAAGAAAGCCAAAATAAAGTTAAATAATAAAATAAAAGTTAAAAATAAAACTGCTTGCTTTTTACTTTTTACTTCAAATACTTAAGTACATTAAATATCAGAAAATTACTTTTGATACTTAAGTACAGTATATATCAGATACTTTAAGACTTTTACTTAAGTAATATTCTAAAAGGTAACTTTCACTTCTACCAAAGTCTTTTTCTAGTACGATACTTGTACTTTTACTCAAGTATTGCTTTCTAATACTTTATACAACACTGCTGGGCGGCTTGAAAGGTGGAAGTGGCTCCTGCCTAAGATGTCTTACAGGGGGCGTGTACTCATTATAAACAACCTGGTGACCTCATCCTTTTGGCATCGTCTGGCCTGTGTGGATCCTCCACCAGACCTTCTGAACAAGTTGCAGTCTGTGTTGTTGGGAACTTTTTCTGGGATAAGTTACACTGGGTTCCACAGTCAGTTTTGTTTTTGCCAAAGGAAAAGGGGGGACATGGTCTTATACATTTCCATAGCAGAACTGCTGCTTTTAGGTTGCAGTTTGTGAAAAAGCTTCTTACTGGACCCACAGTTGTTGCTTGGAAACTTCTGAGCTGCACAACTGTAAGAACTTGTGGGGGGCTGGGGCTTGATAAGTCTCTTGGAAACTGCTGAGCTGCACAACTGTAAGAACTTGTGGGGGGCTGGGGCTTGATAAGTCTCTTGGAAACTGCTGAGCTGCACAACTGTAAGAACTTGTGGGGGGCTGGGGCTTGATAAGTCTCTTGGAAACTGCTGAGCTGCACAACTGTAAGAACTTGTGGGGGGCTGGGGCTTGATAAGTCTCTTTTTGAAAGTGCCACATGGGGTTGATGGTTCTAGGTTGCCTCCCTTCTACCGCACTCTTCTTAAAATTTGGGGAATGTTTAATGTTCAAAGGCAGGGGGCAACAACGTCTTTACACTGGCTTCTACAAGAACCTGTGGTTGGCGGCACAAGAATGGACATTTCCTCATCCGATTTCCCTTCACTCCGGAGGAGGTTTCTTGATTCAAGGATTGTGACATTGAAGGATATAGTAGACCTGGCAGGGTCAGACTTTCGGAACGCTAGGAGGTTTGCTGCCTCCATTGGACTAAGGTCTCTTCGTGTGGCCACACAACTCCTGGATAAGTGGCGCACTACATGCAACACGGATGAACGGACATTAACGAAGGATTATTGCTCAGGAATGGTGCGGCCTGACGTGTTTGATGACTTTCCTGCATTGGTACTTTCACCTATTCTGGATGAGGGTGCTGGCCTGCTCTTGTCAGGCATAACCACTGTTGGGTTGAGCGTTGCCACGGGAAAACAGTTTTATCATGCTTGTGTGAAAGTGTTTAATAAGAAGGTTTTAATGAGTAGGGTTGACACACCCTGGCGGGCTGTTTTGAATTTAAGTGTGAATGTGAAACCCGAATGGGGAGCACTTTACAAACCACCACTGCCTAAGAGGGTCGGGGATTTGCAGTAGAGACTCCTTCATGGGGTAGTTGCAGTTAATGCCTTTGTCTCTGTCTTAAATCCAGCTGTGGGTCAAGATTGTCCTTTTCTGTTATCATGCTTTTTTGCACTGCTCAAGGTTGAGGCCACTGTTTACAGTCATGGAACACTTGTTTAATTGTTTTAATGAAGAGTTCTCCCCCAGAGACTTTCATTCTTGGTTTCAGATATCAAAAAAGAAAACAAAATGAATGTAAACTGTTGAATTTTATTCTGGGTGAAGTTAAGATGGCTATTTATGTCAGCAGAAAAAACAAAATTGAGAATCAGCCTGGAAATGATGTGTTAGTTTTGTTTCCTGCTCTTGTCAAGGCCAGAGTCTTAATTGATTTCCGGTTTTACAAACTCATGCAGAATCTTAAACCTTTTGAGGCTGTGTGGTGCTGCAGACAGGCACTGTGTTCCGTCATTGATGACAATTTGCACTTTAGTCAACTTTTGTAGTCCTTTTAATTTTTTATCCTATACAAGAGTCTAATTGTGTGAATCTTTCAGTGTTTTTGTAAACCAATAAAGAAAGAGTTAAAATCTCAAAAAGCTCTCATTCTCAAACTCTCTCACTCTCTCTCTCTCATTTTCACTCTCAATTCAATTCAAGAAAGCTCATATTTTGGGCATTCTGTTAAGAAGTGGAGCTCAGTCTCAGCTGCAGTGGGAACACAGCATCTCCTCTTTGGGCAGCCAGGTCTGCCTGTGTCTGCCTTTTTCTATGGAGAGACTGTGCTCACTGAGTCTGTACATTGTCATGGTTTTCCTGAGTTTTGGGTCTTGTGTACTCAGGTAAGTAGCTGTTGTGTACTCCCGTTTTAGGGCCAAATAACATTGTAATTTAGGTTGTGTTTTAGTGACTTCTTTCCAACAGGTGATGTAATTTTCCTTTTCATTGTTTGTAATTTGGTTGGGTCTAATTTTTCTTGCTACTGTAACATTGTCCTGGGCCTTATTGACGTGGGAGGGTGTGAGGTCACTGAGTCTCAGGACAAGTTGGCTAAGTGGGCTCCTCCCCATGTTTTGCTCTTGGCTTTTTAGAGCTAGATGGTGGAGTGAGTCGGGGTTGCTCATTTTAATGTGTTGCCAGAATTTAAGGGCTCTTTTTTGAATGTTGATTATTAGGGGGTATTGGCCTAATTCTGCCCTGCATGCGTTGTTCGGCGTCCTCTGTAGCCGGAGGATACTTCTGCAGAACTCTGTATGCAGGGCTTCAGTTGGATGTTTATCCCAGCTTGAAAACTCATACCCCAAGCCCCATACCTCACAGCCATATAGTGCTATTGGCTCAATTACATTTTTAAATATTTTAATCCAGATTCTAATTGGAAGTTCCAATTTAATTGATCTTTTGATGGCATAAAATGCTCTTTTTGCCTTTTCTTTTAGTTCCTTCACAGCCACAGCCAAGTGTCCTGTTGAAGTTAGGGTTATACCTAAATAGGTATAGTTATTTGTATGATCAATTTTGATGTTGCCTATTTTAAAGTTGTTTGCATTTCCCTGTAGCCTGGAACGTTTTTGGAAGATAAGTACCTTGATTTTTTGAGGGTTTATTTTCAGGGCCCATGTCTGGCAGAATTTTGCCTTTATGCCATATGGAGCCAAATGCCTTTTGGAAGTCCACGAAACAAGCAAATATTTTTCCTTTATTTTGGTTTACATGTTTATCAATGAGGGTGTTAAGGGTGAAGATGTGGTCTAATGTTCGATGGTCTGGGAAGAATCCAATTTGATTTTTATGCAAGACGTTGTGTTCTGTGAGGTGATCAATTATTCTAGTGTTAATTATGCTGCAGAGCACTTTACCAAGGTTGCTGTTGACACAGATGCCCCTGTAATTGTTTAGGTCCAGCTTGTCACCACTCTTATATATGGGCGTGATAAGTCCTGAATTCCAGGAATCAGGGAAGTAGCCAATATTTAATATAAGATTGAAAAGTTTTAGAATAGCCAAACTTTACGTCTGTATACTGTATTGGGAAATCCAGTGGGTTTTGATTTTCTTTTATGACTGTCTTAAGGTTTTCTAATCTGTCTGATATTTGTTGTTGGTCGGAATTTAGGGTGATATTGTTGAAAAGATTTTTGAAGTGCTCTTTCCATATATCACCGTTCGAAATTGTTAAGTCATCATTGGGCCTTTTGTTCAGATGTTTCCATTGGTGCCAGAATTTGTTTGAATTGATTGATTCCTCTAGATGATTAAGCTGGTTTTGTATATATTGTTTTTTCTTTGTTCTTACTGTATGTTTGTATCTTTTTTAAGGCGCTCCATGTACTGGATACGTATCTCTTGGTTGTCTGGTCATGTACTGGATACGTATCTCTTGGTTGTCTGGTCATGTACTGGATACGTATCTCTTGGTTGTCTGGTCATGTACTGGATACGTATCTCTTGGTTGTCTGGTCATGTACTGGATACGTATCTCTTGGTTGTCTGGTCATGTACTGGATACGTATCTCTTGGTTGTCTGGTCATGTACTGGATACGTATCTCTTGGTAGTCTGGTCATGTACTGGATACGTATCTCTTGGTTGTCTGGTCATGTACTGGATACGTATCTCTTGGTTGTCTGGTTGGCGGTGTTTTTGATAATTTTCTCAGGTCTTTCCTTTGTTGTTTGCATTCAGAATCGATCCATTCGTCTGATTTTATTTTCTTTTGATATTATTTATTGGCAAATTTGAGATTTGGGCTACATGATTAAATATTTGGTTTAGGTGGTATACACCCAGATTAATGCCTTCTTTGCTGTGTGGGTAATGTGTCACTAGGAAGGCATTCAGAAGTGACTGAGTATCTGGGTGGGCTACTGCCCTTTGATGATTTTCAGAACTGTCTTTACCCCAATTATAGCTGGGTTTTATTTTTGACATTTTTCCAGGTTGGGGGTTTCTGTTCTATTGAAATACACAGTTATCTGACTGTGATCAGACAATGGGGTTTGTGGCTTGACTGTGAAGGCTCTCAGAAAAGTCAAATTTAAATCTGTTATGGCATAGTCCACTGTCAAGAGTAGAGCTATACGTATACCGGCCAAGGGAGTCGCCCCGGAGCCTATCTCTCTCTCTCATTCTCACTTTCTCTCTCTCTCTCATTCTCACTCACTCTCTCTCTCATTCTCTCTCATTCTCACTCACAAACACCAGCAGCAGCAGCTTGGCCCAGCAGTGGTTTGCTGGTTGGCTATATCTGTTCATTAGATTGTGTGTCTGTATTCAGCAGTGGTTTGCTGGTTGGCTATATCTGTTCATTAGATTGTGTGTCTGTATTCAGTGGTTTGCTGGTTGGCTATATCTGTTCATTAGATTGTGTGTCTGTATTCAGTGGTTTGCTGGTTGGATATATCTGTTCATTAGATTGTGTGTCTGTATTCAGCAGTGGTTTGCTGGTTGGCTATATCTGTTCATTAGATTGTGTGTCTGTATTCAGCAGTGGTTTGCTGGTTGGCTATATCTGTTCATTAGATTGTGTGTCTGTATTCAGCAGTGGTTTGCTGGTTGGCTATATCTGTTCATTAGATTGTGTGTCTGTATTCAGTGGTTTGCTGGTTGGCTATATCTGTTCATTAGATTGTGTGTCTGTATTCAGCAGTGGTTTGCTGGTTGGCTATATCTGTTCATTAGATTGTGTGTCTGTATTCAGCAGTGGTTTGCTGGTTGGCTATATCTGTTCATTAGATTGTGTGTCTGTATACAGTGGTTTGCTGGTTGGCTATATCTGTTCATTAGATTGTGTGTCTGTATTCACTGGTGCCGGCTATTTGTTAGATCTATGTTTATTTATGAGTTATGCATCTGTATATATGATTCTAAAATATGTAGGTATAGGCTGATAAACACACACACACACACACACACTCACACATACACTCACACACACACACACACACACACACGCACACATGCACACACGCACACATGAACACACACACACATACACACACACACACACACACACACACACACACACACACACACACATTGTAAAATGAGAAGAAAATGAAGAGATGTGTGTGTCTGATGTGTTGTGATTAAGATGTAAGGCGAACCCTGCTATGCATTATTATGATATAACGCACATGTGTGTGTATTGACTCCCTGATGTGTTGTGATTAAGATGTAAGGGAAACCCTGCTATACATTATTATGATATAACGCATACAGCCGTGAGGGGAACGGGAGGTGAACCGGAATGTAAAGGCAGAAATGGAAACTGTGTACACATTTGTGTGTGTGTGTGTTCTTGTGTGTGTTCTTGTGTGTGTGTGTGTGTGTGTGCGTGTGCGTCTGTATGTCTGTATGTGTGTGTGTGTGTATGTGTGTGTGTGTGTGTTATGTGGGAATGACTCAATTGAGCTGTAGCTGCATTTTGCTCATAATGATGTTTCCCTCTGACCTTTTTTTGCAAACGCACAGTTGTAGTGGCACAACACACACACACACACACACACACACAAGGCTACAATATGGCTACAACATGGACTACACAACATGAGCTATAGGTGTGTAGATTACAACATGGACTACACACATGAGCTATAGGTGTGTAGATTACAACATGGACTACACACATGAGCTATAGGTGTGTAGGCTACAACATGGACTACACAACATGAGCTATAGGTGTGACTACAACATGGGCTACACAACATGAGCTATAGGTGTGTAGACTACAATATGGACTACACAACATGAGCTATAGGTGTGTAGACTACAACATGGACTACACAACATGAGCTATAGGTGTGTAGGCTACAATATGGACTACACAACATGAGCTATAGGTGTGTAGGCTCCGCTCTCTGCAGTACGTAGACTTGTACAGACATTAGCAATGAGACATGTCCGTCATACTTCATTCAACAATATGGAACTGAACTTTAACTAACCATTAATGCCTCTCCCCCCCCCCTCTCTCTCTCTCTCTGCTTGCCTTACGTGTTTTGTGCAATCTATGTGTCTCTTTCCCCCTCTACCAGCTTCACCCTCCCTCTCTCTCTCATATGATGCTGATGAAGAGGGGCTCATCATTTCATTTGGACTTTATTTACTAAAGCATGTTGTCTGATCAACACTCGCCCTTATTTGTTTGCTTGTTTGTTTGTACATTCACTAATATATTCCCATTACGTAATGTGTGCGTGCGTGTGCATATACGTCGTCTATATAAGAATATGTGCGTGCGTGTGCATATGTAGTCTATATATGATATGTGTGTGCGGGTCTGGGGACAGTTGCTGATGCAATAGCAATAGTTGAATTTATTTCTCCTTGGAATGTGATGTGCTTTGACAGTGCTTTGCTGGAGAAAATGTTTCACACACATCACTGTACAAACACACACACACACACACACATATCAGAAACACACATACACACACAAATACAAATAGCCACAAACATTGCTGTACACACACACACGCACACACACAAACACAAATAGCCACACACTCCTACCCAGGAGCACGAGGTTTAATTAGCAACAGTTTCCAGTATGCACTTCATATTCCCGCCGCAGGCTATGCTGAGACAGGCACACAGCAGTGCTGATGAACACTTCACAGCCACACACAACCACAACCCATCCCCAAGTGCATCAAAGAGAGATCAACTTCGGCTGTTTTACTGGGGGAAACTAAGAAATTTGTTTGGAAAAAGATCTACTGGCCAGACACACATCATATTCATGGAACTGAAGTAACCAGTCTGTTCTTTAGGTGTGTTTAAGCAAGTTAATTGAGCCGGGCATTCATCAATTTGAGATGTTAAATTATTATATTCTGTCAGGTAGCCTAGTGACAGGTAATTATGTCTTGCATTCACTGTCTTTGCAATCATTCAATGTTTCTTGTGGTTTTATTATAGACCTACCCAGTGAATGAGATGTCTGTTCTCTCTGAGGACTGGTCTCTAACCTCCATGGAAATGTGCGGGCATGCAGAAAGCTCTTTAGCATAGAGCTACGCCATCTTGTGGAAAATCGAGCCAACCAACTGAACCCTGGTTGACAGGACGCACAGACTTTGAAGTTACCAAGTATATCAAAACAAAACAAAAAAATGCAGATAATTTCCATAAGCCTATGTTAATGGATTCCATTGCATAAACGCGTTTTGGGGAAGGCTATTCCCAGCCTTCCCCAAATCATGAACAGAATGATTCTATCAAAAAATCTGAACCGGTTAAAACATGAAAAAACATGCCGCCTGAGCAACAGTAGGCTAATAGCCTACCGCTATTTGAACTCTCCGTTTTGGTCAATGTTTGTTCCTTATGCACCCAATGTGGTCTCGGCTGTCTCCGCTACTCAACGCAGCGGCACGAAACTAGTTTGGATCCTTATTAGGCAAGCCGTCAAACGCTTAACCACTAAGTTGGCTATAGGATACAGTGTAGCGAACAGAGAAAGCCGTTTTGTTCAACTTAAACTTTTGTTTACATTTTTTGCCAGTGTCGCTTAGGCTACAATTCCGAATAACCTATCCACTCTTTGTCTGGCAAGTTCGTAACGCTCCCAGTGGAAAGGGGCGTAGTGTTTGAGTCCCCGGTGTTTAGTGAAACCTCGTCCAGACCAAAGCATTCAGTCACGGTCAACACTTGAGACATGGACCGGTGAGTTACATTTCAGAAATTCACGCCAGATAGGCCAGTATCGTTTTCGCTCATTTTAACAAGATAAAAACACAGACAAGCCCCTATGTTGTCAGCGGAATATAACACATTTTGTCTCTGGTCTGAATGTCTGGTGAATCTCTCTCTCTCATTCTTTTCCTTCAATCTGTCTCAGTCCCTAAGTTATCTCCCTTTTTTAATCACAGACTGTCTATCATTCTGTCTCTGCAGGCCCTTGTCTCTGCAGCACTACAAAGCTGGCATGTTGCTCAGTGGAGCGGGGGACGCCCTGGGATACCGCAACCAGCTCTGGGAGTACAATGAGTCTGGCCCAGACATCCACAAAGTTAGTGCCACACCCACACACATACACACACACACACACTTTAATGCTTTTATTTGGACGGGAAGAATTACAGATGCAAACATTGATGGAAGTATGCTACAGGTTTAGACAGGTTAAGGTTTAGCTCTGATCAAACACAGAATGCCTTGTGCCATTCATCCTTGCTGCACTAGTGGCTCTGGGAAAACATGGCGTCGCCATCTCCAAATTGATACACTGGCTATTACTGCAGAAATGGAGCACTACTTTGCTAGTCTCTTTGCATTGCTAAGTGCATAGTTGCAGTCCACATAAATCACATTTTTGTACATGCCCAAGACTCCTGAACACAAGAATGAATTGTTTGCTGTGAAACCCCAGGTTTGTGCTGCTGTTGGCAAGTGCCTGGTATTATTACAGCTTAGTGTTGAGAAAAGTGTCCATGTACAAATCAAAACAACACACACACACACACACACACACACACACACACACATACACTACAGAAGTCCAGTTGAACATGTGACACACTCATCCTTCCACACTTGCAGACACACATCACACATCATCACACATCACACACTCAACATGCAAAGGCCAATTGAACATTGTTTTGTTTGAGCAAACTTGGAGTTATCGCCTCATAGGACCTTCAAGGCTTCAACACACACACACACACACATACACACACTGCACCCCCATAGTCACACACGCACACACACACAAACACACACACACGCACACGCACACACACATACACACACACACCACACACACATTGACACACACTGCACCCCCATAGTCACACAAACACACACACACGCACACGCACACACACACACACACACACACACACACACACACACACACACACACACACACACACACACCACACACACATTGACACACACTGCACCCCCATAGTCTCACACACACACACACACACACACACTCAAGAGCACTCTTAGTGTCTCTTAGTGAGCTTGTCATAGCTCTAATACTCCATGCTGATGACTGGCACATTGTTAGATGCACTGGGGGAGCCGTTATCTCAGCGTTTACTTCTGCTCTCTTACGGCTTCCCTGGAGCCTCAACGAGTCTTTTAGCACAAGGGAGATAAAACAACGAATCTTTCACAGCGCAATTTATTTGACTAAATAATTCACTCACATCAGAACAAAAGACGTTTGGTTGGAGCTGGTCATTTGTATGCAGGAGATTCCTTGTGAGCTTAAATCACTAGCGAGACAGAGAGAACGAGAGAGAGAGAGAGATGGAGAGAGGGGTCGGGATAAGAGAGAGAGACAGAGAGAAAGAGAGAGAGAAGTAGAGATGGAGAGAGAGAGAGGGATGAGTAGAGAGAGAGAGAGGAGTAGAGAGATGGAGAGAGGGATGAGTGGAGAGAGAGAGAGAGAGAAGTGGAGAGATGGAGAGATGGAGAAAGAGAGAGAGATAGAGAGAAGTAGAGAGAGAGAGATGGAGAGAGAGAGGAGTAGAGAGATGGAGAGAGAGAGAGAGGAGTAGAGAGAAGTAGAGAGAGAGAGATGGAGAGAGAGAGGAGTAAAGAGATGGAGAGAGAGGAGTAGAGAGATGGAGAGAGAGGAGTAGAGAGATAGAGAGAGAGAGAGAGAGAAAGAGGAGTAGAGAGATGGAGAGAGGCCTTGCAGGCTGCTGTTGGCAAGTATTGCTGCTCTTTGTGCTTTAGAAGGTCCTGAGGGGGTCTGTCTGTGCTCAAGTGTCTGAACACACACACCTCTCTAACCACCACTAGAGCACATCTCCTGGAGTGTGTGTGTGTGTGTGTGTGTGTGTGTGTGTGTGTGTGTGTGTGTGTGTGTGTGTGTGTGTGTGACCATACCTCCCTCGCTAGCAGTACTAAATCCCATATTCTGGTGTTTGTGCTTAAGTATGTGACCATACCTCTTTCCATAGTACCAGAGCAAGAGGTCCTGCAATCTCTGTAACAGTGTGTGTGTGTGGGGGTGGGTGTATCTCTCTCTAACCAGCCCTAAAGCTCAGACCCTGCAGTCATTAAGCTTCCGAGAGCCTCTGGTCGCCGTCTAAAGTCTCGAACAGAATTGGCCTAATTTATAGCCTCTGACATTAAAGCACAGCTGCCCTGCTGAATAATTAAACTTTAGAATTGATGTGAGTGGAATATGCAATGGACTGGTGGGGGGGGGGCACGCCACAGCGTCTAGAGGATTGTGGGATTGTGGAGGATTTAAATGACTTGTGTGTGTGGTGGTGGTGACGGCGTCTCGGGCTAATGAGCGCTTGCGATGGTCACTTTTGGACAATCCTCACAGGAGCTACAGGAGCTAGGCGGGCTGAAGAACATCACTGCGGAGCTACCTGATTGGCCGGTCAGCGATGACACCGTCCTTCACCTAGCAACGGCAGAAGGGCTGGCAACTGGTGAGTAGCTATGGAAATTGATTAATTTTTCATTTATTTATTTCAAATGTTGCTTCCATGCCTGCGTTTCTGAAGACGTGTGGGGGCACTCCATTTCAGATTACATTTTGGAGAATTTCGCTCAGTTTAGATTGGACCGTGGAGGTACTTCTTATGAGCCAATTTTCAGAAAGCATGAACTGTCCTTCCTGAATTTGGATTCAATTCTTTTTATAGGTTAAGACTGACTGTTACAAAACTCTGGCCCCTTCTTACAAAATCCTTTATTTTACACTGTTTAAATCATGCAAATTCTAACCTTATTTGGGTAATTAAGTAGAATTAGAAAATTTGCAATAAAGGGCTCAATTTATAAAATACAACATAACGCAATTCATTAAACATACAGTATAGACCCAGATAATTACAGGGACACCAGGCAACGTTTTCGTGTTAATTAATCATCTTCGTAAGTCGGTATATGGTTAAATGACTCATTACAGGGCGAATGAAGACTCTCTCGCCCGCCCCTGCCGCCTGTAGGAAGAATATCCCGCTTGCAAGTTCAGTGTATCGTACCCGCTGACCTTCAGTCTCAGACATTGCGAGAAGCAGAATCAGTTTACATCCTGCATCCACAGCACAGAGGCAGGCTAACGAAACGCTAGCGATTGTTGCAAACGTGTGTGTATGATGGCAGAGCCGGCGAAGAAACAGCGAAACCCCTTGACGGAAGATGCAAAGAAAAGGAAAAGAGCTTCAGACCGAGCGAGGTCTCGCACACGTATCGACATGTACCGACGCTAGGGGGAGCTTCCTAGAGAAAAAGCATGAGGCTTGCCTGGTGTCCCTTTAAATTTAGTGAGGTAAAGAATTGTGATTTAGCATGTTTCTAACAACCACATACAGTGGCAGACACAGTATTAGATACTGGTTATTTATAGATGTTACAGTCCAAAGTCGACGCCGGTACTGCTGTGAGCAGACTGACTTGTTTCACGCGGGTGCGTTGCCTGTGCGAGAGCATCCACACTACCAGCATGAGACGCACCGCTCGAGCTGCTCATGAAAATGAATGAAATAAAAATAGAAAAAAAAATCCACAGCCACTGCACACCCACACATAGTGCCTCCAGCACAAAACAGGCCTTACTGGACTCCTGTATGGTGTTGTCGACCAGTGTCCTGTGATGTCCTGTGATGTCCCCTGTATGGTGTTGTTGACCAGTGTCCTGTGTTGACTAGTGTCCTATGTTGACCAGTGTCCTGTGTTGACCAGTGTTCTGTGATGTCCCCTGTATGGTGTTGTTGACCAGTGTCCTGTGATGTCCCCTGTATGGTGTTGACCAGTGTCCTGTGTTGACCAGTGTCCTGTGATGTCCCCTGTATGGTGTTGACCAGTGTCATGTGTTGACCAGTGTTCTGTGATGTCCCCTCTATGGTGGTGTTGACCAGTGTCCTGTGTTGACCAGTGTCCTGTGATGTCCCCTGTATGGTGTTGACCAGTGTCCTGTGATGTCCCCTGTATGGTGTTGACCAGTGTCATGTGTTGACCAGTGTCCTGTGATGTCCTGTAATATCTCTCACAGGAAAGGAAGGTGAGGAGCTGTACCACGACGTGGCCGCACGCTACGTTGAGGGCATGAAAGACATGGAGGGGAGGAAACCCGGACCCTCAAGCATTCTGGGTAAATGACCCTCGAGCATTCTGGGTAAATGACTCTCAAGCATTCTGGGTAAATGGCCAGAATTTGAGCAAAACTCAACAACATCCTAATTGACCCAAATGTATGGAGTCAAAACAACGCCATACAGATTGTGTGCCCGTGAAAAGATATTCACACGTGTAATAGAGTTTTGTCTTCGAGGATATGATTTGCACAAGTGCGTACCTGCAGAAATATTTTGTGCACAAGTGCACAAAATATTTCTGCAGGTACGCATTTCTTTTGCACACAGACAAATTAATTCCACAGCTAAAAAACGGTTCTACACACAGACAAAACTCTATTACACATGTGAATATCTTGTCACGGGCACACAATCTTTATAGCATTGTTTTGACTCCATACAAATGTGATTTCCTCTGGAGTTCAAGGCCTATTTTGGTTATGCATTGAAGCACACTCATGAGTCATGTCTAACTTATTCACTACCCCGGGCTAGGTAGCTAGCTAGCTGGAGATTGTTATGTAACACACACACAACACATAGAAATGTTTTTACACGTACACACATAAGTTAATTTGTTACACCATCTTCTTTGCTGTCTAAACTTGAGTGAGCACTCTGGCCTCCTCCCCAGGTGTGTCTGTTGAGTGAGCACTCTGGCCTCCTCCACAGGTGTGTCTGTTGAGTGAGCACTCTGGCCTCTTCACCAGGTGTGTCTGTTGAGTGAGCATTCTGGCCTCTTCACCAGGTATGCTGTTGAGTGAGCACTCTGGCCTCCTCCACAGGTGTGTCTGTTGAGTGAGCACTCTGGCCTCCTCCCCAGGTGTGTCTGTTGAGTAAGCACTCTGGCCTCCTCCACAGGTGTGTCTGTTGAGTGAGCACTCTGGCCTCTTCACCAGGTGTGTCTGTTGAGTGAGCATTCTGGCCTCTTCACCAGGTGTGTCTGTTGAGTGAGCACTCTGGCCTCCTCCACAGGTGTGTCTGTTGAGTGAGCACTCTGGCCTCCTCCACAGGTGTGTCTGTTGAGTGAGCACTCTGGCCTCTTCACCAGGTGTGTCTGTTGAGTGAGCACTCTGGCCTCCTCCACAGGTGTGTCGCAGCTGAAGCCAGGCTCTGAGGGGGGCTACAGAGTGGCCTACAACCCCGACGGCACCGGCTGTGGAGCGGCCATGAGGTCCATGTGCATCGGACTCCGGTACACACGCACGCACGCATGCACGCACGCTCATATACAAACACGCGCACATACACACACATACACACACAAACACACGCGCACACACGCGCACACGCGCACACACACACACACACACACACACACACACACACACACACACACACACACACACACTAGGGCTCCCAACTGTCAGGTTTTCTTGACCAGCTTGTTTCACAAGTCTAGCACACTGATGGTAATAGGTCTCACACCTTCATGCTTTGATTGCTCCAATTAATAACATGACAATGTAGCTTAAGCTTATGCTACAGAAAGGGCAGTCCATGTGCCACGGCAGTGGTCATTAAAGTTGGTCGCCCTGGACACAGAAGCCCTAGTTAAGGCATTCAGTCATACCCACTTAAAGTTAGTGGAAGTACAACTAAATGATCTGAGGTCTCAAAAGGAATTATTTTAATTAATTTTAAGGGAACCTAATGAACATTATCCTTGCCTGTAGATTATGTTTTTTTTTGTTTGTTTTTTTTAAACCCAAGATCTGCCTCTCTAGATACCCTCGTCCCGAACAGCTGTCCTCACTGGTCGCCGTTGCTGTGGAGACCGGCCGCATGACCCACCCGCACCCGACCGGGTTCCTGGGGGCGGTGGCCTCGGCTCTCTTCACCGCCTACGCTGTCCAGCGCCGGCCAATGGCGAGCTGGGGGGTGGGGCTTGTGAAGGAGGCCTGTCCGGTGGCTCTGGAGTTTGTGAAGTGGCGGGGATGTGCTGTGGAGGAGTGCGTGAGGGACTGGGGATACTTCACCGAGAAGTGGCAGTGGTGAGAGAAATGCAACAGCACAGGCATAGCAGTTTAATAAATAAATACATAAATAGATAAACAAACTAATAATACATTGTATTTATATAGCTTTTCTCATCTGCAGACAGATCTCTCACTCACTCTCTCACTCACACACACGTACACACACACGTACACACACACACACACACACACACACGCACGTACACACACACACACACACACACACACACACACACACACACACACACACACACACACACACACACACCACAGAGGTCTGGTTTATCATGTCAGAATACTTCACTGAGAAGTGGCAGTGGTGAGGAGAAAAACAACATAATAAAGACAAACAGCCGACAGTCCCAGAATGGGGCCATTGGCCTTATTAGACACTAGCCCTCTCAAAGTGCATTGCACCGTGCTGAATGGTGAGTGCAAAATAGTAGTCGCCATCCCTTTAGTCACTGCACAGCACTCTGTTGCCTGTCCACCATCACACTGACCTCTCATTCCATATTTCCACTAACAGGAATGTAGAGTAGATGTGCTATGCTCTAAGCATGTGAAATCTGCTGAGTCATTGTTTCACTATGCTCTATGTATGTGAAATCTGCTGAGTCATTGTTTCACTATGCTCTAAGCATGTGAAATCTGCAGTCGTTGTTTCCCTATGCTCTATGCATATCTATCTCTATCTCTAGGGAAACAATGACTCTAGCTCTGCTGAGTCATGGTTTCACATTCTGTAATGGTTTACTTCTGGTTTCTGCCGCAGGTACCTGGACCTGAGAGGACTGGCATCCGGCACCGGGCCAGCGATCTGGCCTGACCAATATGGGCCAGCCGAGAGAGACGAGGCCTATAAGAGCTTCAGCCTGTCCGGGTGGGCGGGGCGCAGTGGCCACGATGCACCAATGATAGCTCTCGATGCCCTGTTGGGGGCGGGCTCTGATTGGGAGGAGCTTATGAGCAGAGCAGGTTTCCATGGAGGTTAGAAAAGTCTTCAATACTTTATTGCCAATATGTTGAAACATCGCCTGGAATTTAATAATATAAAAGTCTAAATCACTGTCATTATAGCCAGGCTCGGACTGGTAATCTGTACAACCGTGCGAATGCCCGGTGGGCCGGTCCACATGTGGGCCGGTGACCTCCGGGATTTTTTTTTTTTTTAAAGTTATTTAGCCTATTTGCGGCCCGTCATGTAGACCTAGGCCTAGCCTATAAATGCAGTTGCATCCATTTGGATTAGGGGGTGACGGGCAATGTTGGGCAAGTTACTTCAAAAGCGTAATGCATTATTTATTACTTGTTACTGTCATCTCAAAGTAATTTGTTACATTACAATATTACTGTCTTTGAATTGTAAGGCATTACACTATGTTTACATTACTTTCACCAAAATAACAGGAAATATGGTTTTGGTGTTCTCAATAGATCTTCATGTGCTCAATGCAGCTCATTACACGGCAGGAGGTGATGTGGTATGGCATAATGACTGAGCTAGGCTTAAGGCTAACAAAAGAACAATATAATGGTTGCAGTTATGGCTCATGGGACAATGTAGGCCCCAAAGGCCAAAGGTCACTCACAACTTAATATAGTAAAATATAGCCATAGTGAAATTGTATGTTGACTTTAAATGGTTCTCATCATTGCTGGTTGCCTTTCCTTCCACTTACAGTGGTGTAGACTTAATGCAAATAGTTTGAGAATAATGGCTACGATCTTTGTCTGTAAAAGCAACATTTTAGTTATTCTCACTGCTTGAAATGAGAAGTATAGCCTAACCATGTTAGATCTGTTGCATGAATGGCAGAGATAACTCAAATTCCCTTTCTACAGTCATCTAAACAAGGCAATCAAATTCCAGGACCAGCATAGATGATTTTTTTTTAATTCTTAGTTAATCTTCTCTGGTGCCAATTGAGCATTTCTCAATTTTGGATTAAAAAGCAAAGTAACTTCAGTTACTGAGAATTGTACCGAGTAAAATATTACTGAAATTGTATTGGTAATGCCTTACATTACTGCATTACAGCAAAAAGCAATGCATTACTGTAATTACATTACTTTTTTAATGCATTACTCCCAACACTGGTGACGGGTCAATCATTTTGGCCTCTTCATGACAGGTTCAAGTCAAGTCAAGTCAAGTCAGATTTATTTATAAAGAGCATTTAACATGCACATAGTGCAATCCAAAGCGCTCCACAAACAAGACACATAACAACAAGACAAAAGATGCCGGATGGAGCGGTGTAGTCGCCAGCGTACCCATGACATCAAGACAAGACAAATACATTTAAAAAATAACAAATACAAAAAATGCCGGACAGAGCGGCGTAGTCGCCAGCGTACCCGTGACACCAAGACATACAAGACAGACAACTAAACAAATAAACAAATAAAAAAAAAGAAAATATATTTTAAAAGGGGAAAAAGTGATGTTAAAATTAGTCCAATTTCCAAACCAGCTGAAAATGTCAAAGGGCAATGATGATCCGTGAAAACTGCGCACAGAGCTGTGTCTTTACAACCGATGCAATGCCAACAAAGTTCTTTAGCAACTGACCAACCTGGTGAATTCACTGGCAGTCTGGAGATAACGTTAACGTTAGAAGCTAGGCCTGCTAGACTGCAGTCTGGAGATGATGGAAGCACAGTCCAAAGTACTGAACGATCGTGTAGATCCGCAATTCGGTGAACTTAACAGCGACTTTGTTGCTCCGTGAGAATGCAGCTCTTCACCGTTAACGTTAGTTTGCAGTTGGCAAGGCAGCTCGCAGGTCAGCAACAGCTCGGCGGGCACGGTAGATCTTTCGCAGAGTAGAGCCTAGGTCCGGCTGTCCCGAGAGATCCACTCGACCAGACAGTGAATTGCACTGTTCACGGATGGATGGAAGGATGTCAGAGGCCCAGTTAGTCTGCAGTTGGCATGGCAGCTCGCAGGTCAGCAACAGCTCGGTGGCCACGGCAGATCTTTCGCAGAGCAGCCTAGGTCCAGCTGTCCCGAGAGTTCCCTTCGACCAGACAGTGAAGTGCTGCACCGCTCACGGATAGATGGAAGGATGTCCGATGCCCAGCTAGGGCAAAAACTAGCCATAGCAAGCTCCCAATGGACAAATGTCAACGACATCAGCTGACTTACGATAACACGAAAACTATCAAAAATAGCGTAAATAAATAGGGAAAACATTTAACTAGACAAACCAATACAAAAAATAAACATGACATTACATAAAATTACGAACATTACATAAAAACAAACAAAAACATGATGCCAGACAGAGCGGCGTGTCTCAGTGTGTGTTACGATCGCGCCCCCCTGCCCCACCCCTCAAGTGGATTTGTCCAAGCAGCCGCTTGGTTTGTGGGGAAATATGGCATACTTATTGATTAGATGGACTGTATGTGTGCTTCTGTACATTAAAACACCCTCACTCCCCCTCTTTGCTTCTATGCCAGCCCCCACTGGAACCTTTCCCCAATAGAATCTTCCCCTTTCTGACTTCCATGAGCTCAGGTCAATGAGGCCTACAGGCCATAAATAGCAAATGGAAGTTCAATAGGTTATATCTATAGAACACACGTTCATACAAAGGTCTATCACAACATTAGATGATAATATATGTGCTACTATGGATTTATAACAACTTTGGGTACTGAGATATCATGCAAAACATGAGTACCTTCACCTCTAACCCCCCACAGCACAGACAATTTCTAATCTTTAAAAACAGCCCCTACAAGATTCTTAGCAATTCTGACCTTTTGACGATCAAAACTATCTCAGGAACAGAGATATGCCCCAAACAAGCCACTACAAGATTCTTGGCAATTCTGACCTTTTGACGATCGAAACTATCTCAGCAACAGAGACATGAAACTGCCCCAACTGGTCCTTGACAATTCAAGAACTTCAGTGCATTCTCCTCCGCACTTTGGGATGCCTGGAGCCATAGTGCTCATGTCCCCAAATATGTTTCTGGATGCATTGTAAGCCATTCTAAGCTGTTACACACGCCAAAGCTGTTTTGTCATTCAAAATAGGGTATTGGTCTTCACAACTGAACGTAAATTGTGTGTGTGTGTGTGGGGGGGGGTCTAACGGAGTTTTGTTCCTGTTAATGTTACTTTCAACCAACAGATCTGTCATATTTCACCCCCTTCTGCTAGGTCTATAGGAGACAAAGTGCCAGTTATCCCTTACATGGATTAAGCCTAGTCCTACATTAAAACCATTTTCAGTGGAATTCTGCACTGAAGTTCTCTATTTGGTTAAGACTAGGTTTCACTGAAGTCTAGGACTAGTAGT
Organism: Alosa pseudoharengus; assembly: GCF_046254945.1. Taxonomy (NCBI): domain Eukaryota; kingdom Metazoa; phylum Chordata; class Actinopteri; order Clupeiformes; family Clupeidae; genus Alosa; species Alosa pseudoharengus. Next base: position 8,440,597 of record NW_027468674.1, on the reverse strand, counting down.
TTCATCCATGTATGGGAAACTAGTCCAGAGGGCCTTGTTTTTCTTCATTCTTCATTAACAGCAATGTGGTGACGCTGTTACTATACACCTCCATTGTAGGTAGCATATACTACAGATCCATCTTCATAGTGCTGGTTGATAGATAGATACTTTATTGATCCCCAAGGGGAAATTCAAGATGGTTGGTGTGTCGTCCACAGGAGACAGTGACAGCACGGCGGTGATCGCCTGCTGCTGCTGGGGGCTTCTCTACGGACTGGAGGGAGTTCCCCAGGGGAACTACAAGAACCTGGAGTACCGGGACCGTCTGGAGAACAGTGCCGAGGAACTCTACAGCCTCTCCCATTGATGCCCACAGGCTGTTATTGACAACTACAACACATACCGTTAAGCCCACAATTAGTCGTACCCATGCAAACTTTTGATTCAGTATGACTTACTAATTACCCAGGAAAACAGAAATTGTGTTTTATTTTTCATGTATATTTCTAGTACAATACATCATATTTGGTCTCGTGCTTATGGCTTTTCCAGGTCTAATATTAGTCAAATTGAAATGCACTATAAATTAAAATGTTTGGGCTTGACTGTACAGTATACAACTTTACCAGCCCTCTAGGCAGCAGGAACAGTTGCCCCCCCCCCACACACATGGAATGCCTCGAGTCAAACCCTTAACTGCCTCAACACTCACCCTCACAGTCTTACTGCACAGTGGATCCTTCATGCAGCTGTAGAACTGTACAGACCATACAAACTGCAGTTTCAACATCTTACAAAACAAGCCATTCATTCGTCACCCGGTTCAACTTGGATGAGTTGCACAGGGTGACCCCATCGTGACCTTTACACTCACTACCACTCAGAACTCCTCTGCACGCTCTGCTGAGTAGAGAGAGAGATAGATACAAACTTTATTGTCCACTGAATTTACATACACTGGAAATCTATCTTTGCCACTCTGGCCACATAAAAACACAGCAGACAGACAATATAAGTTAAATTGTGGTTGCATGAGTGGTTAAAAAAAACATAAATGAATAAATACTAGTGCAGTTCTCGGTACTGATCCACAGAAAACCACAGAATCAAAGCCAATCCCACCTGACTTAATTCACCTCTACAGTCTTCTGCTTATAAAGTCTCAGTAGGCCACGGCTGAATCCCAATCTCTCCCCTCACTGACCCACAGACTTTGATGCGTCTTCTTGCACGCTTAGTGAGGGCTTAGGGCTGTCCCACTGTGAAATTGTGAAGTGCTTGAGGGCTCGCTCACACCCTTTCTGTTCCCTTTCCGTAAGTCGCTATGCCGACTTTAGGCCTACTGAAGGGAATTACCAACAATTCATAGCGTTGTGACCAGTGTTGGGGAGATGTACCGGCGTTACGTATTCAGAATACAAATTTTGAGTAACTGTATTCTGTTACAGTTACAATTTAAATAGTTGGTATTTAGATAGATAGATAGATAGATACTTTAGTGATCCCCAAGGACATTCAAGAATACAGTTCCATTGTTGAAATCACACATTGTTTATTCACTCTTTAAATGGGGAAGCTTAAAAAAAAAAACATCAGTAAACAACTAATAACACGTTTTTGTTGTCAATTTAATGATGGGTCACAGGTGCTGTCCCAAACCTGTTATTAGCATGTTGAACCCTTACAGCCCCGCAAACTGGATCACTTCTAAACGGATGTCAGTTAAGTCTTTGAGAGTTCAGGCCTTAGACCTTAGAGAGATTAGGAATCAGCCCAGGTGGCTACAACCACTTCCTAAAAGGCTGCACTGCATATTTCCCTTGTCTACACCAAAGTCCTTTTAGGAAAGTCCCACTGCGGCCATCTTGGTAACACACTTTGGGCAGTAATTGGGCAGCTATTTTCCTACTCAAGTGAATGTGGAGGCATACAGGAAGGGGCGGGATATATGCGTAGACTACTATATTGGCGTTACAAACTACCCCGTGCAATTCTATGAAGGGACTCCGAGTGCCGTCTCCTCATTAGAAAGTCTCTGTCTACGCTGAGCTCCAGAAGTGTGCAGGTCTATGCATCTCATTTCATTGCATCGCAAAGCAAAACAAATCACCAAGACACCCTTCGTTAGCCTCGCATCATTATACATAATATGCGCATCACAGATTACCGCTAATGACAAAAAAAGATTGCCAGTGATTCGACTTACTGATTGCAAACAGACGTGAGGGGAAGCCTTTGATGAACCGTGTTAATGAGGGGAGAGTTGACACTAACAAGCCTCTTAGTCAGATGCCGGTAGAGGTGCTCAGACACACAGCACTCACACACAGTGCTCAAGCAGTCACACACACCCATTTAGTGTTGCCATGGTGTTTTGTCAGTTTGCCAAAAGGCCGTGATTCAGCCGATGTAGACACATGGAGCCTGTGAACTATAGCCATTAATATGGCATTTGTTTGGTGAGTCAGAGTTTCTTATCTAAATTTAGTGAGTAATATTGCTACAAGAAAATATTTTTTCCCTGGGCTGCTGACTAAAAATGATACTAAATGTGAATGACATACAATCATTAAAAATAACTAAACATGAATAAGAAAATCACTTGCCTTATTTTGTACATGTAGAAAACTGCTGCAGAAAAAAATTAACTGTTTACGATACCATTCATTCTTACAATTGAATTGAAAACCAAAGTCATGGAAAAGTTTAAAATTTTTATTTTATTTATTTTTTGGTCATTGTTTTTAATTGTTTTTCTGTGTTTTCCATGTTTTTTTATTGTTTGTTTTTTCCCTAGGGTAAAGGGCGAGGTGTGTGGAAGGACATAGAGGGTCTAGGGGTCAAAGTTCAGAGTTCAGGTGAAGGTCAGGGAAGGACTGCTAAAAAAAACAAACAAAAAAGGGACTTGTTTTTTATTTTCTCGAACATGGAAAATGTTCCGTCGCTTGCTCAGCCCACATCCCTCGTCTGCTTCAGGCTCTCTCCTCTCCTCTCCTCTCCTCTCCTCTCCTCTCCTCTCCTCTCCTCTCGCTCTCTGCGTTGTTCTCCTCGGCTCTGAAGCCATCTGCCCTCTTTTTCACCGTCCTCCTGTTCCTCTGAACAGAAGAAAAGTTGGTCTAAAACAAAAACAGAAAAGAAGAGAAAAAAAAAAAAGTCTCTTGTCTCTCCCCCCCCCCCCCCCCCATCACAAGGGGGCAGTAGAACTTCAAGACCCTTGTCAGCGTGATCTGCGTCTCCTCCGCCGAGGCGACAGCATATTTCTCCTAAAAACGAAGGGGGTGGGGAGAGGGGGTGGGCATGGAACAGAATAGAGGGGAGGGAGGGAGGGGGGCACAGAAAGGGATTCGGGGCACCTACTGAAATTCCTCCATGTTCCATTTTGGGCTGGGGGGGGGGGGGGGGGGGGGGGTTCACATCAGTCTGTAGTGTATGACAGAGTGAAGGGGTGGGGGGGGTATAGGAACTGGATATGGGATATGGGACACACACACGAGGAAAACAAGGCTCATCCCCTAACTCTGCCCCCGTCCCCTGATTGGTCCAAGTCTTCTTGTGGGTGGGCATGGCCTATGGGGAGGGAGGAGTCAAAGAGTCGTCTCCGTGGAGAAGGAACTCAGTTGCCAGGGGGATGGAAGGTATGTTGCTGGGTTTGGTGCTGGACCTGAACAGCTGGAGTACAGAAACAGACAACATGTCAGAAATCAATCAGCTGCATTGCTAATCAAAGTTAGCAACAGTTAGAACAGTTAGAACAGCTAAAAGTTCTGGGTCGAGCCCAGTTCAATGTGGGTAGTAGGTATGTGTGTGTGTGTGTGTTTACTCTGGGGGTCTTGGATATAGTTGAAATGCTGTGTGTGTGTGTGTTTACCCTGAGGGTGTTGGATATAAAGTGTGTGTGTGTGTGTGTGTGTGTGTGTGTGTGTGTGTGTGTGTGCGTGCGTGTGTGTGTGTGCGTGTGTGTGCGTGCGTCTGTGTGTGCGTGCGTCTGTGTGTGCGTGCGTCTGTGTGTGCGTGTGTGTTTACCCTGGGGGTGGATATATGTGAAGTGCTGTGTGTGTGTGTGTGTGTGTGTGCGCGTGTGTTTACCCTGGGGGTGGATATATGTGAAGTGCTGTGTGTGTGTGTGTGTGTGTGTATATGTGTGTGTGTGTGTGTGTGTGAGTGTGTGTTTACCCTGGGGGTGGATATATGTGAAGTGCTGCGGCGGGCCCTGCTGGGGGCCGTGCTGAGGGTGCTGGGCGGAGCCAGGGCCTGCCTGGGGAGGAGCATGCAGCATCACCATCTGGGGGGGGCCGTGGGACCCAGAGGGGTGGGGGCCAGACATGGGGCCTTGCACATGAGCCTGGGGAGGAGAGAGAGATGCAGGGGGAGAAAGAGAGAGATGGAGAGGGGGAGAGAGAGAGAGAGAGAGAGAGAGGTAGAGAGAGAGATAGATGGAGAGAGAGATGCAGGGGGAGAAAGAGAGATGGAGAGGGGGAGAGGGAGAGAGATGGAAGAAGAGAGAGAGAGAGAGATGGAAGGAGAGAGAGAGAGAGATGGAAGGAGAGAGAGAGATGGAAGGAGAGAGAGAGAGATGGAAGGAGAGAGAGAGATAGATAGATGGAGAGAGAGAGAGAGGTAGAGAGAGAGAGATAGATGGAGAGAGAGATGCAGGGGGAGAAAGAGAGATGGAGAGAGGGAGAGAGATGGAGAGAGAGATGGAAGGAGAGAATGGGAGATGGAGGGAGAGAGATGGAGAGGAGAGAGGGTCACCACTCCACTTAAGACAGTTTTACACATTTCAAAAACAAACACACACACACACACACACACACACACACAGATCACTTATAAAATCACCATAAAGAAAAACACATAGTCTAAATCGTATGCTTACACCCATATATGCACAATGCTGTTGCCATCCATATGAGGGTTGGAGAGCCACGCGAGAAATAAATGAAGAGAAAATGACAGAAAATAGAGAAGCGGGTTTTAAAAAAGGAGAGGGAGAGGGGGGGATGTGTGGTGGGTAAGAGAAAGCGACAGAGAGGTGGCAGGAGGAGAGGGAGAAAAGCGAGTGAGGTGGAGAGTGAAGGAGAGAGGAGAGACGGATTAAGGGGGTGGTTAATCTGGTATCTTGGCAACGCATGAAAGCAGTAACACTACTGGATCAACTCACAGAGCTCTGTGTGTGTGTGTGTGTGTGTGTGTGTGTGTGTGTGTGTGTGTGTGTGTGTGTGTGTGTGTGTGTGTGTGTGTGTGTGTGTGTGACACTGACAGTTACATGAATTCTTTATGAAAGTCCATGATTTTAAATGTACAAGAGAATAGCCTACACAGTCAAGTGTATTTACTACGTAGTCATGTTCAATATTAATGACAACATCAGCCACTGCTAAACAGCAACACACACACACACAAAATGCCTCCTTGAGAAGCGCATTAGACATTCATCAACAGGCACCAGAGAAGGCTGTTTAACATCCCTGTCACACACACACACACACACTCTTCAATAATGCAGCAAACACCGTTCATGATGCCAATCTGCTCAGTCTACCTCCAGCACGCACTCACACACACACACACACACACACACACTTTTACACACACCCTCAACACTAATTTGGCTCTGAGACATACACAAACATGTGTTCCATACACACCCATGTGTATGATTTGCATGTATGTAAGTATCATGCATGCATCATGAACCATAAGCATACAGCTCACGCTTCCAGACAAACATCACCTCATGCAGAACACACACAAACACATGCAATTTGTGTTAAAAATGCACAGATGCGCAAACCCCATAAAAATGAACTCACAGACACACACAGATTATATATATAGATATAGATATATATATATGCACACTGGTGTATCGGTCACAGGCATGTTAAGTTGTGTAGAGCACACACAAACACACACAATCACAATCACACACAAACAATCTCACACACACACACACACACACACGAGGGTGCATACCTGAGCGATCTGTCCCAGGGAGGTGTAGGTGTGGGGGATGCCTTGGTGGCCGTGGAGGCTGTAGCCCTGCAGGGGGTAGGAGGCCTGGGGGGAGCTGTGGCCTGGGGGCAGGTTAGGGGGGGTGGGGGCAGACAGAGGCCCAGAGTGGTACAGGGACTGGGGCTGGGGGCCTGACTGACCCGTCTGGAGAGGGAGAGAGAGGGAAAAGAGAGGAGAAAAATATGAAGAAAATATTAGCTTCATTAATGTCAATGCAAGTCAATGGTTTATGCAAGCAGGACCTCTAAGCATGTATTACGTGTGTGTGTGTGTGTGTGTGTGTGTGTGTGTGTGTGTGTGTGTGTGTGATACTGACAGTCACATTAATTCTTTATGAGATGCAGATTTATGCACACAGTGCATGACTGTGTAAACTCTGAGTATAAATCAACAGTGTGTGTGTGCGTACCTGTCCAGGGCTGGGCGCTGTGTGCTGGGGAGGGGGCTGGCTGCCAGTGGGAGTGCTAGAGGGCTGAGGAGGATGAACTGGGCCCGAGTGATGAGAGAATGACTGAGCTGCTGAGACAAGGAGGGAGAGAGAGAGAGAGAGAGAGAGAGAGCAGGAGAGAGAGAGAGAGAGAGAGAGAGAGGAGAGAGAGAGAGATGGGGAGAGAGAGCAGGAGAGAGAGAGAGAGAGGGGGATAGGGAGAGAGAGGGAGAGAGAGAGAGAGAGACCGAGGGAAACATGTAGGGGGGTAAGGGAGAAAGGGGGAGAGAAGAGAGGGAGTTAGAGAAAAAATGAGAGGTTGAGAGAGAGAGGGAGAGATAGATTTAGAGGTTGAGAGAGAGGAGAATGCAAGGGAGAGAGGGAGGGAGACAAAGAAAAAATATATTAGCACATATTAGCACTTAACCCAAGGGCAGAGAAGTAGGCTTTCAATTTAGACACAACAGGAGACTTGCACATAATAATACCTGTGAAATTAAACTCTTCAGTGCTTTCCAAAAGCCAATTAATGAAACAAGATTGTTGTTAATTATATCCCTGCCCTACAGAGGTTGCAGACATGCACGCTAACTTACTCGCTCGCACGCACACACACATGAGTGCGTGTATGTGTAAGTGTGTGTGTGTGTGTGTGTGTGAGTGTGCACGAGTATGTTTGCCTGAGAGACGGTATGAGCTTCTGTGTGTGCTTGTGTGTGCGTGCATGTGTGTGTGCGTGCATGTGTGTGTGTGCTTGTGTGTGCGTGCATGTGTGTGTGCGCTCCCTCACC
>NW_027468674.1:8388643-8426143 GCF_046254945.1 Alosa pseudoharengus | reverse complement strand
ATGTCATAAAAAAGTGAAAAACAGTCAATCACTGTGTCTCAAAGCCCAAGATGATGACTTGAGGGTTTTTGTAAGAGGACTTGGGAGTTTTTTTCCTTTAAAACTTTTTAAATAAACAACAATTAATTGATTACCAAAATAGTTGCTGATAAATATAATAGTTGGCAACTAGTTGTTTTATCATTTAACTGTTTGCAGCCCTATCGTTCTGGGAAATGTATTACTCTATACCTTATTGTGAAATTGATTGTCAGGAAGTGAATGAACAACTGAACTTTCAAAAACAATGAACTGCTTTCAAAATGCATTCATCACTGTAACAGATATGTGCCTCTGGCAACATGTAGTGATGCCAGTTGCCCAAAGATGACAACTTAACCCTGGTCTATGCAAAGAATGCGCCAAATTTGCCTGGCTTGTTTTTTGGCCCCGAGGGGCTTGACATACCTCTGGTGGCGTAATTGAGGTCCACGTCTCTGCAGGTCATGGTGACAAGGTCGTTTGGGCTAAAGATCATGGTGTCGGTGATCTCCTCTCTCCTAGGGGGCGCTGTAGGGCTCTCACCCTCGCCACGCCTGTGCACCGCATCCACGGCCAGCTCACACTGCAGGACACAGGACGAAGGGAAGGAAGAAGTGCATTGTGGGGGACGGGTGAGAGGGATTAGAAAAAGACAGAAAGGTAAAAGAAATGAAAGAGTTGAAGGAAAAGACTGCAATGTAAACACACAGACATTTCCCACAGATCGCCAGTCCTCTCGTACAAGCCAATGTCTGATCCTGACCTAACGTAGAGTTTGCTTCCATCTAGGATTAATCCTAAAAATCTCTGCTCCCCATCCTAGTCTGACTAGCATTATACAAGCATTACAAAGCCAGTGAAACATTTAGAGGCTGGGCTCTGTTAGAGACATATTCACAAGTTATAGTGCCAAATATATGGTGGAGGACCACGGTTGTAGAACATTCTTAAATGACTGCGGTGATGCCCTACCCGTGAGCTGAGTGTCTTGAAGATTCCCTCATACACAGTGCCGTTCTTCACTCGCACGTCGCAGGTGGAGCCCTGGGGAAGAGAAGGTTATCAGTTACTGTACGTACACACCGCCGCCGACTTGAGCTGCGGAAGAAGTTTGGATTCAAAAGTTGACGTTTTTCTCAAATTTTTCTCGTTTTTCTTTTTCTTCAGATGCTTGATCTGTGCTCTGTGTGTTCATTAATTCACGGACGGGATAAATGCAGAGACCAAATTCCTTTTTATTTAGCTATTTTAATCCCAAAGGCCAAGGGAACTTAATCAGGATGCATAGTCTTGAGGTGATTGGTTGAGAGGAAATATACATAATATGCTGATTTATACTTCACAAACTTTAAAGCTGATTTTCTCAAAACTTGTTTTTTTGCTTTCGATGAGGATAGCTTTCACATTTTGGCCAACATCTCTGGGTTGGCTAAACGGAATTGAACAAATGACCCCTTGTTTTAAACCTTAAGGTCTGTGGATTATGAAAATCCAATAAACCCATTTCTATTTTTTATTTTGTCAAACTGGACTCATTTCACCGTGGAACGCCCCAAGTTTCATGTTGATGACTTAAAATTATTTAGCTGGGTAGAATTATCTCTCTTATTTTTCCATATTATTTATGCTGGTCTTCAGCCCTTATTCTTGCACTGTTGCACTACTGTTGGACTGCTTTTTGCACCTTCACCATGACACTCACTCTTTTGAGCACCTTACCATGCACACAGAACTATAGGCCAGTCCCGGCCCTGTCACTGCAAGCGTCTCATGCTTGATCATCCTCAAGCACACTGTGGATTTTTTAAATTTAATTTATATAGTATATTTAGTATTTAGTTTTGTTAGTTTTCTTATCTTCTACTGTCTCTATTGTACAGTGGAGTTTTGTTATATGTATATACTTATATTTACCCTTTCTGCTGTAAGTGCATGCTGTGTGTGATGTATGTATGCTACTGAGACCTTGAATTTCCCCTTGGGGATCAATAAAGTATCTATCTATCTATATATCTATCTATCTATTATTACTGGTATTTTATGCCCCTGAAAGGAGTGCAGAGCATCACCATGGAGCTGTGCTTTAGGGAATGTAATAACTATGGCCAATGCCAGTGAAATTTCAGATGGCATAGAACAATGCATACATAAGAGCATGATAACACACCATGCTTGTTACTGCCATTGCATTCTCCATACCGCCTATGCTTGATGGATAATTTATATATACAGTGCTGGCCAAAAGTATTGGCACCCATGCTAAAGTTGACTGAAAAGAGGAATATAAAATCATCTTTTGGAAATTGATCTTAATGCCTTAAGTGAAAAATGAGGAAATATCTAACCTTTAAAGACACCAATTTTCTTAGCGTTGATAAAGTTACCTTGGCCTTTGGAATTAAAATAGCCCCACATCATCACATACCCTTCACCATACCTAGAGATTGGCATGGGTGTTATTTCAGTTAGCCTATTAGCTGGTTTGATTTGCATTGAGCTCAATGAGCATCAAACCAGCTAATAGGCTAACTGAAATAACACCCATGCCAATCTCTAGGTATGATGAAGGGTATGTGATGATGTGAGGCCAAGGTAACTTTATCAGGATGCACAGTATTCTGGATCCATGAAATAACTGGCCTTTAAAAATAAAAATCTGCCTGTCTCTATGGGAATTTAACATAGGGGTGCCAATACTTATGACCCCTGTATTTTAAGGAAGAATATTTATTTATTTATGATACATTATTCATTCACTAAGAAAATTGGTGTCCTTAAAGGTTAGATATTTCCTCATGTTTCACTTAAGGCATTAAGATCAATTTCCAAAAGATGTCAACTTTAGCATGGGTGCCAATACTTTTGGCCAGCACTGTATATATAAATATATATACACAAACTGCTAAAGATTGGGACAGCTTTAAAATCTTCCTTGTTTTCAAAAGAACGGCAAGTGGAAGTTACAGTATAAATTATAAAGTTTAAATTCAATAATAAAAATCACTATATCTAACTTTAGCGATTACTATGTTTCCATTTAATCTAGCTATATTTCCTATTCAAACTCACTTTTCATGTAAAACCAATGACATTTCTAACTGAGCACAAACTTTCAAACGATAGCAACTATCTGAATGTTTCCTCCGGCTTGATGGCCAAGGCCACCTGTGCTTCTGACTCTGGTGTGCTCTGGTTATCTGCAGCCACTGCAACACTTTCAGTACGACTGAAGTTTCCATCCATCTACTGAATGGGTTTTCCAAGGACATCTATGCGTGTGCGCGTGCGTGCTTGTGTGTGTGTGGGTGTGTGTGTGTGTGTGTGTGTGCATATGCGTGTGTGTATGTGTGAGGTAGACAGACATGAGCAGTATGACTCACAAGAGACGCAGTTACTCACCACTACAGCAGTCAGGAAGTGTAGCATTCTGGCATTGTTATATACTCCCTCAAATACCTGTGCGCGCGCACACACACACACACCAGATTGATTACTTACGCTCACAATACCAGACATCATACACGTGCATTGAAACTCAAACACATGTATTTAATTTGGAAACTTTTGTCTTAAGGACTACTGTACATCCTCTAGACATATAGACTGATCAGTTTCAACCAACAGCTACAATCTACAAAATTACACTGTACATTTCACTATGGATATTTAGTGATAATCCACATTTTGTAACAATAGATAAATGACTAAGATCAAAGAGAGGCTGTATTATCAATGGAATAGTACATTTGTATAACCTAATCAATGATTTAATCAAACCACTCACAGGAGGAGACTGGAAAGGAGGTTTCACCGACCGAGTCCTAAACAGGAAAGGCAGGTTCAGATTAATACTGTTTATCTTCAATCATCATCATAAGAAAGACAGAGGAGATGGCAACCTGCTGAGGTCATTTACTCAAGCAGATCAATAATGGCAGGTCAACAGCCATGGCAATAGTAATCCTGCAGTCAAGTCTAATTACAAACGATTTGACCAGACTAACACTACAGCTATACAACCTAGCGATAGCAACCTAAGCATAACACCCAGACCTCCCATGGATTCAATAGCACTGTATTGTCAACTGCTTCACAATGTGGCAACATTTTATGAGAGGTAAGCGTGGTTTCGCTTTACCTGAGAGCTTCCGTCTTATAGACGGCCCTTTGGGCAGTAGAAAGCTAAGTTACACAGCAGATCATGCTAACTACCATGCCTGTGACAAGTGTACGAGACAGCCCGGAAAGCGTTAGGTAGCAGTTGTCTCTTATTAATGGACAGTTGTCGCATGTCATGTGCGAAGTGCTTTGATCCATGTTGAAGAACTTGATTTCAGCTAGTATAAACAAGGTTAGCATTGCTAGCTTGAAAGCTAACATTTGTTGTCTATCAACACATTACAGTACAAAGGCTCATTGAGTCATGTGAACGGTGCCTTGTTCTTCAGCAAAAAAACAGAAGCGCAAGACCGCATACGAAAACAGCTACAGGTAATCTATATACAGTTAAACTTCTGAACCTACCTCATCGACATAAACAAAGTCATGGATGATTGCCACACTAAGGTTAATTTCCAGGCTTTGTTGACGAAATATCATAGGTGATGGCTAGCAAGGTTGCTTGCTAGCTGGCCCAGAAAAACACTCATTTGTAGTCAACGCCCTCCTCTAGAGGAAGTAGAATGGCTACTCACACTGTCAATCAAACACTGCCTTGTACAGATTCGTCCAAAGTCGTAATATGGGATTCGCAAAAAAAGTTTGTTGATTTGCCGCAGTTCACCTTGATCCTGACTGCATGCGTCTGATTGGCTGGACTTCCCAGTCAATCGAAACCGCAACGTTTTATTCGCTAATCGAGTAAATCCTCTTAAAAATAACGCCTACTCCACATCGGAGGTTTTGACCGGTAGGCCTCACCGGCCAAGCAATATCCCCGCCCTTTCCTAGAGATTCACAGCCGAACCAGCTTACCTCCCGACCGTTGTTCTGTTGCTAGTGTTGATCCCACTTGCTGCGGAAGACATAGTACTCGACCCAGAGGTCCCATTTGATGTTTTTCGCCCACTTGAGCTGGGCTGCTGTGGCTTCAACATGGCCAAGTTGAATAACGTTATCTCCAAAAGCCAAGTCAGAGACCCGAATTCTTCCAGCCGAGGGTTGCTTGCCGACACACTTGACAACTGTACAAACGAAAACCATAACCGACTTAGCATAGGCCCTTAACCACATAGGTAGCTAGCAATTTAGCCATCAATAATCCGAACAGTGATCACAGATGAACATCTAGACTTTTTTAGATAAGAACGCTCACAAATATTCACAAATGTAATTACTGTCGGCTAGACACTTGAAAGCGTGTTAACGAGCTAGTGGGACACCTTGTTGCGTAGGGCAACTAACGTTAGCAAAAATGCTAACTAGCTAACATTAGCCAAGTAGCCTACTAGCATAGCATGTTTTAATATTAGCAAGGTTTCTATCTCACAATTGGCCCCTTAGTGATTCTTTATTGACCCAAAGCGTCTTAAAAGTCGTTCAGTACTTACTGCGTTTATGTCAGTGGCAAATAATACTAAGTTATTATCTTCTGGTTTTGGGTTAAAACCCCGCGGTCGGTCACACCACCTCCTCGGTAGGCTTCGCTCGATCCGCGCGGGATTGAGAGTACAAGCGGGTCCTATGGATGGGGAAGAGGGGGCGTTCACAGGACGCTTGCGCTACCTAAAGGTTGGGCATAAAAGCGCATCTGCTTTTTAACAAATGTATGACAACAACCAATTTACTTAAAAAATAGCTGACTGTGTGTCTTTGCTGATGTGTTTCAATGAGCTGACAATATCTACGCGCAGTATGACATGTTAACTTAAAATGATAAAGCGTTTGAAAATTCAGTAGAAACATTCCTCTCCTGCCAATTACCCGTATTTTACATATGCGCGCATATTCTAGACATTACCGGGGAAATAATGTCGGAGCAATGGCTGCTCCCTGTGCTCATGTCCACAATAGCGTTTTGTAAGTTAAATGGCTCTGAGTCTGAAATGGGAGAACTCATGCTAGCGTTAGATCTGTATTCAGCATAATTTACATGAGTTAAGGCCACAATTTCGGCTGATTCAAACACTGGGATAGTGAAAAGAGACTTGTAAGGTACACCGACTTTAAATGCGTACGTTACTCTGTTGTGAAATCTAAGTGACGTTTAAGTAACATTAGCCACAGCTAATTGGGAAACTTCTGTCATAGACAGGTTACCTTGACAGAATGGTGGTCGTTAGCTTTCCTAACCTTTAGTTGACAATGTTTGCCATGTACATGTAAAAAAGCAACATTCACTCATGAAGTAAAGTATTCGTGTAATTCTGTGTATAATATCATGGTTGATGATGGAACATGGATAGGTTGTGAATGACGCTTTGAATTGGTCATTTTGTCAGGTGTTGTCCATGTTAGCACGGAGACTACTCATTCGGCCCCATATTATACCATACCGCTATTCACGAGCTTCCAGTGGCCTCACGCGACACCAATACGATGTCATCGTGGTGGGAGGGGGCCATGCGGGCACGGAGGCGGCGGCCGCAGCAGCTCGAGTGGGGGCAGAAACTTTGCTCATCACGCAGAAGATTCAAACCATCGGTGAGTGATTAATGCTACCGCTGTGCGTGGGCCCCATATTTGAATTACGCAAACTTATTACGCACATGCACATACTAATATAAAGTCAGCTGTTTTACAACAAGTTCCTCCTAACGCTCTCATACTCTCTAGTATAAGAGTCAAATTACACTACAGTTAACGTTATTCATCACTGAGCTGCAAGCCTGAGTCCTACATTTCCCTCCGGATAAATAAAGTATCTCTATCTATCTATCCATCTATCTATCTATCTATCTATCTATCTAATCCTCTATCCATCCATCCCACCCCCCCCACACACACACACACACTTTCTCCCACAGGTGCACTGTCCTGCAACCCTTCCCTGGGCGGGGTAGGAAAGGGGCAGTTGGTGCGAGAGGTGGATGCGTTGGATGGCCTGATGGGTCGTGCAGGAGACTGGGCTGGGGTGCACTTCTCAATCCTGAACCGCAGCAAAGGGCCCGCCGTGTGGGGGCCCCGGGCCCAGCTGGACCGCGGACGGTACCGGGAGTTCATCCAGGTACCCAAGACACCGCAGCATTTAGGCTACATCCACACTATTCCGTTTTTGTTTTAAACATCATCATCATCATCATCATCATCATCATCATAATTTTGTTTTAAATACTTTCTCCGTCCACAAAGCATGTCCAGGAATTCATCCAGGTGCCCAAGATTTCGCTGGCTTCATATCAGTACATATGTACCGTGTAGATGATATGTGTAGGCCCACATTTGTTAGGCTATTTTTCACAAGCTTGTTTAACCATTTCAAATGACTCATGTGAAAGCTCCAGGTTTGATTGCTTGTATTCTTGTACATTTTTATTATTATTTTCAATGACTCATCCTCCAAAATAATACCCAATCACAAAGAGATTCACTGTGAGAAAAGTGACAGCAGATCTGTTGTGGCACAAGTGAAATTTCAGACTCCGGATTAGGGCTGTTCAGTAAAGCGAACACTATGAACACTTATGCAGTACCCTCCAGAATTATTGGCACCCTTGGCAAAATAATATTTTTTCCAATTTATTGTAATCTCACAATGAAAAAATTAGGAAAAATCCAACCTTGAAGAGAAGCAAATTTATTTTGAGAAAAAAAACATTTTCATAAAGAAATAAATATTTTTAACAAAAACACATTGTTCACAATTATGGGCACCCCTAGAAAATCGTATACAAAATGTAACAGACACATTTTCCTATCTAATTTCAACTTCTTTAAGTTAATCAGAGTGTGAATTTTCAAAAGTAGTTCATGACTTTCTTCTTCACTAAGGTATGAAAATTAAGTGACACAGAGGCTAAAGCTCCAAGTCATGTTTCAACATAGGAAAGACAAAGAATGCACTAAATTTAAATAAAAAGAACGTGTGTTGACATTGGTAAGTCAGAAAATGGCTATAAAAACAAGGTACTTTGTTGAAAATGCCAGGTAAAAGCTTTTCCAGTCATTTAATTACAAATGTAAATGGGAGGATTTACTGAATGGTACAGTGACTTTGTCTAAAATTGTGATCTAGTGTGAGATTAAATGAAAATTGCGCTCTTTGGCAAGAAACACTTTAGGTGGGTTTAGCGTGCATAGAAGAATGACTATACTGAAAAGAACCCTATGACTAATGAGAATTATGGTGGACGGAGTGTGATATTGTGGGGCTATTTTTATTCCCAAAGGCCTTGGGAACCTTATTAAGGTGCATGGTATCATGAACTTCAATATTTTCAAAGAAAATCTGTCAATCTCTGTCAAGACACTAAAAATGGGTCATGATTGGATCATTCATCATGTCTATGAACCAAAACAAACGTCCAGATCAAAACTAAAATGGTTTACTGAACATAAAATCAAGCTTCGGCCATTGCCATCTCAGTCTCCTGATAGACTGAGATGGCAACTCCATAGAAAAACTGTGGGGTGAGTCAAAGAGGAGAATGCACATGTGTGGACCTAGGAATCTGGACGATCTGGGGAGATTTTGTGAAGACGAATGGTCTTTAAAATCCCTTGCCCCTATATACACCTAAAAACAGCTATTGGATGTGGATGTGTCAGTCTATATCATAATGCTACTTTACTGATAATGCAAGGACACTATTTTGGTATTTTTGTGTCAATTTTATACATGGCAGCGGTGGAAAGTGCATATTGTTTTAATTACACACACACACAACACTATTGACTATGGCAGCCTCACTCCCTGCATGCCCTGTCTGTGTTGTCCTCACACACACACACACACACACACACACACACACACACACACACACACACTAATGCCCTGTCTGTGTTGTCCTCACACACACACACACACACACACACACACTAATGCCCTGTCTGTGTTGTCCTCACACACACACACACACACACACACACACACACACACACACACACACACACACACACACACACACACTAATGCCTTGTCTGTGTTGTCCTCACACACACACACACACACACACACACACACACACACACACACACACACTAATGCCCTGTCTGTGTTGTCCTTGTGGCCTCCCTCAGGCGGAGCTGTTGTCCACCCCCCGACTGACCGTAGTGGAGGGCTCTGTGGACGAGCTGCTGGTGTCTCAGCTGGACGCAAACAAGCCAGGCAAACACAAAGTGACTGGAGTGCGCATGGGTGAGGAACACACACACACACACACACACACTGGAGACCATACACTTACATACACACACATTCTGTAGACCACACACACATACACACACACATTCTGTAGACCACACACACACTCTGGAGACCACACACATACACATATACACACACACACACACATACACACATACACTCTGGAAACCACACACACACATAAACACACACACACACACATGCTCTGGAGAACACTTTAAGGAGGGGCACAGAGACAAACACCAGGTGACTGTGTGTGTTCTCAACATCCATACCATACACACACACACACACACACACACACACACACACACACACTCTCCCTCTCCTAGCGGACACAGATATGCCCGTCCAGTGCAGCTCCATGGATACTTTATTCTCTCTCTCTCTCTCTGTCTCTCTCTCTCTCTCTCTCTCTCTCTCTGTCTCTCTCTCTATCTCTCTCTCTCTCTCTCTCTCTCTCTCTCTCTCTCTCTCCCATCTAGCGGGCGTGGACGAGCCCGTCCAGTGCAGCTCCATGGTACTGACCACTGGCACCTTCCTGTCCGGCTCGCTCTTCATGGGCCAGACCACTTCCCCCGGGGGGAGGATGGGGGACCCCCCGTCCTGCGCTGGTCTGTCCCACACGCTGAGGGAGGTGCTCGGGCTCACCGTGGGGCGCCTACGCACCGGCACGCCCCCCCGGATCGTCAAGGAGACGGTTGACCTGTCCCTCGCCACCGTCCAGCCTCCGGACGAGCAGCCTACGCCCTTCAGCTACGTCAACACACGCACTCACTGCCCGGTAAGAGTATAAGTATAAGTATATATACTCTTTTGATCCCGTGAGGGAAATTTGGTCTCTGCATTTAACCCAATCCGTGAATTAGTGAAACACACTCAGCACACAGTGAACACACAGTGAGGTGAAGCACACACTAATCCCGGCGCAGTGAGCTGCCTGCATCAACAGCGGCGCTCGGGGAGCAGTGAGGGGTTAGGTGCCTTGCTCAAGAGCACTTCAGCCGTGCCTACTGGTCGGGGTTCGAACCGGCAACCCTCCTGTTACAAGTTCGAAGCGCAAAACCAGTAGGCCACGGCTGCCCGGTAAGAGTGTGTGTGCTTGTGTATGAAGGTGTGTGTGTGTGTGTGTGTGTGGGTGGGTGAGAGAGAGAGAGAGAGACGGGGGCGCAGGGCAGAGCAGGCTACAGCGGCCGTACCATGAGGTCCGAGTGCCCACGGGGACCCGGGTTCGAGTCCGACCTGCGGTCATGTCCTGATCACACCCCATCTCTCTCTCTCTCCCACTCACTTCCTGTCTGTCTTCACTGTCCTGTCCAAATAAAGGCAAAAGGCCCCAAAAAGTAAACTTAAAAAGAAAGAAAGAAAGAGAGAGAGAGATCATGATGAGTTTTTTTCTCTCTTTTTGTCTGTGTTTTGTGTTTTAGCCTGAGGAGCAGCTGCCCTGCTATCTGACCCACACGACCCCGGGAGTGGAGAAGGTAGTGAGAGAGAGCCTCCACCTCAACTGTCACATTCAGGAAGACACCAAAGGCCCCAGGTACAGGACTTTATACATCTATATACTCTCACATGCGCGCGCACACACACACACACACACACAGACGCACACACACACACACACACACACACAGACGCACACACACACACACACACACACACACACAGACGCACACACACACACACAGACGCACACACACACACACACACACACACACAGATGCGCACACACACGCACACACAGGCCCCAGGTACAGGACTCTACATCTATATACTCTCACATGCACACACACACAGACGCACATACACAGACACACACACACACACACACACACACACACACACACACACACACACAGACACACACAGACGCGCACACACACACACACAGATACGCACACACAGGCCCCAGGTACAGGACTCTATACATCTATATACTCTCACATGCACACACACACACACACAGACGCGCCCACACACACACACACACACACACAGACGCGCACACACACACACAGACGCGCACACACACACACACACACACAGATGCGCACACACAGGCCCCAGGTACAGGACTCTATACATCTATATACTCTAACATGCACACACACACACAGACGCGCACACACACACACACACACAGATGCGCACACACACGCACACACAGGCCCCAGGTACAGGACTCTATACATCTATATACTCTCACATACACACACACACACACAGACGCGCACACACACGCACACACAGGCCCCAGGTACAGGACTCTATACATCTATACACACACACACACACGCACACACACACAGACGCACACACACACAGGCCTCAGGTACAGGACTCTATACATCTACACACACACACACACACACACAGGCTCCAGGTACAGGACTCTACACATCTACACACTCACACAAACACTCACACACTCACACATACACTCACCCGCACACACACAGACACAGACGCACACACACACATACACACAGAGCTGGAGACTGCTGCTGCTGGTGTGTCCACAGTTAAATTACGTACATTTTCAATAGGGTAGCAAGTGATCACACACACACACACACATACATGCACATAGACATACACACACCTCAACTGTCAAGTTAAGCCTCCACCTCAACTGTCACATTCAGCAAGACGCCACCACACATACACACACACACACACACACACACACACACATACACATACGCACACCAACCCCCGTTACAAGCACTAATGTAGAAAATGCCATGAGTCACCCTGATGTTGCTCTGAACACACCACAGCCCATTTGCTCTTGTTCCTCAGCGTTTTGTATGTTCCTCAGCGTTCTAAATGTTCCGTGCACTTCCCTCTCCCATTCTCAGGTACTGCCCATCCATCGAGTCGCGTGTGCTGCGGTTTCCGGGGCGACGGCATCAGGTGTGGCTAGAACCTGAGGGCTTGACCTCCGACCTCCTGTATCCTCAAGGTCTCTCCATGACGATGCCCCCTGACGTCCAGCTTCGTCTCCTCCGAGAGATACCTGCCCTCAGACGGGCAGAGATGCGGACACCAGGTACGCCGAAGCTCCATCCCATAAACAGGGCTCGGAATTAGAGTGATACCTTCAAAATAGTTATTAAAAGTATTGTTTACTTTTGGCTGGTGAACGCCCCCCACCCCCCCAGCCACAAAAAGCTCATTTCGACCCCTGCACCTGAGCTTATCTGTCCAAAGCGCCTATGGTCTCTATTGCCCAGATATCCACTACCAGCCGTGGCCTACTGGTTAGCACTTCGGACCTGTAACCAGAGGGTTGCCGGTTCGAACCCCGACCAGTAGGCACGGCTGAAGTGCCCTTGAGCAAGGCACCTAACCCCTCACTGCTCCCTGAGCGCCGCTGTTGATGTTGATGCATGCAGCTCACTGCGCCGGGATTAGTGTGTGCTTCACCTCACTGTGTGTACACTGTGTGCTGTGTGTGTTTCACTAATTCACAGATTGGGATAAATGCAGAGACCAAATTTCCCTCACGGGATCAAAAGAGTATATATACTTATACTTATACTTATACCATTTGTGGTGCGTTGTTAAATACAATGCTAGTCAATGGAAGAGTGGTGTGTGTCTGCGTTCAAAACAAGCTCTACCCTACAGAACTCCTCATAGCTCTTTTAAAGAGACTACTTCAGCAGTCCTTAGTCTTGTCTCTCAAAAAATATTAAATATATTAATATATATATAATATATTAAATACCAGTATTTAATTTAGCACATTTTTCGTAGTGATGCTGTTGCATTTTACACCATTTTTGTCCAGTCAACCCATATGGCTGTATTTGATGTGTATTGTTTGGCGTGTTTGTAGGGGATTAAGGCTGCCAGTTTTTCTGGTCGTTGTGTTCCTTAAACGTCTGTATATAAATTAATATAATCACGACAATACTAAGAACATACTACGGCTAACCACCTACAGTCCACATCAACGGGGCCTAACATTTGTTAGCAAAGCCTATATACTACTGCAACAACTTGCTGCGTTAGCCTCAAATTGTATTATTATTGTTTTCTTCTCTATTATTGTGTTAAATGCTCCAAATGTAAAGCACTTTGAGCTGCATTCTGTGTATGAAAGGTGCTATTCAAATAAAGCTTATTATTATTATTATTATTATTATTATTATTATTATTAAGATGAAGTAGCCAGCTTTTATTTTCTGTTATTTTGTTTGTGTTTGTCCTTCCTACAGGTTATGGGGTGCAGTATGACTTTGTGTGTCCCACGCAGCTCTTTCCCTCGCTGCAGGTGAAGAAGGCTCAGGGGCTCTTCCTCGCTGGACAGATCAATGGGACCACTGGTTATGAGGAGGCCGCAGCACAGGTACAACACACAGCGCCGTCACTGGTCAGGAGGAGAACTGCACTTACAACAGAGCAGATTTCTAATCCAGCCAGATCATTTACAAATCCTGAAAGTTATGAAACTGACTTTATATGAACAAGTTATGAATCATTATTTTACTTTTTTTGATTTTACATGGACAGTTTCATAGATTGTAGGCCACATCAGTGTATGTGAAACATACGTGTGTGTGTGTGTGTGTGTGTGTGTGTGTGTGTGTGTGTGTGTGTGTGTGTGTGTGTGTGTGTGTACTACAGGGCCTGTGGGCGGGTGTGAACGCTGGTCGGTCAGCCCTCTCTCTGCCGCCCCTTTCCCTCTCTCGCACAGAGAGCTACATCGGGGTTCTGATTGACGACCTGGTCAGTCGTGGCGTAACAGAACCGTACCGTATGTTCACCAGCCGGGCCGAGTTCAGAACCTCCCTGAGGCCCGATAACGCAGACCTCAGACTCACACCCAAAGGTACTGTAAAGGGAACAGGTGTACATTTTCTAAATAAACAAACGAATATCCCTCTGGACATAAACTTCTTTATTATGACTTCACAAACAAATTTATAAACATGCTAACAAGGTGCTAAAGTATACTATCATTACTACTTCTGTGAAATTACTTAACTTTCTTAACACTCTGCTTTTTAAGAGTTGAGGTCATTGTTCTTTATATAAAAGTCCCCCTAGTGATGTAAATTATTGCAACAACATTTTTTAATATGGAGTTGTCATTTGGTCTTCCCTACATTAGTAAATGCCCTGAGGTAGATGACCTACTTGATCTACTTCTACTGGGCACTGACCGCGTGTGTGTGTGTGTGTGTGTGTGTGTGTGTGTCAGGTTTTGAGGAGGCGGGCTGCGTATCGGCCGAGAGGTACGCGGAGGCGCTACGGGTTGGCGAGGGGCTGGACGAGGGCCTTGCCGCGCTGCGGTCCGTCTGCATGTCCTCCACCCGCTGGAGAGACACACTGGCCCTCACCTGCATCAGCGAGACCAAGAGCGTGACCTTGAGGTGAGCATGACCTTGAAGTGAGCGTGACCTTGAGGTGAGCGTGACCTTGAGGTGAGCATGACCTTGAGGTGAGCATGACCTTGAGGTGAGCGTGACCTTGAGGTGAGCGTGACCTTGAGGTGAGGGCACCAGAGCTGAAGGTCCTACAGCAGGGACGCACAAACCATCTCTGCTAGGGGCTGCTGTTGCGCAACTAGGCTACACTACAGCGCCTAGTACCACATTTGGGTCCAAGTGCCCACGCGTAGCCGGGGTCGACCTGGCTCATTCACCATCTCTCTCTTCCACTCACCTCCTGTTGGTCTCTTCACGGTCCTGTCTGAATAAAGGCAGAAAAAAAGCCCAAGAAAAGCCATCTCTGCTGCTTTGGTTGAATGAAACAACATACCTGGCCTGTGGGGCCGCTAATGCTCTGACTTAAGCCTTCTAGAGACCCTTTCAATCTCTTCCTAGAGGGTTTCCAGTTGAGATGTTCAAAACCAATGCTTGAAATCTTGAAATAAAAAAAAATGGATCAGACTTAAGTGTAATGTTCTGCAAAATGTCGACTTTAAAACGTTTTAGTTAACATTAGCTCAATGTTGTTGTTTTCTGTGCCACCAGAAAATGCCTTATGTTTTTTTTGCAGTTGAAGGGTCTATACAATAAACTGTAATGTTGAAAGTTCAGTTCATGTTACAGGCAGAGCTTTATTTGTGTGTTTATTTGTTTTCAGTGCCGAGGATATATTGCAGTATAAAGATATCTCCTTTGAGATGTTGGCATCTGCCATCCCTGATGTCTTTTCTCCATATTTGGAGTTTGCACAAAGACTGAAGATTGAAGGTATGTAGAGGATATTTCTTTTTTTCTTTCTAGAATCATGCTCTCATACAGTAAACATGCACTACAAAAACTGCTAACCAAGTGTTATTAATCTTATATTAAGATCAAACATCTGGTGATGTTGGTATTGTTGGTATTAAAGAAACTTCCCTTGCGCTTTCTCAGTAAGATCAGAGTGTTTGAGTTAATTTAATGGGCAGCCTGTCTTATTATAATAAGACAGGCTTGTCTTATGAAGACACATTTGCTTAACTTACTGGCAGCCAGATTTGCTTGTTTTAAGTACAACTATGCTTGGATTTGTAATAATTGGAGGGACATTTCTTTGATCACTGTTGTTAATTTAGTACATAGATATCAGTATGTTTGTGCGATAACTAACCCCTGGCACTGTGTGTGGCGACTCTAGTCCTCTACCACACCCACTGTGAGAGACAGAAGAGAGAGATGGAGAGAATCCTGGAGGAAGAGAGTCTGCGGCTGCCTCAGGACATTGACTACCTCTCCCTGCCGACCTCTCTCTCACAGGAGGTTCGGGAGATACTGGACAGGGTTCGACCGGACACTGTAAGCTATACACACACACACACAAGTGTATATTGTGTGGGGGGTAATTCCATTACTGATGTTTAGAATAACAATAATCGATAACCCTTGCTGATATATTTTCATTTGTCGCTTTAAGTTATTGTTGTTAATTATACCCTGTAGTGGCAGGGAAACAACAATATTAAGTAAATAACGGACGTTTTTCAGACCTTCAGAGCACTATATTTTACTGTGCCAGTCTGTGCATTACAACATTTAGTTAGTGTAGAACTGATGCATCAGACACTGCACATTCATTGCTGGTTGACCAATACCAATGTTTAGGGGCAGCTGTGGCCTACTGGTTAGCGCTTCGGACTTGTAACCGGAGGGTTGCCGGCTTGAACCCCGACCAGTAGGCACGGCTCAAGTGCTCTTGAGCAAGGCACCTAACCCCTCACTGCTCCCCGAGCGCCGCTGTTGTTGCAGGCAGCTCACTGCGCCGGGATTAGTGTGTGCTTCACCTCACTGTGTGTTCACTGTGTGCTGAGTGTGTTTCACTAATTCACGGATTGGGATAAATGCATAGACCCCTATGGGATCCCTCACGGGATCAAAAGAGTATATATACTTCTACTTACTTAAGCTGATATAGTGGGTCCCAGCAATAGAAGTTCTGCAAATCTGGTATATTTTCTCGCTGCTGACAGGGCAGTTTATTTGTTTGTTTGTTTGTTTGTTTACTTTCACATTTTCTGCCAATTGCAAATCCATCCATGAAAGAGGATATACCCTATAGGTTTCAGAATGTTAACGGTAATTTATTGAACACATACACTCACCCGCACACACACAGACACAGACGCACACACACACATACACACAGAGCTGGAGACTGCTGCTGCTGGTGTGTCCACAGTTAAATTACGTACATTTTCAATAGGGTAGCAAGTGATCACACACACACACACACATACATGCACATAGACATACACACACCTCAACTGTCAAGTTAAGCCTCCACCTCAACTGTCACATTCAGCAAGACGCCACCACACATACACACACACACACACACACACACACACACATACACATACGCACACCAACCCCCGTTACAAGCACTAATGTAGAAAATGCCATGAGTAGTCACCCTGATGTTGCTCTGAACACACCACAGCCCATTTGCTCTTGTTCCTCAGCGTTTTGTATGTTCCTCAGCGTTCTAAATGTTCCGTGCACTTCCCTCTCCCATTCTCAGGTACTGCCCATCCATCGAGTCGCGTGTGCTGCGGTTTCCGGGGCGACGGCATCAGGTGTGGCTAGAACCTGAGGGCTTGACCTCCGACCTCCTGTATCCTCAAGGTCTCTCCATGACGATGCCCCCTGACGTCCAGCTTCGTCTCCTCCGAGAGATACCTGCCCTCAGACGGGCAGAGATGCGGACACCAGGTACGCCGAAGCTCCATCCCATAAACAGGGCTCGGAATTAGAGTGATACCTTCAAAATAGTTATTAAAAGTATTGTTTACTTTTGGCTGGTGAACGCCCCCCACCCCCCCAGCCACAAAAAGCTCATTTCGACCCCTGCACCTGAGCTTATCTGTCCAAAGCGCCTATGGTCTCTATTGCCCAGATATCCACTACCAGCCGTGGCCTACTGGTTAGCACTTCGGACCTGTAACCAGAGGGTTGCCGGTTCGAACCCCGACCAGTAGGCACGGCTGAAGTGCCCTTGAGCAAGGCACCTAACCCCTCACTGCTCCCTGAGCGCCGCTGTTGATGTTGATGCATGCAGCTCACTGCGCCGGGATTAGTGTGTGCTTCACCTCACTGTGTGTACACTGTGTGCTGTGTGTGTTTCACTAATTCACAGATTGGGATAAATGCAGAGACCAAATTTCCCTCACGGGATCAAAAGAGTATATATACTTATACTTATACTTATACCATTTGTGGTGCGTTGTTAAATACAATGCTAGTCAATGGAAGAGTGGTGTGTGTCTGCGTTCAAAACAAGCTCTACCCTACAGAACTCCTCATAGCTCTTTTAAAGAGACTACTTCAGCAGTCCTTAGTCTTGTCTCTCAAAAAATATTAAATATATTAATATATATATAATATATTAAATACCAGTATTTAATTTAGCACATTTTTCGTAGTGATGCTGTTGCATTTTACACCATTTTTGTCCAGTCAACCCATATGGCTGTATTTGATGTGTATTGTTTGGCGTGTTTGTAGGGGATTAAGGCTGCCAGTTTTTCTGGTCGTTGTGTTCCTTAAACGTCTGTATATAAATTAATATAATCACGACAATACTAAGAACATACTACGGCTAACCACCTACAGTCCACATCAACGGGGCCTAACATTTGTTAGCAAAGCCTATATACTACTGCAACAACTTGCTGCGTTAGCCTCAAATTGTATTATTATTGTTTTCTTCTCTATTATTGTGTTAAATGCTCCAAATGTAAAGCACTTTGAGCTGCATTCTGTGTATGAAAGGTGCTATTCAAATAAAGCTTATTATTATTATTATTATTATTATTATTATTATTATTAAGATGAAGTAGCCAGCTTTTATTTTCTGTTATTTTGTTTGTGTTTGTCCTTCCTACAGGTTATGGGGTGCAGTATGACTTTGTGTGTCCCACGCAGCTCTTTCCCTCGCTGCAGGTGAAGAAGGCTCAGGGGCTCTTCCTCGCTGGACAGATCAATGGGACCACTGGTTATGAGGAGGCCGCAGCACAGGTACAACACACAGCGCCGTCACTGGTCAGGAGGAGAACTGCACTTACAACAGAGCAGATTTCTAATCCAGCCAGATCATTTACAAATCCTGAAAGTTATGAAACTGACTTTATATGAACAAGTTATGAATCATTATTTTACTTTTTTTGATTTTACATGGACAGTTTCATAGATTGTAGGCCACATCAGTGTATGTGAAACATACGTGTGTGTGTGTGTGTGTGTGTGTGTGTGTGTGTGTGTGTGTGTGTGTGTGTGTGTGTGTGTGTGTACTACAGGGCCTGTGGGCGGGTGTGAACGCTGGTCGGTCAGCCCTCTCTCTGCCGCCCCTTTCCCTCTCTCGCACAGAGAGCTACATCGGGGTTCTGATTGACGACCTGGTCAGTCGTGGCGTAACAGAACCGTACCGTATGTTCACCAGCCGGGCCGAGTTCAGAACCTCCCTGAGGCCCGATAACGCAGACCTCAGACTCACACCCAAAGGTACTGTAAAGGGAACAGGTGTACATTTTCTAAATAAACAAACGAATATCCCTCTGGACATAAACTTCTTTATTATGACTTCACAAACAAATTTATAAACATGCTAACAAGGTGCTAAAGTATACTATCATTACTACTTCTGTGAAATTACTTAACTTTCTTAACACTCTGCTTTTTAAGAGTTGAGGTCATTGTTCTTTATATAAAAGTCCCCCTAGTGATGTAAATTATTGCAACAACATTTTTTAATATGGAGTTGTCATTTGGTCTTCCCTACATTAGTAAATGCCCTGAGGTAGATGACCTACTTGATCTACTTCTACTGGGCACTGACCGCGTGTGTGTGTGTGTGTGTGTGTGTGTGTGTGTCAGGTTTTGAGGAGGCGGGCTGCGTATCGGCCGAGAGGTACGCGGAGGCGCTACGGGTTGGCGAGGGGCTGGACGAGGGCCTTGCCGCGCTGCGGTCCGTCTGCATGTCCTCCACCCGCTGGAGAGACACACTGGCCCTCACCTGCATCAGCGAGACCAAGAGCGTGACCTTGAGGTGAGCATGACCTTGAAGTGAGCGTGACCTTGAGGTGAGCGTGACCTTGAGGTGAGCATGACCTTGAGGTGAGCATGACCTTGAGGTGAGCGTGACCTTGAGGTGAGCGTGACCTTGAGGTGAGGGCACCAGAGCTGAAGGTCCTACAGCAGGGACGCACAAACCATCTCTGCTAGGGGCTGCTGTTGCGCAACTAGGCTACACTACAGCGCCTAGTACCACATTTGGGTCCAAGTGCCCACCTGGCTCATTCACCATCTCTCTCTTCCACTCACCTCCTGTTGGTCTCTTCACGGTCCTGTCTGAATAAAGGCAGAAAAAAAGCCCAAGAAAAGCCATCTCTGCTGCTTTGGTTGAATGAAACAACATACCTGGCCTGTGGGGCCGCTAATGCTCTGACTTAAGCCTTCTAGAGACCCTTTCAATCTCTTCCTAGAGGGTTTCCAGTTGAGATGTTCAAAACCAATGCTTGAAATCTTGAAATAAAAAAAAATGGATCAGACTTAAGTGTAATGTTCTGCAAAATGTCGACTTTAAAACGTTTTAGTTAACATTAGCTCAATGTTGTTGTTTTCTGTGCCACCAGAAAATGCCTTATGTTTTTTTTGCAGTTGAAGGGTCTATACAATAAACTGTAATGTTGAAAGTTCAGTTCATGTTACAGGCAGAGCTTTATTTGTGTGTTTATTTGTTTTCAGTGCCGAGGATATATTGCAGTATAAAGATATCTCCTTTGAGATGTTGGCATCTGCCATCCCTGATGTCTTTTCTCCATATTTGGAGTTTGCACAAAGACTGAAGATTGAAGGTATGTAGAGGATATTTCTTTTTTTCTTTCTAGAATCATGCTCTCATACAGTAAACATGCACTACAAAAACTGCTAACCAAGTGTTATTAATCTTATATTAAGATCAAACATCTGGTGATGTTGGTATTGTTGGTATTAAAGAAACTTCCCTTGCGCTTTCTCAGTAAGATCAGAGTGTTTGAGTTAATTTAATGGGCAGCCTGTCTTATTATAATAAGACAGGCTTGTCTTATGAAGACACATTTGCTTAACTTACTGGCAGCCAGATTTGCTTGTTTTAAGTACAACTATGCTTGGATTTGTAATAATTGGAGGGACATTTCTTTGATCACTGTTGTTAATTTAGTACATAGATATCAGTATGTTTGTGCGATAACTAACCCCTGGCACTGTGTGTGGCGACTCTAGTCCTCTACCACACCCACTGTGAGAGACAGAAGAGAGAGATGGAGAGAATCCTGGAGGAAGAGAGTCTGCGGCTGCCTCAGGACATTGACTACCTCTCCCTGCCGACCTCTCTCTCACAGGAGGTTCGGGAGATACTGGACAGGGTTCGACCGGACACTGTAAGCTATACACACACACACACAAGTGTATATTGTGTGGGGGGTAATTCCATTACTGATGTTTAGAATAACAATAATCGATAACCCTTGCTGATATATTTTCATTTGTCGCTTTAAGTTATTGTTGTTAATTATACCCTGTAGTGGCAGGGAAACAACAATATTAAGTAAATAACGGACGTTTTTCAGACCTTCAGAGCACTATATTTTACTGTGCCAGTCTGTGCATTACAACATTTAGTTAGTGTAGAACTGATGCATCAGACACTGCACATTCATTGCTGGTTGACCAATACCAATGTTTAGGGGCAGCTGTGGCCTACTGGTTAGCGCTTCGGACTTGTAACCGGAGGGTTGCCGGCTTGAACCCCGACCAGTAGGCACGGCTCAAGTGCTCTTGAGCAAGGCACCTAACCCCTCACTGCTCCCCGAGCGCCGCTGTTGTTGCAGGCAGCTCACTGCGCCGGGATTAGTGTGTGCTTCACCTCACTGTGTGTTCACTGTGTGCTGAGTGTGTTTCACTAATTCACGGATTGGGATAAATGCATAGACCCCTATGGGATCCCTCACGGGATCAAAAGAGTATATATACTTCTACTTACTTAAGCTGATATAGTGGGTCCCAGCAATAGAAGTTCTGCAAATCTGGTATATTTTCTCGCTGCTGACAGGGCAGTTTATTTGTTTGTTTGTTTGTTTGTTTACTTTCACATTTTCTGCCAATTGCAAATCCATCCATGAAAGAGGATATACCCTATAGGTTTCAGAATGTTAACGGTAATTTATTGAAATCTAAAATGTTTTCTCCACAGTTGGGGGCAGCGACTCGTTTGCCTGGAATGACCCCAGCTGCCATAGTTCATCTACTGAACTACGTGACAAAAGTGCCACGCAGAGGCAGAAATGCAGCCAGAGGATCAATGGACTCAGGTGCAAAACAAACGCACAGAAAAGAAAATATAGGAAACGCAAAACCGAACGACATAGCAGTGCTTCAGTGATGTAAAAGTAAAATATGTAATAAATAAAAATGTATTTCAAATCAATTTATTTAATAAATAAACTTTTTTAACGTGTGGCCTATGTGA
This sequence comes from Alosa pseudoharengus, assembly GCF_046254945.1. Lineage (NCBI taxonomy): Eukaryota > Metazoa > Chordata > Actinopteri > Clupeiformes > Clupeidae > Alosa > Alosa pseudoharengus. The sequence continues at coordinate 8,403,834 of NW_027468674.1, read as the reverse complement.
TTTTTCTTATGCCTGCATTCGTCCAGTGTGCAGTGATGAACACGTTTGTTTGAGAAAACGTGGGTTGGCTAATAATTAACAAACAATAGTACTTTTCCTTCTTTTATACGTTTCTATACATGTTAAATGTATATGGGACATGGCACACAAGAAATAATATTACGCTACTTCAGACATGTCAAAGTCAAGATCCGGCCCGCGAATGAATTATCTACGGCCCCCGGGATGATATTTGATTAGTATTAGAACCGGCCCACAGGCTACAGCCGCTGCTGTTTTGCACGCACCAATACTCCATTCCCCACAATGCAACGGTAGCCCACGAACTCACTGCGGCGCCGCAAGTGGGCCTCGGCTTCATTATTCATCAGTATTCAGTCAGGGCAGATGTCAACTTTCAGCTACCCCCCTCCCCAGTGTTGTGCCTGAACGCGTTCATTGAACGAAAGTTCATGAACTCGTTCATATTTTGAGCGAACGTGAACTGAACGTAGCCTACTGTATTGCCTGATGAACGTTACTGTGAACTCGTTCATTCTGGTGTCTGTGAACGGCACGCTCTTTCAGTTTAACTTCTTGAATAGGGTGCCAGATTTCTACAGAGCCTTCCACGCGAAAACCCGGCTAAAATACACCGTAAAAAGGCCTTAATATGGCAGCATGCAGGTCACCATTTGTCAAACTATGGGCCGCGGTCCGCAATGTGGACAATGGTCTGCAGAGTGAAATTATTCCCGGGCCATCGTCTGATAATTTGCTGCGCAATTGATCAAGGAGCCGCGCGGACAGAAAAAGAAAACAAACATTTCTGCAATTAGGAAATACTTGTTTGGTGTCATCAAACATAGTGTGCACGTTGGTAGCAAAGCTAAGCTTCAACCTATTGGAAGGCTATTTAATTATGAAACGACATTTAATAGAACGACGTGGATTTATGCAACTTCCATAAAAAAACAGAGCACAGACTATATTAAACACTGTTTGGCATTAAGTATTAAAGTCAGCCAAAAGCTATTAATTAGTCAAGATCTCCAGATCAGTGATTTACGCATGATCTGATCCGCCATTTACCATTCACAAAAGCTGGTATTGTGTTTCCTGAATCCTTACATTCAGGCATTCAAATTAAATGTAATTAAATAGCATATATATATATATTCTATCAGTGTATGATGCTTGCATGAGGGAAACATCCCAAAACAACGGCACCCATATAATTGCTGTTGTTTTGAGAAGTATTTCTCATGCAAGCATCATGCAACAATGCAAAAACAATGAGACTATTGTAGGCCTAATTATATTTTACATTAGTAAAGCAGTACTCTGATGTGCATGTTTTCACAAACTTTTGTGAACAATCTTAGCACTTTAAACATTGACTGTTTTGAAGTGCATGTATAGCAATATAGTATAGCCTAAAAATAATAATTGTGATATCATTATGATAATTTGATGGGGGGTGGGTTCGTGTAGGTGGGCCCTATGACCCCAAAGTATGCCTTGACTGGGCCTCAGGTCAAAGAAGTTTGAGAAGGGCTGATGCAGACGACAAAGCAGTAAGGAGGCATCGTATGATCATTTAAACAAGTTTTATGACGGTCGGTGAGGATGGGAAAAATCGTACATTTCTGTGCAAACTTTGCCCGCACTTCAGTCACAGTCATTATTAATTTAATCATTAAATAAAATACAGTACACGTCTTGGTTCAATAGGTTACGTGCAGTCATTTTAATATGTTTTAATAAACATTGAACCAGTCCGGCCCTCGGCTTGTAGCAAATTTGTTTTTTTGGCCCTCTAATGTATTTGACTTTGACATCCCTGCGCTACTTGATAGCATAGACTGTAAAAAATAGATAGCCGTGACACCGTGGTAAAGTTGGTTTTATATTGGATGTTGGATATTCGACACATTCGAAAAATCTATTTAGCACTGACTACGAGGGTCGAGTTTGTGTCAAACCAACTTTAATGTGTTTAAACAAGGCTTGCCTATATTACACAAAGCTTCTTTTGTCCAAAAACCCATGTTTTGATTTTATGATTTTTTTATGCTGATAAAAGATTTCAATCTATTATGCGGCTTCACCTTTTGACTTACCCATACTAAAACACATCTCCTGAACTCGCCTTACTGCCCTTTCTAGGGAAATTAGCTGAGTACAACAGATGTGTTTTGACATGGGTAGGTCAAAAGGTCAAACCGCATAATAGATTTATAGCATTTTTGAATAATAAAAAAATAATATAAAATCAAAGAGTGCGTTTTTGAAAAAAAGAAGCTTTGTGTATTATGTAGGGCAGTTAGCTGAGTGCAACAGATGTGTTTTGACATGGGTAGGTCAAAAGGTCAGGTTGCATAATAGATTTATAGCATTTTTGAATAGTAAAAAAATAATATAAAATCAAAGAGTGCGTTTTAAAAAAAAAGAAGCTTTGTGTACTATGTAGGGCAGTTAGCTGAGTGCAACAGATGTGTTTTGACATGGGTAGGTCAAAAGGTGAAGGCACATAATAGATTTATAGCATTTTTGAATAGTAAAAAATAATATAAAATCAAAGAGTGCGTTTTTGAAAAAAAGAAGCTTTGTGTACTATGTAGGGCAGTTAGCTGAGTGCAGCAGATGTGTTTTGACATGGGTAGGTCAAAAGGTCAAGCCACATAATAGATTTAAAGCATTTATAGCATTTTTTTTACATTAAAAAATATTTATAAAATCAAAGAATGGGTTTTTGGGAAAAAGAAGCTTTGTGTACTATATAGAGCAGTAATCTGAGTTCACCAGATGTGTTTTGACATGGGTAGGTCAAAAGGGCAAGCCGCATAATAGATTTGAAACATTTAACATTAAAGATTGTATAAAATCAAAGAGTAGGTTTTAGGGAAAAAGAAGCTTTGTGTACTAGAAAGGGCAGTAAGGCGAGTTCAGGAGATGTGTTTTAGTATGGGTAAGTCAAAAGGTGAAGCCGCATAATAGATTGAAATCTTTTATCAGCATAAAAATTCATAAAATCAAAACATGGGTTTTTGGACAAAAGAAGCTTTGTATAATATAGGCAGGCCTTGTTTAAACACATTAAAGTTGGTTTGACACAAACTCGACCCTCGTAGTCAGTGCTAAATAGATTTTTCGAATGTGTCGAATATCCAACGTCCAATATAAAACCAACTTTACCACGGTATAGCAGTGCAGACCTAACCTACCCACTACCACCCATAGACAGCTAACACCAAAGATTCTAGAGCGCTACTCTCAGAACAGAGACGGTTGATAAATCTTTGCTCAGAATCTTTGGCTACCATTCTGAAAAGAGTATGTTGCCTAGCAACGTGTGTTGTGTCTGGACTCGGTCGGTGTATCTGAAGAGGAGAAAACTTCACCCTCCGTCGGCATATTTCTTTCTGAGGTGAGCTTCATGTGGTCACTGTCGAAGACCTGTGTTCCGTCATGTACATAAACTAACAGAATACAAAATATTAATGTATATACATTTATATGTATCTAGAATGAGACAATGGTGTCAATTAAAGTGGAGTATAGCTGAAGTTAGCAGCAGCTAGCGTTAACTTACCATTAGCTAACGTTAGTCTTGAAAGGTTAACGTTAACTTTGGAAACTTCTGAGTAGAACTATGACGTTAGGCTACGACTTGCATAAGTTTGTTAATTTACCGGTAGCAGAAAGTACCCCCTGCAAACTAAGCTGTTAGTATGCTAATGAAGAATATTAATCATTAAACATATTGATATCGTTCAGATGTCCAACGGCGTTGTTGTAGCACCTGTTTCGATAGCAGAGGATGCCCGTGAAAAGGAGAGGCATTCAGAGCCAGACTCTTTGGGTTCGTCGGGTACCGACTCGGACACCGATACGGAGTCAGAAAATGAACAACCTGATTCTGACCAAGACCCAGAGAAAGATCTGGTCCCTTCATCACATTTACCTGCGTTGAAAAGAGCCACGGGCGAGGGACTCCAAAAACAGCCACAGCAGGAGATAAGAAGAATTCCAACACAACCTAGAACCGATGAAAACCTCCATATTCATCATGTAATGTAAGCTCCGTGTAGAGGTCTGTGCATTTGTGCATGATAAGCCAGCCAGTGCAGCATAACGCTTTCAGTCAGTGATTATGCGTCTTGTTCTCAGAGAGTGTTCCTGTGAAGTGATGTCATGCCAGTTCAACCCTGAGGGAACCCTGCTGGCTGTTGGTATGAATGACGGCACTATAAAGGTTGGGTAGTATCTCTATCTCTCTCCCTCTCTCTGTCCTTCCTTCCTTTCTCTCCCTCTCTCTCTATCTCCTCCCCCCTCTCACTCCATTCATCTTTCTTCTTGTCAAATTGATCCTGTAGATTTGATTCTGTATTTTTGTATTATGCATTTTACATAAAAGGTAACGATGCCATGGAAATGGGTCACACTTTCTTTTATTTCCCGTCTGCTCATTTCATGTCACTTCCGTCTCCTTATGTCCCTGGTGCAGCTGTACAACCCAGAGAATGGAGACTTTGTGAAGAGGATCAGAGACAGCAGCTGCTATTTTGCCTCGATGCCAGTAACATCCATCAGGTTTTGTCGGAGTGGACAGTCACACTCCCTTCTACTGGCTACCTGTGAGAACAACATGCTGTGTATCCACTTACTCCATATCTTCAAAATGTTATAATCTCATTAAGTTACTCTCTCTCTCTTTCTATCTCTCTCTCTCTCTCTCTCTCTCTCTTTCTATCTCTCTCTCTCTTTCTCTCTCCCTATGCTCTCATCACTCTCTTACTCGTATTCTCTCATTTCCTCCATCACCATGTGATCCTTCCCCCTCTCTTCTTCGTCTCAACTATACCCCCCCCTCCCTCTCTCTCCCTCTCTCTCTCCCTCTTAATTCAATTCAGTAAGCTTTATTGGCATGAGCATTGAAATAGAAACAGTGTTGCCAAAGCACATACAGAGTACAAATACAGAAAACATCAAAACAGGAAGATGGCATTGAATCATGTAAGAGTATGATTTCCTCTCTCTCTCCTTCCCCTCTCTGTACATCTCTCTCTCCCTCTCTCTCTCTCTTCCTCTCTCTCTCTCTCTCTCTCTTCCCCTGCTCCTGGACACTGGTCACCTGCAGACGCGAGTGGGCACACGCGCTGCTGGTACGTGTGGGGGGACGAGTGCGTGTGGAGTGTGAAGGAGGCGGTGGAGGGCGGGAAGGGCGAGGGCAACGCCCAGAGGCAGACCCTCTGCATGTCCGTCTCCTGCTCCAACGAACAGGCCGCTTCTGGGGGCTCCGACGCCACCATCCACCTCTACGACCTCGCCACGCACCAGACGCTGCAGATCTACAAAGCCAGGTAGTCACAGGGACAGGGACTACATTTTCCAGCATGCAGCACTTAACATAATGACATCAAAGTGATACGGCGCCTTCCATTAGCCTCATAAGTGGTAACTTGGAACTCGAGATTGCATCACACCCAAGTTGAATGCAGCTGACCGCAGTTGACTGTTCCAGTCGTAGCAAGTCGTAAGAACAAGATGCTAGCCGTGTGTGAGCAATTGATTCTTATCAAATATAACAACACCAGTTCGCAACTATGCATTCCATGCTCCATATATTGACCTAAAAGCTAAGTGTTTGCACTATATGTGGCTGGAAGAGCTAAATCCTCCTAGTCTCCTTTGTCAGCTCCACCAGGACACTGATGGATGGCCACAGACTGAGGGTGTTTGCTCTGGCCTTCCACCCCGAGAGAGAGCGGGAGTTCATATCGGGAGGATGGGACAACACTGTTCAGGTAGCAGCACACAGCTAACATGGCCGACGCTAATTTAAAGGTGCTCTAAGTCAGCACACAGCTAACATGGCGGACGCTAATTTAAAGGTGCTCTAAGTGATTTTGGGTAACGTCGTTCCGTTGACGTTCAAACAAAACACACAGCTAGCTTGCTACTCCCTCCGCCTCCCTCCCATGCAATGGAAACTCTCCTAAACACGCATCTCGTCGGTGATTGGTTGGAACAGTTTGTTATGTTTTTATGGTCCAGGCTGGACCAAGTTGTTTTTGTTGCCGTTTTTGGAGCCTTGTGTTGTCCAAAGAGACCGCGTTTTTTTACAGTGTATTCAGGGCAAAGGCAGCTAGTGGATGGTGAGGTGATGTTTGCTGTGACAAAAAAATGTTTTAGCTTAGAAACCATGTAACATCGCTTAGAGCACCTTTAAAGTCAAGCAAAAGCTAACTCAAAGTATATCTAAAGCTAGTTTAATGACTTGACAAGTTAATTTTTGCCTAAGTTTCCAGAAGGCATAAGTACTCTCTACTACATTTTTGAGCAGCTTTCTTGATTGCAAGGCTGAGCCACTCGATAAACATTGGTGCTGTGACCCGGATCGGGAGGGAGGTTTACACAACGTACATACTGCACAGCTACATACCAGCTGGCTACCGTTACACACGCACACGCACACACACACACACACACACACACACATACTGCACAGCTACATACCAGCTGGCTACCGTTACACTCTCCCCTAAACCTCACCAAAGGTGTAATAAAACTAGAAAGTTAACTTCCCAAAAGATATGCACAACCTTGCAAACACCACCCAGAGCCTTAGTCATCAGTGTTGTGCTGTGAACGATTTCTTTCGTTGTTGTGGAGCATAAAACTGCATAGTGCATATCTTAGTGGCGGCTGAGAATGATGCTCCTTCACACACCATGTATCATCAAAATGGAAATGAGGATGATGCCAAACCTAGTTACCTGATAAAAACATACCCACATAAAGTGGCAAATGATTGCATAGCTTTGCGTTAATCCATGCACAAGACGATTTGCTTGTTGCCTGACTAAATCATGATCCATTAATTGTGCACATGGTTTCAGCAAACACTGTAAAATTATCACTTAAACGTTCAGTCAGACATAAGTGTAAGCTTTGTGTGTGTGTGTGTGTGTGTGTGTGTGTGTGTTTCTTGGTGTTTATACAGTTCTGGGACACCAGACAACCACATGCTGTTAGGTAAGCCATAATAATTTATATGGGTAACACAAATTACTGACATTAGACATTATTTAATTATTCTGTATTTAGAGTCCAGTAGATGTGTATTTAATGAATAAAAAAACAAGTATGTTTGCATTCAGTATAAGAAAACAGGTAATAAGTTGGAAAAACACGTATGTTTGCATTCAGTGTAAAAAAATAATAATAAGTTGACATATTGTATTGTGTGTGTTTCCCCCAGAATGCTCTCTGGTCCACACATTTGTGGCGACGCCTTACAGATTGACCCCGTGACTCATCAGATCCTCACAGGGTCATGGAGGACAGACAAGACCCTGGAGGTCAGACTGTGACCTCTCACCTCAAACCATGTGACTCACACACACACACTGTACATTCACTCACCGGTCCTATCAGTGGTTCACTTTCTGTTCATGTGTATATTTGCCCCTATACTGAATCTGTTAAATATGCCCTTCTGTTGTGTCATGTGTGTGTGTGTGTGTGTGTGTGTGTGTGTGTGTGTGTGTGATTTGTGTGTGTGTGTGTGTGTGTGTGTGTGTGTGTGTGTGTTGGTCTTTCCATCAGATATGGGAATATGGGTCAGCAGAGAAAGTGTCAGAGGTTCTCCCTGATCCCTATGGAAACAGCAAAGTGAGTTGTGTTTCGTATGACAGACATCTGTGCTTGCATTTTCACAAGCAGACACACTTGCACTTAATATGCTTCTGTAGAAGTCACAATTTATTTTGTGTTTGCAACTGACATTCCCAGACAATGCAGACATTGCAAAACATATCCCTGTGGGCAAAAGATGTACATACACTTCAGCTTTAAAAAGCAACTTTCAAGTTAATTTTATAACTTCATTTATTAGGGCTGTCAAAATAACTGATTAATTTTGATTAATTAATTTGAGAAAAAATAACTGATTAAAAAAAATTAGTGGAGATTAATCGATTCCGTATGACCTTTGACCCCGAGCCGTTCTAGTCAGTAAAAATTAGACTGTAAAATGAAGGAGAGACAAGAAAACGTGCTGCCTGGATCATTGATTGGAACATTTACTCTTTAAAAAACGGCCTGATGGTGTTCATAAAAAATAAAGTGTTGAAAATAAAGTCCTCTGCAATGTCTGCAGCAAGGAATTTGCATATCACCGGAGTTCATCAACTCTATAGTCGCACATCAATGCAAAGAAATAAGTGTTGACATTGAGGGGAGTGTTAATTTATTTTCATTGTGTCCCCTAGGTTATATCTGTGGCCTGAAATGCCTTGAATGTAAAAAAAAACTTCTTCCCGAAGCACTTTTGAATTTATTTCCTCAGCATATTAGGTCATATCATAGATTATTATGGCAATTATTTGAACAGTGAATACTTTCACAGCAAAAAATTGATATGCGATTAATTTAGATTAATTAATCACAGAGTATGTAATTAATTAGATTAATTTTTTTAATCGATTGACAGCCCTATCATTTATGCATACAGTAATCTTGAAATCAAAAATGTCAATTTAAAAAGACATACATAAGAATACATATGTTTTACACGACCCACGAGCAGAAATTAAGAAGAAAGTGTGCCTATTCTAAAGGCGCCTACATACTCGCCATTCCCGACCTGTAACGCGACAATGTAACGTCACGGGAGCGTCGTAACCATTTATACTCACACGTGGTGGTCGCGCCATTAGTTGCAATATTCTTCTGAACAGAGATGTCGCTGTTGTGAAAAGGCTATCGCTACCTACTTTACACAGTAGAAGAAGCTGTCAGTAGCATTGCTGTCAATGGCAGTAAAAGCCATAGAGTCAGTAAATGATAAAAGCTAGACTCTGATGATACTTCAGACTTCGGTTGCTGCTATTCACAACTACCACCTGGCTGAGTTTGTGTAATTTCCTAAAGTGGAAAGGGATTTTGTTCATCCAGCAAACCATTAAAAATTCACGACTGTAACAAAACAGTCCTCCGAACGTGCAACTCTCGCTTGCCCTCAAACTAGTCCATCTTCCGGTTCCCGCTTTGGCGCGCTCAGCTGAAAGAAATAGAGTGGTGCACGACCTGCGAGATCTACGTTATTTTTACGTCACATTGTTGCGCTACCGGTCGGGAAAGTCGAGTATGTAAGACGCATAAGCTAGGCTCCCAAAAACGCCAAGCAGACAAATAGACGGACAGACACTTTATAAGTCATAGTGATAATTCTGCAAGAGGTTTCCCGATGATGCCCATCTGTGGTCCACAGATCTACTCTTGCCACTGGCTGGGCCGAGATCACATAGTGGCGGCAGGAAGCCAGTTAAACATGCTGAAAGTCATCCATCGCCACACACTCAAGGTCAGCCATCTTGACACACTGTATTCTGTGATGTGTCTTTGTGATGAGGTCTGCTTTACGCCCGGTCTCTATTTGTTTGCCTTACCACCTTTCTTTCTTTATTTCTTTGTTCCTTTTTTTCTTTGTTTCTCTTTTTCTTTCTGTCTATATCTCTCTGTCTATATCTCTGTTCATCTCTTTCTGTCCTACTATCTCTCTCTCCCCCTCCCTCTCTCTCTGTCTCCCTTTTTCTCTCCCTCCTCTCTCTCTCTCTCTCTCTCCCCCCTTCTCTCTCTCTCTCCCTCTCCCTCTCTCTCCCTCTCTCTCTCTCTCCCCCCTTCTCTCTCTCTCTCTCTCTCTTTCTCTCTCTCTCTCTCTCTCTCTCTCTCTCTCTCTCTCTCTCTCAGACGGAGTCCCGGTTCATGGGTTTGTCCTCTGCAGTGTTTAGCTCTGCTGTATGCCCTGCAGGGAAATGGGCGGGGCTTATTGCAGCCACCTCAGGAAACCGGGTGTGGCTACTGGATAGAGAGGGACAGAGGGTCAAGAAAAACAAGCAGATTGAATAGAGTGTGTGTGTGTGCGTGCTTAAGTGTTTGATTGCGTGTGCGTGTGTGTGTGTGTGTGTGTGCGTGTGCGCTTGCACACGTGTGTATGGGCATGTGTGTGCTTGCGCGCGTGTGTGTGTGCACGCGTGTGTGTGTGTGTGCTTAAGAGTGTGCTTGCGTGTGTGTGCGTGCGTGTGTGTGTGCTTAAGTGTGTGCTTGCACATGTGTGTGTGTGTGTGTGTGTGTGTGTGTGTGTGTGTGTGTGTGTGTTTGGGTGCATGCGTGTGTATGTGTATGTGTGTTTGTGTGTGTGTGTGTGTGTGTTTGGGTGCATGGGTGTGTATGTGTATGTGTGTTTGGGTGCATGCGTGTGTATGTGTGCGTGTGTGTGTGTGTGCGCTTGCACACGTGTGTATGGGCATGTGTGTGCTTGCACGTGTGTGTGTGTGCGCGCGTGTGTGTGTGTGCTTAAGAGTGTGCTTGCGTGTGTGTGCGTGCGTGTGTGCGTGTGTGTGTGCTTAAGTGTGTGCTTGCACATGTGTATGTATGTGTGTGTGTGTGTGTGTGTGTGTGTGTGTGTGTGTGTGTGTGTGTGTGTGTTTGGGTGCATGCGTGTGTATGTGTATGTGTGTTTGTGTGTGTGTGTGTGTTTGGGTGCATGGGTGTGTATGTGTATGTGTGTTTGGGTGTGTGTGTGTTTGGGTGCATGCGTGTGCTTGTGTTGGTGGGGAGGGGAGGTAAAGCAGGAGACAGACATTGTTATATTTGTCAGTCCTAGAGCCAGTGTTAATGTCGGTACGAACTGCCTTAAGAGTAACTTTTTTTCCTGAAAGATTTCTGTCTTGAGCAGTTAGCCCCTGTGCTGTGGGTACAGGGATTGGACATACATTCTACATAAAGGCCATTTCTCATGTCATTCATGCAGTTTTTTGTTTATTTATGTTCTTTAACTCTGGAAAATGAAACGTGTCATAAAGACATTGACTAGAGACAAATGGACATACGTAAGCATGTACAGTATGTCCGTGTTTGTGTCCAATAACACACTTCAAGTTTTTTTATAACCTTTCTAAACTGTATGTAAAGTTTTGGTTAAAGGTTATTCAGTTTGCCAATAAAGTTGATTAATAAGTTAACCAGTCCCCATACTGACAGAATTGTGTGCAGTGTGTCTGAGTTTGAGATTAATTCTAAAAGGGAACAGAGATACCATGGAAGTGGAATAGAAACATTTGTTATGACTGTGAGTAGGTAGGGTTGGCCCCAAAACTGTGGTGGATGAAAGACAAGGAGAGAAAACATAGTTCCAGAGACAGTAGATTATAAAAGGGATCATCATTTTCTTTTTTCTTTTTTTTTTCTTACATGCGGGAAAAGCTTATGAGGACAAAACGTCCCAGTTGTCACAAAGAGCTTCATTGTTCAGAAGAGGAAAGCGGAGTGGAGCTCCATGCTGCTCTCACCACTTTTCAGCGAATGTAGGATGTGTCAGACGCTTCCCCCCGGAACTTTCCACGGGAATGCGAGATTGAGGGCTAAGATAGCATTGTTTACATTGGAGATTTTCAGCCGTGACGGTTTCATAAGAGCTCCAGAGCTCCTGGAATGCAACTCAAATGCAGCTCAACTTTTTCGCAAAACAACCAACTACATATCAACAGGCAGAGGGAGAGGTCAGCGTGCAAATACAGCAGAAAAAAGCTGGCATGTGTCTAATCAGTGAAGTGAGAAGATAAGGAGAGAGAATCTGGGGTCAGGCTCACGTGAGGCCATTCACTCGTGGGCGGACGTCTAAAAGAGGCAGGTTTGGACGGCCCAAGAGAAGAAAGACGAGACTGGGACACTGAAGAGAGGAGCATATGTGTGGAAGGAAGAAAGAAATCAACATGCAGCTCTGAGCGGAACTACAGCAGGCATTCTGATGGGAGAGTGAATCCACTCAGGGCCTGACTGACACGTTATTGAATGAAAAGAAGAGGGGGAAAAACAGGACTTTAGACTGACTTCGTGGAAAGAAGGAAACGCTCGACAGGCGGACTTAAACAAAGAGGATTCACTTGAGAGAGAGAGAGAGAGAGTCGGGGACTCCCAGTTGGCAACCATTAGAGGATAAAGGTAGGAAGAAAAAAAAACACACATGCACACTTTGACAAAAGCAAGAGCAGCGAACGGGAGACGAGCTTAATGAAATAGAATCAGTAACATGGTGACCTGATGGAAGGAAAAGATGATGCAAGAAAAACACAAGACCAAATGAACAACAACTCTGAGGAACAGAGGAGTGCTGGCTCTAGTCTTGCAGGAGTGTGTGTGTGTTTCTAGGTGTGTGTGTGATGGAAGAGTGACTGTAAAGGTGGGATAACAGTAAGGTAATGATTGAGTATGGAAGTGGTAATGAGTGTAAGGAAGTGTGTGTCATTATATTATTGTGTGTTGTCATTATATAAAGAGTGTAGTATTAAGAGACTGAATACGTTTTTGTTTGTGTGTGTGACTGCACAAAGTGATTTTGCACATAACAGCAGATAACAGCAGATCTAGCGTGGGTTTATTTGTTTAAACGTTCGTCTACATTTTAAAGGGTCTGGGGTGGGCCAAATAAGCTAGTTTCCCAAAAAGTTGGTGTGTTCCTTTAAACTTGCATCTGGGGAGGTTTAATATTACAAAGTAAATGTTTACATATCCAAGATGGAGTTAAGAAAACCAAAAGTAACTCAAAAGAAAAAATAAGGGACTATATAAAATGTGTTGAGTTTTATAATGAAAAATATAGGGATTAGTCGGGGAAATCCAGCCGACTCAGGTGGCGGACATCTTGGAAATAGGCCAAGGAAAAAAATGCCACCGCCTAAATTTAATGTTATCATCCAGAAATGTTGACTAGATGTTATATGGATGCCAAAAATGCAAAAAAAAATCTTATTTTTTTGCAAGTTTCTCTAGAGCAGGGATTCCCAAACTGTGGTACGCGTACCCCCGGTGGTACGCGAGCTGCTTCTAGGGGGTACGCGAGATGAAAAGGGCTATGGCGGAATTTTACATTTTTTGTCAATTTTAAATCTTTTGTAATTAATTCATGAATAATACATAATTTCGAATCAGGTCATAATGATATGGAAACATGAAATTAAAGGATATCATTTATAAACTCTGTATGTGTTCATCAAAAAAAGGGCAGCTTATTACACATGATGCCTGGAATAGCTAATAGAATGCGTTACTTTTGAATGCGTTGGATGGTCCGTGGGGGAAAGTTTCGCGGATATAACAGGTTTTTGAAAACAACAAAAACAGAAAGGAGGGAAGGAGCAAAGCTAGGAGTTATTTCAGATGGGCAAGAAAGGTAACATTAAGCTAGGCTTTACATTTAACAAACTAAAGGTAGCCTAAGTTTAGCCTTTCTAGGCTGTATAGCCTAATGTTGTCCAAATGAATACTATTATAAGATATTGTATGTGGATGTAGTTAGGCTACTATGAAGGCTAATTTTCATAACTTTTTAACTGACCAAATGCACGCACCTAAAACCGGGAAATGGAAAAATATTGTCAACGCGGGGGGGGGGGGGGTGTTATAGAATGCGTTACATTTTTATGTGTTTATGTGTTGGATGGTGGTACGCGGGGGGGAAAGTTTGGGAACCGCTGCCCTAGAGGGAGAGCTGGAGAGAGTGCAGAGAGATGGTTGACAGCTATAGAATGTTGCAGTTCACCATTTTTTCAATAGCAGTTCAAGGGTTTAGTCAGACGCAAGCTTAAAATGAAATGGTGCAACACAACTCAAATTAAAATTAAACCTACACCAACTAGATGTACCGCAGAGCGGTACAAAATATGACCGCCGCCCAGTCCAGCACATTTTTTCCACAAAAATAAATCACGCTGAAAGGCCTATATGATTCTAACTGTCTCACTAAATTGCATTATCCACACTCAATTCTCACTGGTATCTGCTAGACAACAAGTACCAAAACATGATTAGTTCATAGATTTCACATGTAAAATTCATTTATATATACAACCCCACCCCCATCTTGCCTGTTCATAATTCTGAGAAATTCTTGTGTGCATGTGTGCGTGTACATGTTTATGTTTATGTGTGTGGGTGTGTGAGTGCGTGCTTGTGTGTGTGCCTGCGTATGTGCCTGTGTTTGTGCATGTGCATGCATGTGTACATATGTCTACTGTGTGAGTATGTGTCATACGTATGATTACTGTGAATGTATGTGTGTGCGTGTGTATCTGTTTATGCACATGTGTACACATGGAATGGGTTAAGATGACCCCTGGAGGCAAACATATGGAAAAAATTGGTCATCCTAGGCCAGAAAACTGTTCACAGAAAACTGTGTCTGCCCTACCCTCCTTTCGGGGGGTCCAGTCCAGCGGGGGGGGGCTACAGATCAAAAAGAAAAATGATGGTTCCATGCTATCCATGTGGGGTTACATGCCCACCAAGATTCGTGTACCCCGGTCTTTCAGTGTCCCGGGAATCCTTGTTGGTGTACGGTCACTATATGTACACATAAATTATTTTATTGTAAGGCCCCCCATGAACGAAAGTTCACAAAACGTGGCATGCATTCGGAGGGTGTCATAATGATCCTACACTTTCAATTTCATGTAGTTTTGACCATGTCAGCCAGAGATATTGTGATGAAAACACCCAATTGTTTGCTTTTTAATTTTTAACTAGGTGGCGCTATACATGAAATAAGTGGTAATGGGATGGGTTGACATGTCCCCTTAAGACCAACATACAAAAAAAAGGTGGACCTCCTAGGCCCTACGGTTCTCGAGATATTCATAGAAAACTGTCTCCGGCCACCTACAGGCCAGTTGGTGTATAGTAACATAAATTAATTTATTGTGTGGCCCCCCATGAGCGGAATTCCACAAAACTTGGCATGCATTCAGAGGGTGTCATAATGATCCTACACTTCCAATTTCGTGCTGTTTTGACTATGTTAGGTCACAGATACCTGCGATTACAACACCTCATTTTTACTTTTTTGTGTTTAACTAGGTGGCGCTATACATGAAATGAGTGGTTATGGAATGGGTTGACATAGCCCCTTGAGATCAACATACAAAAAAAATGGTCCTCCAAAACCCTACGGTTCTCGAGATATTCACAGAAAACTGTGTCTGCCCTACCCTCCTTTGGGGGGTCCAGTCCAGCGGGGGGGCTACAGATCAAAACGAAAAACGATGGTTCCATGCTATCCATGTGGGGTTACATGCCCACCAAGTTTCGTGTACCCCGGTCTTACAGTGTCCCGGGAATCCTTGACGGAAATTTGGACATGCGAAAAA
>NW_027468674.1:8376143-8383643 GCF_046254945.1 Alosa pseudoharengus | reverse complement strand
AGGGAGACCGTGAGTGACAAGCATTTTTTCAGTGAACTATAAGGGCACCAACAAATTTGGCCACAACTACACAACACGAACACAATCACAATCAACAGCAGGTTACTGGGCGACAGGTGACCGATGTTAATGAAACACTTTCCGACACTTAGAAAATTGGGTGGGCTAGACCCTTTCAAGAGAGTTCCATTATCAGCATCATAGTTGGCCCCATAAGACTTCCTTTTTAACATTCCATATGTTATCTTAATGCAGAGGAAGTAGATTGGGGCCCAAATAGA
Source organism: Alosa pseudoharengus (assembly GCF_046254945.1). Lineage (NCBI taxonomy): Eukaryota > Metazoa > Chordata > Actinopteri > Clupeiformes > Clupeidae > Alosa > Alosa pseudoharengus. The sequence continues at coordinate 8,383,362 of NW_027468674.1, read as the reverse complement.
ATGTTCAAGCATTGTTTTTGTTTACCTTGTTGAAAGGGTCCATGGGCTGTATTTTGGGTCACCAGCGCATGGCGTAATACTCGTTATTCACCCGCGGAAAGTTGAATTCGGTATTTTGCACGTTTATTTTTTAAGCATTGCGCCCAGGGGTGTGGCAATTAACAACCTAGGGAGGGGACTCGCGCATTGTCTAAAAATCGCTATCATACACCACCTAAACCTGGTCAGAAGTCAATGGCGAGTTGTTCATATGCTATTTTAAGAGCGCATGTCAACAGTCATATTGGCAGGTGCACGCACCATCCTTCTATCATTCATGAACGCACACCAGCGCACGCAAAGCATTAAATTGCACGATTACAATGGGAAACATAATTAGAATAAAGATATTACGAAATACTGTACATCTCATGATGAGTAGTTATTCACCATCATTTGCAAATTGGTAATGACGGTTAAAAGTGATTATGGGAGAGGCGAGAGACACGTATAGAGCACAGCTGAAGACGCACTGTCACGAGATATAAGCAACTCCTCTGCAGGATAAATGTTGTTTTATTCAGTCATTTGAGAAACATTAGTGTAAGTGTTGCTTTTTCCAGCCTATGTTTTCGATGGTAACCCATTGTCAGTCAATAGTGAAAGTAACTGGATATAACGGTCATGTCGTTGACTGACTCCTTGGTGAAGTTAGTTTCACTTTGCCAATGAGTTCAAATAATAGACGAGTGCAAATGTGTGAAGGCTATGCTAGGTTTTAGTAAAGCATGGTTTAAGAATGACTATTCCATACGGTCTCGCAAGCAGCCTCCTTCAAATGCGCCGTTGAATGCCAAAATACCGATGCATTTATTTGACATATCGCGTGTTGCGCCGTTAAAGGGAATGACAGATGTCATTCTCATTGGTTTAAAATGATGTTACGCCCCAAACACACCCATATGACTCATTAAAAGACCTAGGAACACCTTGTTACGCCATGCGCTCCACTTTTGAGAACGAAACCCCTCCCAATGTGAACTGGACATCCTACTAAATTTGAATAGACTTTTGACGAGTGACGATGCACTTTAGAATGTAATGATAGGGCCCCATAACTGATAAGAAAGAAGGAAAAAGGCTGCATGCAAAAGTGTTTATTGCACCTTTCTGTTCTTTCCTATCTGATACTTACCAATATAATATTGCAAATGCTATGTATGCTATGTACATGAGCACTTTCAAACTTAGCCCAAACATGGCCCATCATACATTTTTGAGTGCATCTTGAGGTGGGTTATATAAAAAACGATTTCCTCCAAGTTGGTCTTTGATCTCTGTTCCTGTAGTGGGTTGGGGCTCCTGGTATGACCATGTAAAAGGCTACTGGAAGGAGAGAGAGAGAAGGAACATCCTCTACCTCTTCTATGAAGACATGAAGGAGGTAGGACATCAGCTCAGTCCATTAGCATGAGCCTTTTTCACAGCAGCGATTTTAAAAGTATATTTTTGGGGGCTTTTTTCCTTTATGGGATAGGGCAGTGAAGAGACTGCCAGGAGGCGAGAGAGATGGGGTGGAATCGAGAAATGACCCGGGTCAGTCTCAAACCCAGAGCCCCGCGGGCACTTGGACCCGACTGTGGTAGCCTACGGGCGCGGCAGCCAGTCAGCCACAGCGCTACCCACAGCGGCAATGTTTGACCTGAAATATATCGCTGGCCCAGGTGTTACTAATGCCATTAATTAAGGCTATGATTCTGCTACACTCAAATGTAGACGTCATTAACATAATTAGTGAGACCTGTGCTTGCCCACAAATGGCTGCTGTAAAAAGGTCTTTTGGGTTTGTGCACATGGCAAAAGGTTGAATAACCATAAACATAATAATAACCCAGCGGGCACCTTGACGTCAGTTTGATGTCAAGAATTAGTCAAGGTTTTGACGACCATGTTGAACATCTATAATTTCATACTATTTTAGCATTTTAAGTTATGGCTTGATTGTGGTTGTTAAGAGGTCCAACAAAGGGATCAATCTGACATGTAGTCATGGTCTATAAAACTTGGGTCAATGTGATTTTTGTTAAGCCAACGTTGATTTGATATGAAATTGATGTCAAACCCTATGAGAACAAATAATGTTAAATAATCATAATAGTAATAGGCCACTAGGCTAATGTTACTATAACTTGCTCTTCAAACTCTCTCCTCTCCCAGAATCCTCGGCAGGAGATCATACGCATCATGAAGTACTTGGACTTGTCGCTCTCTGATGACATCATAGACCGTATTGTGCAGCTGACCTCGTTCAAGGCCATGAAGGACAACCCCATGGCCAATTACTCCTTCATGCCGAAGCCTGTGTTCGACCAATCCATTTCTCCCTTCATGAGAAAAGGTCTGTGGTGCATTCAGGGCACTTCGGAATGACAAGGACCGCCCCCATGGCTTCTTTGTTTTTCCGACAGCAAGTGTTCATGTGCTTTGCCGTCGGAATGTGTGACAAACACGGATGCCACAACAAAGGTTAAAACATACACTCACTAATCCTAAAGAAACAACTGTATTTGCCTAAAATATAGTGTAAGAAGCTCGTGAAAGAAAGATATGCAGCTTTCAAGTGACAAAAACGGCAAATTCCCAAGTTCACATTAAAACTGTTGGACATGAAAGGCCACATGGACTACAAACGAACTAGCTACAACGTGACGACAAAAGTGATGACGAGCCCCTAACTGGGCAACTCTGTTAGCAAAATCTAGCCCCAGTTTCCGACCTCTGACTCACACATTACGTGACGTGAATGACGCAGAATGATGATGTTTTCACTCGGAGAAAGGTTTTTCCGAAGCCCATGAACGCTAGGTAATACCGCCTTCATGCTGGTCGCAAACTTGGATGACCCGACTTTAAAAATCCCCAACCTCCCAAAAGAAGCGTGTTCATGAGATCAGCTCGGAAAACAAACACAGGAAATGCATAAATAAGTTATTAGAACTGCCTACTATGGTTGAGCAAGAAGGAAAATGTCTCGGTCAACTGAATGCTGTCAATTCAGAAGTCTGGAGTTCCAAAGTGGGAATCGTCCCACTTCCCAGCTGCATGACGCACGATACCTCCATGCTCAGCATATCTTACAGATCAAACTTTAGAGTTAAGTTCTAGCAAAGTTGCTTAAGGAACACTTGTATTTATAACATCTGCAACACAAGAAGTGCCCTTTAGTAAGAGTAATTAGTAGTATAGTAATTACTAATATACTAATATTGTTTCTGCTTTACACTGATTTCACCTTTGTCTTCTATGGACTGTACAGATAGTTTGATGAGTGTATCTATCTATCTATCTATCGATATATCTACCTACCTATCTATCTATCTATTTATCTATCTCCCAACCTATCTATCTATATCTATCTACAAGGTACTGATATTCAATGCAATTCTTTTGTTGCAGGGGAAGTTGGAGACTGGGCCAACCACTTCACTCCAGAGCAGGCCAAGGTGTTTGATGAGGACTACACCAGACAGATGGAGGAAGTGGACATCCCCTTCAGATCAAACATCTAAGCAGCGTTCTCAGCGTCTCATTCCCAAGTCTGTCCAGCCCTCTCTGATGACCAAAATACCAGGATGCCTTTTGAAGCTGTAAAGCCAAAGTCAAGTAGTCTTATTTTTTTAATGAGCTGGAAACTGAGCTCGGCCTTCAGTGTCTTAGAGACATCTTAAAGCTAAGGAGCACGCTGAGAAAACATATATATATTTTGATTACCATGACATACCATGACCAACATGATATTCATCAATAAATGACATACTGTACAATAACCTGATTGTGTGTTGTGTTAAATTGATTAAGCTAGGTTGGTGATTGACTGAGGACAGTGTATGCTGGCCTGTGAAAGAGTGTTTTTACAGATTGGAGATAGAGTATGGGGGCATGCTAATCTAATCTGATGGGGGCATGTTAATCTAATCTAATGTAATGGGGGGATGTTGCAGCTCTCTCCAGCCAATTGTGCATTGCTGTTGTGTCCTTCGTCATCCTTTATGTCAATTAGGCTTGATTTTTGATCAGTCCCTGTAGGACATCCTCAACCAGTAGCACAAGGAATGTAATACATCTTTTATACATATTTTCCTTTAGTATGACTCAGTTATTTTGTAATTATTGTTGGTGGCAGTGATCGTGTAATTTTTAACAAAATTGAATTCTATTTGTGGTGGTAGGTTTGCAGAATTAACTTGAATGCAACAGTTTTTAACAAATTAACGCAGCGTGGTTATGATGCTAACCAGATTTAAGCACAATTTAGCACAACCTGGAAAATCATTGTGTGGTGGTCAATGTTGATATTGTGGTAGGCTGCCACAAATAAGTCAATGTATGGGAAACACTGCAGTGTATGATTTTAATACACTTTTTATTTTTGTCAAATTCAGCAAATGTACCCTCATGGTCCTCTAAGCATCTGTTTTGTGTGTTTGACACATATAAGTGTCTCACCCTTACAATGATGTTTCTCTTTTAAACCACCATAATGTAAACTCTGCTGTGTATGAAAGTGAAATTGTCAAAGGCCATATGAGCATGCGTTGGACAACAGACCAAGAGAAAGACAACAGAAAAGAGTATACAAGTTTAACAAAAAATGTAACTTTTAATACATTTATTATTATTTTTAAGAATAAAATTAATCCATCTTCTCAATCGCTCAACTAATTTGGCAGCAGGGTTTACCTATATATTAATTCAATATCTTTCAACAAGAGTTTGTAGTTTGTTGTTCGTATATATATATGTTTTTGTAATTTTTTTTTTCCAGTCATTTTTAAAGATTTTTTTGAAGACTTTTTTTTCAGTGTTTTGATCCGCTCCTTTGATCCGCTCTCGAGAGCTTACTTCTCTCTCGTCACACAACTGTTCTTCTCTTTTCTCCTCCTTTTTTCTCTCTCTTTTCTCTCTCTCTTCCCTCGTTTTCAACGGATTTCCACTCCAGCTGTGGAAGAAAAAGTCACAGTCAGGCAAAAGAAATAATGTTTAATGCTTTAATTTCCCCCTCCTCAAACAGGTTCGTGCGCACCCTTGCTGTAAGGCTGAGGTTAGTATCTCTAGTGAGCTACACAGAAACTCAATGCTTGAACACTGCTCCAGAGGGCTATGGAAGCTAATGAAGACCTCTTCTCTACTATACGCATGCTGATAGGTGTTAAAACACGTGTGATTTCACTGACAGCTGGATTAGACAGCCTTAAGGTGCTCTAGCTATGCAGAGAGCTATGAGCTTTCTCCTACAGAACATCTAAGACGACAAACACAAACACCCTGAGCTAAAGCACAGCGGAACTGAAATACAACCATAAGAGCAGATCCAGGACCAGCACATATGACTGTAACAAACAGACTACAAGGACAGTAGCTCCTAGAGACAGGAAACAACACTCTCAACATTTAAGGCACAAGATGGCTAGGCTAGCTCGCAACACACACTGGCATCAGGCATACAGTGCGTAGTGCATGTATGAGAAGGCAAGACTGACAAGCAACCTTCAGAATGACACCCCCTTCAGGTAGAAGGGAGAACTGCAGAGTACCACCAGAAACGCCACAGCCACTGCTAGGCTGGCCCTCGTACAGCCATACGTACACATGTACACACACATAATCTCTTTCTCTACAAACATACATTATAATGCTCTCACCATCCTGTCATTTTTTCCTAACACTCACACACACACATACACACACACACACACACACAGACATCCAGAGGACCGTAATATACCTTGTTTTGTGTTACAGGGGAAAGGAGGGAGCTAGACGGGTTTAAACTGCAAGTGAATAAAAGGCATTAGTGAGTGATGGAGATGGCATTAGAGGGAGGCATGGGGGAAGGAGGGAGAGATAGAGGGAGAGGAAGAGAGAGAGGGAGGGAGGGAGAGAGGGAGGGAGAGGGGTTGATGGATGTTTAAAATGACAGAAATTCAAGTAGGATGAGATTCAAATGATAATGACAGTTAGGACATACTGTAGTGAGACATTGTGAGAGAATGAGAGAAAGACAGGTAGAGGACATAGAGAGAGAAAGAAAGAATGAGAGAGAGAGAGAGAGACAGAGAGAGAGAGGGAATGAGATGGGGAAGACCATACAAACAGATATATAAATGACATTTATAGAATGAAAGAGCTTTTTAGAGAACCTCAGCAGTGTAAGTCACGTTAGAGGGAACTGATTAGAGAGCGAGGACACAATAGCATCCATGAAACTCTGTTTTACATGAGTACTAGTGTGTGTGTGTGTGTGTGTGTATGTGTGTGTGTGTGTGTGATTTCTTCTGACTGTCCAGGGTGTGCATTGCGAGAGCTTACCATCAACGTAGTTGCGAGCAACGAATTTGAGAACCTCGTCGAAGAGGATGACAGGGAAGGAGAGCTTGAGCACAACCATCCACTGATTAACACTCAAGTGGGTCAACTTGAAGATCATCTGCAGAGGGAGAGAGAGAGAGAGAGACCAGTGAAACCAGTGTGTGTTTACGTGTGTGTGTGTGTATGACAGAGAGAGAAAGAGAGAGAGAGACCAGTGAAACCAGTGTGTGTTTACGTGTGTGTGTATGACAGAGAGAGAGAGAGAGAGAGACCAGTGAAACCAGTGTGTGTGTGTGTGTGTGTGTGTGTATGACAGAGAGAGAGAGAGAGAAAGAGAGAGAGAGAGACCAGTGAAACCAGTGTGTGTGTGTGTGTGTGAGAGAGAGAGAGAGAGAGAGAGTACACTGCAAAAAAATGAAATCTAACCAAGTGTTATTAATCTTATATTAAGATAAAAAGAAAGATTACTTTGACTTAATTTAAGAAGATTTTGACTTATTTTAAGGAGTCTTATCAAGACAAATTTACTCAACGCACTGGCAGACAAATTTGCTTGTTTTCAGGATGACACGACTTAAAAGAAGTCAAACTATTTTTAAATTAAGTCAAATGGTTTTACTAGAAAGCACTAGGTAAGTCTCTTTATACTGTAAACAATACCAACTAGATTTTTTTAATCTTGATATTAAGATTAATAACACTTTGTTAGATTTGATTAGATACAGTAAGCAGTTTCTACAATGTGTGTGTGTGTGTGTGTGTGTGTGTGTGTGTGTTTGTGTGTGTGTGTGTGTGTGGGTGTGTGTGTGTGTGTGGGTGTGTGTGTGCGTGTGGGTGTGTGTGTGCGTGTCTGTGTGTGTCTCGGTGTGTG
>NW_027468674.1:8366143-8371143 GCF_046254945.1 Alosa pseudoharengus | reverse complement strand
TAAAACCTTCCAAAGCCAAAGGTCATAAAGGGGTCATTTGGGCGCTCACAACCTCAGAACCATCTTCTCTGCAGGTAAATAAAAAACACACCTGAGGTGCATTCAAATTCGGCAAACAATGGCGGAATGTTTAAGGGAGGCTGATGTTTTCTTATATGCTTTGGCAACACTTTCTTTGTGGATGTTTATTCATGCCAATAAAGCTTTTTGAATTGAAGTGAGTGGGGTTCAGAGAGGGAGGGGGTGGGGGGGGGGGTACTTACGGAGCAGCAGGCATTGGCTCTCTCGGGCTTGGACAGGCCAGAGACATTGGAGTTGAACACGTTCATCTTCTCAACCAAACAGCACAGGGCGGTCTCAGTGGCCTCACCGACCTTCTCAAAGATGCCCTTAGACTGGAGGGACAAGACAGGACAGAGTGGGTCAGGAGGCAGAGAGAGAGAGAGTGTGTGTGTGTGTGTGTGTGTGTGTGTGTGTGTGTGTGTGTGTGTGTATGTGTATAAGAGAACGAGAGAGAGTCAGGCTGTGTATCAGAGAGAGAGAGTGGGTGTATGAGAGAAAGCGTGTGTGTGTGTGTGTGTGTGTGTGTGTGTGTGTGTGTGTGTGAGTATGAAAGAGAGAGAGAGAAAGCGTGGGTTTTTGTGTGTGTGTGTTGGTGTGAGATAGAGAGCAAGAGAGAGTCAGGAGTCAGTGTGTGTGTCAGAGAGAGAAAGAGAAAATGCATTTATCTATGTGTGTGTGTGTGTGTGTGTGTGAGAGAGAGAGAGAGACACACACCTCGTTGTAATCCAGAGAGGAGTCGTTGCACAGAGCGCAGATGGTAGCCAGCTCAACAAGACCATCATGCTGACCGCACTTCACCTTGGCACCACCCTGGGACCTAAACACACAGAGATGCCCGCGGTCACTCTCACACTTTATTATATACACTAAAGTATTCCCTTTATAGAGAAATAATAAAGACAGACTGTGAACAAAGTCTCGTTCAGACATATTTTCAGCTGTTTTCTGTTTGTGTGTGTGTGTGAGTGTGTGTACTTACACTTCTCCCTCAGGGGTGTACTTGGAGCCAGAGATATCAAACTTGCTCAGGGCAACGTGATCGCCATCGACATTGTCAACGATGAACATCTGTGGAGAGACCCAGTTCAAGTGTAAGTAAAATCCATAGCATAGCCTAGCCAGCATACAACACAAGACTATAGAGCATAAACCCACACAAATACACTTGTGCTGTATTCTCTCTTTTGTGTCATTCTCTTTGATGTTCACACACATGTGGTAGGTGTTCAAGGTGTGTGTGTGTGTGTGTGTGTGTGATCTCCTTACCTTGGTGACACACATCTGGTTGGTGGTGAGTGTGCCGGTCTTGTCGGAGCAGATGACGGAGGTGCAGCCCAGGGTCTCCACGGAGGGCAGGGAGCGGACGATGGCGTTCTTCTTGGCCATACGGCGGGTACCCAGAGCCAGGCAGGTGGTGATGACGGCGGGCAGACCTGTACACACACAAACACACACGCACACACACACACACACATACACACACGGAGAAAATAACCAAGAGTATCACAGATTTAGATTAGAGACCAGAAGTCGTCTGTAAGGTGTGTGAGTGTGTATGTGTGTGTGTGTGTGTGTGTGTGTGTGTGTGTGTGTCCTCTCTATCTTACCCTCAGGGATGGCGGCCACAGCCAGGGCGACGGCGATCTTGAAGTAGTAGACGGCGCCGCGGATCCAGGAGCCACCGTGGATGGGGTCGTTGAAGTGGCCGATGTTGATCGCCCACACGGCGATGCAGATGAGGGTGATGACCTTGGACAGCTGCTCGCCGAACTCGTCCAGCTTGGCCTGCAGGGGGGTCTTCTCTTGCTCGGTGGCGGCCATCTGGTCGCGGATCTTACCGATCTCGGTGGCCACGCCGGTGGCTATGCACACGCCAACGGCCTTGCCAGCAGCGACGTTGGTACCCTGCGGACCGGAGAGAGAGAGAGAGAGAGAGAGAGGGAGAGAGAGAGAAGGGAAGAGAGAGAGAGGAGAGAGAGAGAGAGAGAGAGAGAGAGGGGAGAGAGAGAAAGAGAGAGAGAGAAGGGAAGAGAGAGAGAGGAGAATGAAGGGAAGAGAGAGAAAGGAGAGAGAGAGGAGAGAGAGAGCCGAGAGAGAGAGAGAGAGGGAGAGAGAGATTTAATAACCTCACAAGCACAACAGAGCTTAAACAGACTCTACAGGTGAGAATGTACAGGTGTACAAGAATATTTCAACGGAACACCGCAGAGCTGAAGGGGTGAGTGAATGAACGACTGGAAAAAATGGATGGAAGAAAGAGATGTGGATGAATGGGTAGATGGACAGATGAAAGATGGATGGATAGATAGATAGATAAGATAGATAAATGAAAAGATGGATGGATGGATGGATGGATGGCTGGCTAGCTGGCTGTTTGGCTGTGGTACTCACAGAGAAAAGCATGTTCTTCTTGTCCTGGTTGACGGACCTTGGGTCGGGAACGGGATCGGTGTGCTTGATCACACTCACAGACTCACCTGAGGAGCGGAGGAAGCACAGGTGAGCAGGGCACAGACTCTCCAACACTCTCAAATAGCACACAAGTCTGGTAAAAACGATACTCCAAAGCAAACACAATACTCCACTACTCAGACATACTGTACTAGCTTAGAGGTTCCTAGAGACTGTGATAAATAGTCTATCAGGGGAATGTTACAGACGTTACAATTATTAGCAGGAAAGCCAGTGGTGAGAGACCACATTAGCTTTCCTACAGACCAACTTGTGAGTGGTTCTCCACTACGAAAAGTAATTTGGGAATTTGGCAAAAATGTATCTCTGTAAAGTCACGCTTCTTAAGAATGCCCAATGACAACGTCCTGTCCAATCAGAGTGGAGGATGTGGTGAGGCGGGCCGGGCCCTGGTGATTGACACTTTCACTCACCAGTGAGGATGGACTGGTCAATGCGGAGAGTAGTGGACTTGATGGCAATGATCCTGATGTCAGCGGGGACTTTGTCACCAACTGAGGAGAAATCAGAAAGAAAGTGTTAGTATGCTTGTGTGTGTGTGTGTGTGTGATGGGGGGATGGGGGGGGGGGGGGGGGGGGGTGCAGAGTACTGACTATTTACAACAGTTACCACAGTTTAACTACAATTGTATATGTTTCCTATGACTTGTTAGAAAGCTGTTGTTGGATAGCGCCTGGGGTATGTGGAAGCCCAAATGCTTCTGTCAGTCAGACAGCTTATGGTAGCATGTTTGTGCCTCTGGTGTTTTTTTTGGAGTTTGCCCCCTCTAGAACTAGACGTAATAGTGGCCTCATTGGCTTGCCTTAGATGTTGACAGTGACATCATGTACGGAGAATTAGGAGCAGTAATTTGCGCCGTATTCTGTAAGCGCCACATAGTGAGCGTAATCTGGCAAGCAAGTGTGTCTGCTATAAACAGCGGCGGGCGGTAATAATAGCGGCGCTAACACTCAGGGAACAAGAGCAGGTCCGCAGAACTCGGAGAGGGTGATTAGCCAATTAGCCGCTAGCTGGCATTGCTCCTTCCTGGTTAATCCCCGCTAGCTTCCTGCTACAGTCAACAGCGATACAAACACGCTGTGCAGAGGACAACTGATGTAAAGTCAAGGGGCGTGAAGAGAGAGAGAGAGAGTGTGAGAGAGAGAGCAGGAGTATCTAGTTTTCCTTTGCTCAGCATGTTTTCTCTCTCTCTCACTCTCTCTCTCTCTCTCTGGCATGCCGCTGTGTGACTCCCCTATATGGACACATGTTGCCTCACTCGGCCTCATGGTGGACATCTGACTCCCCAAACGCTGTCTGTGATAATCTAATATATACGACCACCTAAATGAGCTACTTAAACCCAATCATACTCCAGCAGTGAGCGTTGTGACAGTGAGGTATTCTCAAACTTTTAAACCACAAATTAAAAAGTTTTGACATTCCAACAAATTTTAGGTTTTATATAAAAAAATAAAATGAAATAGTGTGATTACGTGTGAATTAATAATATTGTTATGCATGTGCATGATTTAAAACAAAATAAATGTTTTAGAATGGTGTTTATTTTGAGTTGTGTGTTCTAAGTATAAGTATAAATATACTCTCTTGATCCCGTGAGGGAAATTTAGTCTCTGCATTTATCCCAATCCGTGAATTAGTGAAACACACTCAGCACACAGTGAACACACAGTGAGGTGAAGCACACACTAATCCCGGCGCAGTGAGCTGCCTGCATCAACAGCGGCACTCAGGGAGCAGTGAGGGGTTAGGTGCCTTGCTCAAGGGCACTTCAGCAGTGCCTACTGGTCGGGGTTCGAACCGGCAACCCTCCGGTTACAAGTCCGAAGCGTTTACCAGTAGGCCACGGCTGCCCCTAACTCCCCCTCTTGGGTGGAGTTGATTCTCTGTCGATGAAAGATCCCTGACGCCCTGTCAGTGAGTGTGTGAGCAAGTGTGTCTCCTTACCGGACACCTCGACGATGTCTCCAGGCACGATCTCTCTGGCCTTAATCATCATGACGCTCTTTCTGTCCGAACGGTAGACTTTGCCCATCTCAGGCTCGTACTCCTTCAGAGCCTCAATGGCGCTCTCAGCATTACGCTCCTGTACACACACACACACACACACACACACACACACAACACAGAGGAACAGAGGATACAGCAGGTCAAATGGGGCGAACATAGAGTATTCATCCGTAGTCATGGTTCACTGAAGTTAATATTTTCTATTTATTTTTTGGTTTATTTGACATAGGCATTGCACATTAATTAACATGAAATGTAAATATGCCAGAATTAGCCAAAACGGCTATTTTACTATCTGCTGTCCATGGACCGGTGTTAATGTTAATTGTATTATTAATGTATTATTAATGTAATTCAAGTGTGATTTTTACATATTACTCAAGAAACCCACACTAAGAGTTATTAGTGAAGTGCTGGCCACAGAAAGAATAGAGAAGCGATGTTTGGGCCTAGG
>NW_027468674.1:8273643-8363643 GCF_046254945.1 Alosa pseudoharengus | reverse complement strand
AAACTGCTCGATGATCAGCTCCCACACGGACTTACCTGTGCAGGGGAGAAGAAAGACAGAAAAAGAGAGAGAGAGAGAGAGAGGAGAGGAAAAAAAGGAGGGAAAGATAGGAAAGAAAACAAGAGTAATGAGACCATCACTCCACTATACCTTTATCCTGTAATTAAGTATGTCAGTATTGGCTAAGTAACATTTAACGAGGTCCATGCAGGTCCTTGTTTAGTGTGCAGTGTGGCCTTTGGCTGAGAGTGTTGTATAGGTGGACAGGACAGGGGAGAAGAGAACTTACCCTCCTCAGCGGGAAGCTCTGGACACAGGAACACACAGCAGCACAGAGCGGGAAAGAAAAAGCATTCATTAATTTAATGACACAATAAACAAACAAACAAATAAACAAACAAATGGACACAAATACATTTCTGTGGCCCAATAGAGGAAGCGTGCCTGTTGGGCCTGAGGCTGGGTGATATTCAGTCCTACCATTTGAATCTGACGACAGTTATTTGGAGATACCTCATGTAATAAAAAGGCTTTCTATGACATTGTAATATGGTTGTCTGAGTTGAATGTTCAATCAGCACAAACCAAGTAGTCAGAGACATGTAGGTCACACCACTGGGATTCACGAAAAGAGGAGTAAGAATGTTTGGTTAAATCACTACATTGGGCCATTATGACAAAGGTGCGGTGGGAAAGGGAGTATTTATTGCTGTCAAAAATGCTCCTGAAAGTTTTGGAAATCTTAACATTCATACAAGCTTTGTATAGACACAGAGCGGCTTGCGTCATGAAGCAGAAGCGCGCCCCCTGCACTGTCAAAACTCCAACTGATCCACATCCATGAGCGGCACCACAACGATGAGCTCAGCCAAATGTGCTGTTATCAGGAACAATCCACACCTCCAAGCAGACATTATTCTAATCACCAACGCAACCATTGTGACACGTGTGCTCCCTCACTGATTCACACCCTCCCACCCAGCCTGTTTAGCCCACTGTCACACTGTAATCTATCATCCCTCTGATCATTTAACTCCTCCAAGACCCCCCCCCCCCAACCCTCCTGTTCCTGCACCACCACCACCACCACCACCACCACCACCACCAGCACCAGCACCAGCAGCGGCTCCGTGGGACTAAAATATCTCTCGTATACTCAAGTCTTCTCAAATCACCAGGGTTGGGCCCAGGCTCTCTGTGGTCACCTGTCCCGCTCCCTCACTCCCCTCTGAGCTATTTTAGAAGCGCCCGCTTCGCTTCGCTCCTCCTCTCAGCCTCTCAGCCTGTTGCTTCCTCTCTCGCAGGCTGGACAGGCTGGACAGTGCCAAGTCTGCCACAGATTTTTTTTTCCCTTCAGCTGTTTCTTCTTCTTGTTTTGTCACCCGGTTTTCAAGTGCTACATGGTCGCCACACCAATGTGGAAACCCCTCTCTCTCTCTCGAGCTGGCCTCTCCACTGACCTCTCAAGTAGGGCATCAGTGTTCAAATCCTCAGTCCATTGCTTCACACTGTTTGCCATGTAAGAGCTTGTAACGGTCCCTACCAGAGACTGCACCATCTTGTACCAACTCAAACAAATCAAATAGGCCAAATAACCACTAGACTTTTCAAAGAAGAAAAGCCCCCCCCCCCCCAAAAACCACCACCCCCCCCCCCACACACAGACACCCCTCACTGTCCCGTGCTTCAAATCTCAGGATTCTCACCATTGTAGCCAAACTTGTCCAGTTGCCTCTTGAACTGGTCTGGGCTGAGTCCAGTATTTTCGTTAACCCCGAAGTAGGCCAAGACCTCGGCCGGGGTCTTAGTGAAAGCGTCCTCCATCCCGTTACGGAAAAGAAGGAACTTAAGGTTAGAGGAAGGCTAAGGCGATGCCTGTCTATCCGTTCTGGTACAGTTTCTGTTCCGGTCGCTCTCTGCACTCAAAAAGTAAATTGCAAGAGTCGGTCCCCAAGGTCTTTGTTATTTCACCCCCTCCCTTCAGGAGTGCCGGACTGACAGAAAGAGCGAATGAACTCACAAATGTGCACCGTTTTATACCACCGCCGCCGCACCCCATTGGTCCAGCCACCGGCCGGACACGCCCACGGAACCCGCTGGGTGGCACACACTGCTGGTGGGCGGGGTCAAGGCCGAGGGTTCTAAAGCCTGGAGTGGAGGAATCGGTGAGGTAATGAGGGAGAGGGGTCTCTGCTGGAGGGGGGTGGGGGGGGGGTGTAGGGGGCGTGAGCTGGGGAGGGGGAGAGTCTGCTAGGGGATGCAGTGAAATGATAATGATGTCTGTTTTTGGAACATGCATGGTCAGTGGAATAAGGAGAGAGGAGAAGGTGAGAGAGGGAGAGAGAGAGGGGGAGAGAGAGAAGGTGAGGGAGGGAGAGAGACAGCACAAGCTACAAGGGTACAAGGTTGGAGGGGGTTGCCTGTGTGAGTGATGGCTCAACTGGCTACCACTGAAGTAGAAAGGGGGGTTACAGAGAGAGAGAGAGAGAGAGAGAGAGAGAGAGGTGGCAGAAGGTTAATTTCCTACAAGTGTTAGCAGGGTACAGCTACATGATGAGTAAGAACAGAACACAGAATGAGAGAGAGACAGAGGGAGAGGGGTGAATGAGAGAGGAGGGGAGGGGGGGTAGACCATCACCTCAGGGTCACATGTATGCAGTGGTGAGAGGACTTTAAAATGACTGCTCATAGTTGCAGTAGTATCATATTTTATTGGCATCAATCATTAAAAGTATTTCAAGTATCAGGGCACTAAACAATAATCCACTGGGAATCCAAGCCATGGAGATGAAGGAACTGAATCAGGTGTGTGTGTGTGTGTGTGTGTGTGTGTGTGTGTGTGTGTGTGAGAGAGACAAGACCAGAAAGAGAAGATAATAGTAACTCTAACTCAAACCGAAGGGAGGACGACATGGATGTTGATGTTGGGGGAGGGGGGGGGGTAGAATATTCCCAAGACATAGCGACAGAAAATCAGACAGAGTGTGAGAAAAGGAGCTGAGCAGATGAGTGCACGACCAGAAGCCAAGAGAGGAGAGTGAGAACGAGAGAGAGGGAAAGAGAGACTACGACAGAGAGGTGGAGACAGAGAGAGAGAATAGGATAGAGTGGAGAGAGAGAGAGAGAATAGGATAGAGTGGAGAGAGAGAGAGAATAGAGTGGAAACAGAGAGAGAGAATAGAGTGGAGACAGAGAGAGAAAAATAGAGTGGAGACAGAGAGAGAGAGAGAATAGAGTGGAGAGAGAGAGAGAATAGAATAGAGTGGAAACAGAGAGAGAATAGAGTGGAGAGAGAGAGAGAGAGAGAGGGGGGGGGTCTTCCGCGCCAAGACGAGAAAGAACAGGAAGAAGCAGACAAGTGGAGTCATGGAGAGGAGGATGAGGGAGGGGAAGAGGAGAGGAGGATGAGGGAGGGGAAGAGGAGAGGGGATGAGGAGGAAGGCTGGTGAGCATGTCTGGCTGTCATTCAACCCGCCGCAGGGCAGCCTGAGGAAAACCGAGATCGTATTTTTTACTGCCTATGGAAGAGGAGAGGAGCGTAAGATGAGACGTGGGCAGCCCATGCCAAACTCCACACATCAAATATCTCACGCCAGCCCAGCCCAGCCGCCCGCCACACATCAAATACCCAGCGTCAAAAGACCACAAGTCAAGCACCCCACAAATGCTACATATCAAATACATCACCTCAAATACCAAACAGTGAGTACTTTCCACTAAACACCAATCAAAAGACATAAATCCAAGCATTATGTATAAAGAGCATACATCAAATAAAATAAAAAATCAGATACTTCACTCAAACACCAAAAATGGAATACTTTACACCAAATCCCTTACCTTACATCAAAAACAACATATGAAATGCTGTACCTCATTCCAAATGAAATAGACAATACTTAAACCCATACATCAGTTATTTATCTCATTCATGCACCACAGATAATACCTTAAACTTAAAATAGTACACACACACACACACACACACACACAGGATATACATTTGAATACAATACCAAACACATACCAAATACTACACAAGAAAAAGGCGCAATTAATACACAGAATGTCCCTTCCTAACATGGAATTAATAGGTTGCATGTACACACAAGGCCCACTCTTCATTAACAGTCTGTTATGTACTGTATGTACCACTGTGGCCACCGTAACTACAGCCTGCTATCAGGCATCTCCGAATGACTCTTTGTCAGAACACCAGTCACCTTTGACCTTAACGCTGTTTTTAAGCTGAGGAAGGCGTGCTTGTCTTAGGCTCTCTGAAGAATGAGCAGCCATCTTGACTACACCTGTTATCACAGCTCAGGACAGAGGTCAAAAGGACGAGAAAGACTGAAAACAAACACTCACAAGAAATGTCACTTCATAGGGTGGCTTGGACAGTTATAGAGCTTTGAAGAAGTTAGTTAGACCAGGGGTCCCCAACCTTTTATGTGCCATGGACCGGTTTGATTCCTATTTTTTTTTCACGGACGGGGGGGGGGGGGGGGGGGGGGTTTCGGGGGTTCCATGTTCCATATGTGTTGTGTATGCATAACTTGAAAAGAACTAGCTCCAGTTATGTAGGAACAGTGAAGGTAACGATCTCTTGTGAAAAACGTGAACTTGAAGAAGTGAAAATTGAACAATATGAACTATGAATATTGAACAACTTGAAGCTACATCTATAAGTGTGAACATGCTTAACAAAATATGGGAACAAAACATGGGCTATGTGCGCCGCGGTGGGCTTTGCCGCGATTATGGACACGTACCAAATGCGTCATGTGAAACGCCTGTGGGCGCATTGGAGAAAGCATGAGCGTCCCTCTCGCACGATAAAGGTGTTGAAAACGGCCAATAAACTCCTCTAAGCAGGCAATAGATGGCATGGGCATGTCACATATTATTGTCTTTTTGATTAGGCCTACCAAGCACATATTCACGTTTAAATGAAGGTGGATCATTTAAAACAAAAGCAAATTGTCCTGAAAGCATCCGATATGTCGCCCTTGGATTGAAAGTCAAAACTTTGAATGCGTCTTATGAAGCATTGGAGAAAGCCTTGAGCGTCTCTCTCGCAAAATAAGTATAGGTATAAGTATATATGCTCTTTTGATCCCGTGAGGGAAATTTGGTCTCTGCATTTATCCCAATCCGTGAATTAGTGAAACACACTCAGCACATAGTGAGGTGAAGCGCACACACTACCTGCAACAACAGCGGGAAAAAGATGGGGACTAAACGTGCATTATGAATATAATCAGTGGGAGCCCTGTGCTTGTTTCCCTGCAACAAGAAGCTTCCATCTGGGGTGATAGAAGACAGTGACACCCTCAGTGTGTTTGAAATGTCCAGTCGATTGCGCAATTTGGTCTTAGTTGCAGTCATTGCCGAAAACCCGGCCTCGCATAGATACGTGGTGGGAAACGTTTTCAGCGCTTTTACGGCTATCTCGGGATATTCTGCTTTGGTTTTGATCCAAAAACCCGCCAAAGAGGTTTCCTTATACACACTCTTACGACCACCGTCATTTGCAATTTCGATCAACTGCTCTTCCTCCTGCGCTGACAAGTTAGGACTATTCGGGATATTGACATGGGTTGCGGACCCACTCATTGGTTTGCCAAAACCCCCACTACTGTTTGGAACATATCAAATACACCCCGGTCCACTCGTCGTCCCCACAAATCAAGCTTAACTTTAAATGCAGCGACTTTATCTGCCAGTTTAAAGACAGTCGTCATTCTCCCCTGGAGTGACAGGTTGAGGTCATTAAGCAACCCGAATATGTCACACAGGTAATCCTCATCACTAAAATGTGCAGCTAACGGTGACTTTTTTCTGTAAGAAATCTCTGCAGCGGCTCTCGCAACTCTGGCCAGTGACCTGCTAAAGATGCTTGTTTTTTGTTGTTCATTCTAGCAGTTTAGCTAACTTCGTGTGACACTACCATTCGCCAAGAACTGATCAAGTGAAGTGAGCTGACCTGAGGCTGCGCTGCGCTGAAGGCAATTACTGTATGTAAAAGTGTTGAAGGCGGGACACACAGACGTAAGAAAATAGACCTTACATAATGCAAACATGCGTGCAATCAAACAACTGCATATAGGCCTATGCCATGTAAAAACGTGACATTATTGCATATTAAATTTAGTTTAGTTTGCATGCATTTTTTTTTAAAACTCATGTCGTAGGCTACGGCCCGGTTAGGAATGTCCTGCGGCCCGGTGGTTGGGGACCGCTGAGTTAGACCCCTTTACTTTTTTCACGGTTTGCCACTTTAAGCTGAAATCATTTACATTTATTTTTTACCTTGTCAATATTTTTTTTCCCAAAATTTCTACACATTTGTTAGAGGGGAAAAACAAATATATATATCTCATTCTGCATACTGTGCATTCAGATCCTTGTACTTAATTGTACACAGTACTTAATTGTATACAGTACTTAATTGGAGCACCTTTGGCAGGGAACATGTTCTCGAGTGTTCTTGGGTATGGTGCAATAAGCACCAAACCTAGATTCCAGAAAGTACTGCCATTCTTCTCTGCAGATTCTCTCATGTTCTGTCAAGTTGGATGGAGACCATCAATGGACAGGCATCTGATCTGACCAGAAGTGTTCCACTGGGTTCACATTTAGGCTTTAGCTGGCTCTCTCAAAGACATTTATTGACATTCTGGTTATGCACCATCTCGTAGTACTTACACTGCTGCACTAACATGTCCTAGTCACACTGCACCTTCATTGTCTTTTTGTAAGCCACTATGTATAGAGCTGGTAGCCTAAGTCCCGCCCTTTCCGCTATCCCCGCTGGACCTCTAGATTGAAAAATCGTTAATAGACCTCTCCAGAATAAGTCCCGCCTCCTAACTTCCGTATCCATCCAACTTCCGGGCGTGGATTGTCTATGGGAAATAACATGGCGTTTTGAAAGATCGTACCTGTCAAACTCAGTAGGTGACAAAGTAGAAAAAGCTGCTGGGCAGATTGGCCTACACACTTCTGCCATCTAGTTTCCACTGGATTTTTTTATTTTCGGTGCCGTTTGAGTAGTAGTCTATAGTATACTACTTAAACGGCACCGACAATCAAAAAATCCAGTGGAAACTATATGGCAGAAGTGTGTAGGCCAATCTGCCCACCAGCTTTTTCAACTTCGCTACCTACAGATGTTTTACCGGTATGATATTTCGAAACGCCATGTTATTCCCCATAGACAATCCACGCCCGGAAGTTGGATGGATACGGAAGTTACGGAGGCGGGACTTATTCTGGAGAGGTCTATGCAAGTGAATGTGATAAAATAACTAGATGTACCGCAGAGCGGTACAAAATATGACCGCCGCCCAGTCCAGCACATTTTTTCCACAAAAAGAAATCACGCTGAAAGGCCTATATGATTCTAACTGTCTCACTAAATTGCATTATCCACACTCAATTCTCACTGGTATCTGCTAGACAACAAGTACCAAAACATGATTAGTTCATAGATTTCACATGTAAAATTAATTTTATACAACCCCACCCCCATCTTGCCTGTTCATAATTCTGAGAAATTCTTGATTGTTTGTGTTACAGTATGTTTATGTTATGTGTGTGGGTGTGTGTGTGTGTGAGTGTGTGTGTGTGTGCGTGCTTGTGTGTGTGCCTGCGTATGTGCCTGTGCATGCAAGCGTACATATGTCTACTGTGTGAGTATGTGTCATACGTATGATTACTGTGAATGTATGTGTGTGTGTATCTGTTTGTGCACATGTGTGCACATGAAATGGGTTAACATGACCCCTGGAGGCAAACATACGGAAAAAAATGGTCATCCTTGGCCCTACAGTTCTCAAGATATTCACAGAGAACTGTGTCTGCCCTACCCTACTTTCGGGGGGTCCAGTCCAGCGGGGGGGCTACAGATCAAAACGAAAAATGACGGTTCCATGCTATCCATGTGGGGGTACATGCCCACCAAGTTTTGTGTACCCTGGTCTTTCAGTGTCCCGGGAATCCTTGTTGGTGTACGTCACTAAATGTACACATAAATTATTTTATTGTAAGGCCCCCCCATGAACGAAAGTACACAAAACTTGGCATGCATTCGGAGGATGTCATAATGATCCTACACTTTTAATTTCGTGCAGTTTTGACCTTGTCAGCCAGAGATATTGTGATGAAAACACCTAATTTTTTGCTTTTTAATTTTTAACTAGGTGGCGCTATACATGAAATAAGTGGTAATGGGATGGTTTGACATGCCCCCTTAAGACCAACATACATAAAAAAGGTGGACCTCCTAGGCCCTACGGTTCTCGAGATATTCACAGAAAACTGTCTCTGGCCACCTACAGGCCAGTTGGTGTATAGTAACATAAATTAATTTATTGTGTGGCCCCCCATGAACGGAATTCCACAAAATTTGGCGTGCATACAGAGGGTGTCCTAATGATCCTACACTTCCAATTTCTTGCAGTTTTGACTATGTTAGGTCACAGATACCTTCAATTACAACACCTCATTTTTACTTTTTTGTGTTTAACTAGGTGGCACTATATATGAAATGAGTGGTTATGGAATGGGTTGACATGGCCCCTTGAGATCAACATACAAAAAAAAAAATGGTCCTTTCTTTTTCGCATGTCCAAATTTCCGTCAATGATTCCCGGGACACCGAAAGACCGGGGTAGACCAAACTTGGTGGGCATGTAACCCCATATGGATAGCATGGAACCATCGTTTTTCGTTTTTGATCTGTAGCCCCCCCGCTGGACTGCACCCCCCGAAAGGAGGGTAGGGCAGACACAGTTTTCTGTGAATATCTCGAGAACCGTAAGGTTTAGGAGGACCATTTTTTTTTTGTATGTTGATCTCAAGGGGCCATGTCAACCCATTCCATAACCACTCATTTCATGTATAGCGCCACCTAGTTAAACACAAAAAAGTAAAAATGAGGTGTTGTAATCGCAGGTATCTCTGGCTGACAAGGTCAAAACTGCACGAAATTGAAAGCGTAGGATCATTATGACACCCTCCGAATGCATGCCAAGTTTCGTGTACTTTCGTTCATGGGGGGCCTTACAATAAAATAATTTATGTGTACATTTAGTGACTGTACACCAACAGAGTTTTCTGTGAATATCTTGAGAACCTTAGGGCCTAGGATGACCAATTTTTTTCGTATGTTTGCCTCCAGGGGTCATGTTAACCCATTCCATATGCACACATGTGAATAAACAGATACACACGCACACACATACATTCATAGTAATACTATGTATGACACATATTCACAGTAGACATATGTACGCATGCATGCACATGCACACACACAGGCACATACACAGGCACACACACACACACACATAAACATAAACATGTACACGCAGACATGCACACAATTCAAGAATTTCTCAGAATTATGAACAGGCAAGATGGGGGTGGGGTTGTATAAAATGAATTTTACATGTGAAATCTATGAACTAATCATGTTTTGGTACTTGTTGTCTAGCAGATACCAGTGAGAATTGAGTGTGCATAATGCAGTTTAGTGAGACAGTTATAATCATATATGCCTTTCATCGTGATTTATTTTTGTGGAAAAAATGTGCTGGACTGGGCGGCGGTCATATTTGTACCGCTCTGCGGTACATCTAGTTTTTTCTGGTCCCGTTTGAATTTTGCCATGAATGTGAACATATGTTGTCTGTGAATTTTTAATATACATTTTCGTGTAAAGATTGCTACAATTGAGCGGGTAGAAGTTTGATGCGGTTAAACTTTGTGTGAGAGCACTTTGTGGACTACAACTTTCCGCTAGACGACAGCTAACTAGTTTCCCATAACAACCATCAGTTGGTCGAGATGTAGAGGGTTAAGATCGACTTTGAACACAGTGAACCATACAACTTTACAATCACACTGTATCATAGTGTTAATGTGTTGAGTGAAGCTAGACATGTTTCGAATATTTTTGTAACCATGTGTGTTTATTCCTGCCGTTACAAAAACTAGCATCTCAGCTAATGTTAGCGATTAGCTCACATCACAGGCGACATGTAGTCTTTCTCGTTATGTCTTTTCCACAACTCATAGCCGAAGAATCATATAATATACTGTCAAACTCGTAACATGAAAAATTATATTAAAAATTCACAGACAACATATGTTCACATTCATGGCACAATTCAAACGGGACCAGAAAATAATTATTTTCTCACATTCACTTGCATTGACGATTTTTCAATCTAGAGGTCCACTGGGGGTTTAGCGGATGGGCGGGACTTACCAGCTCTATAAAAGGGTCATCTATGTAGAGCTGTCCCTAAGCCATTCTTGTGTTGACTGTGTGCTTTGGGTCGCTGTTCTGTTAGAAGGCCTTCGCCTTCGGTTCAATTGGAGATCCTAAGCGCTCTGGACTTGTTTTTTGTTGAGTGTTCATCTCTTTACTTTACCACGCTCAGTAAGGCAAGGCAAGTTTATTTATATAGCACATTTCGTACACAGGGGAAATTCAATGTGTACATAAACAAAAACAAAGAGGACATAAAAGCATAAAAGGGATGTAGTGTAAAATATCTTTTTTTAAAGTAAAGTATGTAAAATAGAATAATTAGAAGACATTAAAGACAACATAAAAATAATTAAATGACAGTAGTTTTCCCTCAACCCAGACCAGTCCTCAGTCCCTGCTGGTGGAAAACGTCCCCACAGCAAATCATCAGAACCTCTCTCCCGTCTAAGATCTACTACACCTGTCATGCTGCCTTAGCAGAGCCACCAGGACAGTCAGAGCCCAGAGACCCCCAACTCACCCTGCCTATGGCCTGTTCAACCTCCTGCCCTCTGGCCAACTCCCTTTAACAATACACACAACAACTCCCCAGTCCCGTCACTCAGGAGCACCACTGAACTCCTGAACACACAAACAGACTGACAGAAATGTTTGAACTCATATCTTCTGAAATGCTGCTATTTTTGTGCCATACGTCACTGTTTTTCATCACTTGAGCACTTAAGCACTATTCACCAGTGTCAATTTGACTTTTCTTTTTACACTGTGCAGTAATGCAACCAGTGTAAAACCAAAATGCAATATTTTTCATCTTAGTTTGTCTATAGGCCTATACCTATGATACCTATCACTTTTGTCTGTCTAAACCGTCTATTGTGTTTGTTCCAAACTTCATCTATTTAGGTGCCTGCAAACAGCCCTAACAAACACCAACAAACTCCAATATTTGGGTCAGTCAATCTGTGTCTAGAAGTTTGTTGGAGGGGTTTGGTTAAAATGAGTTTGCTAATAAAGTCACAAAAACAAATGTAATTTCCCTGACCGTTGGCTATCAGCGTTGTTGGTTAACTTTGCTAGCTAACTAACCAGCTAGCTAGTTTGTATCTGTTGTGTAACAAAGGCATTGCAGCGGAAATGTTGGTGCTGTTGCAATTTATTGCACTGGTGTGAACCCTCCTGGTTTTTAGAATGTATCGCAGCAAATTGCTGGTTTATAAAAAGTCACAGTTAGTCTTTGTCACAAATTATAAAACCAACTATATTCTTGGAAAACGTTCAGCAAAAATGTTTTGAAATGCAGGCAATTCCTTCAATCTTGTGTCTTTTGCTCTGATATATATGGTGGGCTGTTATGCATCACAGTGGTGTTTAAACACACATAAGGAATGACTTGTAAATCTGTGCATATTTTTTAAGTATAAGTATATATACTCTTTTGATCCCGTGAGGGAAATTTGGTCTCTGCTTTTTGCCTGTAACTATAGTTTTAATTATATCAAAGTACCCTTTGATTTGTATAACATTCTATAGCTACAAGACACATTACATTGACAATTATTTAGAAGACACTGAATAGATCAAATGCAGTGCATTAATCCACATACAAATGCCTGTGCTATCATAGCACATATTCCTTACTTTTCAATTATTACAGTACATTACAATTCAAAACTTTTTCAAAGACTTTTTCTAAACATTTTTTTCCCATTAAGGACACTACTTTTTCTTGCTTCATGAAACAAGTGTGTATTTCTGCCGGGCCTTTTTTTTTCTGTGTTTTTCCACATTGTCTTTTGTTGTGCATGTATGTGAATTTAGCTTTAAAGGCAGTCCTTCACACAGGCTCTGCTGTGAATCCATAAATCTGTTTCATTAGGCAGGGCTCCAGAGTGCGACCAATTTGGTTGCATATGCGACCTAATTTTTCAAAAGTGCGACTAAAAAAAATCGGAGGTCGCACCGGTGCGACCAGCTATTCGAGAGAGGAAAAAGTGTCCGCATTGAAACTCTACCTTTGGTTCAATAACAGACACATATTTGGCCAATATCGTGGTTTAAACTAATCACAGATAGTGAGGGGCGGGACCTCCCCTCTGATTGGCCGTGGCCCAGTGCCTGTGTGTAAATTTGAAAATGCGTGTGCTGCAGAGAGAGAGAGAGGTCAGAGACCCGTCAGATAAACAGAGTGGATGTAGTTGCATTACAGTGTGGTCACATAGGCCGAGATAAATGTAGGCCTCTCGCCTCTGCTGGCAGCAGCAAACCGATCGTAAACCCGACGTACAGGAATGCCACTTGCGCCAAATTTAGTCATTGCAGATGAAAAGACGTCTTAAAATTGCGAACAATGCATACAAGGCCTTCCCGAACGACAGAGATAGGCTACAGATATCGCCGAAAAGGAGTGCGTCATTGACCGCAGTTACATGCATGGAGTAACCTGGTTTTCAACAGCAATATTCGTTTTGCGCGCGAGTTGTGTAAACTCATTCTGATGGCATCAATCAATTTAATCCGGTATTTGGCACAAACCGAATATCGCTGCTACATTTAAAGCCCGAATATTCCCTGCATGTATAACTGTGGTCATTGTGAACGGTGAATTGAATGGACACATTTAGATCGAGCATGGCAAGTCATTGCAATAGCCTATAATAATAGGACTACCATTTCGTTACTGCATTGACCATAGTGATGTTCTTATTGAAAATTTAAAAATACTAAAATGAAAAAGTAAATTGCATTGTGGGGCTGTCAAATTATTATTGCAATCATCATTGCAAAATCACATAAAAATCCCCCAAGCTACTTGGAACATCTCTTTAAATTGTGCTCAAATACATTTCTATGGAAGCTGCTAGCATGGCGAGCTGGTTTAGCCAAGGCCTAAAGATCATGAAGGATAGTATGTAAGACATTGAGCCATGAGATGTGCATTTTGAAGCCCTTAAAAGATGTGCACTGTTAATTTACTCACTGTTATTTTTATTTA
Organism: Alosa pseudoharengus; assembly: GCF_046254945.1. Classification (NCBI taxonomy): domain Eukaryota; kingdom Metazoa; phylum Chordata; class Actinopteri; order Clupeiformes; family Clupeidae; genus Alosa; species Alosa pseudoharengus. Next base: position 8,350,369 of record NW_027468674.1, on the reverse strand, counting down.
ATTCATTTTGAGATTAGAGTTTAAATCTGAGATGAGAGTTTAAATTTCAGCTCAATGAAGCACTTAAAGCACCAAAACTTCATTAAGTTACTTTTCTTGTAGAATTGTAAATCATAAATCATAGGACAACCTATATAGGACAGAAATTAAGGGAAAAAAGTGAACCTGCTGCGGTGTGAAATGCGATGTGGTTGAAAATTTGGGTGCACCTAACTTTTGTGCTGGTGCACCTAAGAAAAAAAGTTAGGCGCACCAGTGCAACCAGTGCAAAAAGTTAGTCTGGAGCCCTGTTAGGCCTGCAGCTGAGTCTGCTGACACTCATTTGAACACGTTTCCAACCCATGTCTTCCACCAGGGACTACATATATAGCTTCCTAGGAAGAATAGTAAATGTCCATTAACCATCTCATTAACATGCCCATTATCATTCTCAAAGTAATATGAAGTCACAGCTATTTAAATAGTTCACTGCTCTTGTCTCATTAAGCAGGATGTGGGGTCAAATAAATCTAGACGGAGAGCCTTAATTGTGAAGTAATGTCATGTCATGATCTACGGCAGGTCAAACACATTTGTTTGTGTTGGGCAATGCTTTGATTTACTGCTTGAGCTGGTGCCAAAATCTAAAAATAAGTATTTCTCCACCTTTGACAACATGATTGCCAAATGGAAAGGTATGTCCACAGCATCACTCCGAGGTATAGTGGTCATGGGATATGTTGTTCATAAGGTCAGGTAATGGCACATAATGTCAGTATGTTTAGAGACTAAGAGGGGAGGGAGCATTTCTATAAATGCTATTTCACTCTCAGATTTCAGAAGGCCACAGCTTTGACTTAAGAAGATAAGAACCCAGAACTCTGAGAAAGGGACAGTGAGAAACATATGGCCTTTATTCAAAGTTGTAAGTGCCAAATGTTGTAAAATTTTACAATTCAATATCTCGCCTTTATGAGAGATAGGAGTTGGGAGTGTGTGTTTGTGTGTGCGCTCCAGGTGGTGGAAGGGGTGGGGGGATGCAGACTTACAGCAAGGCGGGCACGGATTGAGGGCGAAAGAGTTGAATGAAAAAACCTAATCAGCCAACTACTGACTGACTGATCAAATTTGAATGGCAGTGCCTTTACAGGAAAGGAGTCTATAATAACGAACCTTTTTTAATGTTTATGGTCATGTTTAAGGTATTTGGCAGACACTTTTGTCCAAAACGACTTACAGTATATACAGTTACACTACATAATAGTTTCAAACACACATCCACACACACACACACACATCCCCAAAACAATGAAAATGTAAGGATTAATTTCATCATTTAATTTCAAGTTAAATGGGTTTTTTTTCATTGTTAAAGGAGGGCCTACCTAGCCTGGAAAATCCAGACCCTGGTAATCTAGAAAGATTAAGGGTCTGACCATGAATAATGAAAATGGGCCAACTCGAGGGGCGGCACCAAGCATGCATTTGAAAATCTCACTGCACACAATTGGATAACACTACGACCAATGTTTACTGACTGATTCGTTGCAGCGCTGTTGTCATCTGTTTAGCTCGCCTCATGGCCTGCCTATATCAGTTACACTGATGTGATTGGATCCTCGCGATGCAAGGGATAAAAGTAACGTGCATCATTATTCATTGCCAGAGTGTCTCGCAGAGACAATTCAAATTGTGCTTTCGCGAGAACTCTGGATTTCCTGGGTAGGGCCTACCATGACTAGTTTGGGAACCATTGCCCAAATGGAGCGGATTTATGTTGACATAACTCTTAGTTGGTCTTAAGTCTTAATTGGTTCAAGTAGAACTGCTACAACCCACAGATTTACTGATATTCAGCGCCATTTAGGTTCATTCCATGTCCCCAACAATATGTGCATTTCTTTTACTGTATTGCCATGTGGGGCTGGTGCCTGTGCTACTCTGCGTGCCTTTCTAATTGCCCTTAGGGAGTAAATAAAGTGATTTGAATAGAATTGTGTAGATGTATGATCTTGGCCTTTGTGTAGATGTATGGTCTTATTGTTATGACTCATTAGCTAACCTTTTCTTTGTTCAGCACTTTGGCTCAACCCCTGTTGTTTTTAAATGTGCTATATAAATAAATGACTTGACTTGACTTGACAGAATTGAACTGCAACACAAACAAATCCCCCACACCACCATATTCATGACCCCCTCCTGTGCTGTGAGTGTTGGTGTTTTGCACTCATCTCAGGCCTTTGCTGCCAAGCGGTGGTGGGCATGAGCCAGTGGGTACGGCTTCCTCACAGCGGTCTCCTGACCCTACACTCTGCCATCATCTGATCGCGTGCGTACACAGAGATATTCCACTGAGGCAACTTCAGAGGTGGCGGTTACGCAACAGCAGAGAGAGAGAGAGAGCGAGAGAGAGAGAGAAGGGGGGAGAGAGAGAGAGGGAGAGAGAGAGAGAGAGAGAGAGAGAGAGAGGCCCCATGCCCAGTCACTGCTGCTGGAGGAGCCACACCGTACATTAGCTAGCAGGGACTGAGTGAGTGAGCACGCTGACTGCTGGGTAATTTATGTCCCCCTTTTCCAAGCATCGTATTCCGGCCTCGGCCACCAGCGCTCTGGTTGCGCTCTTTCGGACACACTCCTGAACTCCCCTGATTTCGTCCAGGAGAGCTCTGAGTTTGTGACTTTGAGATCCCCCCCCCCCCGCCCACCACCCTCACTTACCTCCATTTCCCCCGGCCCTTCCCCCCACCTAACCCTGGACACCCCCCCTTCAGCTGTTGTCCGTGTGGCCTGTTCGACGACCTCTGTGAATTTTGGGGGTTGGGGGCGAGGGGGGGGGGGTGCACACTGGCTGGCAAGCTGTCAGTGTGTTTCCCTCACTGCGTCCATGTGACATTTAACTCAATATCCACCCAGGATAGGGTTTCCCTCTCTCCTATCCGCCACCTCAGGCTCATTGCGGCCTAACGGCACAGGCACCCTGATCCAGCTCACCCGGGCTTGTCCATGCTGCCTCCCCCCCCCACCCTGTTTGCCCCAGGCTGAACTGATAGCCGTGTTAATGCTGCCCCCCCCACCCATATGGGACACTGCGAGTGCTGTCCCCACCGGTGCCCATGGCGATGACCTCCCTCCCTACTAAGATGAAAGACAGTTGTCGCCATCAAGGCAGTGAAATTGGCACAGCATATACTTTTATTGAAGCTGCGTCAGCCTCTGCATCTGACACGGAAATGTCCTTAACGCCAGCCCAATCTCTCACTGCGCTAACGCTGGTTTCCACAGTTGTGCTGCTTTAAAATCGTAAAATTATTTTTCGTTTGCTGAGCAAACATCTTCATACCAAATGCCATTTTTCATCAGTGATTCAAGCTTATTGAGCTTAGAGAATTGCATTTAGACATACGTTTTTGCACCCCAATTGTGCATAATTTCTCTCCTTTAATATGATATGCTTCCTATGCAAAAAAGAGAAAGCGTTTTTTTCCCTATTTCTCTGCGGCTTTGGTTTGGAACAGTTCATGGTGATAAAAGTCAGATGCGTTCCCAGGGACCACCTGTTCTAATATCTTTAATTGAATCAGACACGGACACGCCCACACACTTCTAGAGTTGGAACAGGACCTACTGTACTATACAGCTCTACTATGAGGCTATATACCGCCACTATACTGCACTTGAGAAGCAGCCAAGTATGTCACAGATACTCAAGTTATCATCCTCCATCACTGTTCTTGACACCCTGCAACCAGAGAGAGGAGGGGGGAGAGAGAGAGAGAGAGAGAGAGAGAGAGAGAGAGAGAGAGAGAGGGAGAGGCCCAAGTACAGAAAGCCTTTGCATAGTCACTATTTTAAGATCTTTCACCACTACGATTCATAAATTACGACTCTTCACACATAAAAACGCTTGAGAGACAAACCCAAGGAGGAGGTTTTGGCCTGACTATGCGAGAGGCTTGGCAGGGATTGCTTTCGTGGAGCGAGCCACTTCAAGCTTTTTCAACCCTAGCCAGTGATATGTGGGGATATCCAAGTGTTCTCTGCAGGGTGCTGTCTGCATGACTGACGGGTTTCCATAAACCACGTTAATTGCCTCTGTCTTTGATTAAGCAACAACACTCGAGCGCTGCAGCCGCCAAAGACAGCGATATATATCACGTAATTAGCCAGTGCGCCTCGGCACATTGCGTTGAGCTGGACGACTGGGGCAGGGAGTACCTGTAACAGGACTGCGCGGTTGTGAGAATAAATAGCTCAAGCAGCTGAGGCTCTGCTGGCCGTATTAGTGCCAAGGCTAAAAATAAACCGCAGCAGAGACGCTTCGAATCCCGGGCCGTCCGGCCGAGCGACCAGATGCTCCCAGCACATTGGCACCCTCCGCAGCTCGGCTCAGTGGCGAAGCCTCACGTTCTATCTTAGTGCAGTGGCGAAGCCTGACGGTCTATCTTAGTTCAGTGGAGAAGCGAAGCGACTGAACTTAAGAACGGTCTATCCTCGTGCCTGTGACCACTTGCACTCTTGGAGTCACAAAAGGTCCTGACGCCAGTTTCCGTCCTCCTCAGATACAGAATTTGGCAGCTTGCTCTACACACAAGAGGTTACTTTAATGCTCCTACCCAATTTTGTCACTTCCCCCCCCACATGACATACAGTAACAAACACTTCTTAATGTTCTCTCTCTCTCTCCCTCCCGTCTCTCTCTCACACACACACACACACACAGCTCCAGTTGTCACAGTTGTTCACAACATTCCTCCATTTGAAGACAGTGCCGTGCAGCATAACAGCACCAAATCAAAAGACCGAACCTGCTGCATGTGGCAGTCTATGAGAAAGCGATAAAAATGGCAGAAATACACAGTGTGCGAGTTAAGTGGGCCGTTCTGACTGCTGTCGCAGTAGTTTAACCAAAAGTCTGGATGAGCCTGAGCCCGACACCAACACCGCTCTTCAGACTGCTGCGTAACCAGCGTTAAGACCAAAAGTTTGTTTATTTTTAGACAGGTGGTCGCATGAATCCAGCTGACAAAGCCAAGAAAACGGTTGCAGTGTAGCGCTTAATTATCAATGATGATAGGCTAATATCCCTATGACTATAAGTGTTTAGTATTTGTAACTTTAAACAATCAACCCAAAATACTTATATCAAGGCCAACTGTCTCTCTGAACTGAAGCAAGTGGTAACCTAAATCCCTCCTCTCTTTAAAGAATGCCTGAATGAACGTGGTGGCCCCCTTACACACACACACGCACACGCACACACCATCGTCCTGCAGTGTGGCAGCTGCATGTCCATACTGTAAATCTCCTTTTTTGACACCTCCTGTCCTCTACTGAATCTGCACCCCTTTCTTCCCTCTCTCCTTCCTTCCCTCCCTCTCTTCCTTCCCTCCCTCTCTGGACACAAAGAAATATTAAGCAACAACCTCAAATGTACTTGAAGAAAGAGAGACATCTTTTCTACGTTGTTGGAGAATATGCAATACCCTTTACGATGAAAATACAATACCCTTGGAAAATACAATGCCCCTTAGAGTGAGCAAGTAGCCAGTTCGTTCAATTATTCATTTATATTCTTACTGGACAGTTAGTTAGCAGAAAACAAGCAGTTCAATGCTGACTGCCCCACAAACAGTTATGACATTTAATCTAATCATGAGGAGGGCTCAAGCATCACAGTTTACAGGTCCATTTCAGGATTGAGGGACCTCCTTCATAAGGTCTATGTTGTATTCTAGTGCAGTGCCCGTTCAAACATGCTATTCCTGTAGAAAACCCTTTGCCCAATTACATACCCACAGGTAGGCCTGCTTCAAAAAAATTGGATGATAGGGAAAAACTTAATTCCAGCTATAAGCATTCAATAATGAATATTGAATATTATATTATATAATGATATATGTGCAGTGAGCAGAATTTAAGCATGGCTGCATGTGACATTTCTTACAGATCAAAATGACATAAACCTAACAGCTGTTTTGAGTCAGGGATATATGTTTAGACTATTGAATAACTTGGTGATAGAAGACAAATAATTTTGTGGAATGATGCATCATCAGGTGAAATTTGGAACAATGTGAAAACAATCTCTGGTAGCCTATAAGTGACATCAAGCTCTGTCTGCCTCTCGTTGTCTGTAGCTGATCAAAATTACATACGTCCAAAACTTTGAGTTAAGACTATGGGCCCTATCTTAACAATCTGAAACACAAGTATCAAACGCAAAAAGCAAGTAGCTTTATGGGCGGATCTTGGGAGCTGTTATTATTATACCGACGGGATAATGACTCTTGCGACCGACGCAAATCTAAAATGGGTTGGTCTACATTACTCATGGGTGTGGTTTGGGCGTAATATGCAATAAACCAATCATAGCGTCATCTCACATTCCCTTTAAAAGCAGGCGCGCTTGTTCCATGGCGGATTGCTATTATAATGGCTGATTTGCCAGGCGCACACCAGAAGCGGTTCACAGCCGAGGAGACCGATGTTCTCGTCAGGGCCGTAAAAGACAGAGAAGTGGCATTGTATGGGGTGGGAGAAACCCACCCAAATTAGCTCCGGCTAAACAGGCGCGGGAGGAAATTGCCCCAATTGTTTCCACGGCTGGCATTTTTCCTTTCGATAAAGTGTAAATAAAGAAATGTCACAAATACATACTTTCCGTTGTTTTGGGCTCACTCTCACTGAATCATGAGTTTATGAATGCATGGTGATATTTTTGCAATGTAGTCTAACATTAGACTGAGATGCAGACGATGCAGCTCTTCTGTCAGATAAGCTGTCCTCTCCCGTGCTGCTGCTGGGTCATTTGGGATAAATGGCATCGGCACATGCAGTTTAACATCACGTCTCCTTAAGTCCTCTAATATTTCCTCATTTATGTCATCAACACATCCATGATTCATAGCCACAAAAAATGCTGTGACTTTTTGCGTACTGTACTGTAAAGTGCCTCCTGACCTATCCAAAAACCGGAAGTGCATCTTCAGTATGCAGAATGATCGTTCAATTACACTGCGTGTTTGTGTGTGTTTTCAATTAAATAGCATTGCCAGGAGATGGCAGACATCTGTCACAGCCTGACGGGTCAGGCGTAGCTCACGCCTACATTTTTCCTCACTGAGGGAGAGGTAGTTATGTCTGGGCTCTATCTCCTACTTCATCTCACTGTGAAGAATAATTATGAGCAAGCGCAACTTAACTGCATTGTGCACATGCTACATTATTGCCAAGCATGCGCCCATCTGAATAACGCGCCACTGACTTTAGACTGGTTTGTGGCGGAATTGTTTTCTGAAACTGCAAAATAGCACCAGGGAACATTTTGCGCAGGAACTTAAAGTGTCAGGCGGTACAACCATTGTAAAACTAAGAACCTTTTATTTTAATATAAAACTCTTTATTGTATTGGAAAACGGAATGGATGAATTTGCTAGTAAAGAATAAACCTAATTATTCTATTGAACAATATACTTTTTTAATTAGTTAAGTATTTATTCACATTTTAAATGTAAAGTTGGATGTTGGAAAACCAAAATACCCACCCTCTAGAATAAAGTATTCATAAGTGACTTTTAATACCAATGTCAACTACAAAATAATAATGTGTTAAGCACTGTAGACACACTCAGGTATTCTTACAGGGTTCCTACACATTTTCCATTTCAAAATTCTATACTTTTTCCATACTCAAATTTCAAAACTTCTCAGTAGATTTTTCTGAACATATTCTCAACATTGCGACCACTTCTTAGTAAAAAAACAAAGGTATGGACAACTGAAATGAATAAAAAAATTACACTTAATATTCATCCATTTAGTCGGGTCATTTTTCTATGAGCCAGCTGGCAGTTTGAACGGGCACTCACTCAATCCAGCTGTCGTCAACTTCAGACTGTAACACTTTTGCCATTCTATTCAGTGCATAATAGTTTTCAGCAAATAAATACAACCACAAGGTTTTGATTTCATCGAGTGGAGACTGTAATTTATGTCAAAAGGATGTCGTTAACGCAATGTCAGGAATTTGACCTCAAAGATACAAAAAATAAAATAGGGGCCCTAACTTAAATTATAGAAAAAGTCTACCTAAAGCCATTTTTTTATTGTGGCAAAATCTATTTGATTCTGATCCTCCTAAGCACGAACATTAGTCGATCAGTTGAACAGTCCCACATGACACACAATAGCTTTAGTTAATGCATGAGACACATTGCTCATTGACTGAGAGCCCTAATTTCAGCAATGGGGAAAGTGCAAAGTCAATCTTTATAATTTAAATAAATGATTTTAAAGTTATGTTATATGTTGCTATAATATAATATACTACTATGTTGCAGAAGCCTGTGGCAAGACATGGGCGCCATAAGACCTAGAGATGCACACATTTTGCCATTTTAGATCGATAGCTAAGGCTTTATTATAAGCACTGTGTTGGCAGGCAGGTCCACTCACATGTTTAGTTCTCCATAGACACAGCATAGCCTACATATGATAGAGACTAGTTCACTGCTGGCAGGGGCCTCAGAAATCACCATAGACTGTATTTTTTTGTTTGCAATACGGGTTTACCAGATAATGCAGTATCCATGTCTTGGTAGCTTGCATAGACTAGGGATTCTCAATTTGGTTTAGATGTCAGGGTCCCCTTGTGGGAGGGAAATTTTTTCTGAGGACCCCCATACAGTATAATCGTATCTTGGCGATGTGGACTGACAGTTATTCTACACAACAGTAGGAATCGTTCATTATGACCTGAGTGAAGTGATTAGTGCTGTAGATGCAATAGTCTGGAAACATAAATATTTCTCCATACCCTTGTTTGTTTTTTTCCATACTTATCCAGACCTGGAAATTACTAAAGTCAAATTCCATACTTTTCCAGGTTTACCATACTGCGTAGGAACCCTGTACTTTCCAAAACAACAGAAACTTTTCGTTGCACTACCTTTTTTGGTGGTGAAATTGCAAATACAGTGTATTAAAACCCCTGTAAATGCAGCCCTTAAGAGTTGTTTAAACAGTCTTCCAACTTCAAAAAAAGAAAACACAGTCTGTCCATTTTTAAAGATAATTATTTGTCAATGACCCATACATACACCTGATTGACATGTTTCTGTATGAATGGTCCCTAATTAACGACCGACGAATTGAAACACAACACCCTGAAGTTTATCTGTTGTAAAACAGAGGAATGGGAAGCATTCTGTTCTTTAATAAATCAACGTTTAACGGCGTCGGTGGCGTCGGCTCCTGAGAAACGTACTGGCAGGCGAGGGAGGCTGTCGAGCTGAGGCCAGGCCCTGCTCCTGGACGGGGTGGGGTGGGGGTGTGTGGGGGGTGGGGGTGTGTGGGGGGGGGGGGATGGTGTTGAGGGGACACCTGACACCCCAAACCCCCCCGCCCCCTGCTCCTGTCACGGCCTGTCATGGAAGACGACACTGCTGTCGGGTTAAGGCTAACGGGGTCGGAGGAGAAACCGACACCCCCCTAACGCAGAGAACATCCAGAGAGAAGGGTGGGGACAAGGGGATGGAAAAAGAACGAGGGATCAAGAGAAGGGGGGGAAAAGAGAGAGAAAGCGTAGGGAGAAAGAGTGTAAGACGATAGAGAAAGATAGAACAGGAGCAGGGAAAGGAAAGTCAGAGCGCTAGCAGGAGGACAAAAAAGGGAGGGGGATAAAAAAGAGGAAAACGAGGAAAGACAGAGTAAGGAAACAAGATGGGGGTGAGAGAGAGAGAGGGTGAGAGAGAGGGTGAGAGAGAGATTGAGTGAGAGGGAGGGAGAAAGGGAGAGAAAGGGTGAGAGAGAGGGAGAGAAAGGGTGAGAGAGAGAGGGAGAGAGAGAGATTGAGTAAGAGGGAGGGAGAAAGGGAGAGAGAGGGAGAGAAAGGGTGAGAGAGGGAGGGAAAAAGGGAGAGAGAGGGAGAGAAAGGGTGAGAGAGAGGGAGAAAGGGAGAGAGAGGGAGAGAAAGGGTGAGAGAGAGGGAGGGAAAAAGGGAGAGAGGGAGAGAAAGGGTGAGAGAGAGGGAGGGAAAAGGGAGAGAGAGGGAGAGAAAGGGTGAGAGAGAGAGGGAGCAGCGTGCGCAAAAACGTGATGAGCTCTGAGCACTGGCACCTCTCCTGATTACCCAATGAGAGACTAGGCCGCTAATCCCCACTCTGCTGCCATCATCTAAACGATCCCTCAGGACAGCTCGCCAACACACCGCCACTCACCTCACACACACACACAAGCGCGCGCGCGCACACACACACACACACACACACACACACACACACACACACACACACACACACACACACACACAACCACACACACACACAACCACACACACACACACACACACACACACACACACACACACACACACACACACACACACACAGACAGACAGACAGACAGACAGACAGACACAGACACCACTATAAACCTAGACTGCCCATGCCAATATCTAACCCAGGATCATCCTGACATTCATCCTGACTCACCCACAATAACAATACTTTAAATTTTACACAATATACATTTTGCATATTAGCATTTAGCAATGTTAAATGCATATGTTGATGCATTGCTTATTTATGTTTACCTATTAACAACTGATCGCTTAATTTCTTAATCTCTTCATTTACTTGACTATCTATTCATCTACCGTATATACTTATGTTCAAATCTCTCCGTCTGTCTTTCTTGATCTCTGTATGGAAAATGAGCATTCATATGAAATGTTGGCACTTTGACGACGGATATTCAGAGTTCTCTCTCTGCTTGTCTATTTCTTCTTCTCTGTGGGAGGTTGATCTTTAGGAGCTGTTCAAAATGGATCAGTAAGTCAAAGGTCGCGGCAGCCGAGTAAAACTTTACACCCTCCTGCGTCTTTCTGCTCCGTCGCCTTATTAGGGTTGCAGCAAAATAATTCCCCCCCCTGTGACTGACAGAGCGCTGTGGGGGACGGCGAGGCTCCGCTGACAGCAAGATGAATGCGTGAAAATAGAGATATATGTGGGCGAGCGAGAGAAACGGGATCTTTCTGCTTAGAATAGAAGCAAAGAAGAGGCCGGAATGCCGACAGTTTTCATCCAGTGGTCTAAAAAAAAAAAAAAAAAAAAAAAAACCCTTTCACAGTCTTCTGAGGTGGTAAAATTCACTGGGATATGAGTCCGTAAGCCAGTGTAGCATTGCACCGTTAAAGATGCTCACAGACAAATTTAGAGTTAATGTAGTCACAGAGGTTTAAATTGAGGAAAATGTCTATGCATGAAGTCATGTGAAATGTTTAACGCAGTTATAATTACTGTATCTATTTTCAAATCTTAATCAACCTGGCACACGCCCTTGAGGTCTGGCACAGCGACTGAGAACGTTCAGACCTGGTGCTAATGCCACAGCACAGATGGGGTGATTCCTGACTGCATTTACATAATGACGGCATCCCAATTATGGCGCTTATCCCCGTTTGTCATATTCAGGACATGGTGTTTACATGAACAAAGAGAAACCTGAGGTTTCGCAAATGTCTAAGTTTTCCCGCGAACGTTTGCGAACACTTGTTTGAGGAGGTAGTTCTACACAAACATGTTGGGAGTTGGACAGAGAGTTACCTGACCATCTTTGTCAGAAGCCGGAATAAGGTGTGTGCATGCTGCAGTACCCCAGTCTCTTGTGGAGTAGGCCTACTCTAGCTAGCAGATCTCTCAAAACCAGGATATGAGCTTGGGTTCTGAAATCGCAATGCGACGTACTTAAACAATATGAACATAAGATACTCAAGTATCTTGTAAACGCACTGCAGTCAAAGTAAGGTAGCACCAGTACCAATTTGGTAAAAATCCATTTGGGGTGGATCAAGATCAAACCACACTCACACCCTCTGGCAGCAACCTGAGCTGTTTTCTACCTTTTTTCTTGGTAGAAGTTATGAAGAAGTTATGAAGAAACTATAAAGCGAACAAAAAGAGTAAGCATGTTTATGCACGCTAACAAAAAATCTTTAATATATCTTTATATATCTTTTCAAAATGTACTGCACTGTTAATGGCGAGGAGTGTAAATCACAAGTGCCATGATGATTCGACAAAAATCGATTATATAAGCCAACAATTCTATTATTTTTGATTGTTCAAAATCTACAGAGCTCGATTCGATTCAATTCTATTCTTTTCCATTTTTTAGTTCAATACTAGAGTCTGTTGTTGATATGAAATGATATTTCCCACACTCACTCATTCCCATTCATTCACAAATGAATGAAATGCTGTAATTTGAAGAGCCTAAGGCCTAAGCAATAAGCCATACTGTAGCCTACACAATGAACAACCAGCAACTGTGGAATGAGGTAGGCTATACAAAGAGTAATATGCCCCCCTCCCCAATCATGCATTTTCAAACTTAATATGGTTATACGGTTTAATCTCATATGTTGCAGTAGAACATGGAGTACTCAGTTCCAAAGATCTAGATTTATAGCGCAAAAAGAGAAATTTCATGTGGAGAAAATGTTGGAACTGGTGCGAAAATAAACATGCATGTCTCGATGCTTACGAGTCGCAACTGCAGTGTTTGCTATTGGGTCGACGCATGGATAGAGCCAGATGGACACTCCTACTAAAGGCATCTCTGCCCTACAGAGGATGGTGCAGATTCAGCAGGATCAAAATTTAGAAGGTGGTGACACCTTCGAGGGATTTCCTTGCTAATCTCAGGGTGTCAATCTCCCTTAAAGTGCACGAATACCTCATCACCGACCATTTTTTTAACAACCTAAAGGTAGCCTAACCCACACCATGAATAACTCAAACACAACTACCACGACAAGTTGAAAACTTACCGTCTTGTGGGCTTGAACTACTTAGACGTATGTTGTGGTGTTGCAAGATAAACGAGAGACACCAAAATTATGACTTCCCTACAATACTATTTCTAATACCACAGCACAAAAACCTTAAACATCAGTAATAGATTTCCTAGTTGGCAGATCATAGAACTTTCGTTTTAGCTGATGACAAATACGATTATTAAATCACGGAATACCAATAAAATGGAGTACTGCGACATTTTTAATTCTCTATCTAGCATCCCAGTATCGTTGCATCGTGCAACCCCACACGTGCAGTACCCCGCTACCCGGCCTACTGAGCAGGGGAGAGGCAGAAGTGAGAAATGGGATGGACCTCCATCAGCCCCTCATCACAAGTGCCATGGTACACCAGGCAGCTTCGCACCTCCATCACCCACCGACAGGGCACAGAAGGTTTCTTTTGAAATGGAATAGATTATAGTTCCTTTCAACAATGAAAACAAAAACAATGCTTGAACGTTCTATTTGGTTCCCAATCTACTTGCTCTGCATTAAGATAACATATGGAATGTTAAAACGGAAGCCTTGTGGGGCCAACTATGATGCTGATAATGGAACTCTTGAAAGGGTCTATAAAATACTAGCTACCCTATTATATTATAATAATTTTTATAATAATTGCAATGCAATGCCATTTGCTGCTACACACTAGTTCAACCAAGTGAACCAATGCCAGCTAAAGAGAACTTGGTTATACATATAATGGAATGGCATAGATCATGAATGAACTTAAAACACTAAATATCACTAAAGTGTGATATATCTGAATCAGTAGTGGAAAGCACCACAAGAGAGCAGGAGACCAGTCACAAAGATATAGTCTGGGGCATGTCCGTGAGCCCTCATGTAGCCTACATGGCCCCAGAGTGTAGCGCTGTAGCTGCCTGGCTGTAGCAACTTGAGCTAGGCAAAACTTAAACATTTAAAATCCACTTTATACTGGTCTGCATACTTGTGAACTACTGAAGCATGCCAGAAAACTCTACAGCGCCATCTTATGGTTATACTCCAAAATTGATATTGCTTCAAGAAGTTCATTTCAATAAGCTTGCAGCTTTTCTTATTTTTGTCTCTCCCGTTTTTAACAGGTGAAAACTCTTTTTTTAAGGTAGTGTAAGCAACGGCAAGTGCACTTATCACCTAAATGCGAGCAAGTTCAGATCAAATTAATACTGTGACTGACTGCAGACTCATGGCTACAGTGGGACAGTAGAGATAGTGACTCCATCCATCCCGATCACTATACAGGACCACGACGGTGGCTTATCTTGTGTGAAAAATTTAATTAAATCGGCCCGGTGAGTTATGTAAGCAGGAAGACACATACGCATAAACAGATGGAGCCAGTACCAAATCCCCTCTAACCCAAGTTAATATTAACCAACGAGTCACAGACACAGCCAATAATACACACAACAAAATAGAACACACACACACACTAGTGCTTTTTGTATCAGATTCTGAATTTATTGGTTGATTTCATGAATACTACAAAAAAAAGAAAGTTCTCCTTCAAGTAATTAAAGCTGTACAAATCTACCATTTCATGAAAATCCTAAATTATGTGTATTATGTGTGGTCTCTACCTCTGGACTCGTTTAGAAATCATTTTCTGATAAAAGTTTCTTCTGTGCCCTACTAGCTGGCCCCCTTGCCTGTGCCTGGAGCCAGTGCACCTTTCTCTCTCTCCAATACAAAGACAGACAGACACACACACACACACACACACACACACACACACACACACACACACACACACACACACACACACAGCACTAGAGGGGGCAGGTGCACTGTGTAACAGTTTTGGCATTCGGTCTGAACACCAAGCACAAAGGTGCACATGTGCATATGCGCGCGCGCGCACACACACACACACACACACAGCACTAGAGGGGGCAGGTGCACTGTGTAACAGTTTTGGCATTCGGTCTGAACACCAAGCACAAAGGTGCACATGTGCATATGCGCGCGCGCGCACACACACACACACACACACACACACACACACCCCTCTTCAGACGGGCTTTTCCTGCAGATTATGGGTTGTGCTTTTTTTTTTTAAAGTTATGAACAGATCTGAGAGCACACACACAATATAAAGGGGCAAATAAGAGACAAAAAAACAAAACAAAACACACACATTTGCCGTTTCTGGGGAGGTGAAGTAGATCCCGAGCAATCTGCATCTCACTACGGCCCCAAAGGGAGAAGTGTCTGAAGAGTACGGATACCTGTTAAGACTCCAGTCCGGCAGCTGAAGTAGACTAATAAAGGATACAGTCACAGGTCCAATACACTGGAGACGGACCAGTATGCAGTGACTGGACAGACCCTCTCCCCATATCAGTGATCTCGAATAGAGAAACAACAACAACAACAAAAACAACCCCACCACACACGCCCCAACCCATCGGCCTTCACATGACTGGATTCCTCAATCTGCCAAGCCCCTGCAGTATGTGCCAGACACACACACACACACACACACACACACACACACACACAGAGTGTAACATAACATCCCATCTGTTCTTTATATTAAAAACAGTGGCTGGCAGTGAGAGTGCCTCCTATGCTATGTGTTTGTGCCAAGGGTTTGGATTGGTTCCAGAGCAGGGCATGGTCAGCAATCAGGCTGGGGCGAGCCTACCCAGGGTGCCCCAGGAGAGGTGGGGTGGGGGTGAGGGGGATCCCCCTCTGCCTGACGGCAATGTTGTGCTTCTAACCTTCGAGTTTGGGGTGTGCAGGAGGAGGAGGAGGAGGAGGGTGGAGGGCTACTGGGGTGCCCAGGGTGGTGGTAGATTTTAAGTTGGACCCCACTGTGTAGGCAGAGGGCAGGTGGGGTGAAAAGAACAGCTTTATGGAGATGGGATGGGGGGTAATACGTTTTTATTCACACCGACACGCACACACACACACACACACACACACACTAACTCAGGCCCACACAAACTCACTCAAAAGACACGCATTAAATCAGGCATTCAAATCGACTCGAAGTCTGTTACAACAGGCATCCGGGCTTTTCTGATTCAACACACTTTCCCTCTCTTTCTGTCCCACACAAAATCGGTGAACAATTGTACAGGCCCACACACACACACACATTATGAAGTCATTAAGAAAACGCAGCGGAAGGAACAAAGAACTAAAAGGTGGAGTCGTGGAGACTGCACTGACCCAGAGAGCAGCCCAATCGGGCCCGGACCTGGACCAACACTGGGACGGTACCGGATCCGACTACACTACAACATCGGGGGGTGATTTTGGTGTCCAAGAGAAAGAGGAGGAAGAGAAAACAGGGGAGGAGGAAAACAAAAAGGGGGGGGGGGGCAGTGGAGGATTGAGGGAGGAGAGAAAAAAAACAGGAGAAGTAGTAAAAGGACAGGAGGAGAGGTAGAAGAGCAGAGGACGAGTGTGGAGCGAGTCATTTCTTGGCCTTGCCGGCCTTGGCGGAGTTTCTGGGAGGGGTGACGGGTCGGCCGGAGCCAAAGCCGCCTCCCCCACTGTAGGAGAACAACTTCTTATCAGCTGGCTTCAGAATCTGGGGAAAGAAAGAAAGAAAGAAAGAAAGAGAGAGAATTTGTGAGTAAACAGTAATCCAGCAGCACATAAACACCACTGAAAGGGCTTGAGCTAAACCTGAAACTTTCAGTGACGTTAGTTTACTTTAATCCTCCAATGGTGGAGTGTGTTTATGCAAAGATGCACATGCGTACATGGCAACAGATCAATAAAGTATCAGATCAACAGTCAATAAAGTCT
This sequence comes from Alosa pseudoharengus, assembly GCF_046254945.1. Lineage (NCBI taxonomy): Eukaryota > Metazoa > Chordata > Actinopteri > Clupeiformes > Clupeidae > Alosa > Alosa pseudoharengus. The sequence goes on along the minus strand of NW_027468674.1, from coordinate 8,333,763 downwards.
CTCTCACACACACACACAGTGTAACACACATACACACCTGGAAGGAGCACATGAGTGTTTCATCCACGCTCATCATGGCTCCAGCGTTGTCAAACTCGCCGCAGTAGTTGGGGGCAGAGAACAGTGTGACCAGCTGACGCTTCGCAAAGAACTCATAGCCGTCCTCCACCACCTGCGCAACAACCAATGAGGAAATGTTACTGAGGAGCTGACAAGCCTTTGGTCAATTACGTAAGTTCATGAATTAATACTTCAGGGCTCAACTTTTTTTTTTTTTTTTCCCCTCGAGTAGCACTTGTGTGACCAAGTTTAAAAAATGTTGTAGCCTATTTATTTATTTTTTTGCATAGCTCCATCACTGCTACGCTAGAATGCCACTCGGAGACCAGTAGTAATGCCCTAATGTATTGTTAGCAAGAGTGAAACAAAACTCTGTTGGATGTATCCACTCGGCAGTGTCATGCAAGCAAGTACGAGCAAAATAGTTGCACTGTCGAGCCCTGCACTAAAAATAGTTCAGTGGCTTTGTGCACAGGCACAGACACATTTAAATCCAGCCTTCTGCAATTCATTAAATGACCACCAGAGGCCATCATATCCCACAGCAAAATCCTGATCACCACCCCCCCCCCTTAACTCATTGAGTGCCAAAAAAGTAATATTAAGTTTTTAGCTTTTTTTTTTTAATTAAGAAACTAAACACTCGAACACACCTTATAAGTGATTTTGGGAACTCTGTGATGAATGGAAATGAAATATATAACTATCGAAAACTCATGAAAACGCACAATCTGGACATTTTATCAACTCTGTTGCCGCTTTGGGTCGAATCAGTGACGCATGCACGTCAGGTCAAAACCAGGCCATTTTCGTGGGTCTATCACTAGGTGGCAGTCTCGCCAGGTCTCGCTGATCACTTCCCGGAAAGTTTACAGGCAACACTTCATATTTCATGAAAGACGTTATCTCCATTTCAGCGATTTTGATGAAAACTAGCCACTGTTTAGCTTGGGATTTCTCAGGAACCGAGGCGTGTAGAAATACACGGTTTGCACCCACTGAGAGCTTAAAGTCTCACCTTTTCAACGAGCCATTGTATGTGTTCATAGCTATAACACAGAATATGCTGTGGCTGTACAAAAATCATCAACAATGGTCTAGATTGCTGGCACTCTAGGACAGCGTTTTTCAACCACTGTGCCAGGGCACACTAGTGTGCCGTGAGAGATCATCAGGTGTGCCGCAGAAAATTACCCAAATGTAATTCACTGGTCCAGAAAAGCAACTGTTGCATCAAATAATTTATAACCACACGCTCTCATTGATTGTATGATTGCACTATTTGTGGTATGCAGGCATTGTACAACGGGGGGCCCATATCCAGTATTCACAGAAACATCACATATCGAGTTCATAACAACAATTAAATTAGATATAGTCACCTATAAATAAAACGAGGGCGCTTGTTTTATTTAGCAGGTCTTGCATAGAAGCCATAATAAGGCCATATCTGTGTATTATTTGAAATTTTAGGCTGTGGTATGTTTATTTTTTCTTCACACAGGATGTTAGTGTGCCGTGGGACATTTTAAGTGTCAAAAGTGTGCCGTGGCACAAAAAAGGTTGAAAAACACTGCTCTAGGATAAAGCTTCCGAAAACAGCTTGGCATTCAATGAGTTAAGATCGACAGTGGGATGACCCGTTTCGGATAACATTATAATAATAAACCCATTTGAAATCTCAAATTTCATTTATTAGTGCAGTTAATTGTCTTAATGCCGACACTGAATTCTAAATAATAAAAAAGCACACACACACAGATAACACATTTCACTGGAACAGAGTGAGGTATTTCAGCTGGTCCTAATACCTGGATCAGGTCTGGCCCTCCAAGATGATCGCTACAGCGCTCTCTCCCTCCACTCTCTCCTGCTCTGCTGCCGAGATGGAACAAACTCCGGAGCACAACACAATCATACCCATCTGGCTCCGCTTCTGGATAACTTCTGCTTTTCCCTGGGAAGGTGTTGTTTTGCCTCAAGCCTGTTCTTACAAGCCTAAACTGAGGTGCGTTCAAATAGGTTCAAACATAGGTGAACGTTTGCAATCATGTTTCTGTTTGTCTTGAGTTTTTGCAAACACTCGCAAACAGTCTGAGGAGGTAGTTCTCCGCAAACATACAGTGGAGATGGACAATTACCGTTACAATGGAATGTTGACACCAAAAATGTTGGCCACAAACGTTCGCCAATGTCTGCCGAATTTGAACGCACCTCTGGTCTCTGGAACTAGAAACGCCCTGCCGACAACACCCGTTGCTGAAAGTGTTGCGAGCATCACTCGCGTTGAAACCTTAAAACGTCCGTCAGCAATGGGATTACAGATGCCACAGATCTCTACCAGGCCTGGAGATGCTCAGAGATCATTCTGGCCATATCCATGTTTGGTAAATACTGGATGTGTTTTATTTTCATTAGACGGTTCAGGGATAAGAAGAGGGTTCCAGTAAGATGCTGACTGCCTAGAACAGCATGGTTCAGTCCAATTTGTATTAGTTGTTTCCCATTTACAGAGCTAGGATAAGCACACACAGTTTTTTTGTTTGTATGTTTTCACTGCACACACTAAAAACAGCTAGAGGAATGTGAGGGGAATTCTGCTGACCACACATTATGTCCACAGGGGTGATAGTAGAAAAAAATCCTGAGCCTGAACTTTTTTACCCGGGAGGCCAAGCCAAGATATATGCCGTGATCAACATAATTGTCAAGCAGGATCCAGGGGTGTGCTCCCCTAGGAGAAGATTTTGATAAATAGTCCCTTAAGTGATAGATTCTGGTGACTTTCGTGGATATAAATGGACATCATTCAGACATGAGATGAACACACCCAATACAAGTCTATATTACAGTAGCATCTTTGTGTAGAGCACTAGAGCTCCTGGGACCCTGGGCCTGGTAGGCCTGTACATTAATCCATCCCTGCTTTTAAGTAGTCACTTACCTGCATACTTATTGCTTGTATAGCATATTAAAACCAATAATACTATAGCCAAACCAAGAAAGGTCAGTGGGTGGCAATTATAATACTCCAAAGTAAACTAGGAATTGATTAGTAGCCTAACCATTGACTAAAGGGCATGAACAAGGAGACATACATTTTTCTGCCAAATATGCATAATTTATTTTAAATATTTTTTGAAACAGTGCTGAGGCATTTGCAACATTAACCTTTTTGCTGGCAAGGTGCTGTTCTCACACTGACTGCCTGCATCCTAGTCATAAACATAACATTTAAAATCTTATCCATTGTTTTGTCCGTGGCCTCATCAATGTTAAGTGAAAACATGTTATTTTTAAGCTTGTCGGACAGATTTCTTTTAAATTCTGGCGAGATGCCGTGTATAATAAGATAGCCCGCATGTTGCCTCGAGACAGACAGATGCGTAAGGGCGAGTTTATCCTCGCTAATTTCTGACACAAAGTGACGAATGGATGAGCAATTGTAAACGCCAGATCAAACTCGGCAATGAAGGAGCACAAGCCACGCGATCGGTCATTGAGGGTCGGATATCTGCTGTGGCTGTTGCCCCCTGCAAACGTGAGATGTGTTGAATTGCTTGGACAGCTGCTTGATGACTAGGGTCTAACTCGTGCCGTGGCAGCACTTTATTCCTGCTATAATATTTTCCTTGCGCACAAAGTGCAGAAACATGCTCCTGGTTGCTGGAGTTTTTGACACCAGCTTCCAAAGGGCTTTTCGTCTCTACCCACCTCCTCTTTTCAAGACCAGCCCCATTTATTCTTTATACCTTTAGACAAGTTTGGTGTTTTCCCCTGGCTCCATGACTTTGGCCACGTTTTGCGTTGCCAGTGTGAGAAACACATTTGTAGTGTATGGGAAACACAAAACAAATTTGCACGTGGAGTGACTGCTGAATCAATCTGATTGGCCAAAACCCAAGACCAGCTCCTACCCTATTACCGATTGGCTTAAGTAGGCCTCTCAGATCACGCGAACGCGAAACTGATTTTTTTTTTTTTCCCCGCAGACATGTCGGTAGGCTACGCCCGAAATCCGGCGTGGCGCCGGAGTGCTATCAGGCCTGTGTCCATCACAAAAAACCTAGCCATAACCAAGAACCTACTTCCTGGTCACAGATCAACCTGGCGGTGTCTAGCTTCTCTGATAGGCCGGCTTGGTGGCCCGTCTGAGATTGTGATTGGCTGGCTGACCTGGTGGGCACGGCAGATGAGATCCATGTCGTGCTTGTGGAGGAACTTGGCGACGACGTCCGCTCCGAAGGTGAAGGAGACGCCGCGGTCGTTCTCTCCCCAGCCAGTCACGTCCTTGTCGGGGTCGGCCCACAGCAGGTCGCAGAGCAGGCCCTGGTCCGGCACGTCCGTCGGACGCATCACACGCCGGATCTGCTCCATCGACTGCAGGTCCGGAGACAAGCCTGAGGAGCACACACACATACACATCACTATCGAGACCAATCAACACACACACACAAACCACTATGGAGACCAATCATCACAACAAACACACACACACATAACTATCGAGACCAATCAACACACATGTGCGCGCACCACTATGGAGATCAACACACACACACACACACACACACACACACACACACACACACACACACACACACACACACACACACACACACACACACACACACACACACACACACACACACACACACACACACACACACACACACACACACACACACACACACACACACACACACACACACACACACACACACACACACACACACACACACACACACACACACACACACACACACACACACACACACACCACTATGGAGACCAATCATCACACAAACACCATGGACACACACTATGGAGACTAATAATCTCTCACACACACCACTATGGAGACCAATCATCTCTCTTTCACACACTCAAACACGCACACACTAGGGATGGGTAAACGTAGATATTTAGACCAAACTTCAGTCCATTTACAAAAGGGTTACATGAGAAGAGTTCTTTGCTTACAACTGACTATTAAAATACTCAAAGGCCTCCATATAATACCATGTAGGAAAAAACGTGACTGTCTCATCAATGCTACTTAAACAGAAGTAGCGGCACAAAATCCCAAGTAGCCAAGTCTAGCTGCACAAAATAAACATTAGGCGTGCATGTGACACCGTGGACCCACTAGCGATCATGTGACACTTGCTCTGCAGCAGCCAGGGGCTTCTCTCGCATACACCTCCTGGATTTAGTGAATGTATGAGGTTTCAATGCCGGGTTGTTATTTCCCCATAAGTAATTTAAATACTCGATAATGTAAATTTGCACATCGTTAAAACAACAATCACGATATTATCGCAGACGATATATACCGCCCACACCTAACACACACGCACAAACACACGAGAAGCTAGGGATACTAGGGATGAAGGACCGCCACAAGATAGAAACAGGCCTAGGGATAAGGGACCGAGGCGACACATTAGTTGTCAAATTTTAAGCGCATTTTGATGTGTTCACAAGACAGGGTACCAGACACTAACAAAAGTAGACACACATACAAACAGAAGAAGGTGATGGGGCCCAAGGCTGTAGGACAGCATTCGAGACATAGATAGCAGACGCATGAATACGGCATACTGGCACACACACACACACACACACACACACGTGACAGGCCTGAAGTGGAAAAACAGAGGTCAAAGTAAGGTGACAGACACAGACATAAAAACAGAAAAAGACAGACAGACAGACAGACACACACACACACACACACAGAGGAGAAAGTAATAAATAAAAAATAAAAAGATAGATATCAGTAGAGCTGTGGAAAAGAAATGTTTTTACCATGTGTTCAACACTGTGATCATAATAAAAACTGAAAAATATGAATAAAAATGTTTTTCCCCCCCAACTAAAAGTGCATGCAAAAAGCACACACAACGTTTGCGGTTCCGACCAGTTTAAAGGGTCATTCCCTTCCTTTAAACATATGCACCCTTCCACGCCCACCCACCCACCCCCCAAACACACACACCTACACCATTCAGCTCAGTAGTAAAGAATTCCACCTGACAGTTCGATCTGACAAGATTGTTATTATATGAAAAATGTTCCACACTACACAACTCAGCCAGACATTCCTTATATAGAGTGAAGACTCTACAATGTATTCTTTACTTCATGTTCATGTACATTAATCTACTGACAAGTCCCTCCCAACCAACTGCAGATAATCACTGAATCACTGATGGAACTTCAACTTCAAAAAAAAAAGAAAAAAAGATTACGCCTTCCAGCAACAAACAAATTAAATCCACAAAAGAAAAACAAACACAACAACATCTCCGACTAAAATACCAGAGATTTTTCCACATTTGGGTCAAGGTAAGTGGACCCAACTCTGAAGCCTGCTCTCACACACACACACACACTAATGCAAAACTAAGTATAGCAACTTCACACACAGGGCCACTTACATGACTACTGTTACATTACTGTGATGTCCTGTAATAACAATACAATTGTTGTTCAGAGGAAAGGCAGCAAACACAGATTTCCAAAGCATTACATAACCGCATCAGTTGCACACACAGCAGAGCGCACAGGAACAGACCCAGATGGATAAGAGCCGTGAGAAGCCATAACACAAGTAGCCTACACGTTTGCAGAGTGGAGACACAGCTACCCAAACACAAGTACATCAAGCCTCTAAATCACACACACACACACACACACACACACACACACACACACACACACACACACACACAATAAATTTCTCACACGCACACAGTGAAATGGAAAACTGGTTAAACAAACAGAAATAGAAGTACAACTTAAATGTTAAATGAAACCAGGGATTGTGGCCCTGAAAGATGGACTTTCTGCTTTGTGCATTTAACATAACAAAGTGGAGAACATAAATTAATACATTTATATGTAATTATTATTTTAAACAGAGTGATGACTGTATAACCTTTAGAATTATGGGCTTGATTTCCACTGGGTAACAGGTGTGGAGTTCACACCTTTAGCACTTAGTAATAGTTGCCACGTACCTCCATGACAACAGAAGATCTTTTCGTCAACAATGGCAGCGACAGGTAGGCAGTTGAAGCAGTCTGTGAACGTCTTCCACAGCTTGATGTTATACCGCCTCTTGCCTGGAGAGGGCACCAGAGGGTTCAGAAAACAGGGGCATATACAGAATCCTTGGATGAATGGGTACAGTAAATGTCAGTATATTCCAAATTATAAGCAAAGGCAAATTCTTGAGTGTATGGTTTCTGAATGCACCCCATTAGAAGTTACCACTGTAAATCAATTATTTAGAAAATTAACCAACCCTCCCTCCCACAAACTGTCCAAAGGCCAAAGTTAAACCAAAATGCTAAAACCAAAAGGCTGGTGGTCTAGTGGTTAGACATCTGGGTTTCCAAAAGGAACACATGAAGGAGACGATTTAAATCTCAGATACCATTACACCATTGTGCACCTGATCATGCCCCTTATTAATAACGCCTGAGTTTCTGCAGTGGGGACTATCCCAGTAGTTAGCTAATTAAACAATAATCTCTATATAAGAGCAACAGGTAATTTAATAATAATTAAACAAGAATAATGGTTGAACAGGGATTACAGTGTTAATTATGCAGGTGACTGGATGGCAATGATTGATCCAGACGTTCATTTGAGAGGCCAGTCATGATTATGTATGACAGAGCAAGGAATATAATTAAGAAGAAGAAGAAGAAGAAGAAGAAGAAGAAGAAGAAGAAGAAGAAGAAGAAGAAGAAGAAGAAGAAGAAGAAGAAGAAGAAGAAGAAGAAGAAGAAGAAGAAGAAGAAGAAGAAGAAGAAGAAGAAGAAGAAGAAGAAGAAGAAGAAATCTTCACAGCTATATTTATGAGGGCAAGAATACAGTTACAGTGATTTTGTTTATGTGTGTGTGTGAGAGAGAGAGAGAGAGAGATCCATTTCTTCACTTACATTCATCATAAAAACCATATATCCTGTTGATGGAGGCACACTCATGATTGCCTCGCAGAAGAAAGAAATTCTCAGGGTACTTGACTTTGTAGGCCAAGAGCAGACAGATGGTCTCTAGGGACTGCTTGCCTCTGTCCACATAGTCGCCCAGGAACAAGTAGTTGCTCTCTGGGGGGAAGCCACCATACTCAAATAACCTCAGGAGGTCGTGGTACTGACCGTGGACATCACCTGAAGCATGTCAAAAATATACAAGGGGATGTTTACATATACATGGATAACATGAGCAACTCCAATCATCAAAGAGGATGCTTGGAGGGATCAGAACGCGTGGCACGTTCCATCACATTACAAAATGACGTGCCTGTAGGCCAAAACAACAACATTCTAAACGTTTCATGCGATGTTGCATGCTTCTTATAAGAAAATACAAATCTGCATTATGGACATGTTTCAATACCTACCACAAATCTTTAGCGGTGCCTCCAGTTCCAAAAGGATGGGTTGACTGAGGAAAATCTCCCGGGATTTGAGGCACAGACCGCGGATCTCATTCTCCGTCAACTGAACGTTCTTTCCAGGCCTAGAACCCTTCACTAGCGTGGGGACAGCAAGAGAAAGAAACAGCGTTATGGTTAATTAAGCGATGGCAGTCATAGGGTCTGCATATTACTGCAGTGAACACTACTCTGAAGTCCTAAGGATGTTTTCCTATGATAGCGATGTGCTCCCGTATCACACGGGTGCAACATCAACGTTAGCTAGCTCGCACTTTCGCTCTATAACGGAGATTCTAGTGCTACTTTAATTTGTATCTTTAACTATATTAGTTACGCATTTCAACAACAAATATGTTTGGCGATAGCAGTTCATCTAAGAAACTCGACACCTAACGTTAACGTGTTAACTAAGTAGGTTACATTCATTTGCTCATTCAAACTTCCATGCAACCCCAAAGAAAAATGGTGGAACCATCCATCAGTGAAGCTGAATATGCTAATCTCTAGCTAACCCTCCGATCTGCCATCGTAAACTTTTACTTTGGGATGTGGCTTGCTAACTGTACCTGAACCGCACTAGACGTAGCTGTTAGCTAATTAACGTTAGCTACCCACATAGCTGTGCTTGAATATTTGTTGCTAGCTGCTAAACTGTGGCCATCTTTGCATTTTACTCACGTTAGAAATGCAAACACACATCCAAGAAAATGCATATTCAACTAAGCTTACCTTCGAGGAGGCGTTGAATTATTGAATCGATGTTTAACTTGTCAGATTCTGCCATTAGGTCTTGTTAAATTGAGCCTTTTTTTTCGAACAACTGAAGTCAACACGGCAGAGTAAAGGAGAGGCTAGTCGCTAGCTAGCCAATTAGCTAGCTAACACGGCGGGCTTAACTGCACAGCTATCACTACGGCAAATAGAAGATAACTATGAAAATATGCAACGGAGCGAGCAGAATAGAGTAGTAAGAACCGAATATCTGTGCTCCAAGACACCACTTTATACTTTGCGTTTTCAATAAACACCAAATTAAATATATATATTTCTAAGTTTCAACGTTTCTTTTCCCGTCCCTCCAGAAACGTAGCCAGAGGAAGCGGTTGTTGAGCACGTAAGGAGGCGGGTAAAACTATCAGTTCTTCGGCTTCATAGGCTGTTGAAAGCTCCTCCCAGGACTGGGTGAAACTGTTCTTTGGTTACGGATTGGCTGTGACATATATCAGTCACGAAGTACAAGTTACAGTGACAACAGAACAGTAAATAATTAAATTCCATTCATAGTTGGTGAGGAAAACATCATTATATAATTCACTCAATTTATGTCAGTATCCTTATGGCAACATGGCATTCAACGTAAATGATACCAATAGTAAAAACTGCAACATAAGGATGTTCCCTCTTGCAAGAAAGCAACATTGTAATTGTCCAAGTTAAACAACTATCTGCCAATGCTAATGGACAACAAAAACATTATCCAAATTGAATCCCAGATTAAAAGCAATTTAAGGTCTACAAATATAAACTATCAATGTGCGACAGCGACAGATCTTTTTTGTCGTTCACGGAAGTGACCAAATATGGAATTGATGTGTTGAAATGACGCAATGGACACGCGACAGTCTCTACTGGTAGTGATTCATTCCATAGTAGAAGGATGGCCTGTTTATGTCGCCCAAAATTAACCTATTTCTTTAAATCAATGGAATAACATACCTTTTTCAAGATATTTACTTTTGCCATACTAACATCAGACCTTCCGTACCATGAAGTTGCTCCACAAAGACATCGAGAAAGACAATGCCGGGTAAGTGACAGGGAGCACATTATTTGGATAGTTAGCCTAGTTGATTGTTGCTAGCAAGTTAGTACCTTCAGTCTACCTTTCTTTCTCCACACAAACCAGCTAATGCTATCCTGGTTTGCGTGGCTAGCTTTCCTTGCTTTCGTTCAGTCACACTTGGTCTGCGTTGAGCCAAGTCTGCCACCTGTTCACATTTTCAGCCTGCAGATCCCCACATGTACAGCTGCTAGTCAAGTAGCTTGCGTTTAGCTTCATGAAATTAACTAGATTCCTTGGATAATTCAAATGTTACCTCATGATATAGCTCAACTACCTTATGGCGGAGAGTATCAAGCTAATCATGACTAAGAGCATTAGATTCACTTAAGTGTAACTTACAATGCAAGGCCGTGCATGGGTTTGATGTTGGAGTTTGTTATACCCTGTTAAAGCTAAAGATTTAGTTGTAACTCATTTATGGTACTTTTAAGTGTTGGCCCTTGCCGAGTTTGTGTATGCGTGTGTGTGACTGAGAGACAGCAAATTATATTTATGAAGGCAAGAAAGCAGTTACCATTACCATGCTTTGTGTGTTTGTGTGTGTGTGTGTGTGTTTGTGATGGGTCTGCTGCAGTCAGGTGACCCTGATGCCGGAGGAGGCTGAGGACATGTGGCACACCTACAACCTGGTGCAGGTGGGGGATAGTCTACGAGCCTCCACCATCAGGTGTGTCATCGCTCCATCTTTTGTTTTACTTACCCGTCTGTCTGCTATGTTTGTAAACAAATGTTATTTACATAAATCAACACTAAATATCACAGAAACAAGTGAATGACCATGCATGCACCAATAATATGCGCACACAATATTACACGGTAAGGTATATTCCTTAATTTCTGTCCATTCATGCCTTTCTCTACTGGTCAGTGGAGTTGACGCTGGTCTTGACAAAACTGAGTATTAATTTCCCCCCACAACGCTTTGCGTGCATTCTCCCACACAGGAAGGTGCAGACCGAGTCGTCCACAGGTAGTAGTAGTAGTTCTCGCGTCCGAACCACCCTGACCGTATGCGTGGAAACCATCGACTTTGATTCCCAGGCATGCCAACTCCGCGTCAAAGGAACCAACCTCGAAGAAAACCAGTATGTCAAGGTGAGGAGAAACAAATAATACTGTCCACCACATAGGTTCTCAAAGTGCGGCCTGGGGACCAATGGCGGCCCGCGATAACATCTGATAACATCTGTAAAACTGTTAAAACTGTACAACTGTACTATGTGCTTTGAAAAGAATGAATCTCTGTTTAGTGGCCGTCAGGTTTTCCTGTGGTGCTTTGGTAGCTGGAATTGGCCCTGAATAAGGCCTATGCTGATAAGAAGCAAGGCACACTGAGACTGTTTGTTCTAAATAAGCTTGTACTTGCAAATGGACTGCAACCAGAACTGTTATATCCCAAATTTGTCTGTTGAGGGTAGAGAACCCCAGGGATTGTGTGTGCATTGCAATTTTTCTTAAGATTTTCACAAGGTTTGCCAGGTTTAGCCTCAGTTATTCAGTTAACCCAATTCAGGAACCCAACATTAACCCTTAGTTAATGTTCCTGAATTGGCCCTCACCAATCAAAACTTTGAGAACCCCTGGTCCACCATATCAACAAAAACAACAACAACAAAAGCAGCAGCAAGAATAGCCTGCTGTTGTGTTGCCTTGTATTGATTTACATATGGCAGTTGATTAATTGATGTTGAGAATGTTGTTTAGAAATTATGATGTGTAGTTGGCTAACAGCAATTTCATGAATGGACCTAAATGGTGTATGCTGTGTACACGTGTATGCTTTATGCTTGCCATATCTTCCCCCAGATGGGCGCCTACCACACAATTGAACTGGAGCTGAACAGGAAATTCACTCTGGCTAAGAAAATCTGGGATAGTGTTGTCCTGGACAGAATCGGTAATGAATCTTTAATTAGTCTGTATTTGAGTCAGTAATGCCAGCACCATGCACATAATGTCCTGTAACTTCTGTTGATATCAGTATTGTAGTCTTCTTTGTGAACATGCTGAGATCGAGCTGTAATCTTTTTCAAACCTTGGGCATCAGGGTGTGCTTGTAGTAAAGCATGTATAACTATCAGTACTAGAAATTATGTCTTACTCAGCTTGTAATGAAGGTGTGTGTGTGTGTGTGTGTGTGTGTGTGTGTGTGTGTGTGTGTGTGTGTGTGTGTGTGTGTGTGTGTGTGTGTGTGTGTGTGTGTGTGTGTGTGTGTGTGTGTTTTTGACCTACAGAACAAGCATGTGACCCTACGCAGAAGGCAGACGTGGCTGCCGTGGTGATGCAGGAGGGGCTGGCCAACATCGTCCTGGTGACCTCGGCGATGACCCTACTGAGGGCGAAGATCGAAGTGACCATCCCTCGCAAGCGGAAAGGTAGCTGTACCCAACATGAGAAGGTGAGTACCACAGAACACAGCTCGCCAAAAAGACATCAGTTATACTGTTAAAATACTAGTTGTTACACATATTATTAGTGTTATTATTATTGTTTATCAGTTATCAGCCATTATTATTATTGTTAATGGTTATACAGCGCTGTCGATCAACATTATGTATGTAACAAGTTAGTGTTGTATTAGCCATCACAATTAATGATGATGCTGCTAATAATTTGCTCTGAAAAGGCTCTTAATCTCAAGTTTGTCTGTGAGGATGGGAAAATGTTGAGATTTACCTCAGGATTCAATATGGAATGTGTATGTTGAGATTTACCTCAGGATTCAATATGGAATGTTGATGTTGAGATTTACCTCAGGATTCAGTATGGAATGTGGATGTTTAAATGTTCTGTAATATTCTCACAGGCTCTAGAACGGTTCTACGAAGCTGTCATGCAGGGAATTTTGCGACATATAAACTTTGACGGTAGGCTTTTTTACGTATTTTGCTTCTTGGTTCATTGAGTTACAATGGGGGTGGGGGGGGGGGGGGGTTGGGACTAAATATACTATTGATAAAGTTTAAGATGTTGAATTGACATGTGTAGTTTTGTTTGCTGTGTGTGTTAGTGATGTGAAGCCCCAAGTATGTCCTGTTGGTCAGCTCACTTTTCTTTACAAATCTCCTTGTAGATATTTAACTTTTTCAAAGGGACAAAAATGAAGCTTTTCTAAGCGTTCATCATCCTCCCTATTGCTTTGTCTCAGTGGTGAAGTGCGTCCTGGTGGGCAGTCCTGGATTCGTGAAGGACCAGTTCATCACCTACCTGTTCAAGGAGGCCGTTCGGCAGGACAATAAGCTTCTGCTGGAGAACCGGCCGAAGTTCATGACTGTCCACTCGTCGTCCGGACACAAGTACTCACTGAAAGGTCAGGAGATGACTTATAATCGTAAATACGGGAGGGAAGAAGGGAAGATATGCACTCGTATAGGGATGCTCGTTTATGGATTAGTATTTAACTCGTGTATTGATATTTGTGTTTTTAACAGTGGACTTCTGAAAATGTCATTGCAAAACAGAATGTTACAACCGTTTTTTTTGTTCTCACCCATGTTGTTTTGTAGTCGTTGGAAGCCAAAATTGTAATTGATTCAAAATTTGTTCAAGCCCTTCTGATCTATAAAAACCTTATGCACTATGCTGCAGTAGTCACCTACATGCTTATTCATGGTCAGCCCCCCTTCATCAGACGCAGCTCAAATGCTTTGCATCATGTGGTGCAGAGGGAAAATAATAGAAATGCCTGTAGGATTATGAAATTGTGACAGGACAGAGTAGCTTAGCACAGCACTTGTGTTGATTCACAGAACGTCATGTGTCACAGTCTAGAGGATGACGTGGTTTTACTCAGTTTGGACACTACTGCTGTAGTGACACTTCTCATGATGGCATTTGCCCTAATGGATCATGTCATTTTATTATGACCTGTCAGCACATAGGCCTAAATTATGAGAATTGTATTACAGTTACAGACAATGGTGATATTACATTGGACTGAAACTGTTATTAATATTACAGTATGTATGACCATATATGGCATCTGCCAGAAGGTTTTCAGTCAAGCACAATCAGGTTGTTATATCTGTTTAAGAATATATTTGTCAGTTCAGTTCATGACAAATAATGACTTCCGGCTTTTTAAATAGTTAACAATCCTTGAGATGAGAACACACAAGTGAATTCATCAGTAATGCAATGTCATCTTGTCTTCTACTGAAATAAATAGCTTTAAAAGTAGAGTGTATAAAGACAGAACTGTTTTTCTGCACAAAACAGAAATCCTGTCAGATCCCACAGTGACGAGTCGTCTATCCGACACCAAGGTGAGTACGACTGGTCTGGTCTGGTCTGGTCTGACCATCCCTCCAGCTGAATTTCCACTGATCTATGGCAAATGCCTGTGATGTTTGGAAAAAAGTATTTATCGGCCCAGATTGAAATATTTAATGATAAAAGATCTGTGTTAATGTTAAAAGAAAGATTATTCTGTGTGGTTGGTGTAGGCGGCGGGTGAAGTGAAAGCTTTGGAGGACTTCTACAAGATGCTGCAACACGAACCAGACAGAGCCTTCTACGGGTGAGGGAGACCTCCATATGTCCATCCATCCATCCATCCATCCATTCTTCCAGTCTATCCATCCACCCATCCATCTATCTATCTATCAGTTAGCACGTCTGTTCAACAGTCTTTTGTTTGTTTTTGTATTTGTTGGCTTGTTGAATTTATCTTCTTACATGTCTGTTCCCCTCGCCAATCAAACGTGTCCAGCAAATAAGATGGATAGAGTGCCCTATACCACCCTCTTCCTGACCACTCATATTAGTCAGCAGAGCCGTAAACACTCATTCAGACACTGCCCCTGGGTGCTGTCTAAAGCCATTGTTGCACTGCATTCATTGCAGTAGGCTGAACAAAACAGACCTGGGCAGCCTCCTTGTTTGTGTGTGCGTGTGTGTGTGCGTGTGTGTGTGTGTGTCTGTCCGTCCATTTGTGTGTGTCTGCGCGTGTCCATGCACCTGTGTGTGTGTGAGATATGTGGGTCATTGTTGGCTGATTCATGTGTATTATCAAGTCTTATTGTACACTGATCCATGAGTGTGTGTATTTTAATTTCTGTTGGCTGGCTTCTGTTTATGTGTGTTGCAATGCCTCTCTTTAGGCTGGCTCATGGTTATGTGTATTATAATGTCCTGTAGGCTGGCTCATGGTTATGTGTATTATAATGTCCTTTAAGCTGGTTAAGTGTATTATAATGTCCTGTAGGCTGGTTAAGTGTATTATAATGCCCTGTAGGCTGGTTAAGTGTATTATAATGTCCTGTAGGCTGGCTCATGGTTATGTGTATTATAATGTCCTGTAGGCTGGTTAAGTGTATTATAATGCCCTGTAGGCTGGTTAAGTGTATTATAATGTCCTGTAGGCATTAAGTGTATTATAATGCCCTGTAGGCTGGTTAAGTGTATTATAATGTCCTGTAGGCTGGCTCATGGTTAAAGGGGTGGTTCAGGATTTTGGACATAAGACCTCATTTCCAAGTAAGCAAGTGTGATATTTATCAGTGGAGACCGTTTTCAACACGTTTCATCCAGTCCTTCTAATTGCAGAGTTCGCAGGTACTAGGCTAGCGCAAGTCAACGGTATGTGCTAGCCTGCCACTAAAGACAGTCTTACCCACTCCAAAGTACACCCGAGGCAAATTCCAGACAATCGATGTAAATGTCTGTGTTGATAGAATAGTGTAAGAAATACAACTACCCTCGCATCGCGTTGCAATAGTTCTACTTTGGTCCCTGAAGTTGGTAGTAGTCATTTTGCATCTCAGCGGCGGACTGATATTACCAAGGCTACTACTAGGTATCCCCATTGGAGTGCGCTTTACTGTTTACTTTTCGGCGCAGTACTACTAACCGGAGCAAGTATAATTCCGCCGCTGCTAAGAAACTAGTCCCTCAAAATGTAATGCGATCGTTGAAAAGCAAGGATAGAATAACGCTAGAAATAACACTATCAAAACAGACATTTACATCGATAGTCTGGCGTTATAATTTATTTGCCTCGGGTGTACTTTGGAGTGGGTAAGACTGTTTTTAGTGGCAGGCTAGCACATACCGTTGACTTGCGCTAGCCTAGCACCTGCGAACTCTGCAATTAGAAGGACTGGATGAAACGTGTTGAAAACGGTCTCCACTGATAAATATCACACTTGCTTACTTGGAAATGAGGTCCTATGTCCAAAATCCTGAACCACCCCTTTAAGTGTATTATAATGTCCTGTAGGCTAGCTCATGGTTAAGTGTATTATAATGTCCTGTAGGCTGGTTAAGTGTATTATAATGTCCTGTAGGCTGGTTAAGTGTATTATAATGTCCTGTAGGCTGGCTCATGGTTATTATGTGTATTATAATGTCCTGTAGGCTGGCTCATGGTTATGTGTATTATAATGTCCTGTAGGCTGGCTCATGTTGAGAAGGCGAGCGAAGCGTTGGCCATTGACATCCTGCTGATCAGCGATCAACTCTTCAGGTATGACCACCGCACCTGAGCCCTGTAGCCTCTCACACGCACATCACAGATCTGTGGCATCTCAATAGTGCAGAGGATCCAGAGGAAGAATACAATTGCACATCATTCTGTCTGGATATGTTTCCTCTTTGTATGTTAGGTCATTGCTTTGCTGTGTATGTGCGTGCGCATGTGTGTGTGTGCGCATGTGTGTGTGCGTGCGTGTTTATATGCACATGTGTGCGTGCATGTGTGTGTGTGCGTGTTTATGTGCACGTGTGTGCATGCATGCGCGCGTGTGTGTGTGTGTGCGTGTGTGTTTATGTATATATGCATGAGTGTAACTATGCCTGTCTCTGTGTGAGTGTGTGAGTGTAACTATACCTTCTCTCTCTCTCTCTCTCTCTCTCTCTCTCTCTCTCTCTCTCTCTCTCTCTCTCTCTCTCTCTCTCTCTCTCTCTCTCTCTCTCTCTCTCTCTCTCTCTGTGTAACTATGCCTTTTCTCTGTGTGTGAGTGTGTGTGCGTCCATGTATTGCATAAACCTGTGTGTGCTTGTTTTTGTGTTTACACTGTGGACTTCCTGTTCCCCTCAGACACCAGGATGTGGCAACACGCAGTCGATACGTGCGGTTGGTGGACGGTGTGCGAGACAATGGTGGGAACGTGAGGTACGCAGAGAGGAACCGTTCTGAAGGGGGAACATGGAACACCCACTGATCTCCTCCCTTGTTCTAGACCCTGTTTATTAAGTGCTTAACTAGCCAATGATTTTGAACAAAAAAGAAATGTGTAGCTTTAAAGGAAATCTGTCATCTGTTGCTGAAAAACAGTCTGATCGCTTTTACTGTAAATGTGTGAGGAAGTTGCAGGAAAGAAGTTGCATAAAACTTTAAAAAGGGGAAACTTGGGGGCGCTGTGGCACAACAGGCCGCAGCGCTCATACCATCCACAAGTGCCCACAGGGACCCAGGTTCGAATCCGACCTGCGGTCATTTCCCGATCCCACCCCATCTCTCTCTCCCACTTACTTCCTGTCTCACTCTTCACTGTCCTATACAAATAAAGGCAAAAAAAAAGCCCCAAAAAAATATAAAAAAAATAAAAAAAGGGGAAACTTAAAAAGCTGAAGCTTTGGCAGAGGTGCCGGTGGAGGCGTTGCTGGCTCAAGCCCGGCGCCTCCTGGCCATGCCGAAGTGTCCTTGAGCAAGACACTGACCCTCAAATTGCTCCCGATGTGCAGGTTAAGTATAAGTAAGTATATAAGTATATATATATACTCTTTTGATCCCGTGAGGGAAATTTGGTCTGCATTTATCCCAATCCGTACACACAGTGAGGTGAAGCACACACTAATCCCGGCGCAGTGAGCTGCCTGCAACAACAGCGGCGCTCGGGGAGCAGTGAGGGGTTAGGTGCCTTGCTCAAGGGCACTTCAGCCGTGCCTACTGGTCGGGGTTCGAACCGGCAACCCTCCGGTTACAAGTCCAAAGCGCTTACCAGTGTGTGCGTGTGTGCGCGTGCGCGTGTGGGAGTAAAAAAAGGCCGTTTGCCATTTGACGCTGAGAAGCGCAAGGCCACTATGTTGAGTCTCAAGTGGGTCTCCATATTCTCTCCTCTGCAGGATTTTTTCAAGCCTTCACGTCTCCGGAGATCGTGAGTTCATTTTGGGATTTGTTTTCATTCAAAGTGAAACATGAATAAAATCAGAAAATGAATGTGTCCTTGACTTACCATTTCTCCCACACTCTCTGTGTGTTGTTCCCTAATTTGTTTTTATTTTATCTCTTTTCCTCTCTTTCTCTGTATCTTGCCTTCTCATTCTCTCCATTTCTCTCCCTTCCTATCTCTCTCCCTCTCTCTCCCTCTCCCTCTCTCTCCCTCTCTCCACCCCCCCCCCCCCCTCACTCTCAGAACTGAACCAGCTGAGTGGAGTGGCCGCCATCTTGCGTTTCCCCATTGCAGACATGTCGGATGCTGAGGAGGAGGACAGCAGCTCTGATGAAGAGTGATATCTCCGCAGCTCTGTCTTGTCTTGACCCCTCGCCACGCCACAGGACAGACAGACAAAACAGAACAGGCAGACAGGAAAAAAGGAAGATCGAATTCACACACACACACACACACACACACACACACACACACACACACACACACACACACACACACACACATTACACTCTCAGTTGCATGCAACCTTGCCCATGCTTTGTAAAGCACATACTACAGTTGCAAATGGGCAAACATGTGCCTTGGCGTGGTTCTGGAATTTTCATCATGTTCCACAACAAGGTTCTGGACCTTTCACTGTGTCCTTTGATGGTTCTGGAACTTGTAGCAGGCCCTTGACATTGGTTCTGAAACCTTTAGCCTGATGTGGGCCAGATCGGCACCAAAAACGGCTCTAGCTTGGCTCAGGGTCACACACACAATATAGGGTGTGATCAGAATTAGTCTTAAAATGGTTCAGGCAAAAACACTCATACAGACACAAGTGCAGACATAGAAACCGATGTGCGTACATTGACCTCTACAGACATTGACCTCTGCATACACACACACACATTCATACATGGGTTCTCTCTCTAACACACACTGGGGTTATTGTGGGTGGGTGGGTGCTTGCTTGGAAAAACACTGGTGCAGATTTGGGGAATTGGGGAAATACGCCGTGAAACACGCTCACAGGCATGACACAGCTCATCTCAAAGAACACAAGACTGAGGTTGTCAAGCACTTACATCTCTGTCTCACTCCTCTGCAAAAACATTACTTGCTTCTTCTGTTAACGTAACTTGCAGTTCTGCAAATACACACACACACATACACAGGTCATGTGTGTGTGTGTGTTTGAATGGAATTGAAGCACAGTTTTTGGTGTGGGATGGAACGCAAGTTGTTAGGAGGGATGAATCTGGTCCACCACAGCACTGGCCAGAGTTCTGTTCCCTCTGATTTGTTGCCAAATAGAAATACAAGAAAACCTAACTGAAATAGAGAACACTTACAACCACTGTGGAAGATGAGGTGATGTGTCGTAATAAAACTGTAATTATTACCCAGAAACGACTATGCTGACACATGTACATTTCATTTTGAATGTATATATGAAAATATCTTGCAATTAAACAATATAGCAGTTTGAGCATAAATGCGTCTTGTAATTTCTTTATATTAGTTATAACTCGATCATTGTCTTTTTCATATGCAATGGCATGCAAGATGACAGACGTGTCTATTCACATCATACCAGGACCAATATTTCTAAAAAATAATAATAATAATCAGCAGAATCTCAGTAATAGTTCCACTACACAAAGTCATTCATTTGCAAAGGTGCTAAAAGGATGCTGGGAGTTATGGCTTCTTGTTCAGTGAAATGAGGAATATGATAAACAGTTTGGTTAAAACCGATCTTTGTTTATTGCACCAGTGTTGAATAGAGAATACATCACTTGATAAAAACCTACTGCATGTATACTGAATCTATAGTATACGTCTTGACAACACAGCCGGGACTGGAGACTAAGCAAGATTCCGGATGAATCTGGAATGGAATTTGTTTAAAATGTAATTTTACTCAGCCAGTGGTTCTTCCTGGAAAGTTCTGGAATGTTTGGGGACCCTCAGCCAATCCCAACTAACAAGTGAATAAAACCAAACAAACCAGTAAAAGTAGCCTTTTGGCTTAGGACAACGACAGTCGATGTCAAAACAGCCCAGCTTTTCAAAATTCAAGTATATAAGTAGTTACAATTTGCCACTTGCCAGTAGCAATTTACTGCCTACACTGCACCACTGTCCAAACTGCATATAGCATTCACATGATTTGATTGGAAACCTCACAGGCTTCTCTGACCTTGTTTCCAGACAGTGCAAGCTGATGGCAAAGGTCATATAGTTCAGCACCTCACAAAACAAGACTACCATATCGCTCAGAACACAGAGGAAGGCTTCAGAACACACCAGAACACTGCAATGTGAACACCCAGCAAAAACGTTGATCACTACTCCATCAGTAGTATAGGGCTGAGCAATGGGACCTAATATATATATATATACAATCACAGTCATTTCACAGATTAACTTTGGCGATTATAAATCCATGCTGATCTCTGTTGTATTATAAGTTTAAATATAAGTTTATATACGTTTTGCAAGTGCCTTCTTTTGAGACCATGAGCATTTGGCAAATATATCATGAAGTCCTTCATGGAGGAAATGGAATATGGATATGAATCCTTCATAATTCAACATAAACAAATCACAATATGGCATACTGTATAATGTTGTGTGTTAAATGCAATTTGATCATAGTATTGGAACATTGCCCAGCCCTACACTAAAGTGCATTAACCAAATGTCCACACCTACCAAACATCCAATTAATTAATCTCTCTTCTGACCAGAATCAGCACTGTAGACTCCACAGACTTCTATTCTGATCCTTCTACACACCAACACCAACCCAGTCCAAAAGGGTCTTCTCTCTCTCTCTCTCTCTTCTCTACACACCAACCCAGTCCAAAAGGGTCTTCTCTCTCTCTCTCTCTCTTCTCTACACACCAACCCAGTCCAAAAGGGTCTTCTCTCTCTCTCTCTCTCTTCTCTACACACCAACCCAGTCCAAAAGGGTCTTCTCTTCTCTTCTCTTTTCTTCTCTTCTCTTCTCTCTTCTCTACACAAGCACACTGTCTGTCAGGTTCGCAACTACTAAGTCCATTCTTTATCAGTCCTTGATAAAATGTTGGAGAAATCCTTTTTTGCTTTCAAGTCAAGTCAAGTCAACTTTAATGTCAATGAAACCATGCAACAGTACATTGCACAGCAGACTGAAATTGTGTATCATGTCACTGCTCAAAATTGACTCGTAAAATCTTATAGTGTGTGGACTGGAGTCTTCGTGGTAATTACCCCGTTATTTTGTGAGCCACTGGTGGTCCTCCTAGTGGTCTGTCTTTGGGAACAGAAATGTCCCTTCTGTTCATGATTAGAGTAAGAATTAAAGTAAAACCCTGAGGACCCAGCCGCTCTCCAAGACCTGGACCAGCAGGCCTGGATGGCAACACCATAGAGATAGAATATACACAACAGCAACAACAAGCACCATATTTGTCTTCCCAGCTTTCCACTGATGTGGATAATATCAATCAACCCTGTTATGAGCACATCAAAGCACATACCCCTTCTTAACAAGGTAAACATAAATATACCAACTTTTAAAGCGCATCCTGGAAGTCCATAGCTGCTGCTGATGATGAATTCCGTCTTTGACTTTTACTCTATTCAACATTATATACACCAACGTTACTGTAAATAGGAATGAACATGGAACTCTCCAGACGACACACCTCTTTGAATGCAATGTGTTCATGTGTTTTGTTTTCCTATGGGAAAATAACATGGGGACTTTGAATAATCGCGCCTGCCAAACTCTGTTGAAGGTAATGAAGAAGGTTTGAGATGCAGACCTTTTAAATTACATACTTTTGTCATCTGACTACAAGTGTTTCTTTGTGATCTTGGGTGTCAGAAGTCAGA
Organism: Alosa pseudoharengus; assembly: GCF_046254945.1. Lineage (NCBI taxonomy): Eukaryota > Metazoa > Chordata > Actinopteri > Clupeiformes > Clupeidae > Alosa > Alosa pseudoharengus. The sequence continues at coordinate 8,311,421 of NW_027468674.1, read as the reverse complement.
GGCTAACTCCTCAGAATAGTTAGCTTCGGTTAGCTCCCATGTAGCAAAAATCAAAATTCACCAATTGGACATACCGAAGATACCACTCAAAGACAGATGACAAAAGTGTGTAAGGCAAAACCTCAGCATCTCAGACTTCTGTGTCAATGCAAGAGTTGACTGGAGCAATTTTCAAAATCCCCATTTTATTTTCCCATAGGAAAAAATTGCATGGGCACGGATCTCCTTATATGAGCAAAGATGGCAGCTTTTTTGGTAGGCAAACTCCAGATGTCTATATGTAGAGTGTGACTCAACTGTACTGTATGTTGTCTAAGTTTGATCCCAGTTCCCTAAGGTTCCCTGACGTTCCCTAAGGTTCCCTGATGTTCCCTAAGGTTCCTGAGGTTCCTTGGTGTTCCCTGAGGTTCCTGGTTCACTCCGGTGGGCACTCAAAGGTGCGCAGCCACACGAGGTCCTCCATCATGCCCCAGTGCAGGTAGACGATGGAGAGCGCCACCAGCATGTGCATGATCTGGTGGCTGTTGAGCCAGTAGTCGAAGCTGCCGGGGCTGAGCCGCTCGGGCATGCGCACCACGTTGACCAGGCCGCCCAGCACGGCCAGCGAGTCCATGGTGGCGTAGAAGTGCATGGAGTCGGGGCTGCCGGTGCCCGGGCCATACCAGCGCAGTGCGTAGAGGAAGACGCGGAAGAGCGCCTGCCAGAAGAAGGACTGCAGCCGCCGCATGTTGCTGCGCGCCGTCACGGCCGAGTGGACGCCGAAGAGCGAGAGCGTCACGTAGGCCAGGAGCGCAGCGCGCCGAGCGTCCGGGTAGCACAGCAGTGTGATGTGGATGATGGGCAGTGCTCCTGATGGGGGGAGGAGGGGTAAGATGGGAGAAAGAGAAAGAGAAAGAGAGAAAGAGAAAAGAGGAGATGAAAGGAGAGGAGAGAAGAGATGAGAAGAGAGAGAAGAGAAGAGAATGTGAAGAAAAGAGAGAATGAGAGGAGAAGAAGGTGAGAGGACAGGAAAGAAGGGAATGAAAGGAGGAGAGAAAAGACGAGAATGAGAGGAGAGGAGAAGAGGGTGAGAGGGGAAAAAGAGAACATGATTAAAGTGTTTGTGTTTACTAAAACACTCTAGCCAGGAGGCCACGTAGGCCAGGAACGCAGCACGCCGGGCATCGGGGGAGCACAGCAGCGTGATCATGGGCGGATTATGAACTTTCGGGCCCCTGGGTCCAGATGTATTAAGGGCCCCCCACTAACTGTTGCATATGTGGGAGGGGGGGTTTGGGAGTCCTCCCCCAGAACATTTTTAATTTGGGATAGCCAATACTAAATTCAATCAGATTCATAGCCTACATCCTGATTTGTTGATATTGAGGCAATGATTCCATGTAAAGGCTTGGGCTTCAGGGCCCCCTGACCCCCTGGGCCCGGTAGGCCCGTGCAGTAATCCATCCCTGAGCGTAATGTGGATGATGGGCAGCGCTCCTGATGGGGGAGGGGTAAGATGGAAAAAGAGAGAAGGTGGAAGGAATAGAATGGGAGAAGGAACAAAGGAGAGAGAGAGAGAGAGAATGAGAGGAAACAAACAATGTCAATTGACAATGATAGACAGAGGTGAGGGAAACAGGAAATGACACAGAGGTGAGGGAGACAGGAAATGACACAGAGGTGAGGGAGACAGGAAATGACACAGAGGTGAGGGAAACAGGAAATGACACAGAGGTGAGGGAAACAGGAAATGGGAAAGAAAGAATGAGGAAGAAAGAAGAGAGAAGGACAGAACAAGGAGGACAGAGCGCTGAAGCTTTTGGGGATGTACATTAACACTTTCAGCAGTACTTTTTAAAGTTTTTCACACACCATCTTTCAAACACCCCGAAAGAACCAAGAATGAAGTCACCAAAGACGTAGAGAGGACCCTTTTTCAGAGATTGAAACGATGTAGGACGCCGCCTTATCTCCAGTGTGGACTCACCAAGGGTGTTGACGAGGCACACGCCGAACATGTCGAGCGAGAGCAGGGTGTCGTAGATGGGCTCTCCGCCCTCATGGTTCATGAAGAGGTGATAGAGCACGGAGCCCACCGTTGGCGAGAGGCAAGCCAGGTAGTGCAGCACGCAGATCCAGCCCGCGTCGCTCTGGGACCAGGGGATGTTGAGGGGCAGCAGCAACAGGAAACACAGGAATGGGATGGCTGAAGGAGAGGAGGGGAGGGAGGAGAGAGGAGGAGAGAGAGAAGAGAAGAGAGATAAGAGAATAGGAGAGAGAAAGAGAAGAGAGAAGATGAAAGGAGAGGAGAGAAGAAAAAGAAGAGAATAGGAGAGAAAGAGAGGAGAGAGAAAGAGAAGAGAGAAGATGAAAGGAGAGAAGAGAAGAAAAAGAAGAGAATAGGAGAGAAAGAGAGAAGAGAGAAGATGAAAGGAGAGAAGAGAAGAAAAAGAAGAGAATAGGAGAGAAAGAGAGGAGAGAGGACATGAAAGGAGAGGAGAGAAGAGATGACAAGAGAGAGAAGAGAAAAGAGAGAAGAAAAGGATGTGAAGAAAAGAGAGAATGAGAGGAAAAGGTGAGAGGACAGGAAAGAAGGGAATGAGAGGAGGAGAGCAAAGACGAGAATAAGAGGAGGAGAGGAGAAGAGGGTGAGAGGGAAAAAGAGAACGTGATTAAAGTGTTTGTGTTTAGGCCTAATACTAGAAATGGGCCCACTTCAAAACAAAAAGAGCCAGGCCCATATGGTGCCATGCTACTGAGGTGCTGAAGACTACATGGATAGGTTGTGTAATAAAGTCACTTGATTCAATGTATGGGAATGAATGTAGGAAGTGATCGTACAGAACAAACACTTTATGTTTTGGGCATTGCTGTAGGGGTGTGTGTGTGTGGTGGTGGGGAGTTTAGGGCAATTCCAAGGCCCTATACGGACAATATCACATTCTCTTAATAGCGGCACCCTTGTATGTGTATGTAAACCTGAGGCCCAATGAAAAGCTGCTCCTACACAGCATTTCTGGATTTGTGTCCTGCGTGTCGGCACACACGGCTGCTTTTGCTCGTGTCGTCTTTGAGGTAATGTTACCGGGGCTTTTTTAGGCAGGGGTTGCCTTAATCACGCTGCGCTCATATGCTGGTAAGAGTGTTACAAGCTATTAGCGGCGCTAACTGGCTTAGCAGGGATATCACAGTTGAGGCGGAGAGGAGATGTAGCGCAACACTGTCAGTTCAAGGGCGGGAGTAGCCTAGGCTGTCAGCACCTAGGTCCTAATAAAAAAGTATTTTTGTTGTTTGAGAAAGTTTTGTAGGCATACTTTCCAACACTACAAACAACTGGTGAGAGAAAATGATTAAAATAATGTTATAGCCTACTCATTTATATCTTGACTGTTAAAGGAGGGGAAAAATATTGTAATGCCAATTCGTTTAGTAAACCCTAAGATGCTTTAGTCTGATCAATGTGATCAATGATCTTAAAATTGCTGACAGGTCAGTAATTGCCGAGCAATTACGGGTCTATTTAAAGACATCACCCCACTCTTAACGCCGCCTTAGGTCACCGCATCCCTGACCCGATTACGGTAATCTTGCAAACACCCTGCTTGCTGCAGGTCTCTTAACAGGGAGAAAAACGCACGTATTGTAGCAGCCTAAACTGTCGTTAGTGAGAGTTGACCCATATCATTGCCTCAATGGGTCAAAGAGTTTTATTGAAAAGTGACCGACTATCTTTTTAATGACCCGCTCTCTAAACTGTTGCTATAAAAAGACCTGTTGCACAAGAGATGATAGCTAATCTGGAAGCTTTAGCGCAGGCATTTACCTGTGGCTGCAAACTATTTCCTACTCCTTACCATTTACACCCAGCCAACCCCAAAGGCCTACAGGCCAATGCATTGTCTTGTCTAATGTGTGCAAAATAATATGCGTTTGTTAGTTATTAGGGTAGGCTACTCATTATGGAATTTGCGACTACGGTAAGACTATTCTGCAAAAGAGTAGCTATGGCTTACCATGCGTATAGATGTTCCCAAACTCATTGTGCAGGTAGAAGAGACTATGGAGACATTCTTTCAAAGTCGAGACGGGACGGTACCCGGTCAGTACAAAGTCGTTAAATTGCAGGTGAGGGGGGGAGCTCTTGAAGTCGAGCAGTTTGGGTTTTTTAACAAAATCCATGGCGCACCGTTTAGGAAATCCAAGGCTGCTCGCCGTCCCCGTTCCCTCTGGAGATGTTGGTCAGCTGTCCATTAACATGTTCTGCAGTTTAGCCTGTTACCATTTCTAATACTACACCGGTCAGCTAAAAACTTCTCAGCTCCTGCTGTGAAGGCCCTGCGCCACCGATCGTCCATCACCCCACCGGTATCCTCTTGGCACATGAGCAGCTTGCGGGACTCGTTGGCTGCACCTGTGTCCAATCACTGCGCGCGATTTACACCTCAGCGGGCGCCCAATACCAGCATCCTGCGGGATTATTGTAACACAGCCTTGAGCCACAGCAACATTTACAGCGCACAAAACCCCAGTGCATGAAGAGGCGCACAGGTGTTAATGCAGTGCAGCCAAGTACTCTGCGCAGATTTTGCGCAAGTGTCGGAGAGACAAAGTAGCCTAATCAATTTGCCATAAAATTGCCACGAGAGAAAGAAACATTCAAACACACATGATTCATGTTTAAAGTTTTTTTTTTATTAAATCAAAAGTGTCTAAAAATCAGACAGGTGCTTGCCACAGGAAGTATATCAGCTTTCTCACGCAAAATAAACGTATTTGTGTGTAGTTCACAGTGCCTTCTAGTGCGCTCTGTACACAACATGCGCTTGAGGGTAAATTGAGTGGAGTGTAATTTTGTATATTTTTTCTTATCTGTCTATTACAACAGATGGACTGTCAACATTTCTTAGCAGAGCTATTCTATTTATGATGCATGAGAAATGAAGTGATACGATTAACATGAACATCACAAAGGTCTCCAAAACACCTCAGCTGAAAGACAAATGGACAGAAACTTGTTTTATGCATAAAAAAAAACATGAGATCAAATCTAAAGTAAACATTCAGGGAAAGACCTCATTGACAGAAAACACTCGTATAAACATTTGTTTACACTGGATATGGACAATAATACAAAAGTATGGCCAATTATAGACATAAAAACTAAATGTAATTAATAAAAAATATACAACAACCATGACAATAGAAATACAAACATATCAAGTAAAAGATATATATTTAATCTATGTGGTTCCCATCTGCATGATTAGCCTGCAATGACACACAAGGAGGGAAGTTAGAGGGTTAAAAAAGAGAAGTTTAATTGGGCAGTTCCCCACAAAATAGAATGTCATTATACTTATTGAATTGTTTAGAAGGTTGTGAACCAAACAAATGTCAACATGTTCTTGCATTACTATATAAGTAGTCTACACGCTCACCTTGGTAACCATTACCAAAGAATCCATTTAGCTCATACTTGGTTTCTTTGCCACCTTCAAGACAAAATACAACAGTTCAATATGAGTTTATGGACATCTTAACAGTTCTTTAAGGACACAGTGACTGTAATCTGTGGTACGTTTTACAAGTCTCTAAATAAACTGACAGATTACACTACTGCTACAATACTACTGCACTCTCTCTTATTGGTCACACCTGACATTTGGCTGACTGACCTGCAGTGTAAAGCAGGGGACTGATAATATATACTGAAAAGTACTGAGCGTACACTGGAGATCACTGTTTCAGTTCACTGGGGTCATTGGCAGTGGCCTCTGATGCCATATTTGGAGACATCACTGCCCTGACCTGACCCATTAAGCCGTCTTTAATGACGTACCGTGACCAAATTATCCATAGGAAACTACAGGCTAGTGTGAAAGTTTACTTCAAAGCTAATTTAAATTTTAGGTTTCATATATTAGAAAACGGTAGAATTAAAAATACGTTTGGCAAAGCATAGTAAAAGCATTTAGTCAGTAAAGCTTTGCATAAGCTTTTAAGAAAGCAGCAGCTATGATTATGTACTCATGAAGACCTGTCTCATCTTAATGATGATGTCTCTCCCTCATTCTCTCTCTCTCATTCTCTCTCCCTCTCTGTCTCTCTCTCATTCTCTCTCTGCTCCATTCTCTCTCTTTCACTCCCTCACTCACACACTCTCCCACTCTTTCTCATTCTCTCACTCCATCACTCACACACTCTTTCATTCTCTCTCTCTCTTCTCCATTCTCTCTCGCTCACTAACTCTTTTGCTGTCTCACTCATTCTCTCTCTCTCTCTCTCTCATGGAGTTTCTGTGTTACCTTTCCATGACTTGGGGTGAAAGTGGAACTTGAGGTGCTGTTGGATGTGTATCTGGTGTGAGTGGGCCCCCGGCTGCAGCAGCACTGGCGGAAGCTCGGCCTCGTGGACGGAAGCCTGAGGGGGGGGCTGGCTTGGGGGGGCCCCGTCGGCACCCGGCACTTCCCCGCCATCACCAGCAGGGGGCGCCGCCGACACCAGGGGCACCACAAGCGACGAAGGGGGCAGCGAGGAGTCATCAGGCAGCGGGGCGGAGACAGCAGGCGCGGGAGCCAATGAGGGAGCAGCGTCGCTGTCGACTGGGGCGGGGCCAGCGGAAGCAGCAGGGAAGAAGGAAACGGCTGAAGGAGGAGGAGAGGAAAAAAGAAGGGACAGAGAGACAGAAGAGGAAAGAGAGGAAAGATGAATATGATGAGGACAAGAGAGAAAAGTAGAGAGGAAGATGATGAGATGGGTTGAAGAAGAAGATGGAAAAAGATAGAGAGAGGAGGAATCAAAAGATGAACAGAATGAGAAAGGGAAGACAGATAAAAGATTGTTTAAAATGATTGAAGAAAGACAAAACGATTGAGATCATTAAAAAAAGGATGAAATGAAGACAATAATAAGATGGGAAGAATAAAATGATGGATAGAGAGATGAAGATGACAGGGGTCAGATGGTGCCAGGTCAGGGGTCAGAGGTCAGATGGTGACAGGTCAGGGGTCAGATGGTGCCGGGTCAGGGGTCAGATGGAGAGAGGAAGAAAGGTGGTGAGAGAGGAAGAGAGAAGGGAGAGAGAGGGGGGTTTACAAAGCGCACAAGCAACTCATAGGCATGCACACAGCTATCAACACGCACATGCGTAGAAGCATACACACACACGCACGCGTGTACACACACACACACACACACTCATATACACACACACACATACACAACTTGTACGCATCTCACCTTCAGGTTGAAAGGCTCCAGTTACATAATCACCTTTACCTGAAACGTATAGATCATGAGTTAGCAGATATAGTGAGCTTGGGAAGCCAGATCTGATGAGGTTTGAGCAATAGCATCAATCTCACATTAAACAGACTGATCTGATGAGGTTTGAGCAATAGCATCAATCTCACATTAAACAGACTGACAGGAAAAGACAGCACTCAGAATACACTCTCTCAGAATTCACAGTGACTCTCTCTCTCTCTCTCTCTCTCTCTCTCTCTCTCACACACACACACACACACACACACACACACACACACACACACACATGTACCTGTGGTAGGGTTCTCTGCTCCCTCTCCCAGTACAACTTGACCATCAGGCTGTGGCTGTGGTGGAAGCTCTCCCTCTCCTACAAAACACACACACACACACACACACACACACACGCACACACACGATAGAATGGTGAGTGAGTGTGTAGGTGTGTCTGTTTGTCTTAGTTTTTCTTTCTCTCTCTTTCTCTCTTTCTCTTTTTCTCTCTCTCACTCAATCTCTCTCTCTCTCTCTCTCTCTTTCAGTGTGTATCTGTCAGTCTGTGTGTGTCTCTCTGTGTTTATGTGTGAGCGTATATGTGTGTCTGTGTGTGTATTTGTGTATCTCTCTCTCTGTGTGTGTGTGTGTATTTGTGTGTGTATGTATATTTGTGTCTCTGTGTGTGTTAATGTTTAGGTGTCTGTGTGTGTTTATGTTTAGGTGTCTGTGTGTGAGTATGTATATGTGTGTCTCTGTGTGTGTTAATGTTTAGGTGTCTGTGTGTGAGTATGTATGTGTGTGTATCTGTGTGTGTTTATGTTTAGGTGTCTGTGTGTGAGTATGTATGCGTGTGTATCTGTGTGTGTTTATGTTTAGGTGTCTGTGTGTGAGTATGTATCTGTGTGTATGAGATTAAGGTGTTCAGCTAAGAGGAAAGGCGAGACAGTAAGCTGCACATTGCACATAAACAGCTGATAATCAGTAGCACATAAACTGACCAAACTGGTCGATGGATTTGACCCCATCAATCTGCGGAACTGGAGGAAGGGCCTCATACGGAGCTGTAGAGAACAAGGAGAACATATTAACATCATCAAGCACAGACACGGAGAACATATTAACATCATCAAGAACAGACACGAAGAACATATTAACATCATCAAGCACAGACATACTACAACAGACAATTAATTGGATATTTAATTATATAAATTGTAAGGCTGGCATGTAGAAAATTATCACTGCAGAAAGTTATTAATGATCAAAATATAGCATTATAGTTATGTACTGTAATTCTAACAAAATAAATAGATGGATAGATAGATAGATAGAAAGAAAGATAGATAGATAGATAGATAGATAGATAGATAGATAGATAGATAGATAGATAGATACTTTATTTATCCCACATTTGGGATAAATATTATTCAATTAAATGGTGTTTTCATACTGTATTACTATGGCTGTTTTCTGAACTGATCATTCTGAGTGACGGGCATTAAAATGGAACTTATGAGGCTGATGCTGTGCACAGTAGCTAAGAGCAGTTGTGGTACCTAAAGGATGCTGTGTACAGTAGTTAAGAGCAGTTGTGGTACCTAAAGGACGCTGTGTACAGTAGCTAAAGATGGATGTCAAAAGGATGCTGTGTACAGTACCTAAAGATGGATGTCAAAAGGATGCTGTGTACAGTACCTAAGGATGGATGTCTAAAGGATGCTGTGTACAGTACCTAAAGGTTCCACCGACTTGCCATCCGTGATGGGGCCCATGGGGAGAGTTTCATACGGCAAAGCTGGGTTTCCTAGGAGACATCGCCAAGGCAACAACCATCAGATACACAACGAAAGAGTGGGCAGTTTGAGAGGAGAACAGGGCAAGAGTGCACTTCACAAATTTGAGGGAACCAGGGAAACAGCAGGGGAATGGACAGATGCATGGATGGATGGGTGGAATTTGTGATGGAATGAATGGATGAATTATTGGTAGAATGGATGAATGAATGAATGGGTGAATAGACGAATGGATGGGTAGTTGGATGGACCGGAGAATGAATGACAAACTCACCATACTTTCCTGACTTGGCATCGCCTCCCAGGGAGATGGTTTCTGGAGAGTAGTGGCCCTCTGGTGCACCTATGCATAAAGTAAACAACATGTAAACATATAAACAAACAAATAAACACAGAGATATACAAATATACACCTTCATCATATGGTTCCACTCACCATACTGACCATCAGGTTGGCCTTGAGGCCCAGGTGCTTCATAAGGCAGTTCCCCTAAAGACATTTAAATACCATAGATACCACATTAAATACCATAGAAACCACATTAAATACCATACAAACCACATACAAACCACATTAAATACCATACAAACCACATTAAATACCATACAAGCCACATTAAATACCATACAAGCCACATACAAACCACATTAAATAAAATACAAACCACCTTAAAACGGCATACCACATTAACACTAATTTATATGACTAGACTTACAGTACATACACAAACTCATGTACTACAACAGGCAATAAAGCTACTGCTGTTTTTGTAGTAATGTGATACTGCAGCATCACATTCATGTTTATGGTGTGTGTACATAAGCCTGATGTCTATGGTGTGTGTACATAAGCCTGATGTCTATGGTGTGTGTACATAAGTCTGATGTCTATGGTGTGTGTACATAAGTCTGATGTCTATGGTGTGTGTACATAAGTCTGATGTGGCATCACATTCATGTCTATGGTGTGTGTACATAAGCCTGATGTCTATGGTGTGTGTACATAAGTCTGATGTCTATGGTGTGTGTACATAAGTCTGATGTCTATGGTGTGTGTACATAAGTCTCTCTCTCCTTCTCTCTCTCCATCGCTCTCTCTCTCCTTCTCCATCGCTCTCTCTCTCTTCTTCTCCATCTCTCTCTCTCTCCTTCTCCATCTCTCTCTCTCTCTCTCCATCGCTCTCTCTCTCCTTCTCCATCTCTCTCTCTCTCCTTCTCCATCTCTCTCTCTCTCTCTCCATCTCTCTCTCTCTCCTTCTCCATCTCTCTCTCTCTCCTTCTCCATCTCTCTCTCTCTCTCTCCATCGCTCTCTCTCTCCTTCTCCATCTCTCTCTCTCTCCTTCTCCATCTCTCTCTCTCTCTCCATCGCTCTCTCTCTCCTTCTCCATCTCTCTCTCTCTCCTTCTCCATCTCTCTCTCTCTCTTTCCATCTCTCTCTCTCTCCTTCTCCATCTCTCTCTCTCTCCTTCTCCATCTCTCTCTCTCTCTCTCCATCGCTCTCTCTCTCCTTCTCCATCTCTCTCTCTCTCCTTCTCCATCTCTCTCTCTCTCTCTCCATCACTCTCTCTCTCCTTCTCCATCGCTCTCTCTCCTTCTCCATCGCTCTCTCTCTCCTTCTCTCTCTCCTTCCCACAGGATGTCCTGTGTAAAAGTCCTGCTGCAGATGTTTGTGTTTAGTCTGAGAGGATCTCAGCGCAGTAGTCCCAGCTCACCGTATCTCCCTGCTGATCTGGCATCTAGTGGCTGACCACCGTAAGGTGTGTGTGTGTGTGTGTGTGTGTGTGTGTGTGTGTGTGTCTTTCTCTCTGCAGTCGGCTGAGCTCACGTATTTCCCTACAGATCTGGCATCCAATAGCTAACCACTGTACAAGGTTTGTGTGTGTGTGTGAGTGTGTGTGTGTGTGTGCTCGTGCGTGTGTGCGTGTGTGTGTGTGTGTGTGTGTGTGTGTGTGTGTGTGTGTGTGTGTGTGTGTCTGTGTTCATGTGCGTATGTGTGTGTGTGTATATACTGTACTGTATATGTGTGTATGTCTACAGTAGGCCAAGCTCACCATATTTCCCAGCTGATTTAGCGTCCAGTGGCGGACCACCGTATGGTAAACCTCCTTCAGCCGCAGAGAGGGAGAGACACAGAGAGATCAATTAAAGCAGGTTTTCAATTTAATATGTAATATTTATGTTTGATATATGTGGTTTAGATCCACATTATGTAATATTTATGTTTGATATATGTGGTTTATTTCCACATTATGTAATATTTATGTTTGATATATGTGGTTTAGTTCCACGTTATGTAATATTTATGTTTGATATATGTGGTTTATTTCCACGTTATGTAATATTTATGTTTGATATATGTGGTTTAGTTCCACGTTATGTAATTTTTATGTTTGATATAAGTGGTTTATTTCCATTATAGATAGATGAATGGGTGGATGGATGATATATGCACAGAAGGATAGACAGATAGATGGCATGGACGGACGGATGGATAATGAATGGAGAGAAAGATAGATGCCTGGACAGAGTGATAGATAATCTCTAAAGGGCCGTTCACAGCTGGAATGATAACTATAATCATAACTATAACAATCATGATAACTATAATCATAACTATAATGATAACTATAACAATAATGATAACTATAATCATAACTATAACAATCATGATAACTATAATCATAACTATAATCATAACTATAATCATAACTATAACAATAATGATAAAAGCGCCCACACTAACCAACGATAAACGATAAGTCTCTCCTTGTGTTAATGAATGTGATGGCTAAAATGGGTTCTTATTGGCTGTTAGCTTTGTATCGTTCTCAAAATCGCTCTGAAAGTGATCCCCAACGATATCGTGGGGGCCCTTAAATACCGTATTCGGCGTGTGAGCGGCCCTTAAAGGAGAATTCCGGTGTGATTTTGACCTAAAGTGTTTTGAAACATGATACCGAGTGTGAACGTATGTCTCATAGCCCATCTCGGCTTGTCCCCTGCACTCCGAAATCTGGCGCTAGTTAGCCGATGCTACCAACAAGGCGGTCAATGGTGGTGCCTCGGCATCGGCATAGCCATGCAAATAAATCACTGTTTTACACCATTTACGAGGCTCAATGTATCTCCACACTTCATTGGTAGACTTCCGAGGGCCCTGACATTTAAAACGAGACATTGAGAACTTTGAAAAAGCACTGGTAGTTTACTTACAAGACGATTTATACAGACAGTATCTTCACGAAGTTTAGCGTTTGCAGCCATCTTGAATTTAGTCACGATAAGTCGAGCGACGAGTAAGAATGAACAGGTATGATAAGGGATCAGATTCCAAAAATAATTCTGTGGAAATGCATGGATTACAGTTTCTTCCAGTAGCAGCAACTGGAATCCATGCATTTCCACTAAATTCAAGATGGCTGCAAACGCTAAACTTCGAGAAGATACTGTCTGTATAAATCGTCTTGTAAGTAAACTACCAGTGCTTTTTCAAAGTTCTCAATGTCTCGTTTTAAATGTCAGGGTCCCGGAAGTCTACCAATGAAGTGTGGAGATACATTGAGCCTCGTAAATGGTGTAAAACAGTGATTTATTTGCATGGCTATGCCGATGCCGAGGCACCACCATTGACCGCCTTGTTGGTAGCATCGGCTAACTAGCGCCAGATTTCGGAGTGCAGGGGAAAAGCCGAGATGGGCTATGAGACATACGTTCACACTCGGTATCATGTTTCAAAACACTTTAGGTCAAAATCACACCGGAATTCTCCTTTAAATACCGTATTTGGCGTGTGAGCGTCCCTTAAATACTGTATTCGGCGTGTAAGCGGCCCTTAAACACCGTATTTGGCGTGTGAGCGGCCCTTAAATACCGTATTTGGCGTGTGAGCGGCGTGTGAGCGGCCCTTAAATACCGTATTTGGCGTGTAAGCGGCCCTTAAATACCGTATCTGGCGTGTGAGCGGCCCTTAAATACCGTATTTGGCGGCAGATTTCCCGTCCCCTCCCAGGCCCGCGGGTTGGCCTCCATACGGGAGTCCTCCGAGTCCTGAGGACACAAACAGGACACACTCATCATCGCACCGCAATGTACAGCCATATATGGACATTGGACACAGACAGATATCACGCGTCGTGTACACAATATATACATGTACATTCAACATAGATGTCCAATATCTAATTATGAAATGGATTCAATTCATTTTTCATTTACATAAGTATTCAGACCCTTTGTTATGATGCTTGCAATTGAGCTCTGGTGCATCCTACTTCTATCAATGGTCCTTGAGATGCTTCTACAACATTTTTTGTATAATTGTAATATATTTGCTGTTGAACTCACCATACTTGGCTCCAGATTTTCCATGGGATCCTAATCCAAGGGGTTGAGATTCGTATGGCAGAGCTGGGCCTCCTGTGGCACAGAGGGGTGATGTTAGAATGAAGAAATGAAGAAATGGTCAAACTGATGGACACACACACACACACACACACACACACACACACACACACATACACACAATAATATTGGAGTGCAGAAGCTCAGTAGATCAAGTTTTTCGAGTGAGACTCACCATATCCATATTTACCAGCTGATTTAGCATCATATGGCTGTGCAACATAGGGCATATTAGCTCCTAAGAGACAGAGAAAGGGAATTAAACACAAACACAATTAAACACACACACACACACACACACACACACACACACACACACACACACACCTTAGACATGAAATCAAGCAAGCAAACTTGGCAGAACAAATGCATTTGAAGATATTGATAAAACAAGCAATGTAATCACATGCACTTTAATGCTTTACCCTGTAAGACCAGATCTTGTACTATATAACAATTATTATAAACACACACACACACACACACACACACACACACACACACACACACACACACACACACACACACACAGGGCCACAGCCTACCATATTTCCCTGAGGGGTCTGGACCCAGTCCCATGGGTGAACCCCCAAAAGACAAACCCCCAATGCCTGAGAGAGAGCAGGAGAGAGAGTGCATGAGAGCAAGCAATGGAGAGAGAGAGAGGTGGAGAGAGAGGGAAAGGTGGATAGTGCATGACAACAAGCAATGGAGAGAGAGAGAGGTGGAGAGAGAGGGAAAGGTGGATAGTGCATGACAACAAGCAATGGTAGAGGGAGAGGTGGAGAGGTAGAGAGTGCATGTGAGCAAGCACTGGAGATAAAGAGAGTAATGGTGATGGTCATGTGATGATGTGGTGATATGATGGTGATGATGTGGTGATGGTCATGTGATGATGTGGTGATAGTCATGTGATGATGTGGTGATGATGTGGTGATGGTCATGTGATGATGTGGTGATATGATGGTGATGATGTGGTGATGGTCATGTGATGATGTGGTGATATGATGGTGATGATGTGGTGATATGATGGTGATGATGTGGTGGTGATGATGTGGTGATATGATGGTGATGATGTGGTGATATGATGGTGATGATGTGGTGATGATGAGGTGATGGTCATGTGATGGTGATGAGGTGATGGTCATGTGATCGTGATGGTGATGATGAGGTGATGGTCATGTGATGGTGATGATGTGGTGATGTGATGGTGATGATGTGATGATGGTCATGTGATGTGAGATGGTGATGTGAGATGGTGATGTGAGATGGTGATGTGAGATGTGAGATGGTGATGTGAGATGGTGATGTAAGATGTGAGATGGTGATGTGAGATGGTGATGTGAGATGGTGATGTGAGATGTGAGATGGTGATGTAAGATGTGAGATGGTGATGTGAGATGGTGATGTGAGATGTGAGATGGTGATGTGAAATGGTAATGTGAGATGTGAGATGTGAGATGGTGATGTGAGATGGAAATGTGAGATGGTGATGTAAGATGTGAGATGGTGATGTGAGATGGTGATGTAAGATGTGAGATGGTGATGTGAGATGGTGATGTAAGATGTGAGATGGTGATGTGAGATGTGAGATGGTGATGTGATATGTGAGATGTGAGATGGTGATGTGAGATGTGAGATGTTGATGTGAAATATTGATGTGAGATGGTGATGTGAGATGTGAGATGGTGATGTGATATGTGAGATGTGAGATGGTGATGTGAGATGTGAGATGGTGATGTAAGATGTGAGATGGTGATGTGAGATGGTGATGTGAGATGTGAGATGGTGATGTGAGATGTGAGATGGAAATGTGAGATGGTGATGTAAGATGTGAGATGGTGATGTGAGATGGTGATGTGAGATGGTGATGTAAGATGTGAGATGGTGATGTGAGATGTGAGATGGTGATGTGTGATGTGAGATGGTGATGTGATATGTGAGATGGTGATGTGAGATGTGAGATGTTGATGTGAAATGTTGATGTGAGATGTGAGATGGTGATGTGATATGTGAGATGTGAGATGGTGATGTAAGATGTGAGATGTTGATGTGAGATGGTGATGTGAGATGTGAGATGGTGATGTGAGATGGTGATCTATGAGTTGCTCAGTGAAGCTGCTATTGCTGCTGCTGTGGCTGAAGCCGTCTTCTCGTTAGAGCACAAAGCCGTGTGAGCAGCCTCTCTGGCTTCATGTCTTCTCTTCTGCTTCTTCTCTTTTAAACACATACACTCACAGAGAAAAGGAGCCTCTTAGGCGCAGTGTAAAATCCAGAAGGTATTCATGGATTTCATTTTTGTTTCAAAAGGAGGAGGTTCGGTCTAGATTGTCATGACATTGACATCAGGAGCACCGCACTGTTTTTGAGGATCATACAGATTCTGAAACAATGTCTACACATAACCCTTTATACTGAGTAGAACAGGGTTCTGAGTAGAACATTTCAGACATCTTCTGTTAGGAAAAAGCTAAACGTGGTCCTTTTCTCTGTGAGCGTATGCTCCAAAAGCTAATCTCTTTACCTTCCATATCAGGTTCGTAAGGCTCACCATACTTCATCTGCGACTTCCCCTCTCCTCCATAGCCCATTGGCTGGCCCCCATACGGAAGTCCACCTATCAGAGAGTAGGAGTCAAGGTCAGGTGGGTCAAGACAAACATCCATGCAGACATACAATGACTGAAAACCTAATATGCAACAAGTTATATGCCAAGCATGACTTCTGCCATCCTTATACCAGAAGACTTCGAAAAGATCTGGAAAAGATTTTTGAAAGACTACAGTCTCAGACCCTCTCACATCTAAAGACAAGTCATAGAGTTTTTAAGTCACAGACTAGTCAAAGACTATGACTAGACTATTTTGCAACGACTTGGGATCTTGCAGGGTTACTATTTACAAGGCTGCAACTAGATTCTTTTAAATTGTTTCCCATTGTGCACTAGATATCAGCAGGATCTCAAACGATAGTTTACTCATATCAAAGTCATATTTTCGTGTTTCGCCAGCATTGTTTCATGTGTCACATCCCTAGCCAATATAGAGTTGTTCAGCCACATGGAATAGCCGACTAATAATTTATAATGTGCAAAATAACAAATAATCATGTAGGCTACAGCTGTCACCTACTTTCGCCTCTTCTTGTTTGGTGTTGGAGAGAAGTCACTAGGCCCTTACACACTGCCAAAATCCCCGCAAAATTATGTACCAAATTCACAGAACGCCTGTCCTTTTTTACATAGACCGAGGCGGAACGGCGGGACGAAGTGTCTCACCAAATTTACTACCAAGCACCCTAGACATTTTGCCGAATCGATAAGTTCCGGCACCAGTGTGAATGCGTTAAGGTGGAAAGGGGAATCTGGGCGGGCATTTCGAAGCTATGTCCAGCCCACCACAGGAGATTTCAAATAAATCTAACTGATCAAAAGCAGCAATAGCAGAGACAGCACATTATGACAATCTTTAAATTCACAATGTCTCCAGTCATTTAATGCCTGCTAGAGTTGACTGTAGCTCGGAATGCAATCGGTTGCCATAATAGGCTATTCTAAAATCCAGCGATAAAACAAAGCATGAACTCATGAGTGTCTGTCTGCCCTATCCTCTGATTTTAATGTTTACAGATATCTTGGCAATATTTGTAACATTTATTTTGTATTTGGCCTGTTATAAAATCATGTATTGAACAATTTAAACACATTGTGAACCCCAAAGTTGGAGACATGCATATAGACATTGCAAAAACCGGATTATATAGTCGGCGACTATATTTTCAAAGTTGTAATGAAATCATGGAAGTTTTACTGGAGTCGCGGTGCGCTCCCGTCAACTAGATCGCTTAGTGTAAGGTGCCAATCGTAGCATTTTAAGTCAGTCCGATTCAGTCTTTTTCTAGTCTCGCCGTTACGACAATAAAACATGTTTGATATTATCGCAAGTCTTTTAGTCGTGGCTCATGCAATAGAGACGTGAATATAGAGACCAATAGTGAAATCGCTCGATAATCATATGGTGTAAGGCCGGCATTAGAAGATGTGTTAACGATTTTTACTTCCATAAGATTTTTCGCAGCCCAAAGATACACTGCAGTGCTTTCTATCTTTATTTTTAAATATTTTCTATATTTTTTTTGTTATTGTTATTTGTTGTGTTGTTGTTAATGTTATTTATTTTGGTGGATGATTTGTACCGTAAGCTCCTCCAGATTTCCCATCAGGCCCAAGGCCAGCAGTCTGGGGCTCCATGGGGAACTGACTATTTCCTGTCACACACACACACACACACACACATACAAACACACACACACGCACACAAAGCATCAATACAAGGAACATTTAAATTAAATTATACCAGCTAATATGATTACATTAATACAAACAAACATTTAAACATACAGTATAACAGCCATTATGATTACCTACATTGATTACAATGAAAACATTAAAACCATATAGACTGCACTGTGCTCCCAGAGCTCTCAAGACGGCCAGCAATGCTACCGGGTTGGTCTGTTAATGTCATCATGCTGTGCGCTCTTCACGCCAAGAGAGTCATCATTGCCCATGGACTTTTACGCAGGTTAAATTTAACCAATGGACTAATTTAACATGATTTTTTTGTAATTGTTTATGTTATGTTTTACTATTTTTCACTGTGTGCATAACACCATGCACTCTCAAAATAGGTACAGTTAACACCACAAAACCACTACAATAACTGGATACTTTATTTACTGTAAACACACCATCAAGTCCAGCGGGGACGATTGGTGCTCCGTTGTAGGGGAGTTTTCCTGCTCCTGCAGCCCAAAGCAGAACGGTGAGACAAGGTAAATAGGGCTCGTGAGTTATGAGTCCAATTCTTGCATCCTCCACAGGTCATGCAACTCGGCCACTCTGACATGTTTACGCAATAACTCAGTCAACTCTTGCAGAGTCCAGGAAAATATTATGTTAAAACGCTCCAGTGTGAAAAAATCCAACATATACAGTATAAAGTATAATAAAGTATATATAAGTAAGTATATATACTCTTTTGATCCCGTGAGGGAAATTTGGTCTCTGCATTTATCCCAATCCGTGAATTAGTGAAACACACACAGCACACAGTGTACACACAGTGAGGTGAAGCACACACTAATCGCGGCGCAGTGAGCTGCCTGCATCAACAGCGGCGCTCGGGGAGCAGTGAGGGATTAGGTGCCTTGCTCAAGGGCACTTCAGCCGCGGCCCACTGGTCGGGGCTCGAACCGGCAACCCTCCGGTTACAAGTCCAGAGTGCTAAACAGTAGGCCACGGCTTGGAAAACAAAATAATAAAAAAATATTTATGAAAATTCATATAATCATATATATGAAAATGGAGGATATAGTGTTTTGCAACCAAACTCTTCATATATATAGGTAAACCATAACTGTTACCTCCAGGTTTTCACTTATACTGGAAGATGACCACAGATGGTCAACACAGAGTCAAGACTAGTGTGATAGAAACCACAGAATGATACACAAACTATGCTGCCCAAAAGCTGCCATCTTTGCCCATATTAGGAGATCAGGGTCAGGGTACCATGTTTGCCCATGCGAACACATGTCCGGATCTCCTTATGTGGGCAAAGATGGCAGCTATTTGTTGGCGGACTTAAGAGGTCTATTGTCCATATTGTCCAAATTTCC
This sequence comes from Alosa pseudoharengus, assembly GCF_046254945.1. NCBI lineage: Eukaryota > Metazoa > Chordata > Actinopteri > Clupeiformes > Clupeidae > Alosa > Alosa pseudoharengus. The sequence goes on along the minus strand of NW_027468674.1, from coordinate 8,292,308 downwards.
CTCACAGGATCAAGGATTCTTATATTGTGTTTACATGTACTGTAAATCTGTTTATGTGATTTTTATATTGTTTTTACATGTACTGTAAATCTGTTTTGTTTGTTGTGTCACTGGCTTGTGTCGCTGTTTTTTTGGTCTGTCTAGTCCATATGTCTTTCTTCTAAGTTATTCTGTCCTTATTAGTCTGTCTTGTCATCAATGTTTCTGTGCAACTTGTGTATCTGTTGCCCCAGGGCTCCCTTGTAAAAGAGATTTGAATATCTCAATGGGACATCACCTGGTAAAATAAAGGATAAATAATAAAAAATAATAAAACACAGGTGGCGCTTGCATGACCCACCATATTTCCCAGCTGCAGGGTCCACTGCTGGTTCGGCCGCCGGTCCCGAGATGTCTCCTGCTCCCGCTGAAACGACACACAGGATTCAGCCATTTACAGGCTCACAGGCTGGAGCAGCGCACAGTGCTTTACAAATGTCCTTTAGATAAGTAGATTTGTCAACCGATTCACTGATTGCAAAATTGAAATGGACCATTCAAACTCACCCGATTTGCCCTCTCCTCCAAGATAGTCAGCACCTGCTGGCATACAAAATATAAATGTTGAATCTGACCTAGAGCTAAATAACTTAATATCTGAACATGAAAAATGTATCTATACTAAAATGCTGCACAGAATAATTTACACACTAGTGCTCCCTGGTGGTTAGAGCAGGCTAGTGCTGTCTGAACCAACATCCACATTTACTCTACACTGTCAGCTTGATGTTCACCTTCTATCTTTTTAAACTACCCATGACAAACTAAAAACAGGTTCTTGTTTGTACTGTTTGTTTTTTTTCTTCAAGGTAAATGTGTGCTGACTGAGAGGACTGTTCTTACCAGGACCGTAACCTGGGTAAGCAAGGGGCGCAAATCCATTTCCATAGCCTGACCGTACAACAGAGAAAGTGGAGAGAATTAATATGGTTGAAAACACAAATTTGTTTCATGCTACCATGTGATTGGCTGAGCCGATTCTTACCTGGCTTTCCTTTTGTGGCCTCTCCCATCCCAGCTGGAGCTGAAAATAAACAACAAAAGCAAAGGGGATGTACAACCAACCAATCACAGACATGCTGTGCACAGTTTGTCAACAATAATAACATCCCACTACACACAGTCAAGTTCAGTTACATGCTGTCATGTCTATGTTTCTTAGCAGACATTGTTTTCCCCAAGCTGTCATATACAGTACACATGTCACATAACAGTGGTAAGGTATCCTGAATTTGGACTGCTGTACCCATTTTAAAAGCTTGATGTCAGATAGATATGTGGAGTCCTCCAAGCCATTACAATAACCAGCCCAAGTAGATCGCTTTGTGGACTCACCCATGCCATTACCATAGTCAGCACCAGGATACGGGCCCTGTCCATTCCCATAACCTACAAAAAACACCACCACACAGAGAATGACTTAAACAATGTACATAAACGAGCATTGGAAGATGGTGCTTTTGACATTATGTCAAAGCGGTTGCTTATTCCAATGATATCTGAATCTGAATGTTTTAAACGGGAAGTCCTGTGAATAACACTTCTACAAAAAAGAAGGTGAAGAGAGATGAGACAGGACGCTGGTGGTGAACTATTCTTACCAGCCTTCTTTGGCTTCCCACCATATCCAGGGGCTGAAAGGCCAAAATATGAGCATCAGATTTTAATTTGAGGCCATTGTTAAACTCTAGTTTTACAACAGGGAAAGCTGAGAGAGATTTGAGACATACATCAAGGATTGCATTTAGTGCCTTGTCAAAAGGGGATATAGTTTTATTTTCTCCCTCATGTCTTGAAAGAACAGGTGTGTATCTTACCTGGTCCGTAGCCATTGCTCAGTCCACCTGAAGGGTATCCGCCAGCTCCAGCACCGTAAACTGTGGACAGCAACACACCTAGCGTCAGTACTCATCAACACACCTAGCGTCAGCACTCATCAGAGCAGTAACACATCTAGCGTCAGTACTCATTAGATCAGAGCAGCAACACACCTAGCGTCGGTACTCATCAACACACCTAGCATCAGTACTCATCAACATACCTAGCGTCAGTACTCAGCACTCATCAGAGCAGCAACACACCTAGCGTCTGTACTCATGAGAGCAGAGCAGCAACACACCTAGTGTCAGTACTCATCAGATCAGAGCAGCAACACACCTAGCGTCAGTACTCATTAGATCAGAGCAGCAACACACCTAGCATCGGTACTCATCAACACACCTAGCGTCAGTACTCAGCACTCATCAGAGCAGCAACACACCTAGCGTCAGTACTCATGAGAGCAGAGCAGCAACACACCTAGTGTCAGTACTCATCAGATCAGAGCAGCAACACACCTAGCGTCAGTACTCATCAACACACCTAGCATCAGTACTCATCAACACACCTAGCGTCAGTACTCATCAACACACCTTGCGTCAGTACTCAGCACTCATCAGAGCAGCAACACACCTAGCGTCAGTACTCATCATTCATCAGAGCAGCAACACACATAGCGTCAGTACTCATGAGAGCAGAGCAGCAACACACCTAGCGTCAGTACTCATAAACACACCTAGCGTCAGTACTCAGCACTCATCAGAGCAGCAACACACCTAGCGTCAGTACTCATGAGAGCAGAGCAGCAACACACCTAGTGTCAGTACTCATCAGATCAGAGCAGCAACACACCTAGCGTCAGTACTCATCAACACACCTAGCATCAGTACTCATCAACACACCTAGCGTCAGTACTCATCAACACACCTTGCGTCAGTACTCAGCACTCATCAGAGCAGCAACACACCTAGCGTCAGTACTCATCATTCATCAGAGCAGCAACACACCTAGCGTCAGTAATCATCACTCATCAGAGCAGCAACACACCTAGCATCAGTAGTCATCAGAGAAGCAACACACCTAGCCTCAGTACTCATCAGAGCAACACACCTAACGCCAGTACTCATCAGAGCAGCAACACACCTAGTGTCAGTACTCATCAGAGCAGCAACACACCTAGCATCAGTACTCATCAGAGCAGCAACACACCTAGTGTCAGTACTCATCACTCATCAGAGCAGCAACACACCTAGCGTCAGTACTCATCACTCATCAGAGTAGCAACACACATAGCGTCAGTAATCATCACTCATCAGAGCAACACACCTAGCGTCAGTACTCATCAGAGCAACACACCTAGCGTCAGTATTCATCAGAGCAACACACCTAGCGTCAGTACTCATCAGAGCAGCAACACACCTAGCGTCAGTACTCATCAACACACCTAGGGTCAGTACTCATCAACACACCTAGCCTCATCACTCATCAGAGCAGCAACAACAACCACAGCACAACACTCAGCAATACTAATTAACTGGCAATCAGGCGAGTATATACACCAAGGGCCCTAATTTCATTGCTGGGCAACTTGCAACAAGAAAAGCAAAGAGCAAAATAATTTAGCGACCACAAGCGGCCTCTAACCCTACCCTTCTTTTTGTAAAGCAAAGACATTGGGTATCTTGGAAGGTAATATATAAAACGAAGTTATTATTATTATTATTATTATTATTACAAGCAACATCCTAAGTTTAAACATGGGTAGGTCAACGCCATGCTACCACATGCCACAGGAACGCGTATAGTAAATGGCATGATGGATTATGCATGATGCTTTGCTTGTTGCCAGTCTAAGAAATGTGGTCCCTAAATGTTACAACCCTAAGTGCCCCAGCAGCAGCAGCATCAGTAGTAGCAGCAGGGCTTTACCTGGCTTAGGGGCCTTGGCTCCTCCTCCATTAGCATATCCTGCTTCTGCTCCTGCTCCATATCCTGGAAACACACACACACACACACACACGACAGCCACACACACACACACACACACGACAGCCACACACACACACACACACACACACGACAGCCACACACACACACACACACGACAGCCACACACACACATACACAACAGACAGACAGACAGACAGACACACACACACGACACACACACACACACACACACACACACACACACACACACACACACACACACACACACACACACACACACACACAATAAACAAGTTAACCCAGACATCATCAAAAGACACAGACACACACTGACACATACACGTGTGCATGCACTCAAAAACACACACACACACACACACACACACACACACACACAAAAAAAACATACAGACACAAACACACACACACACACACACACACACACACACACACACACACACAGCATTGGACTACACAACACATCTATGTTTGTATGGATGCAGAGAACACACACATAAACACTGAAAACACAAACACAACATAAAAATATACATTTAAAAATAGACATTTGGACTGAAATACATTGTTACAAAACCAGGGTTTTCCTGGTAAAGATCAATGCACTCCAGAACAGATCTTGCCTGCTGCTTCTGGCGGCATTGACCCGTTCACATAACATACATGCAAACACAAACAAACATTAGTGACCTGCATGCAAAACAATAGAACTCAATAACAAATACATTTAAAGACACATAATTAGTATCTTAGACATAGACAGATATTGGGGCTGCACAATGAATGCATTTTTAATTGAAATTTATATTTCATCAAATGCAATTACCTAATCACCAAGACTGCAATTAATCGTGCAGCTTGCAACTCTATCCCAATGGTTAATCTGGTTACATCTTTAACTTTATATGTCATCCAGCAATCAGGAGTACTGTGCTTCTCATGCACTAGGCATGTTCACCAATCAGAAGTGACCCAACCTAATGCGAAATTTGGAATATTGAACTGAAGCTTGACTTTAAAAAATGATATAGCGAACCAAATTGTAATCACATTATCTACAGTATCAGAAAAATGGCAATTAGATATTTTCCCCAAATTGTGCAGCCCTAATCTGTATATAGAGAAACTGACAGACTTTTTTACACCATGCAACAGACACACATTTACCATTAGGCTTCTGTCTGTAGCCTTTAAGCAATCCACCTAATGTTCCGTAACCTAGCGACCAGCCACAGAATAAGGGGATATTTAACACTCAAACAAACTGACATTCATCACAGGCTACTGGCACCTGTGCAATGAGGCACTGGACATAGAAATGTGACAGTGTGACAAATCAATACAGATTGAAGTATATAGAAAAGATATATACAATTTTGAAAAATACAGAGCAAAAATGGAAACAATGGATCAACACGTCCTTGAAAAAAAAAATGAAACAATATAATACAGAATCGAAATAGAATAAAATGTTTTAAGACAGATATTAGTACTCGAAAGTATAAAGACACACGGAAAAATTAACCATTGGACTAGGAGGCACTGACAAAACACATACAAATGCAAAAAAAAACATTCTTGATACGATTGACGAACAGAAGACATACACACACTCGGATTATGAAGGCAGTGATATGGAACACACTCTATCTACAACAGCATGCTGCACACATTTTCATGCCTCTGAAGAAAAGATGCATGCACGCACACACACACACACAACACATACACACACACACACACACACACACACACACACACACACACACACACACACACACACACACACACACACACACACACACACACAGAGTTATAGACCGTAAACGAACATAAACACACTGTTAGGAGTTGTAACACCACACAAACACACTGAGTTATAGACTGTAACGAACAACATGAACACGTTGTTAGGAGTTGTAATACCACAGCAACACACACACACAGACACGCAGGACACGAATACCACAACATGAACGACGCACAAGACAGTCAGGGTTTACCAGGATATGGCAGTTTAGTCCACTGTCCGTTTGGACGTCCATCTGGACCGCAGTCTGGGTGATACGAATTTCAGAGGCACACATTAATAATATGAAATGTGTGTGTTTCTGTGTGTGTGTTTGTTTGTGTGTGTGTGTGTTTAATCGTGAAATATGCATCTGTGTACGTGAATCACGCATTATTCATTGGAAATATCTAATGTCTGATGAATTGATCAATGATCCATTCATTATTTATTTATTTAAAACTGTAACACAGCAAGAACTGTACTTAGACATATCAGACGGCCATTATGAAATGAACAGTGTTTAGCAGTAGGAAGTGACTGTATATTTACCAGGCTTAGGTTTAGGAGCCTGTCCATTGTGTAAGCCAAGACCAGTGAGTTCTGAAGGACAGCAAGACACGTAAACAAGACAGCAAAAGCCCACTGACCGAGAACTCAAACGTCCCCCATTTAAGTAAACGTCCAGTGAATAACTGGGGGGTATTCCAAGTACGTGGTTTAGTGACAAACCTGGGTAAGTTAACTCAGAGTAAGTGGTAAACCTCCTACAACAAGAGCCCTATGGTATTGTTTTGTTAGGAGAATGAAGCCATACAGTTCTTCTATTAGGAGGTTTAAAACCTACTCTGAGTTAACTAACCCAGGTTTGTCACTAAACCACGTACTTGGAATACCCCCCTGGCCGCAGATTAACTATGATAACCGAGGGATAACTGTACTTATAAATCTCAAATGAGAGGACCATTACTGAAGTAAAGGGTTAGGTTAGAAGGCTGTGCTGTCACACATGGTGGTGAACACCTACCTGCAAACAGTTTGTTGACAAACAACTGTTTGGCTGTCTACAGAGGTGGTAAGTATTTTACAGTCAGAGAGATCAAGCAGAGATAATACCCATCCATGCCCCCCCCCCCCCCACACACACACACACACACACACACTGTCACTACACCCCGAGAGTGAGGCTGGGCTACAGCATGCCCCCAGAATGCAACACGTGCGTAAACACAAACAAGATAGAAAAACATACCTAGTAAACTACCAACAAACAAACAAAACAAACAAACAAATAAAACAAACAAACATGTAGGTTACTGGAGGGGAAACGTGCTGTGCTCAGTAAGGACGGAATCAACATGAGTGAAGACTCATGCAGGTACCATAAGTCCACATAGCACTTCCAGACCAAAAGTGCCAACGTGTAAAACGGAGGACCCACCACCACACCGAAGTCAGAGTGCCACGACGAATCACATCCAACACATGTGGAAGCATGCACTAAGATCGTGACGTTGCGCAACAAACTAACACACACACACCAGATTTCAACGGATGCAGCAAAAAGTGTCCAAAAAAAACAATCCACAGCAAAAAACAATCCACAATTGACTAGCCATCTACAGATGGAACTATTAAAGGACGACCAAAGTTTCCAGTCTGCCAACAAACAAGGAAACACACACACACACACACACACGTACAAACAAAGAACCAACCAACCACATACACACTCAGCATGCACACACGCACGCACACGCACACACACACACGCACGCACACACACACAAACACACACAAACACACACACACACACAAACACACACACATACACACATACACACACAAACACACACACACATACACACATACACACACAAACACACACACACACACACAAACACACACACACACACACACAAACACACACACACACACACACACTCCTTCAGTTCTTTACCAGGCGCTGCTTTAGGGCCCTGCACTTCCGTGTCCACTGGCGGGCTGTTATCAACAGGAGCTCCAGGAGTGAGCGCCCCCGTGTGGACACCTTTAGTGACTGCAGGCACGTTTTTGGGGTTCCCCGGCGGCCCCGTGTAGACACCTTTAGTGACCGCGGGCACGTTTTTGGGGTTCCCCGGCGGCCCGGGCTCAGGCCCCCCACTGGGCACCCCCTGTGGTTCGGGCACAGGCACGGGCACACTTTTGGGGGCCTGTCCCCCGGGGCCTTTGGGGCCCTTCGCCTCAGGAACCACTGGTTTCTGTTCAGGGACTGCACTTCCTGTTACATAACCTGGGAGGGGCGGGGCCAGAGGGTCATCATCCAATGGGGCAATAGTGTTTAAAATAAAGCTGGCTGGTTTAAAAACACTCTTTTACACTCATTATGTTCACACTGATTGTCAGATAAACATCTATAGCCAGATTCCCAAAGTCTGCGCTGAAAATAGTGAGTAAAATTAAATCGATCGTATCATATTTTGATGTTAAACATTCTCTCGTAATAAACTATAGATAGGTTTCATTTCAAAAGGTTATGGATTAATGCTCCTTAAAACATATTTATGATTATCATCATCATAATCAGTTTCAGTTAAAAAGAAGGAAAGGAGGGAAACCATTTACACATGAGATGACCCAACACCCACCGAGTAAGTTTACTAAACTATGTCAGTACCATGTAAAGATCATCAGCTCCAGACCAGGGGCCAACCATGCAAAATCATGCAACTAAGAGTCAATGTCAATGTTAACTATCATTCTGACAACGTGCTGAAAATAATCTATTTAGTCCACAACATGCTTGTAATCATCATCATATACAGTATATCTCTTTCAACCAACTAAAAATCACTAGAGTCAAACAGGCAGCTGCATACATCCCAGATCTCCCAATGGACATGGCAGTAGAAAGTAAAACACTAGAGCAGCCAAACTACCAATCTGAAACAACAGCCACTAATGTCTACTGCAGTCTAAAGTCTACCACAAGACAAGTATACTCAATACAAGACAAGCAGAGATATTTACAGAAACACACACACAGCTACCAGACCATTCCAGTGCATGGAATAGTGGGTGACCTTGGCTATTCTCTTAACAGTCTCTGTGTTTAACTAGACATCAACATATATATCAGGGGCCAAAGCAGGAGTGGGTAATCAGGCAACTCCCTAATAGTTGTACAGAGAGAGGTTCAGATGTCTACAAAATGATGAAGAATTTTAAGAGAACAGCCTTAGGTCCCCTCGGGTTTACTGTGCAGAGTATTTTACCCATGTTTTCTATGTCCAAGATTGGGAATCCTCCATTGGCTACAATGTTGTCAGTGCCTAAAGATCAAAATCACATTTTCACTCTGAGAAAATGTTAAGGTAATTTATTGGAAGGTCATTTATTCCCTTCAGTCATTTCTAACAGTCTAGAGAGCTTCAGTGACACAAACTATTAACCTTTTTGTTAAGTTGTTCATTCATAAAATACCTATATCTAGCAATTTCATCCAGCTGATTCAGACAGCTGACAGATATGAACCTGACTCAAAGGATTATGATAAATGATTCACTTTTCAGACCACAGATCTACAGTTCCTTTAGTCCCTCATCCTTGCTGACATGCAAGTTGTACATGGTTAGCATACACCTGCTAAAGTACATTTGATAAATCCACATATGCATGCATTAAACACACACCTGTAAAATAAACTATATAACACATAAGAAGAACAAGGTGAAGATCTCTGTCAAGGTGTTACATTTTAGATAGTGGACAGAAATGAAGAATTCCTTCTGACAAAATTTTTTTTACTGTCAATAATACAAATGTTCTCAAGGAACCATGCAGCATAGAATTGATGAGAATACTAATGTTCCGCATCACAATGCAAATAAAGCACTGCAAATGATGCTAACACTGTCATGAAATCCTCATTGCCAGCCCTTGCTAATGTTGCTAGCATTGTCATAAAATCCCCATAGCTTAACCAGTATCTCATATCGATAAGCATAACTGACTGTCTCCTGAGTGGGTCTAGCCCTGAGTTATCTGCACTCTGGGCAGCACAATAAGTGGAATTAATGTGAAATTACAAGAAAATCACAAGGATACATATTAATTTAAAACAGCTCTCTGTCTCACAGAAACAAGAGAATACTAAGATCCATGCCAGCAAAGGCAATCAGGGGCACAAGTGGTACTGCATGCTTTTACTAATTATTCTGATCTTTGCTCCCTTTTTCTGTCTAAGACCTGGTACTAGTTGTGACAATGCTGGAATTGTGTTGCTATCTTGTGGCACGCTTAACTGTGGCACTTTAGGCTTTTGGTTTTGTAGTTTTGGCACCTGAGGAAGTTGCCAAGCTACCACAGGTCTCTGAAGGTTTTCTTGTGGAGCTACAAGTGCTGATTCTGATGCTAGTGGACCTGCTACTGGACCCTGTGGCACTACTGCATCTACTTCACCTACTAGCTCCTGTCTCTTACCTTCTTGACCACCTGACTGAGGGACAACTGGTTTGGGGCCTTTTCCCTGTGGGACAACGGGAACTCCTTCAGGAGCAACTGGTTTTGGGCCCTTTCCTTGGGGGATGACAGGAACAGGTCCAGGCGTTGCAGGTTTAGGGGGTTTCCCTTGAGTAACGGCGGGAGCTGCATCCGGAGTGATGGGTTTTGGAGGTTTACCTTGAGTGACGACGGCCGGTGGTGCTGGTGACACTGGTTTTGGGCCTTTCCCTTGTGGAACAGCTGGGAGTCCGTCAATAGCAACCTTTGGTGGCTTTCCTTGAGGGGTTACTGCAGGAACTACGGGAGCGCTATCTGGGACCACTGGTTTTGGGCCTTTTCCTTGTGGAACGTAGGGAACTTGTTCAGGAGAAGCTGGCTTTGGGGGTTTTCCCTGTGGAACCACAGGAACTTGCTGAGGAACTGCTGGCTTTAGGGGTTTTCCTTGTGGAATCACAGGAACTCGTTCAGGAACTGCTGGCTTTGGTGGCTTTCCTTGTGGAATTACTGGACCAGGAGCAGGGGCCACTGGCTTTGGACCTTTTCCTTGGGGCACAACTGGCACGAAACCTTGTGGGACTGGTTTAGGTGCTTTTCCTTGTGGAATGACAGGAACAGATCCAGGTGACTCAGGTTTTGGGCCTTTCCCACCTGTGACCATAGGAGCCAGGGTCGCTGGTCCTGGTTTAGGAACTTTGTCCTGAGGAACTACCGGAACTACTCCCTTGGTGGGCTCTGGTGGGATGGGGGCTCCATGGGTTGGGACAGGTTCGGCTGGGGGGATTCCCTTTGTGTATGTTGGTACTGGGGCAGCGGTTGGCTGCACAGGACTGAGGATCTCACCCTTAATTTTTCCGCCATAACCTGGGGACCAGTGTAGAGTTATGGAAAACTGTCTGAACCATAATAACCAACACAGAGGAAGAACTCGAGAGGGTTCCCATCCATTTTCACTGACATTTCAAAAGCTTTACACAACTTATAAGGATGCATAACATTATCAATATAAAGTTTCATTAGACCATTCAAAGGACTTAATCAAATGTAAAGACCTCCAAAAACTTAAACTCAATACATTTACTGAATTTCATGACCAGGTCTGGAAAATGGGATCATAAAATGCCATGACTTTTCCTGGATTTCTATGATAATGGGAACCCCTGAGTTGAGACCAGTCGGACCAAAAGGAAGAGGGGACACGGACAGAGACTCAAGAGACAAAAGAAGGACATAAAAACATAACAAATCATGCCAGTAGACGTTCAAAAGAAGGACATAAAAACATAACAAATCATGCCAGTAGACATTCAAAAGAAGGCTTCTACAGTGTCAAATCACACAAACAAGAAAAAGAAAACACACAACATAAAAAAAAACACACTCTACACACACAGACACTGTGAGTAGGACAACACAACACATAACGGGGCAAGTTTACCAGTCATATCAACTTTAGGCAAATCTGGGCGAGCAGGAATACCAGCAGGATTTGGGCCTAAAATCACAACATTGTTTACATTCAGAATGAGAGAAGTCTAATTTTCATTGTACAGTTACAATCTGACAACAACTGACCAAACCAAAAACCGAACATCACAAATGAAAGCGTGAAACATCACACATGAGGGTGTGGACACAGATATTTTGCCCAGTGGTTTAAAGCCACATTGTCCACCAAGACACTGAGCAGCTTACCGGACTCTGGTCTTCCACTGACTTCAGTTCCTGGGGTCTTGGGTGCTCCACTTCCTCCTCCATTAGGATACCCTACGGGACCAGCACATGATGTACCACCACACATTTAAAAGACTTTTATTTTGCCCTCTCAGTCCAGGAACTTCTTCCTTATCACCCAGGTAGTAGTATAGTGACTACATGTGGTAGTATAGTGAGACAGGTGTCACTTGCGCTCAAGCCTTAACGGTGCTCACAGTCCAGGACTAAAGAGTCAGAAAAACTGGCTGGGCCACTTCAGAGAGACTGCACCCAGGGATGACTGGAGCACTCAGAGAACTTTTAAACTTTTTTTTTTTATTTAGGTGCACAAACGACTGACGTTTCGACGCACTGCGTCTTCCTCAGAGTCAAATCATACTGGTAACATTGCAGAGATAATAAAGTCCATTCTCCCCTCCCTCTCCCAAGACATTGGTTAGTAGTGAGGGGTGGGTATTAACAGCAATTAACCAGTACAAGCACTCGTAGAAAGAAAAGTAAGCATCAGATACATCATTGGTCAGTGTGAATCAGACGTGAGTCAAAATAAATCAAAATAAAATACAAATGACATAGTTAGAGAAAACAGGAAAGGCATAATTCTTCATTTAGACCATGGGGCTCAACTGTGTTGAGTGTATGGGTCCAAAACGCTTCTCTTTGAAGTAGCATTCTGATAGCGTCCCCACCTCGTTGGGGAGGCAGTATTCTGTCAATTCCCCAGAATTTCAGTGTGGCGCAAGAGCCATGATTCACCTGGATATAGTGGGGCGCTATAGCATAGTCCATGTTTTGGTTTCTTATCGCGGCTTTGAGCTCAGCAATTCTCTGTTTAAGTGGGCGTTTGGTTTGTCCCACATATAACAATCCGCAAGGACATTTCAGAATATACACCACATGGGTAGTGTTGCAATTTATAAAAGCCTTGATATTGTATCGTTTCCCAGTGTGTGGATGCGAAAAGTACTTGGTGTCGTTAGAATTGGAGCAGTGTGTGCAACGACCGCATCTGTAAAATCCCTGGGGTGGTACTGATAGCCAGGTTAACTGCTTAGGAGGACTCATAGATGTGTGTACCAGTCTATCTCTTAAGGAGCGGGATCTCCTAAATGAAATTAAGGGGGGTTCCGCACAAATGTCTTTTAAGGATGGGTCAGTTTGTAAGACGTGCCAGTGTTTTTTAATGATGTTTTTTATTTCCCCACTAACATCTGAAAGTTCCGTGGAGAAACAAAGACGCGGAGCTGAAGCACGCCTAGATTTCTCAAGGAGGCGTGACTCACGTCTGATTCACACTGACCAATGATGTATCTGATGCTTACTTTTCTTTCTACGAGTGCTTGTACTGGTTAATTGCTGTTAATACCCACCCCTCACTACTAACCAATGTCTTGGGAGAGGGAGGGGAGAATGGACTTTATTATCTCTGCAATGTTACCAGTATGATTTGACTCTGAGGAAGACGCAGCGCGTCGAAACGTCAAAAAAAATAAAAAAAAAGTTTAAAAGTTCTCTGAGTGCTCCGGTCATCCCTGGGTGCAGTCTCTCTGAAGTGGCCCAGCCAGTTTTTTTGTGGTAGTATAGTGACTAAGGAACTACATGTGAATTCATAAAAAGGTGGTAGTATAGTGACTAAGGAACTACATGTGACTTCATAAAAAGCTGGTAGTATAGTGACTAAGGAACTACATGTGACTTCATAAAAAGGTGGTAGTATAGTGACTAAGGAACTACATGTGACTTCATAAAAAGGTGGTAGTATAGTGACTAAGGAACATGGCTATCATGTACTTGTCACTAAAAGTGGGTTCGATTCCTGGCTTCCACTGCTGTGTCTTGAGCAAAGCACTTAACCCCAAGTTGCTTCAGGGAGACTGGCCCCTATAATCGGCATCTATAAGTCACCTTAAAAAGTGTCAGCTTTAATGCATAAGTAAGTAAAACGTAGGAAAGGAGAGCCCATATGTTGATTTATTTACCACCAGGTTTGGGTCCTTGTCCGGCACCAGGTCCATAACCTACACACAGGGAATGATTTGATTAATGTGATTGGCAGATAGATAGATCTATGGAATTATAACACAATAACTTCCTGTCTCTCTGGAACTAGCAAAAGTGTGATTCATCCATCTAACAATTTACTATATACAGTAATAGTATAATAAGATACAAACAGGTGTGTTATTTACCTGGCTTGGGAGCCTTGGCTCCTCCTCCAAGAGGATAGCCCCCATAGCCTATGCAACAGAATGTCCCTCATATTAATATAAAACACATACAATATTTATCCTACATGTAGGTAGAATACAGTGTGCGTGTGGGATGTCTAATGAATGTGCAGGCATGACTTACCATTGGGTCTGGCCCCATATCCATTAGGCATTCCTCCATAACCTGATAAAAGCCAATACATACAAACATCAGCAGCATCTTAAGCACATCTAGTCCGCCAAGACCAAGCATGCTACCTCACATTTACATAAATAAAGGTCTTAAACTTATTAAGAGATTCCTGTCTGAAATAACCTTCTTGTAAGGTGGAAATAATAATATTGAGATATAATTGGCACTTTACCTGGTTTAGGACCCTTTACCCCTCCTTTGTTGGGATATCCACCATAGCCTAAAGTAAACCAAAGTTTTTTTTGTTTGTTTATTGTTTCCCCGAGGTGAATGAAAGAAATGATGATTTTACACTAGGATACGCTAGGATTTTATACTAAGATGATGGATGTGAACCATTATCTGTAGTCTTTAAAGTAATTAAATCATGCATATTAGCTACCGTTGGGTTTGGCGCCCTGTCCATTTGCTGCACCTAAGGGAGTGGCATAACCTGAATACAAGACAGGAACTTTAACAATATCGCAAACAAACTGAAAAAGCATGCCAACATTTTGATGCAATTGACAGCAATCAGGTGTAAGCCTTCAAAACATGACATATTTATTCATTGTTTTTTAAAGTAATTAAATCATGAAATGTTAGCTACCGTTGGGTTTGGCTGCTTGTCCATTCGCTGCACCAGTGGGAGCGCCATAACCTGAAAACAAAACAGGATCATTAGCAATATTGCAAAAACAAAGAAAAAAACACAACAAAGCATGTCAAAATGTTGATTTAAATGTAATTGATACCAATGATATGTAAGCATTCAAAAGATGACATATTTATTTCGTTTTTGACCTTTGTTTTTTTAAAGTAAATGAATGAAATGTTAGCTACCATTGGGTTTAGCTGCTTGTCCATTAGCACCAGCAGAGGGAGCGCCATAACCTGAGGACAAGACGGGAACTTAAGCAGTGTGCTTCATCCAAGGTTTGCCTTTAAATGCTCACATTAAAAGATCTTTTCTCTACAAAAAACAAAAAGCATGTCTTGCCTGGTTTGGGGCCCTTGGGACCGCCATTGGGGTATCCAGAGCGAACACCATATCCTAAAAAAAGAGTCACATCTTAGGAGCAGAACAACAGTTTTATCTTGTTAATACAATTTCACTATTTTACCTTTTCATTTTGGTAAAATAAAATTGTAGTGCACCCTAGTTGCTATGTCAGGGCATATTTATGAATTAATTTAATTTCAATTTCAATTTAATTTCACTTATAGAGCGCCAAATCATGGCACTTTACAGAGTGTTAAACCATTCAGAGAGAGCCCATGAGTAACAGGGGCAAGGAGAAACTCCCTAGAAATTAACTAATTAACTTACTTAATAAATTAGCCCTTAACCAAGAGAAAACATTCCCCAATTTAGTGCTGAGGTTTGGCTACATAAGCACCTGCTCCATAACCTAACCGATCTTCCTTGTCAAAAAAATAAAGGCATTGTTAACGATGGGCACAAAAAAAATCATTTCCTCCTGTTCATCACATCCCATCTGTCATGTCTCTATTCTTCACACTTTGAGAACCACTGGAATACAGTACGTGTCTTCGTCAGTCTCGTTTGTCTTTGTCAACTAACTGCATAAATACAAATTACATTCATAGTCTTTTATGAGCTAATTTGTGTGTGTGTATGTGTGTGTGTGTGTGTGTGTGTGTGTGTGTGTGTGTGTGTGTGTGTGTGTGTGTGTGTATGTGTGTGCCATTATATAGGTCCACACAGGTACATACCATTAGGTCTTGCTCCGTTGCCATTGGGGATGCCGGCTCCTGCTCCATAACCTTGAAGAGAAGGATGGGGATTAGGGAGTAATGTGTGCAACAAAGACAACAGACTTGTGTCAACAGACTTATGACAACAGACTTATGTCGAACTGTTTGCTGGCAGCTGGTTACGGAACTTGTACAAAGATTTCACTAAATGGAGTGTTCATTTTTTTTAAAAACATATCACATTTTCTTCACCATCACACACTCGCTAAATTTGTAAGGAATGTATAGCCTTACCTGCTTTGGCAGCTTTAGCGCCATATCCACCACCTATTAATCACAACACAAACAGACCACATTGTAAAAGGACTTCAAATACACAATGCTTAAATGATTTACTGTGTGTACACTGAAAGCTTTAATGAAGAAGGTTTAGAGACTTACCTAAACCAAATCCAGGTCTGGGGTAGCCTCCCATACCGTTCCTGTAGCCTAGAAGAGAAATCATGAAACCATTCACCAGCTACCATGGTAGTATTACAATGTCAGCAATCTGTACATGATGCAAAATCAATAACATTCCAGTGAATTTCACTTCTAAAAATCTCTTCATATTTACCTCCGTAGGGTTGTGCTCCATAGCCATTTCCATTATAACCTGCGGACAGATTTAGCAAACCATTAAACACCATGCACAGTACATAGTACACACCAACACTAATGACTGCAGGGTGATACACAAATACTGATATGCTGACATAAATATTGATTGATGGCTTGATTGATTGATTGATTGATTGGTAGTAGTAGTAGTAACACTTTATTTGTCCCAGAAGGGCAATTATTTTGCAGAGGTAGCATGCAAGGTTACACACACACACACACACACACGCTTCCACAAGATAAGTCAAAACACAGAATTGAATTAAGTCGAAGCACAGAATTAAAAATAATAAATAGAACAAGAAGTGTATAGGGCAGAGGGTTATCTCCGTGTCCTAGAGTTAATTGATAAGTTTGTTGGTTGATTGATTGAACTCACCTCCCCTGGGTTGTGAAGCCAGCTGGGGCACTCCCATACCTCTGCCGATCCCCATGCCTGAGAAAACCACAATAAGATTATTAGTAAGATACGGGGACTGTTAATAACATATAACAACACCAATAACATATCTGAAGAAGTGGTATAGGAAAATATTCCACAGCTACTGTGGGTGGCATGATTTTAAGGGGAGTTGGCACTGATCATAAGTTCTACAAGTGCCAAACATAAGTTATTATAGCAAGGATCATATAGCCAAACGTGGAATTTCTATAACTCTACTGTACAGTACAGTACAGTGTACAGTGAGTATCGTACAACTAAAGGCATTACGGTGGTGGGTTCTAACTGAGAGTGCTCTGAGGGTCCATACCGAATGGAGGACGTCCGTAACCTTTGTATGGCTTGGCACCTGCTCCTCCATAGCCTCCTGTGAGGACAAACCACAGAAAAATCACACGTCTCTGAAAATAGTCTGAAGTAGTACCATAAAGAGCAGAGTGGCTATGCAGGAAGTGAGGAAACATACCATTCCCATTACGAGGGGCTGGGTAATAACCTGGAGAAGAACAAAACTCGTTGTTTAATTAAGTCTGATATGGATTTAAAAATGAATCAAGCACCATAAATGATATCTGCAAGAAAGTGAAAGCTATTTTCTCATTATTATAGAATATAGTATAGAATGGTATATTATAGTTTAGCCGATTATAGTATAGTATGGTATATTATAGTATAGTATATGATATTGTATAGCATAGTATAGTATAGTTTAGCATAGTATGTTATAGGGCCATTCCATGGAAAATTACATTTTTTGTAACATCCATAACGCCAATAAAATGTGATGGTATGGTATGATGTGAATGATTACATGAAATTTGAGCATTTGCTATTTTTGGCTGAAGAATGTAAATGAGAAAAAATGCACAAAAAATGAATGTTATCATTCACATCATACAAATGCCAAGGCATGTCACTGGCGTTATGGATGTGACAAAAAGTCCATTTTCCGTGGAATTGCCTTATAGTACATAATATTCTTTAAGTATAGTAAAGCATAGCACAGCACAGTATTTTGTTTTGTACCATTAGGTTTGGCTCCTTGTCCATTGCCTGCACCATAACCTGAGGACCACAGCAGAGCTTCAACAGACAACTCACCTCATCCACAACTGCTTCCATAAACCCACACTTTACATCACAGGGTCAAAGTCAAATGCAAGTAGTTCATGTGTGTGTGTTGTGTGTGTGCTGTGTGTTGTGTGTTGTGTGTATACTGAACAGGTGCAAGGCGTGGGTGTACACGGTGATGCTAACATAAGCAGCGGTACTGTAAGCAGCACACATGGGGAGTGTAAGAGCTCTTAAGCATCACAGCAAGAGAGAGTACACAACAGCGCAGCAGCAGCGGCGGCACTGACTGAGCTGGGAACTGACAACTGACCGCTTCGTCAGGCGACAGCGTCTGAAAACTGTGTGTGGGAAAACCACTGACCATGCTACAAGTCTGCAGACTTAGGGGCTGTGGGAATGTTTAAGACATAATCATGAGTCTGTCACACAGTAAGGCAGTAGAGCAATGTAAACATTGTATGTATTAGAAAGGAAACATATACATAGATATAACTTGCACTCATAACTCATGAAAGATGCTATGAATTTACATTTTAAAAGTTGAAAAATATCACAGGT
>NW_027468674.1:8266143-8268643 GCF_046254945.1 Alosa pseudoharengus | reverse complement strand
GACACACACACACACACACACACACACACACACACACACACACACACACACTAGCAGTATTGTGGTTATGTACTGTTGGGTTTAGCACCATGTCCATTAGCAGCAGCAACAGGAGCAGCTCCATAACCTGAAGAGGAGACAAGACAGATGCAATGAGCATGTTGTAGTTCCTCTAGTCGCAGTTCCTATACCCACTTTAGTTCCTACTCCGTGGTAGGGTCCTGTCCCTGCGCATAGGAACCATGACTGACGTATGTGACTAAGTAGACGTTTTATGGACTAATGCACCCCTCGGTCTCCATGCGGATGCTTTGGTCATACATAACAACACACTTTCAATTTTGGGAAAACCAGTCAACCTAACACTTTAAAGGAACACAATGCAAAATCTAATCCTTTAAAGGAACACAATGCAAAACCTAGCCCTTTAAAGGAACACAATGCAAAACCTAACCCTTTAAAGGAACACTATGCAAAACCTAACCTAGCCATTTAAAGGAACACAATGCTAAACCTAAAACTTTAAAGGAACACAATGCAAAAATGTATATCTATGGCCCTTTGCGTCATAAACTGAACTAAAAGGGTCACAAATCGTTACCAATCAACAATGTTACATGGTGCAACATCAAGCGCTCCGGGTGCAGGAATCCTTAACATCTGCTGCCCGTACTGCTGGCTACATGACTCAACCTTGTCTGAGCAATTATTGCACCTGTGAAATTTGTGTCCTTATGTAATATTTAGTCTTAATTTAGGATACAGATAAAGAAGTAAACTGTGTGTGTGTGTGTGTGTGTGTGTGTGTGTGTGTGTGTGTGTGTGTGTGTGTGTGTGTGTGTGTGTGTGATAACATGGTGCATACTTTATGAATTGGTTGGGGTGGTTCTTACCGTTTCCCTTAACGTTCCCGTTCCCCTTCACGTTCCCGTTCCCGTAGCCGTTGGCTGCCTGTGGTCCATTGGCAGCAGCAACAGGTGCAGCTCCATAACCTGAAGAGGAGATGAGATATAATGACACTGTAACACACACACACATACACAAACACACACACACACACACACACACACACACACACACACACACATAGACACGGACACACATAGACACACACACACACACACACACACACACACACATATAGACATACACACACACACACACAAACACTCTAACACACACACACACACACACACACACACACACACACACACACACATAGACACACACACACACACACACACACACACACACACACACACACACACACACACTAGCAGTATTGTGGTTATGTACTGTTGGGTTTAGCACCATGTCCATTAGCAGCAGCAACAGGAGCAGCTCCATAACCTGAAGAGGAGACAAGACAGATGCAATGAGCATGTTGTAGTTCCTCTAGTCGCAGTTCCTATACCCACTTTAGTTCCTACTCCGTGGTAGGGTCCTGTCCCTGCGCATAGGAACCATGACTGACGTATGTGACTAAGTAGACGTTTTATGGACTAATGCACCCCTCGGTCTCCATGCGGATGCTTTGGTCATACATAACAACACACTTTCAATTTTGGGAAAACCAGTCAACCTAACACTTTAAAGGAACACAATGCAAAATCTAATCCTTTAAAGGAACACAATGCAAAACCTAGCCCTTTAAAGGAACACAATGCAAAACCTAACCCTTTAAAGGAACACTATGCAAAACCTAACCTAGCCATTTAACTCTTTCCCGACAGGGCCAAAATAGGCCAAAAATTACTCCTTTGATATTTCATTCTGCTGTGGGTGACCTAAGCATATCTCAAAGAAACCATCCATTTTCTCTTGAAGTCAGATAGTTAGGCTACACAAATATATGTTTGACATGACAATTATGTATTATTTATATATGCTAATTAGCATAAATTAGCATAACATTTGCATATTCCGGGCACATTTTTTGAGTTTGTGAAGTTCTACAGCTTCAACACAACATGTTATAAAAAAAGTGAAATAGCAGAAAGTTGCATTTACCTGTTGGCTAAATAAATACCAAGTTTGGTAGCAATTGGGTGAAAGGAACTCTAAATAACTCATTTTGAAATTATGTATACAGACGAGCCTAAATAACCATTATATAGTTTTATTATCAAAATTAGTTGCAATATCACATTTGTATCAAAAAAATAACTTACAATTTCATCTCATACATATTATTTTGGTTAATAATCATGTTTTTTTTTTTGGTCAATGTGTAATAATCATGTTAACACAGTTTAGACTGTTAAAACAGATGAACAGTTAAAATGACCCAACAGAGTCAGTGTTGCTGAAAATGACCCAACAGATTCAGATACCTCCCACACGGAGTTACACTACAGATTTGGCCCCTACCCTCTCACACCACACAGTTTCATATCACTAGACAACATGGGCATATGTACTTTAAAAAAAAGATGAACAGTATGTCATTACTACCACTGAACCTCGGTCGATTGTCATTACTCGCCATGTTGAAATATCG
>NW_027468674.1:8223643-8256143 GCF_046254945.1 Alosa pseudoharengus | reverse complement strand
CACACACACACACACACACACAATGTATGCTTATATTGTTGCTTCAACATGCCTTATTCAACATGCGGTCAGAGAGCTCTCAGATATGCCAGTATACACACTCTCACATGTGCCCTGCTCTCTCGCTTATGTGATGCTACACACACACACACACACAGCTACCAACAATACTTGTTCATTCACCTGTATGATTACACATACACACACACCATGTAGCACATCTGCACACACCCTGCAACACACCTGCACACACACACTCGCACACACACACACACACACACACACACACACACACACACACACACACACACACACACACACACACACCTGTGCCTCCCTGCAGAGTGACCTGAGCCAGCCATAGCACCAGTGCCGTCTGCAGCACCGTCCGTCCCGACATCTTCAACGCTGACCCGACCAGGAAGAGGGGGATGAGAGTAGCGCAGCGAAAAAGAAGAGAAGAAAAGAAATGTAAAAAAAACCAAAGTAGACCCACAGGACCACAGAGGGGTTATCAGTGCACAGACAGCAGGCACGACCAGCGCTCACTCAGGGTTCTTATACCCTCCTGCCCCCCAGCCCCCCGTCTTCTGCCCTCCTGCAACCCCCTAACTCTGCCTCCCCCCCATTCCACTTCTCTATTCTACCCTCTATTGGTCACTCTCAAAGGCCCTCCTCTTTCAGTGCGAACCCCCCCCCCACACACACACACACACACCCACACCTCTCTATTCTGAAACTTTGCCCCAATTGCCCCCCTTCCACTCCATTCCAGGTCTGGGAGTACACACTGGAGCTGAATAACGGGGCACTTAAAGTACATTAACACTTACCCTCGGAGTCTGGTGTGTGTGTGTGTGTGTGTGTGTGTGCACGTGTGTGTGTGTAGGCTGGGATCAGACACTGATTGATAGGCTCCACATGTGCTGCTGTTGGTGCGGAGACTCTGCTGATGGAGAAGAGACAGAAGAGTTATCACAGTGACCCCCCCCCCCCCCCCACACCCAAGAGGTTTATTAGTGTCCCAGAGTTTATGCTCCGCAGGTTGCTAATGAGGTGCCTCAGTCCTTAGTGTTGCTACAGACCTATAGGGCTTTCATTTGTATGACACACAATGAGCCAGGTTATAATAATAATTTTTTTTTTTAATTTAATTTTTTTTTTTATATATAGCGCCTTTAAAGCGCCTTTACACCCAAGGTTGCTTATGAGTTAATACCACTTTGCACAAAGTAAAGCAAATGTTATTATTAGGCAAAGCCATTTTGCTCATTTAATACAGCGTGTATGAATTTACAGTAAGCATGAACATACTTGTTATTCCTCTAAATGCCAAACCATTTACATTTACATGTATTAATTTATTCAGCACTCTTATCCTCTAGTAATAGTATTAACACGCAGTAGCAATTCCTAGCTAAAGTCTCCTCTGCACAGTAGCTTGAATGTTCTCTTGCTGTAAGTTGCTTTGGATAAAAGTGTCCGTTCAGTGAACAAATGTAGATGATTTAGTAGACGCTTTTATCGAAAATGACTTACAAAAATGAGGAATAACATCCAAGCTACAATGCAGAGGAAACCTTAGGTAGCAATTAACACTAAAACATCTAAACTTGTGAAAATGCATCGACTGCAAGCGGTCATTTAAAGGAAACCTCCATCACATTCCTCTAAATCAGCGGCTCCCAAAAGTTTTTCCCCGCACCACCTTCATCCTGACTCGGCTCCAGAGCAGTAACGGAGTACATTTACTTGATTACAGTACTTGAGTACAATTTTGAGGGATCTGTACTTTATTTGAGTATAATTTTTGGGGAGTACTCATGACTTTACTCAAGTACTTTTGAGAGGCAAATATTGTACTCTTTACTCCACTACATTTCTATCCATAACCGTGAGTACCCGTTACTTCTTCTAAAAAAAAAGGAAAAAAGAAAATTCAATTTGTTGTTTCCCTCTCAAACGTGATTGGATTGTGCAGGCACCACTGATTGGGACAGCCTATCAGCAATCACCTTCAGCTTTCCGCCAAAGTCTACTCCATGGTCAGATTTAGATAAGAGACGAAACCATGGACGAAACAATGGATGAAGACGCAGCAGGTCTATCCCGGGAATGTGCCAACCCGTAGCCCCACCTCACCAGACTATTTCAATTTTCTGAACAAGTTAATGATAGTTTTCACTTCAAGTGTTTCAATTACAAAATAGTATTTCGTATATGAAATACGTATTTTAAATACATGTATTAGAAATACTGCCCATCCCTGGCAACATGGTAAAAAGATGAAAATAACTTGATTTTACTTTACTTAATTCCTTTTACATTCTCCAAGGTAATAACATTAAAATTTTTCATAACTCCATGTAGGACGTTTCTGTACATAAATGTGGCAGTAGTAATGCAATATTTAGAAAATGTAGGCTACTCTTGTACTCTTGATACTCAAGTACTTTTAAAAACAAGTACTTCAGTACTTTTACTTAAGTAGACATCTGACTGTTGTACTTTTACTTGTACTTGAGTAAAATTTAGCCTGGGGTATCTGTCTTTTACTCAAGTAATGAAGCTGTGTACTCTGTCCGCCTCTGCTCGGCTCGTGTACCCCCACCATCCGACACATAAAAACTTTCTATTGACGCATTCCAGGCATCATGGTTAATTAGCCGCCCTACATGATAACGAATAACAAAATCAAAATCTGCAATGTGGAGAACAACATTATGAAACACAAAGAACAAAGAGAACATAGGCTTAAGATAAAAAAAAAAACATTTTTAACACCTTTCCGACATTGCCCTTTTCATCTCGCATACCTGCTAGTGGAAGCTCGCGTACCACAGTTTGGGTATCCCTGCTCTAAATGTAAAAACTCGTTAATGATGCGTTAATAATAACTCATCCAATTAGTGCTTGATCGTGCCCTGCGACATGTCATAAGCAGATACAGATACAGGTATCGACTCCTGCGGTTTCAAATTATAGTCCAAAGAGTCAAATTACAGTAGGCTGTAAAGTCATTGCAGTGCTTTGCATCGCTGGTGTCTTTCCAGGCACAATAAAAGGGAGGATGGCATTTTTGGACAGATTTGTTGTGTATGTGTAGTCGATTCGACCAGACCGTTCCATCATTTGGGAAATAAAATCAAAATAACACACATGTGTGCAGACACAAGGTAAACACCAGTGTGCCATGGAAGTGTCAGTGGTTGGGGAGGGTGCTGTGTTATGGGCATCACACACACACACACACACACACACAGACAGAGAGAGAGAGAGACACAGCAAGAGAGAGAGAGAAATTCCGAACAATAAAAAGCTTTCATTTGTTGCATGAAGACAACACAGCAGTGGAAATCAAAGCCCTCAAACTATAGCTAGAGCATATTGTGGTGCTCACACATGTCAAAATGGTTCTAGAGAATTCCCCTCCTATGCTGATTGCAGAGTGACGTTTGGGATGAACTAGTGAGCGCTCAGCACCTGGGTGGAGACGGCCGCAGCTGCCCTCGTCATCACAGGTGTGTTAAAGGATTTCTACAGGTGCGCGGAACATGGGACAGTGGGTGGCAAAGTGGCCGCTATGGCAACCTTAGAGTTCTGGGCACGTTCTCTGCAGCAGGTGTGAGGAACTCATGAGGAACGTGTTCCGTGCTGTGTTGTCTGCTATGATGGAAAAGTGGACAAAGCTGGTCAAGAACTCCTGTAAAAGCGGGTGACCTTATAATCGAAAGACGAGAATAAACTCCGCCAGTGCACTCCGTGACATGGACGACTCCCCCCCCCCTCCTCACGTCATTACATCCCAGGCCTACTCTCTTCCTTCTCTTGTCTTCTCTCTCTCTACAAACCGAGTTGTAAAGAGTTTCCATGAAAGACACAGACAGACAGTGAGAGAGAGAGAGAGAGAGAGAGAGAGAGAGAGAGAGAGAGAGAGAGAGAGAGAGAGAGAGAGAGAGTATGTGTGTACCTAGAAGACAAGTAAAAGGGGAAAGACTGCAAAGACATCTCACCTTTGGCAGACATTCCACACCGTACACTCAAATCCTCTCCTGGAGGGGTCAAGGGGAGTTTAGAGCCCGACCTTTGACCTTTACAAACCTTCCAAAACCTGATCTCTCACACACTTGGCTTACATGCAACCTCAGATTACCCTGGATACGACACACACACACACACACAAACACACTAATATAGACTGGCCCCCAGCACAGAATTCACATCTGAGTTGGTCTGCTTCAAGATCAGTGATTTAAAGCACGGCCCAGGATTCCGATCAGGATTACAAACTTTATGTACTGGTCCGTTTTCTACGCTTTACAATAGGAAAATCTTCACATAAGCGTAGTTCAGGCAGCCTATCAAATTGAACCATGACCTTGGTATTTAGGGTTCTTTGTCTTCCAATTCATGTTTTCAAGTATTCATTAATTCCATATGAAGAGTTCAGATGCAAAAGCCTGTAGATGCCACCTCCGTCTAAGATTTATAAAAGATAATTTTGCTTCAAAACCTGCTAAATATCACTCTCAGTTCAGATGGATTTAGAGGGTTTCACATTGGAACTCTTCCTGTATAGCCTTTGGAGTCTTGTTTTGTGTACAGCTATTGTGGGGTTTATGTGTCCTCTCTGCGTTCGAGAAACACACACATAACATGTTGAGAAAAGGCAGGACATTCCTCAGATGACTGGGTTTGACCGCTAAGGCTGGTCTCCGTAAACACCGGCCATTTGTGCTCAGGCTTTACAGACCAGTTTGCCACCAGTTTTTACCGGGCATTTAACAAAGACACAAACCACCATCGGGCACGGAATTGAAGCGTGTCCGTTAGCATAGCATCCGCTGCAACAATTAGCTTCCACTGTAATCAATGGAACTGAAGCATTCCGTTTGCGGACCGTCCGCTGCAAAAATTTGCTTCCACTGTAACCAATGGAACTGGCTACACCAGACGAGATAGTGGTGCAAATGTTTGAAAAAAAAAAAAAAATAGACCTGTCTTCTAAAAGTATTTTTACGCTCTGCAAACGGAGTGCTTCAGTTGCGCACATGGTGTAGGCCGGGTGTTAGTCTTTCAGTGCAGGGTCTAATTCAGCCGGTAAAAGATTGTATTTTTAAAAAATATTTTTAAAGGCAGCCGTCTGACAGAGTAGTTTGTTTTATACTAATTATAAGTACCAGTAGCGAGGCGTGGGCCTGTGAAGGGGTTCTGCACTGATGGTTTTGGTAAATGAGCTCTTTGGCCTCATCTCGCAAACAGGTGAGGCAAACCCTGCCTGCGAAGCTCAGGGTAAACACAGGAGATGATGCCACAGTGTTTTACAGTCTTGTGAAATATCCGCGGCGGCCATTTTCTCCCCCCGAGGAAACGGGAGAGAGAAAGAGTGAGAGTTCTGGTCTGGCTCAAAGGCCGCAACAAGAATCACTGCAGCATAGAGAGCCAGTGAGAGAGTTAGTGTGTGTGTGTGTGAGAGAGAGAGAGGGGGGGAGGGAGAGAGAGAAAGAGAAACATATGCTGAGAGACTCAGGGGCGACACGCCATGCTAACCTGCCGAATACTGACGTCAGTGTCAATGTGAGAACTTGCTGTCTAAACTGTTTTATTTATTTATTTTATTTCATGATTAATTCTCCACTTCTGTTGATTCTTCCTTGTTATATTTTAAAAAGGTCTATCAGTTAAAGACAAGCGTGTTTTGTGTAATGTGGCCTGTCTAATGAGGTATATGAGTGGTTTGCACATCAACCATTACAGGGAGCTTCTTGAAATAGGTGTCCATGAAAAAGCCTGCTTGTGTAAGCCTATAGCTGTCCTCAACTGTACCTTGTCTGTGTTTGCCCATCAATTAAACCAATCCTGTTGATATTTGAAATGAGTTGGACAGCACAGCATAGAACACGATGATGCAATGGTCCCTGCGGATCTTCTTTGTGAGAGGTGGTTGTGTGTGTGTGTGTGTGTGTGTGTGTGTGTGTGTGTGTGTGTGTGTGTGTGTGGTGAGAAGTGGTTGTCGTAAAAAAAGCATACAGTAGTGCATCATCAGATGGTGAGGAGATGTGTTTCAGGAATGAGGGCAGAATAAGTCCTACTGTTTCATCAGTCAACACACAAACACACACACACACACACACACACACACACACACAGCATGATTTCGGAAGGCAGACTGAGGAACTCTGTAGGGAAATATTTCCACATGTAATGCTAAAGTAGTAATGAATCCGTGTTCCAAACACACACAAATACAGGAACATCCATCCACACTTCTACTGAACAGACCTCCCACGTGCACAGTAACACACACACACACAGAGCATACAGTCACTCGTATACATATACACACACCACACATACACACACTCTCTTCTCTCTTTCTCTCTGTCTCTCTCACACACACACACGTGTTGTTAGTATGGTAAGATGTCAAGCACGGAAAAGACAAATAATCAAGATTGAATTCTTTCACTCTTCTGAGTTGAGTTAGCTGGCTCTGAAAACACACTTAGTTCAGCTGGATCTTTGAATCTGTGTGTCTGCAAGAACACGCTATGTATAAATCAAAATTATGCAGGACAAGTAACCAAACATGTACATATAGGTACATAGTTTACATAAAGTCTTAAAGGTTGTATCATCGATTGCAGACCCAAAAAAGGCCCAAACATAAATGATCACATTCATCTAATCTTTCCTAACTATCCGCTAGCTGCCCGCCCCATAAGCAGGCCGTCAAAAAAACACATCTCTGTAGGCAGCCTAGGCTCTGAGATCTGCACACAAGAACATTTGCTACCAACAAGTGTTTCCAACCACTCAAAGGCAAAATAAAGTGTTCCAACCAATAACTGACGAGATGCGCGTTCAGGAGAGTTTCGATTGCACGGGAGGGAGGGGGAGGGAGTAGCGAGCTAGCTATCTGTTTTGTTTAAACGTCAACAGACGTGACGTTACCCCACCATCGCTGATGCAACCTTTAATGTAACAATGTAAATAAAGGGTTTGAGAGCATGACCTCTCTAGCTCTTTGATCTTCAGGTTGATGAGCGGCAAAATGGTTCAGTTAGGCTATGTCTGTTTTAGGACCTTAAGGGCCGTTCACACCAGGAATGATTATAAAGATAACTCTAACTAACGATGAAAGCGTCCACCCACCTAGCTTCAGAGGTCACAACGCCAATGCTGCCAATCACTGGAAAATCACCCGTAGGAGATAGATCCTGGGGTCTGGAAATCAACATGAGAAAGATATAGACAGATAGGAGAGGTTCGGCGATGGACACTAATGAATGAAAATAAATTTCACAGGATGTTAACGGCAGTGTTCTATGAACATGTATACTTTCTCAGTAATATATAAAGTTTCCCTACAGTATATCCTTTCCCCTGTCCCTATACCATCATCATCTCCATATTATCCTGACTGCAGTGGTCTTGGATGGCGGTGGTGCAATGGCGCATTCAGTTAAACCAAAGTCCTTTTAAGCAAGTCCCTCCACTCGGCGGCCATATTGCAACGCTTTTTGGGGACTTATCGGGCATCTATTTCGGCAGAAATGCGCATGCGCAAGGCTTCACGACACCAACCTTGCTCCAGTGGCGAGATCACAACACATGATTGGCACGATGTCTTCACAACACACCACATGATTGTCTCAATGTATTCACATGTCAACGTTTTGCCGCGGAACAGGTGGGATATGTGTAGACAACGGCCATATTGGCGTTACAAACTAACCCCATGCATTTCTATGGAGGATTTTTTGAGTGCTGTGTCTCCTCATTAGAAAGTCTCTGGTTAAACAGACTATTTAGGTGTCCATGGTGACAGGACTGTAATGTAGTGTATATAAATATGTAATACATGTGTAAAATAATGCACACTTACAGACAAACACACACATAAGCAATGCTTTGTCGTAGATGAGAAAGCTTGACAGACAGCCCCAATAGAGTTCTGCTCTACAGGACCCCTAAGACATGTACAATTCAGCCAGTACCTCATCCCTCTCTCTTTCTCTCTCGCCATATACTTTTCTTTCCTTTTCTCTTTCTCTCTCTCTCTGTCCATCTCTATCGGTCGGTCCATGCCCCCTCTCCAGCTGTGAGTCAGACAGAGAGATAACAGTGACAGCGGGGGTCTGCGGTATGGAGGGACCGTTTGTGTTTATCTGTCGACTCTGACCTCAGACGTCCACCCCGAGAATAGGAAAAGAGACATCCATCAAAAGCCTGACGGGGAAAGAACACACACACACGCACACACACACGCACACACACACACGCACACACACACACACACACACACACACACACACTGAACAGGACACATGGTGGTGAAAATCCAGCTTGTTCTTCCACTAATGCTTTTCTCTCTGCTACTATTTGCTGGTCTCATGAGGTATCAAGATGTTGAGGCTTAAAAAAAGGCTTACTATAAGAGACATTTTATAATGGCAATATATACTTATAGATATATACTGTAGTTGGTGATGTTTTTGAGCTTATGAGTCTATATTATATGATTATTTGCTAAAAAAGAAACCCTGCCAGTATGATGTCAGCTCATGAATCAGCCAGATGTTTCCTCTCCAGTATGTCCGTCTGTGTTCAGATGTCCTTCATGTTCATTGCCCCTGCCCCCGAATATGCCCTCTTGACCTCTCGTCTTGCCCCTTCTCCTTCTGCTCCTTCTGTCACCCTCCCTCTGTTCAAACATTCCACTGCCCCTCTGCCAGCCCCCTACCCCACCCCACCCCACCCCACTTCACACTCCGGGGGCATAGAGGCTTCAGCGGCGGCGGCAGCGATGGTTTGGTGGTCAGCAAGACCCCCGAAGCTCAGAGCGGCGCATACCAAAGCCGCCGCCAGACAATACCACAATATTGGCTCAGCAAAGGCCCGAGCGCGGGATTTATATCGGCACAGTCTCAGACGGATGACACGAGGGGAACGCAAACACAAAACAACACTGTTAAAGTGTTAACGCAGACACAAAACAACACTGTTAAAGTGTTAACGCAGACACAAAACAACACTGTTAAAGTGTTAAAGCAGACACAAAACAACACTGTTAAAGTGTTAAAGCAGACAGAGAAGAGGGGGGGGGGGCAGGGATGCCATATAGACATAGAGACTGTTGTGGGTTTGGAGTGGAGAGAGACAGAAAGATTCAAGATTCAAGACAGAAAGATTCAACTGTGCAACTCCAAGCGGAGTAGAAAAGTAGAAAGCGGAATGAGAACCACTACCACAAACGTTATGTGGTGTTCACTGCCACTTGTGTGCACGTCGTCCACGTGATGGAGGCCTCAGGTGCTGTTGACGTGACATTTCAGTCTCTTTGTTTGTGACCCATGAGGAACGGCCTCTCCAGCCGCTCCCTACCCCTCTCACCCACGACCGCCATGGATGATGGGCACTTTGCGAACTGTGTCCCTCTACTCGCTCAGTCCCAGGCACCTGAACGAAGTCAGTGTGGAACAGAACAGACCCCGGCCGGAGGCCATTTCCCCGAACCAAACCCTCGTCCGGCTTGGTAGAGAGCAGACCGTTTGTTGACTCTCCTCTTCGTGCGGACACAAACCGTGTTATTCCTCCTCCTTCTCCTCCTCCGCCACCTTCTCCTCCTCCTTCTCCTCCTCCTTCTTCTCCTCCGCCACCTTCACAAGGAACCAGCATTCCGATGCATCACATCCCCCCTCCTCCTCATGTAGCGTTCCCCAGCTTCCTGTTTAGGGCTTGGGAATTTCACATGACGGTTCTGTGCAGTGCTAGTTCCAGAGAGGAGGATGTGGAGGTAGAGAAGGTGGCCACAGGTATGTCAGGAGACGGATTTGAGGGTTGGATTGGTTTCCTGTTTCTGTCCATTGAAAGTACCACTATAAAGTCTGGTGTATAGTCTGGTTCTCCATCAAAAAAAAAGAAATATTGCCTCCCATTACATTTTATCTAGAGCAGCCGCACATTACATTTGATCTAGAACAGCCACACATCACATTTGGGAAGTGCTTTATTTAGAACAATGCTTTATCTAGAACAGCAACATGTTACATTTAAGAAGCGCTTTACCTAGATACCCAAAGTGCTTAGCACTGAAGGGGGAAAACCTAACGTCAGTCCACTAGGCACCAAAGAGTAGCACCCACGTGGGTGACACACGGTAGACCGTTTTGCACCAGAACCCTCACTTCACACCAGCTTGAGCTGCAGGAGTGAAAGAGCCAATCAGTGAAATAGGCTGGGATGATGGAGGTGTGAAGGAGCCAATCAGTGAATTAGGCTGGAATGATGGGGTGGCCATTTCTTGTGGGTCATCTCTTATTTTCAATCAAACTACATAATCGCTACACGTTGATCACAATAGATGATTGATTTGCACATGATTATGATTTATGCGAAATCAGTGATGTTAATGTATCCCTGATCCAAATAAGGGCTAATATGTCCTTACTCACTAAATAAGTCCTTACCTGTTCAGGTGATTGCATTACATTACGTTACATTAATACATTAGAACCAAAAAAGATGATCTTGGATCCCCAAGCTTTGGTAAATCAGAACTAAAGACGTCTCTGCCCCCCCCCCCCCCTTTCTTTTCCCCTCTCCTTTTTCTCTCAAGCGACAGATCTACCTCTGAACACAAACAAACCATCTTGTGGGCCCCCACCGGTCA
Source organism: Alosa pseudoharengus (assembly GCF_046254945.1). NCBI lineage: Eukaryota > Metazoa > Chordata > Actinopteri > Clupeiformes > Clupeidae > Alosa > Alosa pseudoharengus. Next base: position 8,245,468 of record NW_027468674.1, on the reverse strand, counting down.
AGCGGACCGGAACGCTGTTTAGAACACGGTTCTGCTGGCGCAAGGAACACACAGTTAGGGCCACACTGAAGCCCATTTGCTAAAGGTCAGATTAGAGGTCAGCTGCTGGAGTATGGGAGGCCTAGTGGGACAAAAAGGTTTATCTCTTTCAGACGTTACACAAGAAGTGATCAACTGTTGAGGCCACATGTCTCTCAAAATAGTTTCCCAACTTTGTTCTAATTTTATTTTTTTGCAAATATTACAATTGTGTAAGTAAAATAAATAAATAAATCCAACTTTGTTTCAGTTTTATTGAAAATATTTTATTGTTGCAAATATTGAAAGTGTGTAATATCATGTTATCATATTATTTCAAAAGCAGTCCCACCTATTTTATGATCCTAAGATTTTATAGCATAGCCTACATAGAAACAGAAAATATAGAGATGGATCAAGTATTTTCTCAAAAGTCACTTCATAGATGTATTGTGCATATTCTGTAGGGCTGAATCCTCTTTTCCCGTAACTTTGAACCATTTTACGATTAAGATTAAAACAACAAACAGCCAATATCTATTTGCTTACATGCAAGCACTCTCAGAAGGGTAGCAAATTGAATAAACAGCAGCATTGAAAACCTTTGTTTGCTGTACTTACGAAAGTATTTGGTAAGAGTGCAATGCACATGATCTTAATTTAATTTAGTTTCACATCTGGTAATTAAGAGACTGTAAGTGACCTGAGAACGCCCAGAATTGGTCTGGTGTCAGCCAAGCTACATCGCAAGAAAATGGCCCTCCAAGTATAAGAGAAATTACTACAAATCTATAGCATGGCAAACGTTTGAACTAGCCAACTAGCTCCGCTGGTGGGAAACGCATGGGACTCATAGCGCTGCCGCTGTCCTATTGCGTGCAGAGGGAATTTGAAAGACAACTGATTATCCCGCCCCTCGGACTGAGCACTGCGAACGGTGAGTGCCCAGACCCTACATTTTAATGTTGGCATGAGATAAAGAGTCCGGTAAGCTCGTCTGTGTGTGTGTGTGTGTGTGTGTGTGTGTGTACGAGGGAGAGAGAGAGGGAATGTGTGTGTGTGTGCTGAGGTGGTTTGTGTGTGTGTGTGTGAGTGTGACAGGACCCTATTCATTATGATGTGTGTAAACCCAGAAGCAGACAGACCATTCAGCAGGTGCCAAAGGCCAGACGAGACAGCACAACCCTATACAGCCTGGGACACAGACTGCAGCACAACCCTATACAGGCCTGGGACACAGACAACAGGAGAGCCCTATACAGGCCTGGGATACAGACTGCAGCAGAGCCCTATACAGCCTGGGACACAGACAACAGGAGAGCCCAATACAGCCTGGGACACAGACAACAGGAGAGCCCTATACAGCCTGGGACACAGACAACAGGAGAGCCCTATACAGCCTGGGACACAGACAGCCTGGGACACCATGGGTGTTACTGTGTCTTCAATACGGGGGGGGGGGGGGGGACTGCCGTTCCTTTCATTCTCAGAATCCATTATATTCATAACCTTCATTCTTTATTCAGTGATTAGCAGGCTACCACCAGAAACCAACAATCATGTAAGACCTGTGTGTGCAGTCTTACGTGCGCAGGAAAACTACACGTGTGTTGTAGATTTGTTTCAGTACTTTCTATCTGCATTCCTTTCCTTTTTCCAGATTTGTACATGCGCACGCATACACACAGGTTTGTATTCATGCACGCATACACACAGGTTTGTATTCATGCACGCATACACACAGGTTTGTATTCATGCACGCATACACACAGGTTTGTATTCATGCACGCATACACACAGGTTTGTATACATGCACGCATACACACAGGTTTGTATTCATGCACGCATACACACAGGTTTGTATTCATGCACGCATACACACAGGTTTGTATTCATGCACGCAGACACACAGGTTTGTATTCATGCACGCATACACACAGGTTTGTATTCATGCACGCATACACACAGGTTTGTATTCATGCACGCATACACACAGGTTTGTATTCATGCACGCATACACACAGGTTTGTATTCATGCACGCATACACACAGGTTTGTATTCATGCACGCATACACACAGGTTTGTATTCATGCACGCATACACACAGGTTTGTATACGCACACACACAGGTTTGTATTCATGCACGCATACACACAGGTTTGTATTCATGCACGCATACACACAGGTTTGTATTCATGCACGCATACACACAGGTTTGTATTCATGCACGCATACACACAGGTTTGTATACGCACACACACACACACACACCAGTCAGAGCACCACCACAGCTTACTGACCATGATTCCCTTCAGTTTCAATTTCTACAGTGATTTAGAATTCATCGGGCCCAAGTTCAGTGGCGAGATCCTGTAGGTAGTGGGAAGCTACGCCAAGGCTGGGACTCTGAAATGGGCACGACTTGTCTGGTGAAGTGAAATTGAATAAACAAAATCGCATGCAACCAGTAGCAAATTCCCATCTAACCGGGGTTGTGCACAATTCGAATTGCAATTCTGCTTCCTGTTTGCTACCTCAATTGAAATGCAAGAGAAACTCAAGAATTGAATTGGAATTTAAGAGCTAGTTAGTTAACTTCAACCTGCCTGCCCACTGTGTGCATCAGACACAGTCACTACGGCCAGTGTGCATACACCGTCGGTAAACTACGCTGTCAAACTCGCACCCTTCAAGTTACCGACCCATTATAGAGAAGTTAGAAGAATTAATGCCACAAAAATAAAATTGAAGAGTGTGAGATGAAGGGCTCTTTAGAGGACTAGAAACGGTCAACTTCTCAATGAGAAAAGGCTCAAAGACAGGCTTTTATGATTTTTTTATTAGTTTTATACTGCAAGTGCTATACAACATAGGGGTGCACAAATATAATCATCTGTTTCCTGTTAAACCAAATAGGGAAATAACTTAGTTAAAAAAAAGATGAAATATTTGTAAACACATTTGACTACATTTAACAATATTCTCTTTTAAGAGATAACCCAAATCTGTTGATATTTTATAAATCACATTTTAAAGTCTAAATCAGACAATATTACAAACGGAGCAATATTATTAATATTTACTGAACCAATTTACTTGCTCTGTGGAGTTCTAAAGTCAACATTTCCCAATGCAAGTTGTAATATGAACAAAGTCATACTTAAGAACTAGAGCAACTTAATGCTTACAGCTAAAATAGCAGAGGCCAAAAGAAAGATTGAAAAGAGAGGATGTCATTTTTTCCCCCATGAGTGTCAATCATGAATGAACAGATTACAAAGAATCCCACTACGACTAGCGCCCCCTGCAGGACACTGTGGGTAGGGCAGGCGAAGACCTTGCAGTCTATGGACTCAAACAAAACCTCCACACAGCAAGCACACCAACAGATTCAGCCAAGCTTGGTTAGATTAAGAGATCAGCTCAACAACTAGACAAATGTAGCCTAGCATCCAAAGCCTGAAGGCTTCAATACATATTTACAAGGAAACAGATTTCAAAAACAAAGAAAACAGAAAAGGGGAGAGTGGAAACGTGAAGGAGTAAGGTGTAAAGAATTTAAAGAAAAAGAAAAAAAAAAAGACGGGGGATAATGTAGACAGGTCAGAAATCGCCTCAGAATGACACGTCACTTCGACATCTGACCCATCCGTTTTCACATCCGATAACACACAGATGTCACATACTCAAACATTAATTAATTAATTATACATAAATAATTGAGACACAAATTGATACATGTATGTACACATGCAAGGCCGTATGCTCGCCTCCAGGTGGCCGGCAGGTGTGCAACGCGCTGGACACACCTGACCACACAGCAGCAGTAGCTTCCAGTGCTCGCCACTCTACGACACCACGGCCAGGTAACCAGAGGCGGACCTACAGGTGAGTCACCACAGGTGTATTATCGTCAGCACATATACCTTTTGACAATTGCCTGGAGTCGAAGCTGATTAAGGTAAAGGTTTAAGAGATACAGTAAAAACAAATGGCAAGAGCTACATGGAGGCCTCTCGACTGCTCACCACTTTGAAGAATTTGGCAGTGAAGACAAATAGCTGTTGTAACATTGGGGGTCCAGTGTTTCCCACAGAATTGGATTAAATTTGTGGCGGGGGGTGCGGCTGTCACTTAAGACGTTCGTGAGTAACACAGTTAAAAGTCTGCTGATGTGTGGATGCAATTCATAACGTTTTCTACATAGTTAAAATAAAGGTTGTACTTCTCCTTGGGACAAGCACTTTTGAATTTTGGAAAACACTTTTCCCATTTACATCGGGATTTTGTAAACATTCAGTGTCAGAGTCAATAAAATGAGCCCCTCAACGAAATTGACAAGCAGCTGTAAGTAGGCTACGCATACAAAATTCGACATCCAAACAGTATTCTAACTTGAGCTTTGAGATACTGCTTGATTGCATAACTTAACTTAGTAGGCTACATTGAAGAGACTAAACTATGTTGTGATAAGATCTTAGCAGAGTTAACTTCAATGCAGCAGTTTTGAACAAATTTACACAGCATGGTCACGATGCTAAGTGGATTTAATAGCAATTTAGCCAGACGTCTTCTATGCAATGCTTCTATGTGGCAACAATAATCCTTCAACAATCGTGAATATTTTGTTAAATGCACATGCAGAGGAGGGGCAGCAGGCTATGAGAGAGAGCGGGGCGGGGTAAGGAAAGGCTGCGTGCGTAAAAAGCGCAGCTCAATGGCAATGCAAGGATTTAATCTTATATTTAATTTAAATTAAATAAAACATAGAATATTAATCTGTGGCGGCCGATTTTGATTTCATGGCGCACTGCCACAGATTAGTCAATGTATGGGAAACACTGGGGTCTCTAATGTAAAGGGTAGGCAATGTCTAAAGTCTAAATAAAGCTGTAATAATCTGCTGCAGCTCAACCTTGTTGCTGGAAGTTACAGCCTACGGGGACTATTTTCAGGTACTGCGTGATATCATTGTGCTGCTGCGTCTATGGTATGTTCGCAACGTTCCTTGATTATTACGCCGGAATGAGAGTATAGTCATGTCAAAATCAGCCTGGAAAATCACCACGTTTCATTTTCCGTTAGTCTTTTTTACACTTTGGTGAACTCACTCGATGTTGCTCTTGAGCTGGTGGACAGTGCGCTTGTCCAGGTAGCGGCAGAAGAGAGTCAGCAGGTTTGAGGGCAGGAAGAGTGGCTCCACCAAGGAGGCCTTGGACAGCTGCTGGGCAACCTGGAAGACCGTGTCAGTCCTGCAGAGCACAGTCAATAAAATGCCATGTTCTAGATTGGAGATCCATTTTACTTAAACACTTGGTATTTATGATTTATTGTTTGTTCGCACACACACACACACACAATTGAATATGTATTTCATTTAAGAAGCCACACTCCTGCTCTTCCTAACCCCTGACCTCCAGATAGCAATCCAGGCAACAACAACTTTCACGGTTTCTGAAGAGTTCATGCTGGGCCCCTCTTTAACTCACTGCCACCCCCTAGTGGCTCCCAAGTGAAAGTCCCACAGTGAACAGAGGGCTGTCCTACCAGGTCTCAAAGTCTCCTATGTTAGGCTCCATGGGAACGTTGGAGGACAGCAGTCTCTCGCCCTGAGAGAGCAGAGCATACAGCAGCGACAGGCCAAACTAGAAAGCAGCAAAATGATAGAAAAATAACACATAAAACCGTTAGCCTGGGTGGACGCAGACAAATCTCAGTGTGCATTTGAATTTTCTCCTTGGAAATTTAAAGTGCACCAAGAACGTCCAGACCAATTCTCAAATTGAGAATGTGTCTGGGGTTTAGCGAGGCTATCAACCTGTGCATGCATCACATGCATCAAACTCTGCATTCAAAAATGAATCGCTTTCCAGTCGCTCTTAAGTACAGCACGGAGGAGGGAGAATCTCCAGACCTCATTTTGACAGGCGAGTGTGAGGATCGTCTCATTGGTCTCGGGCACTGTGACCGTGAACTCCTTCAGGACCCCAACCAGCTGGCTGAAGGACAGGGCACTGACCACGTCTCGAAGGGGGGCGTACAAAACTGGCAGGGCCTGAGAGGGTAAAAAGAAAAGAACATTTCTTTTCTCCATGAAACTGAGGTGCAGTGCACTACTATAATATTGACCAGTACTCTCTGAGAAGATTCCATTAAAAATCAAGCACTGCTTCACCCCCCCCCCCCCCATTTACTATTTTTTTTTATCAACATAATTGAGAGTAAGTTGGTAATTAAGATCTTGCTCAATTAAAGGGGTGGTTCAGGATTTTGGACATAAGACCTCATTTCCAAGTAAGCAAGTGTGATATTTATCAGTGGAGACCGTTTACCACGTTTCATCCAGTCCTTCTAATTGCAGAGTTCGCAGGTGCTAGGCTAGCGCAAGTCAACGGTATGTGCTAGCCTGCCACTAAAAACGGTCTTATCCACTCCACAGTACACCCGAGGCAAATCAATTATAACGCCAGACTATCGATGTAAATGTCTTTCTTGAATTTCCCCTGGGGATCAATAAAGTATCTATCTATCTATCTATCTATGTCTGTATTGATACTGTTATTTCTAACGTTATTCTATCCTTGCATTTCAACGATCGCATTACATTTTGAGGGACTTGTTTCTTACCACGACGGAATTATACTTGCTCCGGTTAGTAGTACTGCGCCGAAAAGTAAACAGTAAAGCGCACTCCAATGGGGATACTTAGTAGTAGCCTTGGTAATATCAGTCCGCTGCTGAGATGCAAAATGACTACTACCAACTTCAGGGACCAAAATATAACTATTGCAACGCGATGCGAGGGTAGTTGTATTTCTTACACTATTCTATCAACACAGACATTTACATCGATTGTCTGGAATTTGCCTCGGGTGTACTTTGGAGTGGGTAAGACTGTCTTTAGTGGCAGGCTAGCACATACCGTTGACTTGCGCTAGCCTAGCACCTGCGAACTCTGCAATTACAAGGACTGGATGAAACGTGTTGAAAACGGTCTCCACTGATAAATATCACACTTGCTTACTTGGAAATGAGGTCTTATGTCCAAAATCCTGAACCACCCCTTTAAGTCATTACAACACCGCTTGCTCAGATTTTGCTCTGCACACACACACCTCATCAATGTCTTTGCTAATCAGCATGGGCAGGTGTGTGGTCACCATGGTGAGGACGTGCAGCGCGGCATCATGGGAGAGGAAGGGCAGGAGGCGGGCCAAGAGTCGCTTGCCCTTGGAGACCAGCAGGCAAGGAAGGAACTCCTCACCGGACTCCCTACACACACACACCAGAGTTAATCAGCCAGGAAATCACCTGTATGTGTCACTCAAATGCTTTTTGAAAGTAAACTACCTTCCCAACTGTAATGTCAGAGAGACAGAGCGAGCGAGAGAGAGATAAAGCGAGAGACGGAGAGAGAGAGACAGAGAGAGAGCGAGAGATAGATAAAGCGAGAGACGGAGTGAGAGAGACAGAGAGAGATAGATAAAGCGAGAGACGGAGAGAGAGAGAGAGAGAGAGAGAAAGAAAGAAAGAAAGAAAGAAAGACAGACAGAGAGAGAAAGTGAGAGAGAGACAGAGCGAGAGACAGACACACAGATGAGAGAGACCAAAAGAGAGCGTTAGCCACAGACTTACTGGGGGTTTGTGTGACGGATTTGAGAGTAGACCTGCTCCACCTTCCTCTGCATGTCCTGCAGCAGCTGCTGCTTCTCCTCCACCCTCACATACACCTTCCTCCTGGCAGCCTCCTCCACCTCCAACAGTGCACTAAACAGCTGCAGCAGGGTGGAGACGACAGGACAACCAGCCGTTTACTCCACCTCCAACAGTGCACTAAACAGCTGCAGCAGGGTGGAGACGACAGGACAACCAGCCGTTTACTCCACCTCCAACAGTGCACTAAACAGCTGCAGCAGGGTGGAGACGACAGGACAACCAGCCGTTTACTCCACCTCCAACAGTGCACTAAACAGCTGCAGCAGGGTGGAGACGACAGGACAACCAGCCGTTTACTCCACCTCCAACAGTGCACTAAACAGCTGCAGCAGGGTGGAGACGACAGGACAACCAGCCGTTTACTCCACCCAGGTTTTGTGTACCGTGCCTTTTCGTCTGTTTGTTTATGTGTCTGTTGTGTGCCGGATTACACAAAAACGATCAGCTGGATTTTACATGAGAGCATGGGACAAGGGAGACTCTGAAGATGATGCATGGGCGTCGAAACGTTAGTCGGTTTGCACTAGGCTAATAAAAATAAAAATCACTTAAAGCGTTGAGTGCTCCGGTCCTGCTCCTTGGCTCCTGTTAGACCTTCGATCTCCGCTTTTGACAAGGGAGACCCCGTTCATGCAAACTGACTAGGGCTGGGATAAACGATTATTTTTTAAACGATTAATCTAGCGATTATTTTTTCGATGCATCGATTAATCTAACGATTCATTTTTTCAGTCCGATTCGATTTCGATTCGATTATCGATTATCTCCCCATTAATTCACTAATAGCAACTTATACATGTTTATTTACACATCTGAATGAAAAACAATTCTTTAACATTGCAATATATGTTTATTGCTCTTAAGATTCCAAAATAAAAGACTATACAAGTGCAAAGTAATGCATTCTTAGTCAGAGGTAGCAGTCAATAAAGTTCAGTAGTGTATGTCTAATTGAGTGCCTGTCATTTTAAAACGTTCGTGTGGGAATCCTTGCAATTAACATTAACACAGTTAGGCTGCTGATGTGTGGATGCAATTCATAACGTAGGTGGGTGATTCTCCAACTATGGTACTTTTTCTGTCCTTGACATATATTTAAAAAAATAAAAAACATTTCCACTTTTTTATTTTTTTCACACTTACTACATATTTAGGGGAACCTATATATAAAAAATCATTGTTCAATTATGTTGTTTTTTATAAAATATAAGACATTTTATATGCGTTTTTTACTATTTTGCCTCTGTCCCTAGGCCAGACTTTGGGTCTTCGACCTTATCTCTCTTAAAATCTAATACTGATATAATTTTAAATTCAAACAGAAAGTATGCATTATAACCCAATTCATTCAAATCTACTATTTGTTTTTATATTTCTTTTCGATTTGGCATATTTTAAACATGTTAAACACTTGTCCCTTGGGTTCCCGTCATTTCCACACCTCTGCATAAAATGCAATCCCAGACTCAGTATTCTAGATTTGTATACTCAGTAACCATAGCAACTGACACTCCAGAGGGATCCACATGGCTGAATGAAAGAATGATCCCAGCAGAGGTTAATACATAGGAGATATATCAAGGTAAATATGAGAAATACCGCGAGTATGTTTATTGTACGTCATTTCTGAACCGCTCATAATTCATTCCGATGGGAAAAATTCTGGATTTTTACAATTTCATTAGGTGTAATTTGAGATTATTTAATGCTAACTCTAAAACTAACACTAACAGGCTAGTCAAACATGAGATATTAGAGGGAAAGTGGGAAAATGTCATTTCCACGACCGTCTTTTCCACATCTGTCTCCATGGTAGTGATAGGTAGACAGGTTGGCTTGTTTTTGTTCGGTTGTGGAAATGACCATTGCTTTTGCTATTGTCTGGAAAAATGTCAAAAAATACATATTATTCCATAAAAATCAGCACAGCCAACTTCAGGGCAGGTATCTAGGCATACTGGGGAAACAAATTATGCCAGTAATATTTTAATTAAAAATGTTTCATTTTCTGAAAATGTTCAGGTCCAAAAAGTACCATAGTTGGAGAATCACCCAGTTAGTTCAAATAACGGTTCGTATTTCTCCTTTGGACAAGCACTTTTGAGTCTTGGAAAACACTTTTCCATTTACATCGGGATTTTGCAAACAGTCAATAAAATGAGCCCTGCATTAGTAACGAATAAGCAGCTGCAAGTAAGCATGCTAAACTTGACAACAGTATTCTAACGTTAGCTTTGAGATAGGCTACTGCTTGATTGCATACTGTAACTTAACTTAGTACATTGAGGAGACTAAACTATGTTAACAGTTTAGCAGAGTTTACTTTAACTTTAATGCAGCAGTTTTAATGCTGCAAATTTGCGCAGCATGGTCACGATGCTAAGCGGATTTAATAGCAATTTAGCCCACTGTGTTCTATGCAGTGCTTCTATGTGGCAACAACAATCCTTCAACAATCGTGAATATTTTGTTAAATGCACATGCAGAGGAGGAGCAGCGGGCTCGTTACGAGAGAGAGCGGGCGGGGCGAGGAAAGGCTGTGTGAGTAAAAAGTGCAGCTCAATTAAATTATTTTATCTTTAATTTAAATAGTAGGCCTACAACATAGAACATCAATGTGTGGTGGCCGGTTTTGATTTCGTGGTGCCCAGCCACAGATTAGTCAACGTATGGAAAACACTGAAGGTGTTTAGCATTAGCAATATTTAGCAGCACACTTTATGCTTGACGAATCAATGCTCATATTTTGCGTCGACGTATTTTTTGCGTCGATGTCATCGATTACGTCGACGCGTTGTCCCAGCCCTAAAACTGACCATATTTACATATTTACAAACAGACCATATTTACATATTTACAAACAACCCATATTTACATATTTACAGACCATATTTACATATTTACAAACAGACCATATTTACATATTTACACTATTGTTTTTGCATCAGAGGCCACTTTGGGTTCTAGGAGTCTGCGGTCTTACTTGCACTGCCTCATTCAGATAGTTTTTGCTAGAGGGCGCGAGGAGAAATCCGCTTTAATCTGAGTAATGAACATAATGCAAGTCAATGACATTTGTTTACCTTCTCGATGTGCACCTCTAGCCTTGGGTGTCTGGCGTCCTTCAGAAGGAAAGAAACAGTCAGAAAGCACAGGACACACACACACTCCCCCGACACACACACACACACTCCCCCCCGACACACACACACACACACTCCCCCCCCCCCCCCTGACACACGCGCACACACACACACTCCCCCCCCCCCCCCCGACACACGCACACACACTCCCCCCGACACACGCGCACACACACACTCCCCCCGACACACACACGCGCACACGCGCACACACACACACACTCCCCCCGACACACACACACACACGCACACACACACACGCGCACACACACACACACACTCCCCCCGACACACACACGCGCGCACACACACTCCCCCCGACACACACGCGCGCGCACACACACACACACTCCCCCCCGACACACACACACGCACACACACACACACTCCCCCCGACACACGCACACACACACTCCCCCCGACACACGCACACACACACTCCCCCCGACACACGCACACACACACACTCCCCCCGACACACGCACACACACACACTCCCCCCGACACACGCACACACACACACTCCCCCCGACACACGCACACACACACACTCCCCCCGACACACGCACACACACACACACTCCCCCCTCACCTCATCAGGGCTGTGTCCACGAACAGTATCTATCGCTCGCCTCGGGGAGAAACACGTCGACACGGCAACCTGCCCCAGCGACCCTTCGATGTGGACCACTGAAACATGGAGAGACAGACATCAGTCCAGCCTTCCCTCCGCCGGCCGTCTAAAGGCCCGTTCAACCTGCCCTCCGGCCGTCTAAAGGGACGTTCAACCTGCCCTCCGGCCGTCTAAAGGGACGTTCAACCTGCCCGCCGGCCGTCTAAAGGGACGTTCAACCTGCCCGCCGGCCGTCTAAAGGGCCGTGCACACCAATGACCTGCCCTCCGGCCGTCTGAAGGGACGTTCAACCTGCCCGCCGGCCGTCTAAAGGGCCGTTCACACCAATAACCTGCCTGCCGGCCGTCTAAAGGGCCGTTCACACCAATGACCTGCCCTCTGGCCGTCTAAAGGGACGTTCAACCTGCCCTACGGCCGTCTAAAGGGATGTTCACACCAATAACCTGCCCGCCGGCCGTCTAAAGGGACGTTCACACCAATAACGACAACTGAAAGTAATCCCGACGACATCGTTCTTCATGTCATCATAATTATATTTTGTGTGTGTGAAAGCGGTCATTCACATTGCCACTTTATGGTCATCGTTGGTGTGAATGGTCCTTGAGGCATGGAACATGTTTTCAGCGGACTCTTGTCCATAAACCATTAGTTCACTTGAAAATATTAATTACGTATTTACATTAAGGCACCATTTGTACAAACACAACGGCCCTGAAATAATGTTCAACTAAAGAACCTGAGTATAGACATCAATTTAGCCTTCCATCCTACAATGTGCCTCTAGGCAACACTTTAACCACTTCAGGCCCTTCACACCAGGAGCGATAAGGCAAGTCTCTCCCAATTCGCCTTATTTCACCCGGCGGGCAGAATGAGGCTAAAGGGTACACTTGCCATTACACCTCAGTCCAGCAGATGGTGGAGGTAATGCACATTAAGCTTATTGAAAAAGAAGGGTTCGCTGGCCTGTTCTTCTTCAGTGAGTTTTTTTTTGGCAGTTTGCAGACGGAGTGCATTACCTCTACCATCTGCTGGACTTAGGTGTAATGGCAAGTGTACCCTTTAGCCTCGTTCTGACCGCCAGGTGAATAAGGCGAATATTGATGAATGTGATGTCTGAAATTTGATTGATTCCAGTGGTCAGCTTTTTATCACTCTTAAACGTGCTCTGAAAGTGATCGCCAACGAGATCATTCTTCACGTGTTCATTGTTAGAACACGCATTGCGGATGTTATTCATGCCAACTAGAGCAATACATAAAACATGTTTTTGCCGTTACTGTTACAGTTAACGTTCCTGGTGTGAACAGTAAACAAATAAAGGTCACTAAAGACTTTACAGTGGAACAGACACCATTACAAGGGGAAAAGAGAGGCTTGAAAGGAGTAATGAAATGCAGCAGCCGAAGGAAGAAATGTGGGTCTGGGAGGACAGGAGACCTGGCGTGTAGTACTCGGTCTTGGTGACGTAGGGCGTGGTGAGTTTGGGGGTCTCCCTCTTTGCCCAATCGCCCCTCTTCTCCTCCTCAGCCAACTTGGCCTCCATCTTCTTATAGTACTCCTGACAGGGGCGGACAGAGAGAGAACACAGATTCCTTAAAGTGTGAATGTGCGTGTGTGTGTGTGTGTGTGTGTGTGTGTGTAGCTGACAGTTGTACAAGTTGATTCATAAGTGCTTGTTACACCTGATTGCAGTCGTCATGGATTCTCATGCCTGTGTGTATATATATGTATATACGTGTGTGTGTGTGTGTGTGTGTGTGTATGCACTGTGTGCCTTTACTTGATAGTAGTAGTCGTCCAGATGAGGGTTTTCACTTTGCAGCTGGATCATCTGTAGTCGGATGATCCACTCCTTCTCCTTGTCCGACATAAGCTCAGCGTACGGATCCCACCGCTCCGGTTTCCTGTATGTAGAACTAACACACACACACACACACACACACACACACACACACACACACACGATTAACTAACTCAAGGGCAGAGATGTGACTAGGCTGGGATCTCAGAGGCACAGGGGTTTTAAACCACAGAGGTATTCTGTAGAAGTGGAAAGGGGTGAGGACGCACCACCACTGCTTCCCTTCCCTGTATGGTGTCCTGTGAGGGTCTTTCGTACATGCCCAGAGTAAAGTCACATCATCTATGGCCATCATCTGGCTCTAATGAACATCACTTCTTTTTGGTGTTGGAAAATAGGACCACATCTGGTTTTGTTTCAATTAATTTCCTCAAGGGTATAGGGGTGTGTGTGTGTGTGTGTGTGTATGTGTGTGTGTGTGTGTGTGTGTGGGGGGGTATGTGTGTGTGTGTGTGTGTGTGTGTGTGTGTGTGGGGGGGGGTATGTGTGTGTGTGTGTGTGTGTGTGTGTGTGTGTGTGTGTGTGTGTGTGTGCCGACGCTTCACTTTGCTGCAGTGTGCCAGTCACCTGTGTGGTTTGGGCGGTCTCTGGCTGAGCAGACGTTTGTGCTGGGGATGAAGCTGCGTCACAGATCCTGGGAATCTATGGGTAAGGTCAAAGGTCAGAGGTCAGAGGGGCCAGCTGTCAAATTTGCACATGTGACCAGAAACAAGAAATTGACCCACCCCACAGAGATTTGGACAACTGGATTGTAGATGAATTGGGAAGGCAGTTTACTAAATAAATAAATAAATAAATAAATAAATAAAAATAAATAACTAAATAATACATAAATAAAAACATTATGTCTATATGCAACCTATAAAGTCAAAACGCTGAAAGAATTTCCATTAAGGCTTCTGTTTGGTCTGACACATGAACCAACGAAGAGTGGATGAAGACGACAGACCTGAACCGCTGAAGCGCATTGGCTGATGGGCTATAGAAGGGGGCGGGTCTTGGAGAGAGGGGGCCGAATCGGGGCTGTGCCATCTTTGGAGTCATTGGCTGAGGAGATGTGAGGCAGGACTGATATACAGCGATAGGAGAGTCAAGGTCAAAGTTCAAGGTCAAAGACATAAACAAAGGTCATAGACAAATATCACTACACAAATGACAAGGAGACTGCATGAAGTGGGGTGGGGAGAGGGTGGGGGTGTCACCTGGTTAAACTGCTGCCGGGGGGTTAGCAGTTGCCGTGGACGCAGTGGTGAGCGAGGTACCATGGGATGCATCTACACACACACACACACACACACACACACACACACGCACGCACACACACGCACACACGAAAATCATAAACAAACCATCTTCTCAGGGAACATTAAAGGAGAAGAAATTTACAATAGGAGAAATTCAGTTCAATTAGTGGCAGCCCATTTTAAAGAGGCCCGTCATAATGTGTCTGCCCTTAAATATATGGGAATTGAGATGATAAAAAAGCCCAGGAGGGGGGGCAATATTGACAACTTACTTCTCAAACGTGAACTATATCGGATTTACACCCTGGACACTATGGCACCAAGGGGTATGAATGAGGACTTTAATATCAGACCGTTCCTGTAACTATTTTAATGACTATGTGGTTGCTAACTGAAAATCTTTAAATAATGGTACTTCCGTTTCGTGTTCTTCTGTTTGCCCTTTGGAAGTGAGTAAAGACTGTAGCAAAAGTTTTTAACATGATGCTGTAGTCTCCTGGATAAAAATAGTAACCTTGTGATTATATAGACACCTTATCATGCTTACTTGAAATTATGATGGCCATAGGGCCTGATGCTATGTCAAGTACTCTGAATAGACTTCTTTGTACACTCTAAGACGTGTTTTAGAAAGAACTTCAAAATATGTACTTATGTTTGTATGTATATATGTGTATATGTATATTTTTTCTGTATATTTTTTTGTATATTTGGTAGAGGCTGGTGTAGTGTGGTGAAAAATATTTGTGGATGTCTGTTGGTACCTTGGGATGCACCTCTGCAGTGGGTGTGCCTTCCAATCAGAACCTGATTGATTTATCATGTGACCCTTTCTACCTAATAAGTATGACGTGTGTCTATCTTGATTCAAGTCTGATGAAGAGCGTGCAGCTCGAAAACGTTCACTTGGGGAAATAAAGTGAAAGCAAAACGGGAGCAAGTGTGCGGACATTCAATTTAGTTTTTTTTGAATAGGAGAAATTCACAATAACAATAGAATTAGAATAAAAGACGCATATTTCACTGAGGAGCTCAAAGTGCCCGTCTCAGCCCTGGGCATTGCATACCTGAGAGTACCAGCCCTACCTGGGCATTACATACCTGAGAGTACCAGCCCTACCTGGGCATTACATACCTGAGAGTACCAGCCGTGAGGGAGGGGCCGGACAGGCAGACACTCCCTCACCAGGCCCCGCCTGCCTCGGAAGGAAGTGGGCATGTAGGGGCGGGACTTAGACAGGAAGTTAGGGTAGGTGGGCATGCGAGGGCCATAGGCAGGCCTGTCAATCACACGAAGAATGGCTTCATCCTGCTAAAGGAAGGAACACAGGACGGAATCAGTGTATGGGGGTAGGAAATTATACTGTACACAGAATCTTGAGAACTTTAATCACTCAGGGGCTATAGAAATTAAATAGGATATAATATGAAAATGAAAGGAACAAGAGTGATGGATGGCAATGTGAGTGAGTGGCTTCATTTGCCATTTGCAGTGGATCAGGAGGTGAAGTGGGGCAAAAGTGTGTTTATGAGGTGTGTGTGTGTGTCCTGTGCTTTCAACTGTTAATTTCCTTCTGACGGATGCCAGACACCCAAGGCTAGAGGTGCACATAGAGACGGGGTGGGGGTGGGTGTCAGGATTTGGAGGGTTAGCTTCAGCTAATTAGCATGGCATTTGCCGACAATTTTGAAAACATGTCGTTAAATGGTTGCCTCTTCCGGCACCAGTTTTTACATGCTGATGGTAGATGACAGCTCATGCACGAGTTTAGTGTTAGGCACCAGCGTCCACGCTGGCTAAGCATTTTTAGGCGACAAATAAAACGACTGCCTACCCTCCTGTTCTGTTTGTTTACGTTCACTAGTTTTGTGTTCCCGGTCAAAAACACAAAAAAAAACACAATTTCATACACTGACCATTTTCTCTCCCATTCATTTCTAATGCCATCATTATTGACCAGGAACACAATGGGTGTTCTAAAGTTAAATAAAACACCCAAATTGTCAGAATAAATTAACAACTTTGAGAGAAAAGAATTGTCAATCGGACAAATTTGACTGAACACAACAGGAGGGTTAAGCTACGGACACTTGACTTAATGCCTACATGGTTTGGGCTGTATTATACCAGGCTTTGTGGTAAATAAAATAAAAAAGCAATTGTTGTCATATTAGGTTACTGTTATTTGCTTTATGTGTGGGTTGGCAAGGTAACTGACACTGAAATACATTTGCTCCTATAACGAGGGTAGGTGAAGCACGTTCCCCAACAACACACAAACAGACCTGCAGGATGGGCTTTGGTAGGGGTCCTCTGAAGCATTGGTTTGGTGGTACCCACTGTGCAAAAACAGGCAAAAAATAAAACCAAAATACATACGCAGAGGACTTGGCAGTTTGGAATGGCAATACGCTGTGCAGATGGACAGGAGAGCGCACACTTACTGAATGAGAGTTCTCTTGTTCCCAATATGACGTGCGAGAGCAATCCACTATGGCACTGTCCAGGCTCTGGAGGAGGAGGGAGAGAGAGGGAGGGAGCGAGAGAGGACTGAGGAATACATATAAAAATTAAGTATATAGATGGGAACAGCATTATGGAATATTTACATTACTGGACTCTTCACCCTAAAGAGGTGTAAACCAGTGTAGTCTACCAGTGGTGTAGTCTAGTTAGCTGTAGTGGGTATACAGTGGTGCAGTGGGTATACTGTGATGTAGTCTAGTTAGCTGTAGTGGGTATACTGTGATGTAGTCTAGTTAGCTGTAGTGGGTATACTGTGATGTAGTCTAGTTAGCTGTAGTGGGTATACTGTGATGTAGTCTAGTTAGCTGTAGTGGGTATACTGTGATGTAGTCTAGTTAGCTGTAGTGGGTATGCTGTGGTGTAGTCTAGTTAGCTGTAGTGGATTTACAGTGACATAGTAGTAAGCTGTAGTGGCTATACTGTGACATAGTAGTTAGCTGTGGTGGCTATACTGTGATCAACCCCAAATGTCAATACGTTACCGTTGCCTATTTTAAGAGGGTATACTGACATGGTGATGCTTTGTAAGTGGGTATACTGACATGGTGATGCTTTGTAAGAGGGTATACCGTCACGTAGACTACACCACTGGTGTAAACAGTGACCAACTGTTCGGGGGGCCTATTCAGTACAGGGGGCAGTTTTAAGAACACCGTTCGGCCCTGTTCTCACCTTAAGGACAGGGCCTGTTCAGTACAGGGGGCAGTTTTAAGAACACCGTTCGGCCCTGTTCTCACCTTTAGGCTGGGGCGCAGCCTGATGCTCTTCAGCACTGCGGGGTCTTCGAACATCTGCCCCCGACCACCCCTCTGACCGCCTCGGCCGCGGCCCCACAACACCCCCGCGGGAGAGCGGGGCTGGACGCGGGGCTGAACGCGGGGCTGGAGACGGGGCTGGAGACGGGGCGCGGGGCTGGAGGGGGGCAGGGTGTACGGGGGGCGCACCAGGGGAGCTGGGGATGGGGGCGGAGGAGGAGGGGAGGAGGAGGAGGAGGAGGAGGGCTGGGGGGCAGGTGGCGTTTCCGCAGGGACAGGGGCGCCATCGTCGATCGATCTGCCGAGAATGTCACCCCCTTCCAGCTCTGCGTCTGCAATGGGAGGGACAACGGAGGCTTTAGGAGAACTATGGAAACGAATAGAAGGATATACATGAAGAGGCTCAGAAAAGCACTAGAAGAAAAATGCAATTACGTGACGCTAACTGACGTGATGTGACGTGAAAAAAAAAAGTGTAGGGTAAAATTTCAGCTGGTCTGAGGTGGAAATCTAAAACGCCGTGCATCCACAAAAGTTTAGCCATACACCAAAAGCACGCCTAGTGTCTGGGGCACACGTTATTAAACATGAGTCGCATTGTATTTTTTAATTATTTTAATTCACCTGCTCCAAAAGTTTCTTCGTTGTAGAGATCAATTGACTCGTCTTCCTCAACCATCTCTTGCAGGAGGCCAGAATCTTCCATCGCGTCCGCCTCTCCGTCGCTCCATTGGCCGCCACTCTCTGGCCATGCGGCATCAGGGACGGGAGCCTCTGTTTCCTTGGCGTGGAAGCATCAGTTTTATAAATAACAAACATGCAGCGATCCTCCCAAAATCCCTAGATCTACAGTACAGGTTTCTGTGCACCATATGCTAAAACATTGCAATGGATCACGAACGATTAGGCCTATTATTTCCGACTGGTTGTTGTCGGTCAAGTTAACTTTAGTAACACGTTTTCACAGAGCATAATTGAAGTTGACAAACACTTAGAGGCGATCACATGGCAATTAGGCTACCGGGTTCTAGTGTCACAACTAGGTAAGTAGCCTACTTTTGAGTTGAAGGGAAAGGCAATACTTACAGGCTGTTCTGTATCACTCATTGAGGAAACTGATGATTAAGTTTGGCTTGGTTCGTCACGTTGCTTACACGTTTAGCGTCGTCGTTCGTTCCGATCTGACATATTTGTGAACTTATTAGCGTATTTAAATTAGCACACCTGCGGAATGGGCGGGGTCAGACCACTATAGCTTTTCATCAAACCTGAATGGCAAACATCACCATGGTCCAACAGGCTTGTTCGAAATATCTTCACATAGTCCATTTAACTTAGAAATGTATTTTTGTGTGCAGTAGCCTAATTGTATGCCATTAATAATTCATTTATAATTGTATTATTCTGATGACAAAATCTTAAATAGCCTACATTAACAAAACATGCAAAGGCTAAGCTTCAGCTACCCTTAAAGTAAAGTCATTTATTCACAGTTGTAAATTAGTGAAAAGCAAAAAAGCAATAACTATGCTAAAACATAACAAAACAGATTACTTGTAAATCCAAAAAATTAATACCTACCTTTTTATTATTAGCCTAATATAATTTTCCTTAAGTAGGCTACTTTTTTATTCCCTTCTTAATTAGGCTACTTTAATTTGTTATCTGTACTGGATAAATAATATGTTTGCATGTTGATGCAAATTGTTCTTGTTGAATTAAGTTCAATAACGCATTGGGGAACAAAAGAAAGAAATATCTTCACATAGCCCACGCCACACGTTTATCTTCACAAAGCCCACGCCACACGTTTTGAGTGAGAACTTGTTTATTGTCATCCTTTGTGTTGTTGCGTGTCACTATGAAGATGAATGAGATAATTCTTTATATTAAAATCGCTTGGCATAGGTAAACATTTCTGACAAATCTTTGGCACCATAAAAACAAAACAATACAGACATTGTCTGCAAAATAGCAATGAAAAAGTAACAGTTCACACTAATCATGTAATACAATAGGATATATTTAGCAATAGCAGTGACATTTATATATTGCGGTAAAAAAAGCAAATATATTAAATGGGATTACAAATACATAAAATCATTCATTCAGAACATTTTCGAATCCTTCCTTTCAATTTTTGGATAATTATTATAAGCAGGAAAATGTAGAAAGTAGTGTGTGTGTCTGTGTGTGTGTGTGTGTGTGTGACTGAGTTATCAAAATGACCATAACACTGATTTGAGCTTCTCTTCTCATTTAACAACATTTACCGTGTGGTCAAGTGCAATAAGGGGGAAGATAACACTCAGAAATACCATGGAATCCTCTCCAGGACGCTGCAGAGAGATCCGTGCTACAATCCTCACAGCACAGTAGGGCAGCACTGGATCAGACACCCAGGCAGGTGTGAATCGAACCGGATCAGGAGGGGTATTCCAACTCCAAGTACGTGCTTTAGTGACAAACCTGGGTAAGTTGTAAGTGGCAAACCTAATAGAAGAGCTTTATGGCTTCATTCTCCTAACAAAACAATGCCATTGGGCTCTCGCTGTAGGAGGTTTATCACTTACACCGAGTTAACTTAGATAGATAGATATAGTTTATTGATCCCTAGGGGAAATTCAACTTACCCAGGATTGTCACTAAACCAAATATTTGGAACACCCCACAGATCCACATCTGAGTCCAATCAGAATCATGTCAGGTCAGACCCAGATCAGATCTGGGCCCAACCAGTACCGGACCAGAGGCTCAGAACTCTGAATTCTAGCCACTGGGCCATTCGTCTTATTCACACGGCGGCCATTGTAAAACCAAAGCGAGGCTATGGTACACAAACCAAAACGAGGCTATGGTACACAAGCCAGAGGATTGCTGTGTTCTATACATTCACCAGTAGGTGGCGAGAACACATATGATATAGTCAGTGTACCCTATTGCCTTGTTTTGGTTTACAATGGCCGCCTTGCAAATAAGGCGAATAGTCAGCAGTATCCTTTTTGTTTCCCCTTTCAGATTGTTTGATGACAAGGTTAAACTGCTATCAATTAAAAACATCAATGAGTTACCCACAGGATATAAAAATGACAGCATGATTTGGCATCTTCCCTGTATAAGTGCTGCCACTGTGATTATGAATTGCTCTCTAACTGTTGGGGCAGCTTCAAGAACCAATTGGAATGCTTCATGGAATGCTTCTTCAAGGCCATTAATAATTTAGCTTTGGATAAATCTGTTATCTGTGATTGTCTTCTGGTTTCTCTCACAGTTCTGATACCGCCAGAGCTTCTGAGAGACTGTCTATCATTATAAAAAAGGAAAGAAACAGACACAGAAAATCTGTGAAAAGAGTGAAGTGAAAGAAGATGAAGGAGGCAGAGACTGAACTCTGAGATGGAGAGCTTAGGAAAGAAAACAGAGGCTTTTATTTCTTCCCTTGTTCTTTCTTTCTTTCATTCAGCTCTGGTTAGCATCTCCAGTCCAGGCTTCTCCACCCGTTACCTGAGCTCTCCCCACCTCTCCCTCTCCTCTTCCATCAGTAGAATCCTTCCTCTCCCTCTCCTCCTCCAACAGTAGAAGGGATCCTCCCTCTCCCTCTCCTCCTCCATCAGTAGAAGGGACGCTCCCTCTCTCTTTCCTGTTCCCTTTGCCCTCTCTGCTCCTTTCCTCTCTTCCTCCTCCATCCTCATTTTACCCCCACCCCATTCCCCTCCTCCCTCTCTCCACCTGCGTTCATCCAAAGAGCTTGATGAAGCATGGGTGGCAGTAGGGCTTGTTCTCCTGCTCCTTGAAGCAGCCCTTGCTCAGCGGCTTGAGGCAGAACTGGCACACCAGGTGGTGCGGGTGGAACTTGGCGCCCATGGCTGTGACGCAGCGGCCTAGGATGGGCTGCTGGCACGCGTGGCACATGCTGCCGCGAGACT
>NW_027468674.1:8168643-8216143 GCF_046254945.1 Alosa pseudoharengus | reverse complement strand
GTGAGTGAGTGAGTATATGTGAGTGAGTGAGTGTGTATATGTGAGTGAGTGAGTGTGTATATGTGAGTGAGTGAGTGAGTGAGTATATGTGAGTGAGTGAGTGTGTATATGTGAGTGAGTGAGTGTGTATATGTGAGTGAGTGAGTGTGTATATGTGATTGGGTGAGTGTGTGTGTGTGAGTGAGTGAGTATATGTGATGGGTGAGTTAGTAAGTAAGAGAGGGAGAGTGAGTGTGAATATATGATTGGGTGAGCGAGTGAGTTAGTGAGAGTCTGAATGAGCGAGTGAGTGTATATGAGCGAGTGAGTGTATATGAGTGAGTGAGTGAGTGTATATGAGTGAGTGAGTGAGTGAGTGAGTGACTGAGTGAGAGAGTGAGTGTGTATATGTGAGTTAGTGTGTTTATATGAGTGAGTGAGTGAGTGAGTGAGTGAATGTGTATATATGAGCGAGTGATTAAGTGTCTGAATGAGAGAGTGAGTGAGTGTCTGAGTGAGTGAGTGAGTGTTTTTATATGAGAGTGAGTGAGTGTGTATATATGAATGAGAGAGTGAGTGAGTGACTATTGTTCACAAATCTCAGTGAAGAGTGTGAGTGTGTATGTGAGTGAGTGAGTGAGTGAGTGAGTGTGAGTGTGTATATGTGAGTGAGTGAGTGAGTGAGTGAGTGAGTGTGAGTGTGTATATGTGAGTGAGTGAGTGAGTGAGTGAGTGAGTGTGAGTGTGTATATGTGAGTGTGTATATGTGAGTGAGTGAGTGAGTGAGTGAGTGAGCGAGAGAGAGTGAGTGAGGTAGACCGAGGGACATTGTACATCTAATTAAGGGTAAAAATGAGAAACTAAAGTATTCAGGCTGTAAATGTCATTCTTGAGAAGTAAAAAACACAGAAAGACGGGGAGTTGAGAGGGAAAGAGAATCGGATGAGGATGACAGAGAACCTCTAAATGCATTTATTTTATTTTTAGCACAATCTGAAGGCTGCAAGGCATGACAGAGAACCTCTAAATGCATTTATTTTATTTTTAGCACAATCTGAAGGCTGCAAGGCATGACAGAGAACCTCTAAATGCATTTATTTTATTTTTAGCACAATCTGAAGGCTGCAAGGCATGACAGAGAACCTCTAAATGCATTTATTTTATTTTTAGCACAATCTGAAGGCTGCAAGGCATGACAGAGAACCATGCATTTATTTTATTTTTAGCACAATCTGAAGGCTGCAAGGCATGACAGAGAACCATGCATTTATTTTATTTTTAGCACAATCTGAAGGCTGCAAGGCATGACTTTGGGGAAAAAAAGAAAAACATTTACTTTCCAAATTTACTTGTCCAAAAAAAAAAACCACACAAACTTTTAAACCCCTTTGAGTTGACATACCACTCTTATCTGCAATCTTTTCAGGAGCTCAAAAAGAGATGATCTTTTTTTTCTGTAAACAATCCCTGACAAGCCGTTTCTGTAAACAGGAGTCACAAGGGCATCGCAGATGATTTGGAGCCCCAGGCTAGACGCTTGACTTTCAGCATTACTGAGAAAAATAATCTGATTTCAAAGCCATTAAATCTCTCCCCATTGAGCTAAGTAAGTTTAACTGTGGCTTGCGGCTTTCTGTGAGTTTGTGTTTGCATTTGTGTCTGTGTTTGAGAGAGAGAGAGAGAGAGAGAGAGAGAGAGAGAGAGAGTGTGTGAGTGAGTGAATGTGTGAGTGAGTGGGTGTGAGTGAGTGTGTGTGTGTGAGTGAGTGAGAGTGTGCGTGCGTGTGTGTTTGTGTGTTTGTGTGTGTGTGTGTGTGTGTGTGTGAGAGAGAGAGACCACCTACCTGTACAGTTTGTCAGGGTTGGCACTCTGAGATCCATTGGACTTCATTGCTGAAGAAACAGTCTGAAGTAAAAACAAATAAAAGTGACAAACGTGTGTGTTTGTCTGTTAGTGTGTGTGTGTGTGTGTGTGTGTGTGTGTATGTGTGTGTGTGTGTATGTGTGTGTATGTGTGTGTTTGTCTGTTAGTGTGTGTGTGTGTGTGTGTGTGTGTGTGTGTGTGTGTGTATGTGTGTGTGTGTGTTTGTCTGTTAGTGTGTGTGTGTGTGTGTGTGTGTGTGTGTGTGTGTGTGTGTGTATGTGTGTGTGTGTATGTGTGTGTGTGTGTTTGTCTGTTAGTGTGTGTGTGTGTGTGTGTGTGTGTGTGTGAGTATAAAAGCAAAACAAACGCAGGAGGGAAGGGGAGGCATTCTCTTGCTTGTCTCTTGAATTCATGAATTGCTAATGCACAGTATTACTAATGCATAGAGATGTGTCTGATACTTGTGTATTTCTATGGCTTTTTCACTCTGGCCTTTATGTGCGTGTGTGTGTGTGTGTGTGCGTTATTTTTCTCTCTTGATACTTGCGTATTTCTATTTTTATGTATTTCTATGGCTTCTTTACTCTGGCCTTTACGTGTGTGTACGTGTGTGTGTGTGTGTGTGTGTGTGTGTGTGTGTGTGTGTGTGTGTTATTTTTCTCTCTTACTTGCTGGGGTGTGTAAGCGGGGGGTGGGGGTCTCGCCTGTGTGGGGTCCTGCAGGCCTGCTGACGTGGGGTCAGAGGTCGCGGGAGGTTCAGAGGTCAACAGGACGGGACATCTGGCCAGGGGAGAGGTGCAGCTCTCCAGGTCCGCCAGGAGGTGGTCTGCAATGGCATGGGGCAGAAAGGGAGAGAGAGAGAGAGAAAGAGAGAGAGAGAGAGAGATAGGGAGAAAAAGAAAGAGAGATACACAGGGAGAGAGGTAGAGAGAGGATGAAAGACAGAGGGAGAGGATGAGGGGATGGAGAAAGACAAAGAGAGAGAGGGAATGAGAGAAAGAGAGAGATAGATAAAGAGATAGAGAGAGAGGAGAGAAAGGGAGAGAGAAGGGGTGAGAAGGAGAAAGGTAAGGAGGAAGAGAGAGAGAGCAGAAGAGAGAAAGGGAGAAAAAGAAGGAGAGAGACAGGGGATGTAACGAGGGAGAGGGAGAGAGAGAGAGAAAGAGTGAGGGAGAGATAGGGAGAAAAAGAAAGAGAGAGACACAGGGAGAGAGGTAGAGAGAGGATGAAAGACAGAGGGAGAGAATGAGGGGATAGAGAAAGACAAAGAGAGAGAGGGAATGAGAAGGAGAGAGGTAACGAGAGAAAGAGAGAGATAGATAGAGAGAGAGAGAAAGAGGGAGAGAGATGGGGTGAGAAGGAGGGAGAAAAAGAAGGAGAGAGACAGGGGGGTGTAACGAGGGAGAGAGAGAGAGAGAGAAAGAGAGGAAATGGATAAAGGTGAAACAGGGTGAGGCCGTGAACAAAAACAAGAGACGACGGCAAGAAAAAGAACAACAACAGTAAGGATGAGCAAACAGACAAACCTACTGGAGGGGCTACTGGGTATCTAGTGGATGAGCACCATGATGGGAGCAGGATGGGTGACTAGAGACAATAACGCCACACAGGCACAGCCAACCAACGGTTAACGCAAAAAGCAAACTAGACAAGTAGCGGAGGCAGATGAAATGAGATGAAATAGAGATAAAAAAGGAAATAGATGAATTAGAGATAAAGGAAGCGAACACAAACATGCACCGTGCAGGGCAGAGAGAGACACGCCGAGAGAGAGAGAGAGAGAGAGAGAGAGAGAAAGAGGCGTGCACACAGTTACGTACCAAACACAACAATACGGGGACTGAGAGGGTATATAAGTGGCTCAGGCATTCCTAGAAGGAGACAGACACACCCAGTGACCAATCACCCAGTGGATCAGCCAGCATGGCGCACACAGCGACCAATCAGCCAGCATGCCAGTCGTAAGGAGGAGGGATAAATGGGAAATCAGAGAGAGGAGCAATTAAACACGAGTCATGACCATGAATCATGATCATACACACACACACACACATACAGGACATAAAGAGTATAGGCAAGAGCATCATCATAATACACACACACACATACACACACACACACACACACACATACAGGACATAAAGAGTATAGGCAAGAGCATCATCACAGTCCATGACACACACGCACATACGCAGGCTATTAGGCCTATTAAACAGCATACAGAGCACAGGCAAAGAGCATCATCATAATACACACACACACACACACACACACACACACACACATACACACACCCACACACACACACACACACAAACACACACACACACACCCCACACTCAGACACACACACACACACCACACTCAGACACACACCCACACAGGCTCTACAGGCTTCCTCAAAGTCACTCTACAGCCAAAGGTAATTCCAGGCCACCATTAAAATAAATAAATAAATAAATAAACACACTAGGCGTCACGTGACGTGAGAAGGATGCAGCTTGGCCCCTGGTGGGCACATGGGTGTGGAGAGGAAGGGTGTTGGGAGGCAGATAGGGCACGCGGGGCGCCCGTCACAGTGTGCTGAAACGGAGCAGTGATAAGCCAGAGAACTCGGCAGCATTCCCTCGGCCTGCTCCCTCTGACAGAGAGAGGATAATGACCAAGAGGCCACAGTGGGCAGATAGGGGCAGACACAGGGAGAGAGCGGCAGTGCATCCAAATTAGCATGATAATGCATCAGGGTTAGTATTCGCCACACAAGTTTTGCTATTTAAAACATAGTATAGATCACCAATGCAGAACAACAATGTGCAGAAACAAGACACTGGCATGTCTAGGATATGTGGGATTTAGATATTTTAGATCATTTCTACATTATTTCCATAAAATGTCATCTACTTCTCAATTATCTTGCTGACACCAATGCATATCTGGTTTCCATATCCTTGAAGAGTGATGTGTTATTCCTTAAACATACACTTACACATACTAAGTAGACACACATACTCTACTAACCATGCATACACACACATACTCATACATACACACACACACAACCCACATAATAATGAAAACAAAAGGAGACAAGTATACTCTCTCTCTCTCTCTCTCTCTCTCTCTCTCTCTGACACGCGAACACACACACACACACACACACACACACACACACACACACACACACACACACACACACACACACACACACACACACACACACACACACACACACACACACACTCCTTGTACTCAGTGTATAGAATTCCTTTGGATAACAGTGTAAATGCTAAATGAGTAAATTTGAATATATTCCAGACCAGGCCCAAAGGCTGCTGGGAGTTGGAGTTCCTTTCTTTTCATAGGCACAGTGGTTTAGGACTACAGAGGACTACAGAGGGGATTCACACTCATCAGTTGACAGTTGTCACTGCTGCTGCTGAAGGGGTTTGGGCA
This sequence comes from Alosa pseudoharengus, assembly GCF_046254945.1. Lineage (NCBI taxonomy): Eukaryota > Metazoa > Chordata > Actinopteri > Clupeiformes > Clupeidae > Alosa > Alosa pseudoharengus. Next base: position 8,210,848 of record NW_027468674.1, on the reverse strand, counting down.
AAACTTTAGAGAGACTACACTACGGTCCCTGGCAACACACACACACACACACACACAGGTACTCTAGCTCTGATGGAAGAGGATGGACCGGGATAGGAGTTGTTTGTGGTTTCCAGTGATCACAATGATTCATACTAAATTAGACAAACACAGACAGAATAGCATGCACTTACCCCCTCTCTCTCTCTCTCTCTCTCTCTCTCTCTCTCTCTCTCTCTCACTCACTCACTCACTCACACACACACACACTGCAAAGGCAGCAGTGTTCATATAAGGAGCCAAATGTCTTCTCAATGGGAATGTTGACCATATTTAGACTAGTCAACCATTTGGCTTGACTCACAGGTTCTTCTGGACTCTGGCACTGAAACCCCCCCCCCCTCTCTCTCTCTGTCGCTCCCACTCATTCTTTCTCTCTCTCTCTCTCTCTCTTTCTGTGAAAGTGTTCGGCCATCCAAACACCAGCAGCAGTGACATATAAACACACACCCTCCCAGCTTTCCCTACACTACAAAGGTATGTCTCTCTCCCCACACACACACACAAACACAGATACACACAGATACACACACAACCACACACACACAGTCAGACAGACACACACACACACACACACACAAACACAGACACACAGATACACACAACCACACACACAGACACAACCACACTCAGACAGACACACACACACACAAACGCACACACACAGACAGACACAGACACACACACACAGACACACACACACAACCCAATCAGGTCCAGATGTCCTGGATCATAAAAAGAAGAATTCTGCATTTTGCTTAGTAGGCAACATCTAGCTCTCTGACATCTGAAAGATATGGGGCACTCAGTCTCCTCCAGATTAATAGGCTATGACATAAACATGTCCTTTTCTTAGTTACCTCATTGCTGTGTAAGTACTACGTGGAAAGACTGTAAATATAGCTTTATTCAAGAGAAAAGTAAAAGAGAAATAGAAGGAGACATGACACAAAGAAAGGAAGAGGAAGAGTGGGAATAAGGGAGAGAAAGAGAGAGATGACAGAACTAAAAACACATGAAAAGCTAGCAAGGAAACCTTTCATTTAAGTGTAGCCAGCTCGGCTCATTGCTTACCCTACACCACAAATATCAACAGTTGGACATGAAGCCATGGCAGCAAAGAAAAACAGATGGAGACAAAAGACAAAGAGACAGACGGAGAGAATGAGGGAGAGGGATGACAAACATGGAAGACTGAAGAAGCATGATTAGTCAGGCCTAGGCCTAACGAAAACCTCTCACTGAAGTTTACCAGCTAAGCCTACTATGCACATCACAAATATCAACAGTTGGACATGGAGCACGGAATCAGTGTGAAGGCTACGTGTAGGCTATGTAGCAAGGAAAGAGATGAGGTTTCTGTGTGAGTTTTCCAAGCAGATGTGTAATATAGGCTATGAGTATCTCACTGAGTCACCAGTTTAGACTTTAAGTCATTTTCCTTGGTTTAGCCTACCAATCTCCCCCCACACACACACGTGAATATAGGCTACATTAAAACATAGGCTACGGTGTATGTAAGATATGGTCTATGCAATTAAAAGGCCTAAGCGTAACAGAACTTTCAGAGCATATCTAACCTACATCCAATGTCTTGCTAAAGAGTTAATATTTCCTTAAACAAAAACACGCTGTTGTCGCTCTTTCAGAAGGCCTGTCTGACTCAGATTAGAATGATAAAATAATACCTAAGGGATTTCCCTTAATTTTGCCTTTCTTTCCGCCAGATCTCCACCCTTCCCTCCCTCCTTCCTCTCCTTCTTTCGCATGCCAAGAAACCGTTAGAGTGCCATGTTACAAATGTTACTACGACACAGAAAAGAACAGAGAACACGTACCTAAATCTTCCATGCTGCCTTTCTCTTACAACAAAATCTTCTAAAAGGAAAAACACATCAAGAAGAAGCTGGGAAAACGAGATACTTTTCCCCAAAATTCGTAAATGTATGCGTTGCGTATTCCTGGAAGAACTACAGTCCGCGTTTGCCCCGTTTAAACTTTTTGGACACGGCGTTATTCCCGGATAGAGCACCGGGAAAAAGAGAGAGAGCGAGCGAGCGAGAGAAAGGAGGGCGTCCCGTTTCTCTTTTCCTCTCCGCCCCTCGGTCTCGTCCTGTGCAATGTCAGTGCTCCGCGGAGCACCGCGCGCACTCACAGGCGTAGCCGCGCGGCTGCGGTCCTGGCTTCCTCCGAACCCCCGGCACACATGACGTCACCCCGTACATTCCTAGCCCATATTTGGGAGAGAAAACTAAGGATTCGCGGCGAGCGCTCAACTCTCCTGTAAAGGCTACTGTAGTGATGGAGGCGTTCGGTTGTGTCAGCTGTCCAGTTGTGCGAGTCTGATTCAATTACTTCTCTCTCCACATCCTGTCCACGCCAAGGCCGAAGGGTTTGGCATTCTACTCTCGAGTGACGGGGTCAGTGACAGTTCACACGTGGTCCCTCAAGTAACAAAAGATACGGTCTACCATGAAAGTTAGGAGCTAAATATTTCAGTTCCAGAAATGTGTAGAGATACAAATAATACATAGATTATTTTTTATTTTTACATGATGTTATCACAGCACTTTAATACAATGTTTTCTCTCAATGGGATAATTTAGGCTCTTCGAGGTTGACCACTTACATGTTTTCCACTTAAGCTAAATTACTTTATACAATAGACCTTTGTCAGATGTGTATGAAATAAGTTGTGTTTGTTGCATGTGCTGTCAAAGATATAAAATAAACTAGAGATTTTAAGAAGACTGAACACAAAAGCCCCCCCCCAAAAAACAACTTAAGTGTGCAATTAAACTGCAAGACATGCCTCATCAACACAACACAATAAAACACTCGTTTAAAAAAACGAAAAGAAAAAAATATTTATTCAGCTCACAGTTACAGGCTATGTTTAGCATTTGTTTGGAGAAAAAGAGAGAAAGTCACTGGGTTTTTTGGATGTTGCATGACATCCGATAAGGTGTCCAAACTCAGGGGAGTGGTGCTCCTTAGAAGGTTCTCAGAGACCACCATGGTGTACATTGCTATTGAACGACTCATCAACTAACAAAGCTACTTGTGGGGTAACCAAAACCAAAAAGTCAGCAAACCTACTGAGGAAGCAGGCATGAACCAAAACATACATAGCGGCCCTAGAAAACCAGGACTGAATTCAGAGACCATGTCCTCAGATATGGTGCTCTCCAAAACCAGAACTTGCTTCCAGAACCATGCCATGAGGAATATCTGTATTTTGTAGCACAGAGCCACGTTTCCCTTAGGTTCTACACCTAGATGCAACCTAACAAACAGTAACTCCAGACGAGGACCAGATCAGCTCCAGGAAGAAGGAAAAAAAAAAAAAAAAAAAGGAAAAAAAAAAAAAAAGACTCCAAATAAAAAGTTTATATTTCAATTCTAGGAAAGGTATGTGTCCTTCGGGCCTAAATCAGATATAATATATTAAATTAAATAATGCAGGATGCAGTGCAGGATGACAGGAGAGAGGAGAAGGAGGAGGAGAAAGAGGAGGATGGGGTGGAGGGACCATGGATGGTAGCTCTTAGCTCTGCACAGGAAAAAGCTCTCGGCCAGAGCCACGACGCTGCCTTAGGCCGAGTGGGGAAGCTTTGGGGTGGGGAAGGCCTAGCGTTGCACCAGGCCGAGTGGGGAAGCTTTGGGGTGGGGAAGGCCTAGCGTTGCACCAGGCCGAGTGAGGAAGCTTTGGGGTGGGGAAGGCCTAGCGTGCTCGTCTCTGTCCTGTGCCTTCTGCGTTCGGAGCGGGAGGGAGCATGGTTCATGCATGTTTTTCTCTCTTTTTTTTTTTGTTGTTTTTTACATTTTTTATTTAATACAGAAATGTTGTCTTCTCACCACACCATCTAACGGGACTCAAAGTTAACAAATAATTATTATAATAATGATAACAAAACTGAACTTACTGCTACAACCCCCCCCCCTCCTCAAGCAAAGCCTAGGTCATTCATACAACTGAGGAAAAAAAAGTGAATTTTAAATAAGGTCAGTCATTCTGACTCTCAAACAATGACAATCAAACTGTGTGTGTGTGTGTGTGTGTGTGTGTGTGTTTTACGGAGTAGCCGTGGATGTGTGGGTGTGTGTGTGTGTGTGTGTGTCCTGAACAGGTCAGTATAGTCGCAGTCATATGCTTTACACCAGACTGACTGGCCTTGTGTGTGTGTGTGTGTGTTACTCAGTTTGCAGTATGCTTTGCACCACGTAGTCTGCTTGTGTGTGTGTGTGTGTGTGTGTGTATCCTGAACAGGAGGGTTATGCTGTATGCGGTCATATGCATTGCGCTAAGTAGTCTGGTGTAGCAAAGAGCAGTGCCATAGAGGTGGTGAAGGTGATCAATGAATCGCCAACCTTTTGCTCCTTACCACTGTGTGTGTGTGTGTGTGTGTGTGTGTAACACTACTTTATAAGCCCCATTGTGTGTGCATGTGTTTTTTCTCAAATTTTTTAAATGTTTTAATTGAGAGAGAGAGAGAAAGAGAGAGAGAGAGAAAGAGAGTGCGCACGCATGTTTGTTTGTGTGTAGTCCATCCAACTCTCTCTGATGCATAACATTCTACCCCCACCTCCCCCTCCTCCTCCACCTCCCCCTCCTCTCTTTGCGGCGGGCTTCCTGGTTCACTGAACAGACTGCTCGTTGGCGGTGCTGCCAGAGTCCTGGGGCTTCATCACATCAGGCAGCTCTGGAGGGCTGGAGAACGCCTCCACCTGCAGCGGCTCAAAGGTGTCACCTGGGGGGGGGGGGGGGTCAGAGAGAGAGAGGGGGGGAGAGAGGGAGAGGGAGAGAGAGAGAGGGAGAGAGAGAGAGAGAGAGGGGGAGAGAGAGAGAGGGGGAGAGAGAGCGGGAGGGAGGGAGAGGGAGAGGGAGAGAGAGAGAGAGAGAGAGAGAGGGAGAGGTGGAAATGTAAAGGCAGAAATGTTTGACACTAGTCATATGCATGTCATATTAATAGTTAAGACACTTTCACCACTAGAGGTCACTGTTTTACCAAGTGAATTAAATGAACTTGCCATTGCACACTAAATAAGTACATTTGACAACAGTAATACACTACCTCCTCTGTCAGCTCTAGCCACTGAAAAGAAATAAGCGGAGAATTCAGGCCAATTGCAAAAACTGTTCAGTTTGACATGGAATTGACTGAGCTCATTACTATTCATGAGCTCGCCCAGTTGAGACCGTGCCCACAGAATTCGTCTAGCTCTGTGAGTTTTCCTATGCAAGGATGGCTGAATGTCAACGGGCTTGTGCGCACGAAAAGAACTTCAACAATCCATTTTGTCTAAGAACCCAGTGTTGTGGATCAAATGGCTTCAGTTTATTTTTTGGAACAATCACGGCAGTCTACGACCAGTGCCCAGTCCGTAAGTAAAACTTTATTGTCAACTCAAGGAAGTGTTATGTTATACAGGTTTAATGCACTCGCTAGCCTACCATTTGGACAATGCTAGCATTTGCTAGCCAAACTAAGTTCATGCCATGAAGCTAAAATTAGTTGATAACAGCCGTCATGTTATGGACTAAAACGACTAGCTGTTAGCCAATCAGAGCCAAGCAGCTTAGCTCGTTGAATATGAATGAGAACTTGCGCAAATCGAGCCGAGTCTTTCTGCAGGCTTTCTATACCACGCTAGAATGGCTTGAAACAAGGTAACCAAGGCATGTTTTCCACTAAAAATGTTACAGAGTCCATGGTAGAACTTCAGACATTACCACAAAGTAATGAAATAGGTGTGGCAGGGCACATTTAAGGTTCATGCTAAATGCGGTCTTAAAAGCCGCATCTATTTAAAGGGACACCAGGCAACGTTTTCGTGTTAATTAATAATCTTCCTAAGTCGGTATATGGTTACATGACTCATTACAGGGCGAATGAAGACTCTCTCGCCCGCCCCTACTGCCTGTAGGAAGAATATCCCGCTTGCAAGTTCAGTGTATCGTACCCGCTGACCTTCAGTCTCAGACATTGCGAGAAGCAGAATCAGTTTACATCCTGCATCCACAGCACAGAGGCAGGTTAACGAAACGCTAGCGATTGTTGCAAACGTATGTATAATGGCAAAGCCGGCGAAGAAGCAGCGAAAACCCTTGACGAAAGATGCAAAGAAAAGGAAAAGAGCTTCAGACCGAGCGAGGGCTCGCACACGTATTGACACGTACAGACGCTAGGGGGAGCTTCGTAGAGAAAAAGCATCAGATCTCCGGCTTATTTTCATCAGAACGCCTCAAAAGCCCATTGCCAAGGCACTGAGAAACACATACGGCTGAATAAACCCCATCAGTTAATCAAGCCTGCAGACACACCCAGTTCTACAAGTGTGCAAGAAGAAGTGCAAGTAGATATAAGCTACGTTAAAGATGAACTGAACTGGAATTTGAAGTAAAGGTGATATAACAGATGTATTTTATTTCTTCTCATTGGTACAATGATTAAAATGGCTGAATTTATTAAAAGGGATAAAATTGTACGTTAAAAGTGGTGTTGTTGTTACACGGGCGCCGCCATGTTGGATTTCAACAATCGGCTACGTCACTGGCATGGTAAGCTACTCTGCACTAGCACTAGCAGCCATAGCAGATAATGAGTCTGAGGCTAGCTGACATGGCTGAGGAAACTAACATTAGGCCTAGCTGAGTTACATATTGGCCATAAGCCATTTATCATAGGCTAGCCTACATCACAAAATCTCATACAAAATGAAACCAAACTAGTGAAACAAAGGCGAACACTTTAACAGGGGAAATTAATTTGGCATGAATCATACTGAACGCTATTTTGTCAATGAGCAGAAACACACACGACATTCAAACTATTGATAAGATGTGCACTATGGAAACTGGTCTGTAACTTTGGACGAATAAATGCCATTGACTTGCCATATCCTGACTTAAAAAACCCTTTTCTTGCTTACTTTATTGCAAACTCGGTGGAACAGCTTGTAGTCTTTTTCAATTCATAGAAAGGCGAGCCCACAGTCTATGTGCCATATGAGCCTAAGTTTCAACTTCGGCTTCGTTCATTCAATGCAGTCACTGGTCGCAATTACAAAGTCTGGGAAGGTTCGTTCAATCGTTTAAAGTTTTAAGTGCAGTAGCCTATCTGTCCCCTTTGGAATAATATCTCGAAGTAGCCTCAGGTGAGGTCCAGTGTTAGATAGGCTACCATACGATCCAACCTAGGAAAGGGCTAGCAGCTAACACCTTGGAAACACTCTTATGTCAAACTCCACAAGCTAGCACTCCGACCATAGAGAGTATAAACCATGACTCCGACGATATCACAGATCGATAATAATGCTTTTACTAGCTGGTAACTAAACCACAGCGGGTCTGTAAACAGAATCCAATGTCCCTTTCTACTCACCCTGAAGCCAGTTGTTCACCGTCTCAGGACAGATTGTTGATGCGAGGGAGTTTAACTCGCAGTACTGCTATCCAAGAGACTCGTGCAATATCAACATCCACAAGGTAAAAATCTGCAAACTCTCCACTAACGTTAGCCTAAAATAAACGGCAAACTCGTGTATCCTCCGTGTATCTGGGGTCAACTTGGGGTAACGAAGTTTTTAACAGTTTCAAGGGAGGGAGAGAGAGAGCCCGTGTGAGTTGCTGTTACTAGTGCCAGTAGTCCATACTGCGTTAGCCTACATTGACGTGACAATGCGTGTTATATAGGTTATTTGTATATGCACATAGCCTTCGCATAGGCCTAATGTAGTGGTGGTGAGTGAGTATGCAGTTGTGTGGAGGATGTACAGTAGGCAATGTATGTGTGTGAGGGATGGAGGGAGACAGAGAGACAGCGTGCGTGTTGCTGTCTCAAGCGCCCCTCGTCCAGTTTTCTACATGACCTAGGCTAGGTCTACAGTAGCCTATGTTGTGCCGCACAAAATGTATCTATGTTGTACATTGCACAAAATGTATAACCCCCGAAATAAACACATACATAAATAAACACATTTTTCCCGTCACTTTGGCTTCCTTGAACATTTTCCCTACGTTTCGCCACTGCTTTGCAACAGATAGATTCCAGTGTCCATGCTCCGGCAGCGCCCACACAGTCATTTTCACCCAAATGATCCTACTGAAGGTTGAGCTGGAGCCTGAAACCCATCTAGTGGTAGTCAAGACACTACAGGCCTGTCCCTCACAGGCTCAAATTTGTAACCCATGCCATTAAAATTACAAATTTTCGTGTATACATAATATGCTGCAGCTGTTGCCTATAGAACTTCTCAGGTCCTACCATGCCAGTGACGTCATTGAACCTGGCAGCGTTCTAATACTAACAAACGCAATTTTGGTGTTGCTTAAAAAAGGCTACGTATTGATTTTTTAAAATTATTTTTTTAGTGTCATTTATTTTTAATTGTCATAATCAACACATTATCAATGTTGATTCTTTCAGTTCAGTTCATCTTTAAGCATTTGTTTACAGAAAAGACAGAATATACAGAAAAGACAGAATAGATATTCAGAAAATTCTGTATGCAGACCTGCCAACCTTGAAGAATTTTTTTTGAGTAGCACCTCGAGAAAAAATAAATTGTCCACGTCGGCCTTGATTCAGCCAAAATGCGTCGTTGCTACGCAAAATGCGTACCGGTTGGCAGGTCTGTGTATGCTTACTGCCCACACATTGTACTGGTGTGTGTGTGAGTATGTACGAAGAGATGGCAAATACCCATCAATAAAACTTAAGCAGTCAACCTACTAATGTACTACCTACTAACTAGTGTGATGGGTGAAAATATGAAAGTGAGTGCGTGATAGAGGAGATATATGCATACGCTGTGTGTGTGTGTGTGTGTGTGTACGCACCAGTGAGACGGAAGGCTAGACCAACAGTGGCAGGAGCCTGGGGACGAGCTGTCTGGTTTGTGTAGCCGTAGTCACCCAGAGTCTTACTGTCGTCCAGCAGCTGTTCATCCTGTCACACACACACACACACATTAACATCAGCCAAAACCATACATACAGGAACAGTAAGGCAAAGCTACGCACATATAGAAACGCATGAAGGTAAATCACAGATAGATAACTCTGGCAGACTCACAAACAGATTGCTGAATCTGTTGATTGTTGTTGAATTTACAGAGAAACAGGAACTAAAACAGGACTGTAGAGAGCAGATATACAAACTTCTAGAATAAGCACTGGTCAACATAAAATAAATTATGAGAAACTTCTAATGCGCTTATAAACTCACTAAAAGTCATAATCTGTAACACAAAACCTGAGCGACGCTGTGAGGTACCAGTGGAGGATTGTTCACTTCAGGTGACAGAAGTTAAGTTGGACTGATACATCTCTGATGACTGGACAAACGCTGTCCGGATACACGTTTAGCTTTAAAACGTCATGGACTGCTAAAAGCTTAAATAAAATCTCGGAATATGTAACTTACCTTGAAGAGTCTTTGATCTTCAGGAGCTCTCTTGAGAATACCCTCTACGATGCGTTTGAGCTCGTATACCGTAGTGGACTCCTTGGCGTCAGTGAAGATTGTCGTCTTGTGACGCCGGATCATTAAAAAGACGTCCTGGAATGAAAGAAAAATGTGTTTAAAATAAATATTAATATGTCATGCAAGTAACGTTAAAGGGATTTAAGAAAGACAAACGTTATCCCCAATACACACAACTCGAAATCACTGCTAACGTTAAGTTCACGTCACGTAAACTGCAATACTTCCCAGAAACAACGTTAGCCGTTTTGCTAGCTAACTTTATTAGACGATAGAAGCTACCAGTCAATCACAGATCTCGTCATTTGTAACATTTCACACAATTCAACAGTATATTCGAACTGGGGCTTCATCCATTCACAATTAAAGTTAACATGATTAAAAAACGCCGAAATGAAAGAAGTCCTGCTAATCAGGTTGGCTGACAAGCGCAGAGGCGTAACGTTAGCTACTGATGCAGTGCAATGTAACGTAAACTGTTGCCTGAGACGGCTAGCTAATGATACTGCGGCCTTGTTTTGATTAAAGAAGCCAGCACACCCTTTCAACGTTAAATATCAAATAATCAAAGAATGGACAGCAGTGTACACATCTAGATGTAACCCAAACGGCAGATTATTCTTGATGTAAAAAAAATGGCCTTGCATCGGACCCATTGGGACAACTGCTATTCGGGCTTTAACGCTAGCTAGCCAGTTAGCATCGCCCTCTGATGTCAACCACACAGCTAACGTTACCAGCTTATCGGGTGAAGAAGCTAGGATAGCAGGCTAATTCATAGATTCGGTTTATATAAACTCTGGAACTTCACTCGTTTAATTTCAAACTAAAATGTGGATATGGACAATCGACAATAGTGCGCAACTCTCTAGAATAGCAGCAGAGAAAATGAACAAGAATGTTTTCCAACAATGTGCGCTTTCTTGATTACTCACCATTTCTGAGCGCTGGTTGCAACACTCACCGCCTCACTCCGCCGCAGTCCCACAGTGCATTGCAGTAAAAGTGGGTGTGACGGAGCCCCACGTAATTTTTGTTGTTTTGGCGCGAGGGAAAATGTTTGAAAGAAATGTAAACGCGCGAGCAGTATAATAACATCAACTGGTAGGACGGCGTCGTTCACTGGTTTCCCACAGAAGAGGATCGCGAAATCTAAATAGGACATCTGAAAATATGCAACAGACTTGTCAGTGTCAGCTGTCAGAACTTTATATGGCCAAACTGAACGCGTTGTGCAAAGTGATGGTAGTATGCTCTCAAAGCTAATGGAACTTATAGCATATCGCTAAGCTTTAGGGTGGTTCGTAACTTTACCTTTAACGTTAACGTACAAAGTGCTAACTACAAACAAATCTTCGATTTGAATATCGTGATTTTAAGAGGATAGTCACTCTAATTCCACTGCAGAAAGGCTTACTCACTACATATCACGGACCTATCGCCAAGTAAGTAACGTTAACGTTTCTAATATGATCTCGTTTACAGCTAGCAAGTGTGCTAACAACATTTCCAAAGTTCCTGTAACTTTACTCGGCTAACGTTACACAATTTAAGCCGATAACCTCGTTAACATACCCCTGTGTTGGCCAGAAACTAAATAATGGTTAATGTTAATTCACCCTTCGCTAAGCCACACCCAAAAACCGCCACAGGCCAATCGTGGCTTAGCAACCCGTCACTAGGCACGGGAGGTCTGACAAGCTTTTCGAGTTTTGCCATGTTAACCTGTGGAGACTGAAGGCCTGTGGGTCATGAAGGGCACTTATTTGGATGTGTGGTGCCCTAACCCACGTAAAGACACAGTAAAATAACATGTTACACTATAGAAACATAATATAATTGGGAACACATATTGTTCTAACTATAAAAAATGGCATATTGCATGATATTTCCATAACCGCGAGATACACGCTTCACGATAACGGCAAGAAGTTGTTAACAGACGTTCACCAAGATGTATAGCCCATCAGCAATCTATTAAAAATAACACCTATTTGAAGTACCATTCATGATATGTTGTCAAATATTGAAGTTGTGGGAAGTACATAGCTTAAATGATATGTTTCTTTCGTCCCCCATGCCTGTTCCGTTCATTCTGGCCAGGAGAGTCGAATGAAACAAAACGCACATTCGACTTCTGCTTAAATAACTCATGAACGGTTTTGTTCAGAGATGAAATTCCAACTGTATTTGACAGAGGACAGATGTAGGTTGCTAGTGACAAAATATTAGCTTTCAGTGTGGTACGATGTCTTTGTAAATTACATTTCATTGAAAAGTCCCGGTTCTCCCCCTATGTAATAGACGTGCAGGGTGCTAAAGCTTGTCAGGCATAGCAACAGTAACTAAGAAGGGCGGGACTTAGCGAAGGGTGAATTCTTGATCCTTTCCTTAATTAAATGTGTTTCTCTATCGCAATATCCAACCTACTGAGAAATAGCAATGTCATGTTTTTGTTTTCATCTTTCCAGGTGTGACTCAACCTGGGGAAGCATTTTACATCGACCTACCACACGTATTTATCTCTGACAGATGCCTTCTTTATCTTTCTCCATTGGCATATTTTTACAAGACACTTTTGGACCTATATCTTATTTTTTGTTATTTTAATAAAAACCAGAAAACCTCACCATCCCTGCATTATTATGTCTGTCACCATGGAAACCAACGTGGCCACCACCCCTCTCCCCATCCCGGTCCACTTCTCCCACGCCCAGCAGTCCTTCTCTCTGAAGAGGAGAAGGTTCCCGTTCTCTGTGCCCTCGTCCTCCGCCCTTGCTTCCCCCTCCCGTCTCTCCAGCTCTTTGCCACCACGGCCCCCCTCCAAAGGGTGCCCCCCCGTCAGTCGCCTGTTCCCACAGGAGCTCCCTTCGGCCTGGACCCCGCTGTCGCGCTCACTGATCGCCAAGCCCCCTCCACCCTCAGTCTATGACCCCATGCGACATCAGTCCTTTTTCAGTCAGTGTTTCACCAACCTGGGCCTGTTGGGTCGAGGCTCTTTCGGGGAAGTGTATAAGGTAAGAAGGCCCTGTAGCTGAAGCTTATTGGGAGCATGGCGGTGGCACCACAGGTATATGGCATGCGTGGGCATTCACTTTACTGCAGAGACGTTTGGATAATGTAGCGTCAGTGCAACTCGGTGGACACTATGATGCACATTTACTAACATGTCAACAAGTCTTTCCTTCAAAAAGCCAATATATATATATATATTTTTTTTTTTCAGTAGAGAATTGCTTTCAGGGTCTTTATTGCAATCTTGACAGCTATGACCTTCCTTCTCGACAGGTGCTGAGTCTTCTTGACGGGTGTCAGTATGCAGTGAAGCGTTCCGTGCAGCGGTTCCGTAATGGCAGCGACCGTGCGCGGTGCTTGCGTGAGGCGCGGAACCACGAGCGGCTGGGGCGGCACCCCCACGTGCTGGGCTTCGTGGCGGCCTGGGAGGAGGGCGGGCGCCTCTACATCCAGACGGAGCTCTGCTGCACCAACCTGCTGCTGCACGTGGAGGACCTACCCAGCAGCCCTGGTGAGACCCAGTCCATGCCACTCCCCAGGATGTACCGTATTTTCCAGACTATAAGTCGCACCAGTCAAAAAATGTGTCATGAAGAGGAAAAACACATATATATAAATATATATATATGTTGCACCTGAGTCACAGGACCAGCCAAACTATGAAAAAAAACGCGACTTATAGTCCGGAAAATACGGTACTCACTTTTCTCACCCCTCACCTGTTTGTGTATCTGATTTGTTTAATTTTATGATTAATAATATTATTAGTAACTGTATTTGGTGTGTATATACTCAGCACTGTGTGTATACCTACCCAGCAGCCCTGGTGAGACCCAGCCCGCGCCTACTCCCCGCCCACTCCCCAGGATGTACTCACTTTTCTCACCCCTCACCTGTTTGCATATCTGATTTCGTTTCAAATATATTTATTGGGAAACATTTCTTTGAAAAAGGCATGTTTCTTTTAGAAGATTGTTACATACAGACAAATAAGAAGCAAAGACAGTGACAAAAAATATATAACATATAATATATAATATGTATATAATGTATAACACAAAAACTACAAACCAAAGAAGGCAATCAAACAAAAAAGCACAACATACACAAGACATAATTCACACCTTGCTGTACTGGCTGCTGGGTTTAGTGAAAAATGTTAGTTGTCACCCTGTGCTTTGCTTGCCATAGCAAAGCAGGCCGTTCTTGCATCGTGCAGGCCATTACAAACATTGTTGGTACTTCCTACCTTGAACAGATACTTTGTATCAGACAAAGTGATGGCAGGTGGTCACCAATAGCTCAGATAAAAAAAAAAACAATGTGTGATACTGGTCTGTTCTGTGGTATTAAGCTTCAGTCATGCTCAACGTTAAAAATGGACGGGGATATGGATGGAGTCTGTCCGTTCTCTACGTTTATTTAATCCGCTCTTTTGTCCGTCCACTTCAAGCTTATGAATACGGATAAAATGGATCAGCATATGGAACAAACATGTATGAAAAGGGAGCATGAACTAGGCTTTGCTGTCCGCCTCTGTAGCCTTTCTAAATGTTTAAGGACCCGTGTGATGTTGTTTCCCTCTAACAGACGAGGGGACAGTGTGGGGTTACCTGTGCGACCTCCTCTCGGCTCTGCGTCACCTGCACACCGACGGCTTCACCCACATGGACCTGAAGCCCGCCAACGTGTTCATCACGCACTCCGGACGCCTCAAACTGGGCGACTTCGGCCTGCTGCTGGAGAGAGGCACGGGCGGTGGCGGTGGAGGGCGAGGCAAAGTGGGGGTCCGAGACGGAGACCTCTCGGAGACGGAGAAGGAGGACATGCAGGAGGGGGACCCCAGGTACATGGCCCCAGAGCTGCTCAGGGGCCAATACGGCCCGGCCGCAGACATCTTCAGGTGAGAGCAGCGGCAGCAGCACCTGTAAACTACTGTTGTTATTGTTGTTTTTGTTGATCAGCAGCAGCACCTGTAAACTACTGTTGTTATTGTTGTTTTTGTTGATCAGCAGCAGCACCTGTAAACTACTGTTGTTATTGTTGTTTTTGTTGATCAGCAGCAGCAGCAGTAACGTTCAAGCATTGTTTTTGTTTTTATTGTTGAAAGGGTCTATAGTTAGGTAGTAGCCTAGGCGCAGCAGCCACACTAGCCACACACAGGAGCTGCGTCATTCTAGGGCAGTGTTTCTCAAAGGAACGAAGGACCACGGACCACCTAGCTAAAAAAAAAAGATTAGACCTACTTCAACAGTATATTAGCCTACACAATAGGCCTACTCACTGAACCACCTTGCTTATTGTCTTTGCACTTTGCTTATTGTGTCAGAGGATTCATATGATTTAAACTGGCATATCTTACATAGACAGTGTTGCAGAACTGTTTGGATTTACATACAAGTTGGTTCAATATTGCAAACAACTCTAATATTATATTTTACCACGTCTGCTCGCGGACCACTTGGGATAGCTTGCGGACCACCAGTGGTCCCCGGACCACACTTTGACAAACACTGATCTAGGGTATGTTTCTATCGCTAGTGAGCTGAAGCCCAGACCACAACGTAACGTTTTCTCAAAACCCCAAATCACTAACCTACACACTAGCCCTATGTGATGTACAGACGTGGAAGACCATGAATGAATGGTGCATTCATTGTTTTTCAAAAAGAAGCGGGCAGGAGGCATGGTTTTTAATACCGCACACCTGCCGCTTTCTGCACACTCGCAAGTCTGCTCTGTTACGTGATTTCTGGATGCCAAGAAGAAGCCTTGCCTCGGCAGGGCTCAGTTCTACCAAGCAAGAATCCTTGAGGATCCCCGACTTTGAGAAACAGCCCATGTGACCCTAACCTATCCTAACACCATGACAACTATGGGTTGGGTTGGTGTCAGCCATCTAATCGTTTAAGTGAGGTTCCCCCCCAGGCTGACACTCAGCCAAACAGGTTTACTTGCTCATCGTGTCTGACGAGGTACTTCAGATTCCGAGATCAGAACTGATTGGGATATGTGTGTGTGTGCAACCTGTATGTGTGTGTGTATATTGTTCTGTACTGATGTAGCTCTGTCTCTCTTCATTAAAGAGCTATAACTAAAATACAAAATTGAGCTTAACTGAGGCTGTGGATGACGTGGTGCTTGACCTTCTCACTGACATATTAATGTGTGTGTGTGTGTGTGTGTGTGTGTGTGTGTGTGTGTGTGTGTGTGTGTGTGTGTGTGTGTGTTCTGCTTCCACAGTCTTGGGGTGTCCATACTCGAGTTGGCCTGCAATATGGAGGTTCCCAAGGGAGGAGAGGGTTGGCAGCAGCTTCGCCAAGGCATTCTGCCCTCCGAATTTACCAACGGTAGGACCAGTGTGTGTGTGTCTATTTTGCATAAGTGTGTGTGTGTGTGTGTGATGTGATCCCTGTTTATGTACAGTCGTGGCTAAATTTGTTGGTACCCTTACAGATTATTTTTAGTGTTACCCATGTTGTGAAATAACCGTGTGTGTCGTGTGTGTGTGTGTGTGTCGTGTGTGCATGTGTGTGTGTGCTTGCGTGCATACGTGTGCGTGTGTGTGTGTGTGTGTGCTTGCGTGCATACGTGTGCGTGTGTGTGTGTGTGCTTGCGTGCATACGTGTCCGTGTGTGTGTGTGTGCTTGCGTGTGTGTGTTTGCATGCATGCATGTGTGTGTGTGCTTGCGTGCATATGTGTGTGTGTGTGCATGCGTGTGTGTGTGTGCGTGTGTGTGCTTGCGTGTGTGTGCTTGCGTGCATACGTGTGTGTGTGTGTGTGTGTTTGCGTGCATACGTGTGTGTGTGTGTGTGTGTGTGTGTGTGTGTGCTTGTGTGCTTGCGTGCATACGTGTGTGTGTGTGTGTGTGTGCTGCAGGCCTGTCCCCTGAGCTGCAGCGCGTGCTGCGTCTGATGCTGGCCCCGGAGCCCTGCAGGAGGCCCTCAGCGGAGCAGCTGCTGGCGCTGCCGTCTGTCCGCAAGCACAGCTGGAGACGCCACATCTGCCTGCTGCTGCACGAGAGCCTGCACACACTCCTCTCCTACTCACAGGTACTGTGTGTGTGTGTTTCTGTGTCTGTGTGTCTGTCAACCAGCACAGCTACAAATGCCTGCAGACATTACTCTCCTACTCAAAGGGTCTGTCTGTCTGTCTGTCTGTCATTTCTTTCTTTCATTCATTCATTCATTCATTCATTCAATCAATCAATCAATCAATCTGGTCGTCCCCGAGTGTAATTGGCTCATTCACTCCCTCACCTCAACGTGCTCATTCAATCATCCCCCATTTTAATAGTCTCATTCAATCATTCTCTCTCTTTCCGCCTCAACCAGAGGGGTATTTCACAAAACCTAGATAAGGGAATAACCTGGGATTTTTTTGGTTATGGAATTCAGCCTTGACTTGGTTTCACAAAAGAGATGGCACATAAGTTGCCATGGGGATTTATTTTCTGCACCTGACCAGGCTAACAGCCAAGCTAAGTTAATTCTGATGGTAATTATGTTGTCTTATTGGTTAAGCTAGCTGTCATTCAAATCAGACCTCCATGTGATTTGTTTAAGAGCTTTATTCCATTTATATACTATTTGCTACATGTATTTACTTGCAAAACACAGCAGATTGTCTGCCTAATACCTTATAATTTTAATAATGGTAGCCTTATAATTATTAACATACTCGTTATTTGCTTCTTTTGTTGATAGACGTTTGATGAATAGCCCACTGTAGTAGTTGATTGGAAGTGGAGCGAGGCAATTTTTCGAAGGTGTTGTCAACTAATTCGGTTATAAAGACAATATGATGGTGTATATATAGTCATACTATGTGCATCTTTGCAGTGGCAAGCGTTTTCTTAATGACGTTGCTTGCCGAGACAAGGAAGCACCCACACGTGGGTGCATGCATAAATTTGCACTACCACACCTACTCCTGCTGTTTTACAGAAATAGCAAAGATTCCCCTTTCAAAAAAGTAAAACTTTACTTCATTGTTAGTCTATATCAAAAGCGGTTGTTCACTTTGTGAATGACGCTATTTTCCGGGTCTTTTTTATTCCAACCATGAGTTTGAGTGAAAAAGGAGAACGCACATGTATCCTGAATTACTTACACCTGGCTTGCCCTAGTCGCTACTACTCATCCTGGATTGGCGTTATTGAAACGTGTTGAGCTAGGATGACCAGGCAACGCTATGTCAAACCTCGCTTTATCACTTATCTTGGATTTGTTGGATTTCTTAATTCTGCCTTTGTGAAATACCCCTCTGGTGTGTGGTGAGCGTTCTGGCGCATAATGGCTGCCGTGCATCACCCAGGTGGGTGTTACACATTGGTGGTGGTTAGTGAGATTCCCCTTTCACTGTGAAGCGCTTTGAGTATTGAGAAAAGCACTATATAAATGTAACTTGTTTTTGTTGTTGTTATTGTTGTCATGCACAGCTATGAATGCCATGTCTCACAGGTAGTGTGTTCTAGAGTATATTATAGTATACATGTAACTGTTTGTAGTACAGTATGCTCTTTAAACATTTTCTTGTTATTTAATTTTTATTATTATTTTTTATTCTCTGTAAAGCGTGTTTGTACAACGTTTGTCCTTATTCAACGTGCTATATAAATAACTGAATGAGACTTGGGGGGTATTCCAAGTACGAGGTTAAGTGACAAACCTGGGTTAGTTAACACAGAGTAGGTGGTAAACCTCCTGATAGAAGAGCTGTATGGCTTTATTCTCCTAACAAAACAATACCATAGGGCTCTTGTTGTAGGAGGTTTACCACTTACTCTGAGTTAAGTTACCCAGGTTTATCACTAAACCACGTACTTGGAATACCCCCTTGAACTGGCTTTGTTGTTGTTGTGTGTGTGCGTTGTTTGCAGTCGGTGGTGTCTGTAGGCTGGGGCCTCCTGTCCTCTCTCAATCTGCCCTTCCTGCCCCGCTGCACCCCCCCAGCCCCCTGCACCCCCCCGCGGGACAGCTGGGAGAAGGAGGGCGACGTGAGCACCCTGCCGCCCAGCCCCCCCACGCCCCCCAGCGTGCTCCACCACTCCGGCGCAGAGTCCGTGTTCCTGGGGGAGGAGTCCGCGGTTCTGCCCGTGCCGCCGCGCTTCGACGACTCCCCTTCAGACAGGTACCAGACCTGTGCAGTTTGTTTGTTTGTTTGTTTGTTTGTTTGTTTGTTTGTTTGTTTAATTTGAGGCCATTTCCGCAACTAAGGCTATTTAATGGCCAGAGCAGTGTGTGTTATAGAAACTTAAATATGTTTCTTAAAATCTATGCTAATAAGATATTCTAAAACCTTCAAAGGTGGGACCTTTACTAAAAACATCAGCTATAGAATTTTGATGATAAAATTGTTGCCAGACCTGTGCAGCAGCTAGCCTGTCTTGTGTTGTAACCGTAACGTTTCTGCCTAAATGAATGCAGCTACACTGAACTGCTAGCAAAAAGCATTTAAAGTCGTTCTTAATCCTGTGCTATCAGTACCTTACCTTTAGCTTTCCTGCTTAAATGAAATCACTTGAATCTCAATTTAATTGTCCAGATAAAATCAAACTTCTCTTTACTCTAATTACTTGTTTTTCAGCAGCTGTCTATCCATTTGTCTGTGTGTCACTCTCAGATCTCTCAATGCCTGTCTATATGTTCATCTATCCTTCTGTCTGACCTATATGTCTAAGTGACTGTCTATCCATCAGATCTGTCTCTCTGTGTAACTCTTATATCTCTCTGTGGCTGTCTAGCTATCTATTTGTCTGTTTGTCAGACAGATCAGTCTGTCTGTCTGTCTGTCTGTCTGTCTCTTGCGTTCTATCTTTGCTTCATCCAGTTTCTCTATGTCTAGAGCAGCAACAACTGATTGCTTGAGGTACCTGTTGCGTGTCCTCCCCTTTTCCCCCCCAAAGCGCCCATTCACACGCACACTCATACACCGATGGTGCCCAGAGAGTTCTGATGGGTTACCATAGTGACACGCTATCTGTGGCTTCTCCTCCCCACGCAGGCTTCCATCTCGGATCTCGTTCGGCAGCACGTCCACGCCGCTGTCAGCCCCCTCCACCAGAGCCGACGCCAGCCCTCTGCCCTCTACGCAGACGCGGAGCCGCGATTGGCTGACCACGCTGGACACCCTGGCTTACACTCCGCCCAGTTCTCGCTCTGGAGCGGCGCCGGTTTTGAGACCGGACGGCGCCGCCGACACCACCACCTCGGCCACCGGCACGCCGGGCTTCAGCCCCATACGCCTCCACCACAGCAGCCTGAACCGGAGCCAGCGGCTGCTGTCCTCTCGGACCCTGGACCAGAACAGCCCGCCGCACACGCCGTGTTCCACACGCTCGCTCTCACGCTCGCGCTCCGTTTTACGCTGCGGCGAGACCGAGTGGGGCGTACGGGAGGAGTCTTTCAACAAGCGCAGCTTCGAGCCCAAGAACCTACTGACGATGTTCGACGACGCCGTGTAGAGAGAGAGAGAGAGAGAGAGAAAGAAAGAAAGAAAGAAAGAGAGAGAGAGAGTGAGAGAAGTGTGTATGGGAGAGACTGGTGTGCGAGTAAGAGAGAGAGCAATAGCTGCTTTATGTGTTAGAGACTATTTTGTGAGTGTGTGTGTTGTCACTGCCTATTTTGCTTGAATATGTGTACCTGAATACTGCCAGAGTAAAGGTTGGAATCTATGTACATAGTTATTTAAAATGGAAAGAAAAAAGATCTGTGCTTTATTGCTTTTTGAACAAGTGTTATTGAGACAGAGTGCTTTATGTCTATTGTTGGAGTTTTCCAGTGGATTTTTTTTGCCCTTATTTTAAATTGTTGTGTTGAGTGCAGATTGTATGACTGGGGGGAAAATTAAACAAAGTGCAGGTGGTTCTAGAATTCCATCTAGCGACTTTGCTGCTCACTGGTCGATTTTATCTGTAGATATATTTAATTACCTGAGAAATATTGTGCTGTTGGTATGATTTCTGAGTCTACATAGGGGAAAAAAGACGACTTGGCTTGACCAAGTCCAACCTGCAAGTTACGCAGTTTACATATTGTGACGTGTTGTTGACTTTGAATGTGACTCTACATATATTGAGATATTAATATATTTCTCTTTATGTAAATCGTATATTGGCTACGTAACGTGTCTTTACATTGCACAAAAAAATAAAATAATCAGTCTACAGGGCAATACTTGGGCTACTCATCTTTTAGCCACAACTGTACTCCCGTCGATAGAGGGCGCTGTGCAAAACTGACGCATCTGTTTGTCTACCAAAGAGGGAACCTTAATCTTTGCTTAACGTTAGAGCTTAGAGCTTTGTGATTAAATTTATGATGAATAGCATAGCCTATGCCAGAAAAGTTTTGAACCACTACAAGCTCTTTACTGGATTAACCATGACTAACCTTCTATGATGCATGCCTAAGACATATGGTTTAATTCTAGCTTATATCAGGGGTAAGAAATTCACATGAACGCTGAAAATTTTGAATTGTGTTAGCTAATTCGTTAGCCATATATGTTGATCTCAGCCAGCCAGACCATAATGGAGAGAAATGTACTCGTTAACGTAACATGTAAAGAGATGTAAACGCGAGCTTCCGTCCAGCAACAGACGTTTGACCAAATGAGCACAATATTTGTTTAGAAATACCACTTGTTTTCGGTCCTAGTCGCAGGTTTCGGAGCAGCTAGTAGCCAACACAATGTCTAAAGTAGAGCGCCTGAACGCCCGAGTGGCAAAACTGTTGACGGTGGCGGTGCATGAAGTCCTTGAGGTGGTGCGGGAAACGGTGTCGGAGTACCAGGAGAAAACCGCTCGCACTCAGCGGGAGAACGAGAGACTCAGGAGAAAGCTACAAGAATTACAGGGCAAACCGAGGAGAGAGAGCATGGGTACGTTTGAGTGTTTTGCCACACACCTTTTATACTCACACTCATACAGAGGACACAGGTCTATGTTCTACTGGTATCTAATGTGTTGTCCTTAGCTTGAGTTGCATGTCATTTAACATCTCTTCTTCAATGTCAGGGACTGTACCATCTGCCAGTGGAGAGTCCACAAAGAGGACCCGAGCTTTCCAGGAGGCTTTGCCTCTCAAGCAAGAACAAATTTCTGAAACACTGCAGGACTTCGAACCAACTCCAGCTGACATAGAGCAAATCATCATAAAGTGTGACTCACCAAGAGAACATACCGACATGCCTGCAGTCCAGAATGAGGACTTCATAGAGGAAAGGGAGGAGGAGTCGGTTCAATTTGTGGCTGCCATGGAATTTCCCAGCACAAGCAAATCCCAGAGACAGACTCTGAGATGCAAGGTAGAGACAGACTCTGAACAACACCCTGAGGCAATGATTACCACAGAGAATATGTTGTTTGTAGATGAACAGTTTTGTCCAGATGGAAGCTCCAATATCCTGAACTCAGGGCTGATTGGCACAGCGCAGTCACAAGCCAAACATCTTAACAACGTGCTAGATACAGACTCCTCAGTCAACTTTACTGTGGAGACCTCACCTGCTCACACTCCACCACACACTTCCTGCTCAGGAACGTCAGGCTACCCCTACCTCACCGTTACTCAGATCAAAACCGAGGTGGACTCAGACGACGACGACTGCGGCGGTGGTGGCAGTGGCAGCGGCCCCCAGGGGGATGACTATGTAACTGCAGACTTTGACGGCTTTAGGGATATGCCGGAGCATTCCCATAAACGGCAGGTTGTGGCAGGAGCCTCCACCTCATATAGAGTGTCTTACATGCCCCCCGGCACTAACGCTCTGCAGCAGGATCTTATTCTGGGTAACGGCTTCGATGCTATGAGTCCAGATGTGGACCCAGGCGGTGTTGCCGGGCGACGGATCGGGGGGCGTCTCCCGCGCCCCTACACGCGCCACCACCCCAACCACACGGTGGCGCCGAAGCGATACAGCTGCCAGGTGTGCGGGCGCAGCTTCAACCACGCGGGGGACTTCAAGAAGCACAAGCGCGTGCACACGGGCGAGAAGCCGTACGCGTGCGGCGTGTGCGGGAAGAGGTTCAGCCAGTCGGGCTACCTGACGGTACACCTGCGCTACCACACGGGTGAGAGGCCCTACACTTGCAGCCAGTGTGGCCGGAGCTTCAGTCACTCCAGCAACTTCAGGAAGCACCAGCAGACGCACGTAGGGCAGGTGCGGTTAAACACGTAGCTTGATCACCTGCTGCTGTCCTGCTCCAGCTGGCCCTGAAGCCAAAGTCCTTTTAGGCAAGTCCCTCAACACTCGGCGCCCATATTGCAACGCTTTTTGGGCACTTATCGGGCATCTATTTCAGCAGAAATGCACGTGTGCAAGGCTTCACGACACCAACCTTGCTCCAGCGGCGAGATCATAACACATGATTGGCACAATGTCTTCACAACACACCACATGATTGGCTCAATGTATTCACATGTTGACGTTTTGCCACGGAAGGGGTGGGATATGTATAGACAACTGCCATATTGGCGTTACAAACTAACCCCATGCATTCCTATGGAGGATTTTTTGAGTGCTGTGTCTCCTCATTAGAAAGTCTATGCTAAAGCTCAGTGCGGAGGACAACATTAGATCAGCTGGAACCTAAACTGAAGAATGTTGTGGCGAAATTATTACCTGAAAATGTTTTGAGGCCCATGTACATCTTTAGTCACAACTTTGATCAATGTACAAGACAGAATTCAATCAATGTACTGTACAAGAAAGCATTTCCTTTTTTTAATATCATGTTTCAGTTCTGTGTATATGTGGGTCTACAACAATGTAGTGCAAATTCATAAAGCATCTCCATATGTTACAACAAGTAAGTTTAAGCCCAGATTTTCAATTGTAGTGGCTGCCCATGGCTGTTTTGGATCAAAAATAGATTTGATGACTCCAGAATAACACATAATGAATTATTATAATTATTTTTGTTATTAATAATAATCATTCTGATTAATTGTTTTAAATGTAAATATTTAATCTTTTAATTATCCTAACTTGAAACAGTTCTTGATTTTTTTTACATTTCCAGTGTGTCAACTTTTCTGAGAGTAATTTCAATTAGGACATTAAGTGGCAATGTTACATTGCGTCAAAATGTACAGAAAGAGCAGGACTGTAATCAAATAAAACACCACTGCCGGAAGAGTGATGGATTTAACACGTTGAAATATGAAACATTTGTTGATGTCTCTGTAAATGCATTGTTGTTTTGTTAACAAAACCCACAAACTGTATAATACAAGGAGCAACCTTATTTATTTATGTTTGATTGTGTTTAATAAAACAAACTGGAAGTTACATTTGTAAATAGGTAGGCCTACTTTTTTTAAGGGAGTACAGATGAACTATCCAGAAGAACTTAGTATACAACTTTGAGTGGAATGTCTTTATTTATGTAATAATAAACAACAATGTAAATTCAATCAATAGCCTAATGAAAATAAACAAATAGGCCTACTATAATATACAAACCATAACGCATAAGAAACCCTTAATAAACTATGTGCATGTTGAACAGATATGCCTTTAGATGTATATACCTTTAGATGTTGATAGTGTATCCTATATTAAATTCGTTACTGGACAGAATTCGTCTGCCAAGAACCATATCCATTAACACAGATCACCACACAAAAGAACATTATTACAATACATTTGACTGACGCATTTTTAACCAAAGCGACTAACAACATGGTTAACAGTTTAAGCTTTTTAAAGCAATTTTCTCAACAATTCTAGGACAATTACAAAAAAAGGTCTAGTACAATAAGAATAAGTGGGTGCTGTTTTTTAAACAATCGAGAGTCAGTTCTAGTCAGGTGGATTATAACAGCAGTGAAACAAAGGAAATGTTTTTGGACATGTTGAAGGAAAGTCTGTGATCTATTGTTTATTCTTGAAGGCAGCAACACTAAATTCTATCATAATTAAAGCGATTAACAGGGCGAAATTAGGATATCTAGTAGCCAAAATAGTTTTCTGGTTTTCGCACAATGTATTTTACCCATAATGCATTTGTGACGTTTTTGTGGAACAAACCAATTCTAGAAAATAGGGGTGTCATGGTGCCTTTTTATAATTACTGTGATGGTCGTTTACGTGAATAAAGAATAAGCATAGAGTCGCAAATATTATCATACAAACATTTTTTTTTACTTTGAATATTTAACTTACCTATATTTTACATGCTGCCATTTTCTGTTCACGTAGGTGGACATCTTTGTGAACTTCAGGGTTATCCCAACCCTTATAATGGTAGGGTCCTGCATGCACGAACCTCCTTCCTTTCTCTCAAAGATCCGCAGCCATGAGGTAAGAGTGTGGGCCCCGCTCTCGACAAAATTGACAAAAATACCCCTAAATCAGCATTAAAACACAATTACATCGTCTCAGTGGTCGACTTAAACATGTTCGGATTCAATATATGGGTATTGTCACTCAGATGTACTTCTGTAAAGTTGTTTAAAAGGGAAAATAGTTTCACATTTACAGGCCGTAGTCAGTTTGAGGTACGTGATGCCAACCGAAGTTGCATCGTGGTCCACGTTTTGTGGGCCTGATTGCACAGTACGCTGTCAAAAGCGATTCTAGAAAGCATTGTATGGTGATGGTATATACAGATCGTATATTCTGGCTGTTACAGACCTCTTTGACGCATTTCGAGTGAGCGAAAGTATCTATTGTAGCATATAGTTGACTTGCTAACTACTAGCAGGCTACAGTTGTGTTTAACTCTGCTAGCTACACGTTTGTGTTAGCTGCTTGCTTGTACTGGTGGACCGCTTAGACAGCTAAACATGTATCAGGCTAATACAAGAATGACCACACTAGGGTATTTCTGATACATTGATTATCACCGAAAATTAACCTTGTTAGACTGACCATGTAAGTAAATGCGATTGACTAAAATGTCATCGTTAACAAAACATGAAATGCAAAATTATGTTAAGCCCACATGAATCCTGGCCGTGGATGGTCTGCTAATCAAATGTTTTACCATTCTGAATCGGAGGGACTTGGGAATTGTCTCCATGTATCGTGTGTGTTTGTGATGTAGTTTGTAGTTTATAATAGCAATTTCTTTCTCCGGCAGCATGCTCAGGCTCCAGAAGCGACTGGCGTCCAGCGTTCTACGCTGTGGCAAGAAGAAGGTCTGGTTGGACCCAAACGAGACCAACGAGATCGCTAACGCCAACTCTCGTAAGATTACCCCTCCTTGACTTCTCTAGGATACTTTTGATTGATTATCCGTTAAAATAAGCATTTCGTAATTCTTGTCAACTTATTTAACCCAAATCAATGTTGAAACTTTTATCAATGTTAAACTGAAATGAAACAATCGATGTCGTAGTGATCAGAAATGAATGCACAATGATCTAATTGCCCACACTGACCTATCCTGCTTTTTCCCTTGCCCACCCAGGCCAGCAGATCCGTAAACTGGTGAAGGATGGTCTTATCATCCGCAAGCCCGTGACTGTGCACTCTCGTGCCCGCTGCCGCAAGAACACGCTGGCACGTCGCAAGGGTCGCCACATGGGCATCGGTGAGTGTGACTGACCGACGTGGGGCAAATGTCCTAGAAATGGGAAATTCAGTTATGGACATGGCGGTTATACTTGCAACACACTTTATCCCGAGTTCTTTTTTATTGTCTGTAGATTTGAGTAGACTTGATTGGTCTATTCTAAGGTGTGACATTTCATGTTTATTGACTGAAGCCTGAGTTTTGGAGCTACATTGTCATTGTTTGAGGAATCACTCTGACTTGGAATCACTTCCATCATGTAGAGGGAGAAGTTCAAGTGATTGAGATTAAGATGTTTTGCTATGAAGTTACAGCAAGTTATGACTTCTGGAATGGTTTCTAGATGCCAGCCTATTTGGCTAAAGATATAGCGAAAGTGTTGACTGGTTTAGAAGTTCTAAGTAACTAATGTCCCTGTGCCCTCTGGCCAGGTAAGAGGAAGGGTACTGCCAACGCCCGTATGCCAGAGAAGCTGTGCTGGATGCGTCGCATGAGGATCCTGCGCCGTCTGCTGCGTCGCTACAGGGAGTCCAAGAAGATCGACAGGCACATGTGAGTCCCTGGTGCTCGCTTTGCAGTACACAGGTGTAAAAGTCCAGCTTCGGAAAGAAAGTCCTGCCACAATTCTTGCTACCATTCACTTAATCAGCTGATTCTAATTAGCTCAACTCTAAGACATGGTAGGACTTTCTGAAGTTGGACTTTTACACCTCAGTTTTGCCCCTTCTGTTTCTAATGTTCTTCCTCACTTAAATTCAGAGTGATGTCACATGTAGATTTTAAAAGAAACATTAGGGGCTGGTTTCCTGGACTTCATCCAAGCCTCATCCAAAATTTAAACTTTTCATTGGAGATCTTATTCTAGGATTACCATTCTGCCATCCTCTGGAAAACTGGGTCAAATAATTTCTAGATGTTTTATTGGGATTATTATGTGCACAAGATGAGGTGCACTTGGTGATGCTTACTGATAACTGAAGTAAAGTAGACATTCCCTTGATTTTAGAGATTATCTATCTATGTATCTACTCAGGTTTGTCCTAGGATGTTTTAAGCAGTCACTTGTATGTATCACCTGTGTGTGTGATGACTCTCGTAACTCTCCTCCTCCTCTTGCAGGTACCATAGCCTCTACCTGAGGGCCAAGGGTAACGTGTTCAAGAACAAGCGCATTCTCATGGAGCACATCCACAAGCTGAAGGCCGACAAGGCTCGCAAGAAGCTCCTGGCGTAAGTACCCCCCCCACACACACACACACACGTGCGTGCAACACTATACACTATGGGCTACTGTATATCAGTGCTCTCAAAATGAACGTGATCGCGTAATGACAATCAAAAACCGCACGTTAAAATATGCTAGCCTACTCGCAAGAATAATTATTCAGAGGCTGCACCATATAATTCATTTTAAAACGTAAATGTAGATCTAATTAGAAAAAAATAATCATAAAGCTATTTTAAGTTAGAATAAAAAAACTTAGAATGCAGTGCCTATTTTAGAGATTGGTTTTATTGTAGGTCTAAATCAACACGTGAACTAGGCTTTGCTTGCTTAGCAAACTGTGTAACCGATTGGCCGAAGTAGCCTGAGCTATTAATACTTGGGAAAATATCCTTTAAACAGACATCAGGAACCACGATCAGTGAGGAACAGGAGTTACCTCCACTTACTTTACTCCTAATTTGCTGACAAACGCGTCCATAATGCGCACTGGCTGCGTTTTGAGGCTAGTGCAAGACGGCAGGGCTTGGATTTAAACATGGAAACAATTTCATCATAGATTGCTTTCAGGAGCTTCTGGGAAAGGGAGTTGCCTTCATTTATTTAGAGAGTGAATAAACTTATGAAACAGAAGTATAGTCATGTAATCCATTGATTTCAACAATGTAACTATTCTAAATACCAACTATTTAACTTGTAACTGTATCGGAATACAGTTACTCATAATTTGTATTCTGAATACGTAACGCCGGTACATGTATTCCGTTACTCCCCAACACTGGCTACAGGTACACATAGTACTAGGCGTTAGCAGCAGCTACAGGTACACATAGTACTAGGCGTTAGCAGCAGATACAGGTGATGAGATGTGAAGTGAAGGCACTGAAGTGTTGGAATATTACAAATCTCTGTTTCTATGCAGACACGCAGCATTTCTAAACTTTGACTTCATATTGTTAGGTCATTGGCACTTCTGACCCATCTAATGTTGTCCATGTCATGTATACTCTACAAACGGAGCGCTTTAGTTATGCGCTTGGTGTAGCCTGCCCGTTAGACTCCATATTAAGTATGGATGTGTACAGAGCTCCTTCTCTATTGTGCTTTTGTGTTTGGAATGCTTTCTAAAATCTTAGTTACAGCCAAAATGGAACAATGTTTGAAACGGACATCAATTTTGGTATGAAAAGGGAACATGCATTTTGATCAATGATTCCCCAAATCATGAGTAGGCCAGAGACCGACCTCTCGAAGTACCGATTAATTTGAGCGCATCGGCTCTGTGAATTGATATGTGGAAAGTATAAAGCACCCTGTCTTGACCCTCTGACTTTCTCTCTCTCCCCTCCACCCTACCACACACACACACACACACACACAGTGACCAGGCCGAGGCTCGCCGGTCCAAGACCAGGGAGGCCCGTAAGCGCAGAGAGGAGCGCCTCCAGGCCAAAAAGGAAGAGATCATCAAGACCCTGTCCAAGGAAGAGGAGACCAAGAAGTGAGCCCTTTTTCAGCGCCAATAAAAACCCACAAAGTCATCTGCTCGCATCTGTGTGTTCTTTATATACCGCATGCTTCCCCTCTTCTGTTTTTTTTTTTTTTTTTTTTTTTTTTTTTTTTTTTTTGGCTGGTCTTGCAGGTTTTATTCACCCCACACCACGCTCCCTATCATAGGCCATGGCTGGATCGAGAGTTCAGTAAATAGCAGTCCAGTGTTTCCCACAGAATTACATTTTATTTGTGGTGGTAGGTTTGCAGAATTAACTTGAATGCAACAGTTTTTAACAAATTAGAGCAGCGTGGTTATGGTGCTAACTAGATTTAAGCACAATTTAATACAACCTGGAAACCAATTCACGGGGAGTAAAAGGAGCACTGAACCAGCTGCTCAGCTATTGGATCACCCTGGGTGTCCATTTAGATACAGGCAAAAAAGTCAAGTGGCTAATTTTGCTGCGGCAAGTTACAGCATGTAAACAATAGTGCCTATGAAATGTAGTTGGAGCAGTAACTTGTTAGTTTATTTGTTATAGGGTCGGTGATACTAGGTGAACTTGTTAATTTGCTATAGGGCCAGTAACGCTAGATAGTATGGGGAATCGTGTCATTTTAGGAACGGTTCATATAGATTTTTGCAACTGGTGATTTTTTACTTGCTAGGACCCAATTGAATACAAAACAACCTGTTTCCAATTTTTTTCTTCATTTTCAGTGCCAAAATTCAAAATGGCGGACAATATATGCAGAAAAATAATATAGAGGCTTAAAGTGGTCAAATTTTTTGATAAATATAGACATAAGGTAGACAAGAGAGATACAGACTATTTACAAAAGATGTATTGCATCATTTGCCAAGAAATTTGGAGAAAAAAATGGAAAAAATAGAATTTTCTTTAAAAATCTGCATCTTGTTTCATTATTGAAGAGTTCAACTAAACATTGTCATTGTCACTCAAGTATTTATCCTCACCACTGTCACTGTCGTCTTAATATTGGTGCACATCTCACCTGCAAAGTTGTGTGAATGGTCAGTTGTTACTCTTGCAAGAACACCTTCTACTGCATTGGCTGGCAAGACAACAGCCCTTCACAAGCTCCACAACAGCCTCTGGTGCTGGTGGAAGTTTTGACAAAACAGGAGCCCATTGCCCATCAACAATTTGCCTCCATCCCAGTGATAGTGAGTCAAGAATCTT
This sequence comes from Alosa pseudoharengus, assembly GCF_046254945.1. Taxonomy (NCBI): domain Eukaryota; kingdom Metazoa; phylum Chordata; class Actinopteri; order Clupeiformes; family Clupeidae; genus Alosa; species Alosa pseudoharengus. The sequence continues at coordinate 8,180,856 of NW_027468674.1, read as the reverse complement.
TGGAGCAGGCACTGTATCTTGTGCCCAAACATTTGCTTGCCTGTGTGCTCTCAGAATTTCAATTTCAACTTAATTTCACTTATAGAGCGTCAAAACATTACCCATGTCTCATGGCGCTTTACAGAGTGTTAAACATTCAGACCGAGCCCATGAGTAACAGGGGCGAGGAAAAACTCCCAAGAATTGGAGAAACATATAGGATGAAACCTCAAGCAGATCCACGACTCAAGGGCCTGACCCATCTGCCTGTGGTCAGTTACAGGACAGTAAGGTCTATATACAGAGAATAACATGTTATTTAGAGCCACCTGAGGTATATGTTACAAAGTGGTTAGATGGTTACATAACCAGTATGATAATGCATGAATCCTATTTAGTGTTCAAATAGTCCAGTGTAGGGGATGCATTGTCCATAGGAATTAGGAGTTCTCATCGGACAAGTAATGGGTCTCTAGGCAGTTTGTTTTTTCCACCTCACAAGCCAACGGAGAGTTGCTAGACTACCCTGGCTGGAAATTACATTTGCTGCCGCTAGGGTACGTCAAGATTTCTAGGCTGAGATGAATCTTTTGTCGACGTTCTCCAGTGCCCATGATAATGAGACTGTCTTTGTTGATGTCACATCTGTGTGACATGTGTAGATATGTGGGGTTTTGCCAAAATTACTTACTGCTACTGCCACCTTTGTGTGTGTGGACTGTGACTGGCAGTTTACATAGTTCAACAGCTTTATGAGCAAGGTAGAGGACGAGGTTGGCTTTGGTTTCCTTCGATCCCAGGAAAGCTTTAAAGTCTTTGATTGGTGTAGTCTAGTCTTGTATTTTGTATCATGTGCTTTTCCCATTATATGGACCTGTCTCGTCCTGTCTTTCATGGAGTTTGTGATGGTATAGTTGTTAAATGATAAGTAGCCTATATGTCATTGTAGCCTCGTGCCTTACTTTCAACATTTTCAAAGAAGCATTCTGCCAGATCTTAGCAACAGTTTATGTCACTTTTCCTGACAACCATCTCCTGCACAACAGCCATGCCATCTATTAAGATGCCATCCAATGTGTGTGTTAATTGCACTGAGCTACTCTGTAGATTGTTCAGATGATGCTGTTTCTGAAACCAGTCACAATTCATGGATGAAGGCAGACTTTGCTGTAGTGGGCAGCATTAGGCTTGCATATAATCAACAAATTAATATGTTCCCACAATTTCCTGCAAGTCCTGTTAACAGAATTATTGAAGACAAAAGAGCTCATTGTGGACTTCAGGAAGTCTAAAGCTAGCACACCCCCCCATTCTCATCAATGGGACTGAAGTGGAGTGTATCACCAGCTTCAGATTTCTGAGTGTCCACATCTCTTGGACCCTCAACACCTCTACCCTGATCAAGAAGGCTTACCAGCGTCTCTTCTATCTGAGGAGGCTAAAGAAGGTCCCCCGCCTCCTCAGATACTGGTGAATTTCTACCCCTGCACCATCAAGCGTATCCTTACCAACTGTGTCACAGTTTGGTATGGCAACTGCTCTGCCCACGACCGAAAAGCATTGCAAAGGGTGGTGAAAACTGCCCAACGCATCACCAGTTCCTCACTCCCCTCCATTGAGGCCATCCAGGGCAAGGGATACTTGCATAAGGCGCACAGCAGGTTCAGAGGAAGCTTTCCTGCTGAACTCTAGCTCTGCGTCCCGGTGACAACCAAGCTACAAAGCCCCCCCACCCCCCCACCCCCAATGCCTCATTGCCTGTGCCTGTTGAGGTGTCCACATTGCACTTTTCTCCTTTTTTGCACTTCTGGTTAGACGCAAACCACATTTCATTGTCTTCATACTTGTACTCTGCAATGACAATGAAGTTGAATCTAATCTAATCTAATGTAATCTATTGTGGTGAGTGCAGAACATTACTTTAATTCAAATGATTATTAGGTTATGTGAAGGAAACTTTTAATCAGTCAATGTGTTTTTCCGGGTATGCCAATAAATAGCATAATGGTGGTTACACCCATCACTGGTTGATAATCATGACATCTCATGTCACCCATGGTCATATTTATTACCTAAGCTATTCAATTTTATTAGAAAATGTATGTATATAATGATAATACCTCACATATATCGATTTAAAATGTTTAAAAAGGCGATTATTTGCAATTTTTGGTGATATATCCGCCATCTTGGATTTTGGACCTGTGCAGTCCGGGAAAAAATTGGAAACAGGTAGTTTTGCAAACTATAGGGTCTGAAGAACTGAAAAATCATAATTTGCAAAAATCTATATGAAATGTTCCAAACACCTTTTTTTGCTACATATGGCCCTGCACTAAGAATAACGTATTAGTTTATTTGTTATAGGGCCAGTAATACTAGGGTAACTTGTTAGTTTATTTGTTATAGGGATTTAGACTGACCATCAGAGTGTGCGTGGTTCAATCTAGTCCTGTAGAGTGGGACGCAGGGTTACAAGGCGTTATTGACCCAACAGGGCCGTATCCAGGCTTCAGACAAGAGTCCCACACTAACTACTCAATAATGGGATGCGTAAATGAAGTTGGATGCGATGCGTAAATTAAGTTGGATGTGATTGTGTATGTGTGTGTGCCCCCTCCCCCTCATTTGTAATGACCAATATTACAAGTGATGAATGTTTGTGTTAGGTGACACTGCAACATTACAAGGTCCCTTCAACTTGAAAGTAATCGCTATACATGGGATAAATGCGTCTGCAATAAATTAAAAATATATGCACTGTATATTTTCCAAAAAAAATGTTTAATTGACCGACATAAATGTGAAATGGGCATAATGTTAACAAAAGCAGTCAAAAAGGTGTGTAAATGACAGAACGTGCTGTCAACAATTTGCTTATATGTAAACATCACTGCATGTGCCACCAGAACGGCTTGACTAATGAAAGAACATGAGGGAGAGAGACTCAACCAGATGCTTTCTTGTAAGGAGGCAGCACTCCAAAAATCCTCAATAGAAATGCATGGTGTTAGTTTGTAACGCCAATATGGCAGTTGTCTATACATCTCGCCCCTTCCACGGCAAAGAAATTGACGTTAATACACTGACAATCATGGTGTCAAACAAAAGAGCATGAGAGACAACTCTTCAGTCACAGCTTAAAAACTACAGTGAGCTCATGAGGTACAACATGCCCACTCGTGAATAAAGGCAATTCACGGCCATGTGTAAATCAAAAGGAGGATATGGGGTACACTGACTATCATTAACACGTTCTCGCCGCCTAGCGTATATATAAGAATACATCAGTGAAATAGTTTGTGTACCCATAGCCTCGTTTTGGTTTACTATGGCCACCGCGTGAATAAGACGCATAGGTGAGTCATCAGTTTATGGGAGCATAAACAACTGGACTAGCGGGGAAGTATGGTGCCACACCCTCAAGGAGCAGAAAGGACTGATGAACCAATGCGTCTCTGTGTAGCTGGTGTTTGAGAAACTGCCAACCACGGAAAGGATTCAGCACCCCTAAAACCCCTAGTTACACATCTCAAAAAACTAATATTGGTAAGACAGTAAAATAAAAAATAAAAATTAAGAATAAATAAAATGCACGGCTTACACAGTGGAAAACCAGCACAGATATCAGATGCATCATCCTCACCCCACCCATGTGTATCACACTCTGGCATCTGCCTCTCTTCCTGTTTACACAGCAGAAATATAGAACATATAGAAAGTTATAGGATCTACACCTTGGTGTGGGGGGGGGGGGGGGGGGGTGTCTGTGTCTGTTAGGCTTGTGCAAAATTCAGAAATTTAGAATTGGTTTCCATTCAATTCATGAATTGGAATGACAGGAAGTGGAGTTAAATTCATGGCAATTCAAAGAAATTCCACAGTCACACAAAAGAAAGAATGTGTCAAACCTCACATATATTTGAATTGTAATTCTATATCCTGTTTTTGACCTCAATTCAAATTCAAGAATTGAATTGGAATTTAGGAGTCATTCTCAATGCAATTCTGAATTTTGCACAACCCTGGTCTGTGTGTAGCCTGGCTAGCGCCACCACTTCTCAATGAGACGTGGTCTGGGAACCAAACGTTAATTTTCTCGTATTTGAAAAAAATGCCCAGATCCGTTTATTGGGTGCCACGGATGTCTATCAAATGCGTCTGTGCATAGCTCATCATAGTCTTGCTTTCCCCCTTGTTCTGTGATTGGTCCCCTATCTCAGGCGAAAATTTGCTCCATGGTCTCCAGGCTGCCTTAGCAGCGTGAATCAAATCGCAAGGCAGCATGGGAACACCCAGGCTAGTCTGTGTCTATGTGTGTGTGTGTGTGTGTTTGAAAGAGAAAAAGAGGAACAGATAGCCAGATAGATTAAAAGAAAGGGAGAGAGTGAGATTCTGGGATGAGAAGAGAGGGAGATAGAGTGAGACGAGGAGAGAGGGAGAGAGAGTGAGACGAGGAGAGAGGGAGAGAGAGTGAGAGAGAGTGAGATGAGAGGGAGAGAGAGTGAGATGCTGGGATGAGAAGAGAGGGAGATAGAGTGAGACGAGGAGAGAGGGAGAGAGAGTGAGATTCTGGGATGAGAAGAGAGAGAGTGAGATGCTGGGAAGAGAAGAGAGTGAGACAGAGTGAGATGCTTGGCTCAAAATGCATTGCGGATTAATGATTAAAGCAGAACGTCAACAGTGATATGGGCGGGTGCACAACACACCATGCTTCACTCATCCATGCACTGGCGCATATCCATGCAAAACATTACAAATTATTAGGGCTGTCAAAAAAACGGATTAATTTCGATTAATTAATTTGAGAAAAAATAACTGATTAAAAAAATTAGTGCAGATTAATCTATTCCGTATGACCTTTGACCCCGAGCCGTTCTAGTCAGTAAAAATTAGACTGTAAAATGAAGGAGAGAGAAGAAAACGTGCTGCCTGGATCATTGATTGGAACATTTACTTTTTAAAAACGGCCTGATGGTGTTCATAAAAAATAAAGTGTTGAAAATAAAGTCCTCTGCAATGTCTGCAGCAAGGAATTTGCATATCACCGGAGTTCATCAACTCTATAGTCGCACATCAATGCAAAGAAAATCCCCGAAGCACTTTTGAATTTATTTCCTCAACATATTAGGTCATATCATAGCAATATCGTATGGCAATTATTTGAACAGTGAAAATAAGAATTATTCGTTTTTGAACTTTAATGTCACTAATGCTGATTATTCAATGATTCATTTGAATTTAAATATTTAAAATACTTTCACAGCAAAAAATATATATGCGATTAATTTAGATTAATTAATCACAGAGTATGTAATTAATTCGATTATTTTTTTTCATCGATTGACAGCCCTACAAATTATACAATTACAATGGGAAACATTAAAATAAAGATATTACAAAATAAGCATGTTACAAATCCTGTGCTTTTTATTTTAAGAGCAATAACAGCAGAACATCAAGTACATCAAAGTACATCAAGCATGTGCAAATGTAATGGAAGATGAATGTGGCCCTGCAGAGGGTTATACGGGTGGGCAGCTGAAGGGCTTGAGATGCACAATCAACTATTACTGAATAATATTCACTCACTTTAAAAAATGACATCTGCACTGGCTGCTTACAGAAAACACGCTTCAAAAGGTGGCAGATCGTTGCATTCTGTCTCTTGAATGGCGTCCCTGATGAACTGTGTGTAGCTGAGGACGTGTGTGTAGACTCCAGGTATTCCCACACGAGCACAGCCCTTCCCAAAGCAGACAATGCCGACCTGCACAAACCTCCTCTCCACCTCTCCTGCTAGGACACACACTAGGGGCGCACCAGAGTCACCCTGCACACACACACACACAAGCGCACATGCACACACACACAAACACACACAAACACAAGCACACACAAGCGCACATGCACACACACACAAACACACACACGCAAAGTAATGTAATACATTGTAATATATACATTTACAACACATACGAACACATACACAGGTGATACACACACACACAGGTGATATAGACACACACAGAGTATTAATAAACACACACATATGTTTACACACACTTACTTCTCCTAGCAAGATGGCAGTGACGGGAAGAAGCACTTATAAACTTACGTAAAAATACTTTGGTTTGTCTGCAGGGGCCCTCTCCACAGCATCACAGAAATGTAATGCTATTTTGAGCCTCCTCAGAGGCTTACAGTAGGAATTTACTTTGACGTGGCAAATGCCCCCAAGGTTATCACTATATGCTATTTCATGGCAAATGCCCCCAAGGTTATCACTATATGATATTTCATGGCAAATGCCCCAAAAGTTATCACTATTTCATGGCAAATGCCCCCAAAGTTATCACTATTTCATGGCAAATGCCCCCAAGGTTATCACTATATGCTATTTCATGGCAAATGCCCCAAAGTTATCACTATATGTCAAGTCAAGTCAAGTCAAGTTTATTTATATAGCGCATTTCATACACAGAGGTCATTCAATGTGCTTTACATAAACAAAACCAAACAATAATAACAAATAAAAGCATAGAAGGGCAATATAGTCAAAGAATAGTTAAAAGGTAAAGATTATAATAAAAAGGAAACATAAAACAAGGTAAAATCATTTAAAAATAAAGAATAATTAGTAAGCAAAACAAAGGCAAAAGTAGTAAAAAAAAAGTAATAAAAGACAAAGTAGAATAATTATCAAGGCAGATTCAGAATTTGTTACTCGGCACAGTTAGCAGAAAGCATCTGAGAACAGTTTGGTCTTAAGTCTAGATTTAAAACTGGCTACAGTTGGGGCCTTTTTGATGTCATCCGAAAGTTGGTTCCACAGCTGAGCCGCATAGCAGCTAAAAGCTGCTTCACCATGTTTAGTTCTAACTGTAGGTTTTACTAGCAGGTTTTTCACCTGGGACCTGAGAGGACGAGAAGGTGTGTACTGCTGAAGCATGTCTGACAAGTATTTAGGTCCTGCTCCATTTACTGATTTATAAACAAGCAATAGTGCTTTAAAGTCAATTCTGTGACTTACTGGAAGCCAGTGCAAGGACTTAAGAATTGGAGTAATGTGGTCAGTTCTTTTAGTTTTTGTTAGAATCCTAGCTGCTGCATTTTGTATCACCTGAAGCTGTTTAATAGTCTTTTTAGGAAGGCCTGTGAACAGTCCATTGCAGTAATCAACTCTGCTGGAGATAAATGCATGAATGAGTTTTTCTAAGTCATATTTTGACATCAGCCCTCTGAGTTTGGCAATATTTTTGAGGTGGTAAAAAGCTGATTTAGTTATCGCTTTCATGTGGCTGTTGAAATTTAGATCACTGTCAATTAATACACCAAGATTTTTAACAGTATCCTTTGCCTTCAACCCTTTTGTGACAAGGAGAGTGGCAACCCTAAGTCTTTTCTCATTTTTACCAAATATAATTACTTCAGTTTTTTCTTTGTTCAGCTGAAGAAAATTTTGAGACATCCAGGTGTTGATTTGTTCTATACACTGACACATAGATTCAAGAGGACCATAGTCGTTTGGTGATAGAGCTAAGTAAATTTGTGTGTCATCTGCATAGCTATGATATGAAATCAAATTATTTTGAATGATTTGTCCAAGTGGGAGCATATAGAGGTTGAATAATAGTGGCCCCAAGATTGACCCCTGGGGAACACCACAGGTCAAGGACGTTGGTGTTGAGGTACAGTTTCCGATGGCAACAAAGAAGCTCCTTTCTTGTAGATATGATTTTATCCAGCTGATAACTATGCCTGTAAATCCAACCCAGTGTTCTAGTCTGTGTAGTAAAATATTGTGATCAACAGTGTCAAATGCTGCACTAAGGTCCAGTAGCACTAGGACTGATGTTTTACCTGAATCTGTGTTGAGGCGTATGTCATTGGAAACTTTAATGAGAGCTGTTTCAGTGCTGTGATTTGCCCGAAAACCAGACTGAAAGTAATCAAAATACCCATTTGATGTTAGGAAGGTGGTTAATTGATTAAAGACTACTTTTTCAATAATTTTGCCAATAAAAGGCAGATTGGATATGGGCCTGTAATTGTTTAGCATGGAGGCATCCAGGTTATTCTTCTTGAGAAGTGGCTTTACAACAGCTGTTTTCAGTGACTTAGGAAAAGTGCCAGACAGCAGTGATACATTTACAATTTGAAGGACATCCGCCGCTATGAGGTGAAAAACAGTTTTGAAGAAATTGGTAGGCAGAGTGTCTAAGACACATGTGGAAGAGCTGAGATTCTGTACCGTTTTTTCAAGTGTTTCGTAGTCTATCAAGCTGAACTCTGACATCAAGTTTAGTTTCCCTCTGTTTGTTGCTGGAAGTTCAGGTTGTTGAATTTGTAATTGAGCAGATATGTTGAGTCTGATTTTGTCAATTTTACCTTTAAAAAAAAGATGAAAACTCATTGATATGATATTTCATGGCAAATGCACATTCTGGTCTTACTCAATGTGGCCTTACTGACTATGATAGTGAGTACGTCCACCCAGCCCCGCTGTGTCATTGGACAGAACGGGCAAAGGCAATCCTAAATACCCCCCACACTTCCCAGTTAATGAGAGAAAAAGATTAGAAGCCAACTAGTCATCAATACTGACAGGTGAATATAACATTGGTCATGCACAGCACACAGGTACCAAATGAAACCAGAAAGAAAATAAAGAAATCAAAATAGGTCATCAAGTAAACCAAACCAATATCACACCAGAGACTTTTTGCAAGGCAAGCCCACAAAGGACCAAGTTACTAAGGCAACAGCAACAGAAGACCAGATGGCCTATCTACCCTACTTCAACCACAAACCAGGAGAGGAGGAAAAAGAGCTCAGTTTAGTGGTGGTCAATAGCTGACAACTTACCAATTGCACTTTGCCCAATAAATGACGCACCCACCCCTCACAACCCCATATAAATATGCACACATACGTAACACACACATACGTAACACACACACACACACACGGTCCCTAAACAGTATACAGAAACAGTGGCTACACACTGGAGCTGCAGCCCAAGGGGTCTGAATCAGTGTCCGAAATCCACCTCAAGCATCCCCGCCTTGATCACCATATACACCTGAAATCCACCTCAAGCATCCCCGCCTTGATCACCATATACACCTGAAATCCACCTCAAGCATCCCCGCCTTGATCACCATATACACCTGAAATCCACCTCAAGCATCCCCGCCTTGATCACCATATACACCTGAAATCCACCTCAAGTATCTCCGTCGTGATCACCACATACACTTTGTTCCCAGACGGAATGCTGATTCGATTCAAGCTCTTGATTCACAATGTCGCCTCGCAAACCTAGGACCCGACACTTCACTGCAGCACCAGAGTTTTGATCTCTGCTCCTTACTACCGGAAGCAAACCGCCCGCACATACAAGATAGACATGCCAATTTACCAATTAATGATGTTTTCTAAACAAAGTTCGGGAGGAGCCCTTAGGGATGAATGACAGCAGTTAACTCACCTGTCTTCTGCTGCCAGGGTATTTAAGCCGGCCTCCTTATTCATACGTTACACGCTGTGGCGCTCACAAAATTATCCCTCCTCCTCCCCCTACTCCTCCATTTCACTGATAGCCCAGTTATGCCTCCTCCTTACACTGTGGGGGGGTGCAAGCGGCCATCGCTTTATCGCGATCTCAGGCATTCAGGCATTCCATGACCACGGCCAGCTACCATGCCAAACACGCGCTTCCCTTATACACTAAGTATAGCAATCATGCCGACGGGCGAACTAGTGAACCTAATTCACCAGTGTCTGCTGATTAGTTCCCAATCACCTCGTTGGTCTACTATTCCTAACTTTGTTAACATCCCCTTTGTTAACAGTTTACACTCCTCATCATCTAAAAATAGACCCAAGGGCCTAAGTTGTTCCTTTGACACAAATATAACAGTCGTCTTAGTCTTATTTGAGTGCTTTTGAGGAGGACATTTATATCATTCAATTCAGATTAAATGATGACTTTCCTGTGTGGAGTTACGGATCTCTCCTCATTCATTTGGATTGGAGCCTCCCTGGCAAGAAAGACTTGAAGCCTTGAAGGACTTTGGCATGGTTTGGATTGGCAAAAGAAGGGCTGAACAATAACCCTGCTTCAGCTCTGGTTCATTAGTTTGAAAGTGACACACACACACACACACACACACAAGCACGCATGCACGCACAGAGACACACACACACACACAAGCACGCATGCACGCACAGAGACACACACACACACACAAGCACGCATGCACGCACAGAGACACACACACACACACAAGCACGCATGCACGCACAGAGACACACACACACACACAAGCACGCATGCACGCACAGAGACACACACACACACACAAGCACGCATGCACGCACAGAGACACACACACATACACAAGCACGCATGCACGCACAGAGACACACACACATACACAAGCACGCATGCACGCACAGAGACACACACACACACACAAGCACGCATGCACGCACAGAGACACACACACACACACAAGCACGCATGCACGCACAGAGACACACACACATACACAAGCACGCATGCACGCACAGAGACACACACACACACGCGCGCGCGCGCACGCACACACACACACACACACACACACACACACACACACACACACACACACACACACACACACACACACACACACACACTGACCTTACAGGAGTCTTTTCCTCCCCTCAGGTCACCGGCGCACAGCATGCGGTCAGTCGTTTTGGGGTAGATCCGACGACATGTGGCATCATCAACCAGAGAGACCTGCACCTCCTGGAGAGTCTGCTTCCCACCCAGCAGCTCTGATGGATGGAGAGAGAGAGAGAGTGAAGAGGAGGAGGAAGAGGAGGAGGAGGACAGGTGACATGACACACACACATGAACTAAGTATAAGTATAGTATAGTAAGTATATATACTTTTTTGATCCCGTGAGGGAAATTCAGTCTCTGCATTTTAACCCAATCGGTGAATTAGTGAAACACAAACAGCACACAGTGAACACACAGACTAATCCCGGCGCAGTGAGCTGCCTGCTACAATGGCGGCGCTCGGGGAGCAGTGAGGGGTTAGGTGCCTTGCTCAAGGCCACTTCAGCCGCGGCCCACTGGTCGGGGCTCGAACCGGCAACCCTCCGGTTACAAGTCCAGAGTGCTAACCAGTGGGCCACGGCTGCCCTCACAACTGCTGCTCACTCCAGAGGGACACAGATCTGATAACCATCTGCACACGTAGACACACACACACACACACACACACATGCACACACACACACATGGGGGGGGGGGGGGGGGGGCACTCATGTGCAGACACACAAATGCAGTCACACACACACACATGCAGGCATTTGCACATAGACACTAACATGTACACACACACACACACACACACACACACACACACACGGGCACTCACATGCAGACACACAAATGCAGTCACACACTTGCAGACACACAAATGCAGTCACACACACACACATGCAGGCATTTGCACAAAGACACTGACATGTAGACACACACACTCACACACACACACACACACACACACACGGGCACTCACATGCAGACACACAAATGCAGTCACACACTTGCAGACACACAAATGCAGTCACACACACACATGCAGGCATTTGTACAAAGACACTGACATGTAGACACACACACACACACACGCACACAGACACACACACTTACTGCCCTCAGCTACGTAGCCCCATCCAGTGACCCAGCACTCAGTGTCGGGGCTGAAGACGTCTCGGGGGCTGGGCAGTATCACGGGCTTCACTGTGTCAGAGAAGGACACAGCCTCCTGCAGCTGCACCAGGCCGATGTCGTTGTAGAACCAACTGTTTGTTTCATCCCATCTGTAATCTGGCTGCTGCACCACCCGCTTCAGCTTCACCAGCCTTCCAGAAGGTTCCCTCAGGCTCAGCTCCCCGACCCGAGCAAACGAACGCTCCAGGACAATTTTCCTGGGACTGAGACGGGACAGACAAGAAATCACAGGTTTACTTCGTTTATACGGTTATTGGATTGGACAGATACTACAGGAAAGGGGACAGGAAGGACACAAATAGGGGATAGAACAAATAAAGGAGCTATATTTGAAATAACACACACACACACACACACACACACACACACACACACACACACACACACACACACACACACACACACACACACACACACATACAGGGTCAGTCGTG
>NW_027468674.1:8118643-8161143 GCF_046254945.1 Alosa pseudoharengus | reverse complement strand
TTTGCTAGAAGTGTGTTGATCATTTGGAAATTAAGTGTAAAGCAGTGAGTTGTGTTTACAGTTCTGCAAAAAGAGTGCTGTGCAGTGGATTGTACCTACAGTTTTGCAAAGTGTGTGTTACAAAATTGCAAACTGAGTGCAAAGCAGTGTTTGTGCTTTTAGTTTTGCAAATACAGCATCAGTGAGTGGTTTTGCTATACAAATTAATAGTTTTAGAAATTGTGCTATAACTAATCACGGTTAGCGTTTAAACATTCAGAAAAAAGTGTAAAAGATTAGCATGGGAAGATCTAAGGTTCCTTTGTGTGAATGTGTGTATTTATCTCAGCAGAAAGTACATTTCAACATCAACTCTATCACCTACCCTTCGCTCAACACCACCATCTACAGGCCGATGAAGGATCCGGCTTTCTCAGAGTATGGAGGATGGAGAGATCACAGAAGGTGATTATTGGAAGGGGCAAGATGAACGGGATCGCTGTTAGAATATTATACTTATATGTAATAGTCAAGGACATATATAATCCCAGAGGACAACGTCATAACCCAGACTAATAGGCTACACAGACCACATGCCTATGTTTTGAATGCTTCAAATTCATGTACAGAACTGGGAAAACCACAGCCATGTTGCAGTCCACACATATACAGGCCATAAACAGCGGCCGTCCACTCATGTTGAGACAATAGAAAAAATTTGAAATTTTGAAATGAACGTTATTTTGCCAAAAGAAGTAATTGAAGATGTATGGAGGAACAGAGATATTAAGTACGGAGTGTCTATTTACACCCCTGGTACGAATAGCCTTGGCCACACAGCTGAGCTATTCACACCCTGTGACATAACAACAAAAATACGTTGCTCACGTACACAAAAAACATGGCGGACATTCGTTTTTTCGTCAGCAGAAAGTGAAGAATTCTGAAAGGTTTCGGCACTAATATCTGTTCAGATTAAGTTTTAGATTGAAAAGTTGTGTTTTATTTTCATAATCTTGGTTCAGTGAACACATACAACCGTCAGTTTGTTAGTTAACAGAAATTTCGTGAATATGACGTTCAGGCCTATAAACTATAAGTTTACCTGCAAACACAATCAACTTGTGGAAACGGATAGTGCAGTGGTCACAGACATTGGTTAGCACGTGGGAGACTGGGGTTTGACTCTTGTGTGATGCGTTTTGGCAGAGTGAGTCCGCATGTGTACCAACGTCTGTGGAGAGAAGGTGCGCAATTTGAACAAGAAATCGGTTCTCAAACGGAAGTTTTGATTGCAACAATTAGCTAGTTCATGCACCAGGGTATAAATAGCATACAGTACTATATACACCAGGGTACGAATAGCATCCACTTCTAACTATACATCGATGCAAACAGCATACCTTATTAAGAATTTCTATTAGCTGAGCTATTCACACCCTGTTACATAACAACAAAAAAACATGTTGCTTGTTTTTTATTTTATTATTATTACATTGTGTGATCAATATGCCAGAATAAATGCACAGGAGTGCAAATAGCATACACTTATATTTGTACCAGACGGGGTATTAATAGAAGACATTGCTGTGTGCACCGGGGTACGAATAGCATACATTGATATTTGTACCAGACAGGGTACTAATAGGACAAATTGCTGTGTGCACCGGGGTACGAATAGAATTCACTTCTAATTGCACCAGGGTACGAATAGCATATACTGCTAATTGTACCAGGGGTACAAATAGCCTTACCCTATTAAGTATCAGGTCCATGACGGTGAGGTTGAGCATGTAGATGTAGTTGGACAAGCCACTACGCTGCCTCTGAACGAGCACCCACAGAAGCCAAAGGCTAGTAAACACACCAAACAATGAGAAGGGCAAACTGAAGACATCCCATACCAACGGACCCACAAACATGTTGTTGCAGTAGATGTCTATCTTTTCAGTATGGTTCACGATGCCAGTGAAATTCAAATCCAAAATTTCAGACCTCATCATGAGACTTCAAGTCATCTGCATTCAATAAAACATAAAACACAAGCATCTTGGCAAGAAACTATAATTATGTGGAGTTTTGTCATGTATTTCCATCGGCATTGATACGTAATACGTTACTTACATTGCACTAGACTTGTAGTCAAGACCGCATAAACCGAGACCAAGACCCTACCAAGACCAGAGGGTATCAAGACCGAGACCAAGGCCAAGACAGACTGAGTCAAGACCAAGACAAAGTCGAGACGAGACCAAAAAAAAAAAACTTGCATTTTGCAGAATGCTTCTTTCTTGCTCCTGGACTGCAAATTTCTTTATGTTCCGTGAATGCAAATTTAATGATGGCGGAATTCACTGACATTATTAATACTGGGTCTGACTGAGACTGACAGCAACGGCGTAAACCTAACGTTTCGCGCTGGCTACTAGCGCTGTCACTTTTGTGAAAAAGATTTTTGAGACATAATTGTTCATTGAATCGATTGAAAAATCGATTTTTCATGTCTAAAGACGTTTCCATTTTCAACGGCAAATATAGGCCAATTCACAAACAACTAACAGGCATTAGGACGAACGTAAAGAGGGCGCTTGTAGACGCAAGCCAGCAATATTTCTGATGATTTATTGGCGTGAAGTTTTGCAGTACTGCTGCAGGCTTCAACGTAGCTGTGTCTGTGTTCATGATTAGAAATGTCAAACAAATTTCGCCTACGTAGAACTCGATTGCAGTTTGCATAGCCTACCGCTTTGTTCTTCTCCATAGTTTGATATACCAAAAATCCGAAGTACTTCCACATCGAACTCCTCAAGTTATTAGGACCTATCACTCGTCTCTCTCATGTCGCACAGGTTGAACACGTTGTCCTCCATTTTTTGGCAAAACACGAGCAGCACAGCAGCTGATTGAAACAGCTGTTTCCGTTGTGTAAAATTGGTGGGAATTTACTTTTTAGCTTTCGCAATGCTTACTGCACTTCAGAATTCTTTTATATTCTTATATTTTTGTTTGTGAATTTTGTTACATCTATCCTTTTTATTTGTTTAATTCGTTTAAAATGAATAGTGTACATATTTGGTTAAAATCGATTCTCTATTTTAGTTTTCGAAACTTGTGTTGTTTGGTCCAATCGATTGTGCAATCGATTTTCGATTCCCTACTGGCTACACTTGCGTCTTTTGATTGGATAAGCGCCAGTTTCTTAATCACAACAAAATATATGTATGTCATTGATTGGTTGCATTTGAAAGGTTGCTTTTGAAGGGTGTGAAAGGCGAAATAATTTAATGTTGCATTATCGAATGTTATGTTTTGTATCATGGACATTATTTGTTGCAAATCTCCCGACCACTATGTCGACCTGAGACTGCAAGACCAAGACAATGAGACCAAGACAAGACCCGAGGGATCCGAGACCAAGACAAGACCAAGACCAAAGACGGTCGAGACTGTGACAAGACCGAGACCATGTAAAAGTGGTCTCGAGACATCCAACTCTACATTGCACGTGATGATTTGTCTCTCTCCAACTGAGGGCTCCTATGTCTTGCCACACTTAAATAGGGCTTGTGACAAGAGACTCCATACTGGTTAGAGGGGATGCATCCCCTCTATTGAAATCCGGAGACTTCTTCTTCTTATTTTTCTTTTTACCTTTTTGTGCGCGCTATTCAGCCCAAACCGCTTAACGTACAAATTTGGTTCAAACACCGTTCCGTAGATCTTCCAAGGGTTTACCGTCCTATCCGTTTTTCATTTTTGGGAAGTTTATACTTTTTGAGATATTTGTAATTAAAAGTGTATTTTTCCCCCATAGACTTGAATGTGGGCTGTGATGTCATAATAGAGCCAGCTGCGCTCGTTAAGTAGTTCTCAGAGCAGTTCCCAGGCTAATCAGAACACTGGCACAGGTGTCATCCCAATCCGTGAATTAGTGAAACACACTCAGCACACAGTGAGGTGAAGCACACACTAATCCCGCTGCAGTGAGCTGCCTGCTACAGTGGCGCTCGGGGAGCAGTGAGGGATTAGGCCTTGCTCAAGGGCACTTCAGCCGTTCCTACTGGTCGGGGTTCGAACCGGCAACCCTCCGGTTACAAGTTACGAAGCCCCAACCAGTAGGCCACGGCTGCCCCTATGTAAGTCAATTTAAAAGCTATGTATGATGATTCACTTGTATGATGATTTGCTACATGATAGAATGTATTTTTACAAACATGAAAATCTTAAAATACATGAAAAAATGTTTTTGCATGTGATTCTTTTTGGGGCTTCCTTTAAATTATGGATTATGTTTGTAAATATTCAAATCATTCCTTCATACTGTAATATAGACAGGTGTCCTGTTTACAAACAAAACTAGATGAGTGCACAGCCTCGGGGCAGAAGACGCTTGGTGGCCGGCCACAATGTTGTAAACTTAACCTAATAGTCGGCTGCTGTAAACTACAATCTGCATTTTTTGTATACCCTTGTTGTTTTTTAAATGATGATAACACCTCATTTCAAATATGAAAAGTTATTTCTACTGACATGCTTCCTGGTGACATAAAAACACAAATGGTTTCCCCTTGATATAAAGGCTGACATAAGAGACATAGGCTATGCAAGATGGGTACAAATCGCAGACTGTCCTGAAAAATAAATAAAAACAAGATATAGGATGTATACAATGACAAATTGGAGAATGCCCCCAGACCACCCTAACTAAGCTGAGTTACCAACCTTTTGAAGTGGGGGGCCCATTTCACATCTGTGCCTGGGGGCCCACTGGCTGATAATCCGCCCATGTGTGTGCACCTTTTACGCACTCCTTTTAGTAAATAGTGCACTTAATTTATTCAATTCTACACACAAGCGAAACATTTTAGTGAATGAGTGCCCCCCCCCCCCCCCAAATCTCATTCCAATTATTCCGGCCCAGTACCCAATGATGATCCCAGATACACACACACAACACAGAGACGAAGTTTACAAAAGTATAAATACAAGTTTATTTATCAGTTCTTCTAAAAACACACAAGGCAGCCTGCTGGGGCGAATATGGGCAGTGTAGGAGCACTGCACTCAGGGTCAGCTATCCTAAGTCACCCTGGTGAAGATGATAATCCCCCTTACTGGGGCACGTCAAGCCGTAACACAACACACAAGATACGGATAATGTCAATGACACAGCACCTAATAAAACTCATGAATATCAATCACATGGAGCACACACTAAAAATAGACCCTTATCACACAATCCCCCCTATAGTACTGTTCCCCCTTCAACCTAATGGTTCTGCCACTGAGGGTCCCACTACAGAGACTTAAATACCCACAACCAGCACAAACCATAAACCCCAGGGGACACCTGTACTTAGATACACACAATGCTAAAATGTATCCGCAATAAAGACCCGACTAAACTGGATCCTGTCCTCTGGTATCAAGCCAGCCACTCACCCTTATTACACTCATTTTCAACACTCATTTTATGCTATCCATACATCAGAGCACTTTGACAAGACTCCAAAAGACTGGAGTCTTTTAACTAATGCCCCCCCATTCAAGCTTAACTCAAAAGACTACACTTTTTTAAGAATCTTTCCCAAATCTTGTCAAAGTCTTCTGGTGTAAGGATGGCTAGATATAAAGCAGTAAGTAATGGGATACAATTAGAACAATTTCAACAACAACTTCATAATATAATATAATATAATAAAATATAATATAAGAACTTTTAATCACTCAAAAACATTCAACAAAAGAAATGGACAAAAGTGGGTGGACTCTTTCAACGATGATTAGTAATGATTAAGTAATGATTGAGGTAAATGGTGATATGAGAGCTTAGGCTTTTGTTTTGCGGGGGCCAATCACAAACTGGCTTATCCACCTGGCGCGCTATTGGCAGGTTTAAAGCGAAGACGATAGCGGGAGAGCCTGGAGTTTTCACGTCGCTCTGCAAACGTCACCCGGTTCGTTGGTCAGATTGGTGAATGACTATCCAATTGCGTACAGAGTCATTTGAACTATGCCCGTTGATCACGCCTCTTGTGCAGTAAAAAATACATAGCAGACTCCCCAGACTAATGTTCAATCTTAAAAGATTGAGCTTGGTCTGGTAAAAGCCAGACTACCAAAAAGCTCAAAAACAGAGAAATGTAAAGAGAAATGTAAAGAGTTATTCCATAGCACATATATAACACACACCAGTGTTTCCTCTCTGTTTATTTCAGCATGGCGGCCCGCCACAGTTTAATAATACCGCCACGGTATGGTATCAGAATCAGTGCAGACGCACAATGTAGTTGCAGTTGCTTTCTAAATAATCCTGCCGACGTATCCTTCCCTGACCTAAAACTAGTCAGAGGTTATTATGGCCTGTCCAGTTTCACTTATATATTGTATTGATGTAGCCTATTTAAAACATTAACTTTCTTCTCAGTGTTTCCTCTTCATTTAGTGATGCCACTGCTTCAGAATTAGGGGAAGACGCAAAATATTGTCTGGAAGCATAGTAGCCTAGGCTAAATGACCTCCGCTGGCTGCTGAAAATTGCAGTTTAACAATAAACAGCCATGCTAATTCGAGGTACCTGTCTAGTTGTATTCCATAAATATATTGTTTTTATAGACTTAGTGCCATGCGCTATCAAGAGCTTCCATGTGCTACGCATGTTTGTTAACATAGCAAAAACTAAAATTTTTGCACAATTTGGTGGAAAGGTGTAGTACAGGCTAAAGCGTCCTACATACTCGCCACTCCCGATCGGTAGCGCGACAATGTGACATCAAAATTGCGTCATTTCCTCTGTCGCACAAGAAATGTCAGCCTTGCGCAGGCAGGTCGTGCACATGCGCGCGATAAGCAGGATGAGCTTGAGGCCAAGATCAGGGAGCATGTGTGCCTCTATACAGACATCAACAACATTCAGGCATTTTTGCCTAGCCCACATCTTAAATAAACATGATGTTTGAATAGTCAGTTTGAGAAGAGAGGGACATTAACCTGGCTAGGTTACCAGCGAGAGTTTGTGATTTTTAAATAGTTTGCTGGATAAGTTAATGAAGCTACCAAAGAGAGATGTAACACAGGGAATTAAGAGGAAAGAACTAGGACACAGGGATATTCCAATAATCCAGCAAAAGGTAACAAAGATATATATTTTCAACCAAAGGATATCTGCTAAGACCTGAAAAAATATCTTTCCACCTTAGGAAATTACACAAACTCATCTCTCAGCACCAGCCAGCTAGCAAAAATTTCCCTCGCGATGAATAAAGTAGCCTATCTACAGCATCTACTGTACATCTACTGTAGCTGCACACACCTTGGAAACTAAATGGTAATGATGGTAGTTGTGAATAGCAGCAACCGAAGTCTGAAGTATCTAGAGACTAGAATACTAGAGAGTGGATGTCTCTGCGAAGACACCGCTGTTACATTAGATTGGCACTCAATCGCGAACCGACGTAAAAAAGCAACGACTGGTAGTAACAAAGGTAAATTGGATTAAAGCAAAACTTGGAAAAACTTGGTCGCCGCAAACTCTATCTCTTATTTCTTTTATTTATGGAATGGAATTAAATAAAAGATAGATAGAGTTTTTCTTAGTTTATTTTCCCTTGCCAGCACCTCGGAGGGTGTGCATTCTTTTCGATATTTAAAGCAAAACTGGACCGAAAACATTTTGTATGCACTCGCGGTGGTCTAATGTGAATCGCGGACTATGGGCCCTATCATGACATTCTAAAGCGCATCGTCACTCGTCAAAAGCTTATTCAAATTTAGTAGGAAGTCCAGTCCACATTGGGAGGGGTTTCATTATCAAACGTCGAGCGCATGGCGCAACAAGGTGTTCCTAGGTTTTTTAATCAGTCATATGGGTGTGTTTGGGGTGTAACATCATTTAAACCAATGAGAATGACATCTGTCATTCCCTTTAACGGCGCAAAGTGCGATATGTCAAATAAATGCATCGGTATTTTGCCATTCAACGGTGCATTTTAAGGAGGCTGCTTGCGAGACCGTATGGAATAGTCATTCCACTAAACCATGCTTCACTAAAACCTAGCATATACGCATTTGCACCCGTCTATTATTTGAACTCATTGGCAAAGTGAAACTAACTTCACCAAGGTGTCAGTCAATGACAAGACAGTTATATGCACTTTCATTATTGACTGACAATGGTTTACCATCGAAAACATAGGCTGAAAAAAGCAACACTTACCCAAATATCTATCTATAAAGCAAGAAGCGTCTGTGTGTGTGTCTGTGGCACGCATATCTCGCTGACTGTTTGTCAGACTGACCTAAGATTTCCTATGTGGCTTGCGCGTGGCACAAAAGTCTGCTAGGTCTCACTTTGATGATAGTCAGTCGCAATTTAAACGGATTACTCGGGAACCGCTTGTGGGTTAAGATGCAAGATGATTATCATGTCTGACCTCAACAATAAAGACTCCTTGTATGCAGTGCATAAAATGATTACGCAGATTTTGCAACAACACGCCATCAAACACGGGTATGTAGTGACCACTCAAAATAAAAGTATGTGCAATAAACTGACGCTTCGATTAGCCCAGGCTACTTTGGACTTTGACTAAACAATTCCAACTGCAAGGTCCCAAATTGAAACGAGCGATAGGCTAATGCCACATAGCTAACGTTAGTTAGTTGCTAAAGTTGCTAAAGTTGCAGACTTCACTTATCACACCATCAAACACGGGTATGTAGTGACCACTCAAAATAAAAGTGTGCAATAAACTGACGCTTCGAATAGCATTAGGAAGTTATTCAGTAAGCTTAATATACATTTAGCCTTAACTCAAAACAGTTGTTAGGCTTATGTCATTCTGATCTGTAGAAAAGTCACATGCAGCCATGCCTAAATATATTACACATGTATTAGAGGCCACATTAATTATAGGCTAATATACTAGATGTACCGCATAGCGGTACACAATATGACCGCCGCTCAGTCCTGTACAGCCGTTCCGCGAAAATAAATCACACTTCAATTTGCCTCCATATTTTACTCCATCCCCCACTCTTGAAACTTTTGTGTATGCTTGTTTGGCATGCCTGAGTGTGTGTGTGCGGCTGCACAGAAAGTAGCCTACTGGTGCTGAAAAGTTGAATAGATTGTAGAATAGCCAAAGAAGATGTAGCATTGTTATAAAACCTTTAAAATCTCTAAACATTCACAAGTAGGGCAGTTCATCACAGTTCATCCATTGCAACTGATTGATGAAAGGTCATTTACACCTGTAGGCTACATTGTATTTGGGAAAAGCAAAAGGTATCAGCATAATGTTATTTGTTTATGTTTGTTTGTTTATGAACAAAAACATCTCTGTCAGTTCCATGCCGTTTTCAACAGCTATCAAAAACAAAGGTAATTTTTTGATGGATGGATTTTTTGTGAATGTTTCTTCTTCTACATAAGATTTTAGTCATCTTTAGTTCATGTAATACTTCATTGTCAATGCACAAATTAAGTAACAGTAGTCTGAAACGTTATTGTTAATGCACAAATTAAGTAACAGTAGTCTGAAACGAAATGCTGTTTTACATGTAACCAGTGGTGCAAATAACTGACATGTCCAAATGGGCCTTGATGAAATGCGTCGCTAGACTGTTCATACACATTTTAACGGGCCAAAGTTGAAGAACTGTTGTCCGTTATTGTTCGTGCAAATATAGGCTGATTCATGTTCCCTTGCATTGTGTAACTGAGGTCCATGGCTAGTCTGGCTTTCACCAGACCAAGCTCAATCTTTTAAGAAATCCAAAAATAAATAGCGGGCAGATCAGGCTGGGTTCACCCAGCCTAGTCCATGGCACCTGATATTGTTTAATTTTCCGATTTAGATATCCACGCTCTGGCTATTCTAAATGCAAAAATGCATCAGGGAGTTATGACAAAACTGTAACTAACAAACTAGATCGATCCTAATAGAAAGCTGTTAGCTTCCCTAAGCTACAGGTAGGCTTATAAGGTAGGCCTATTTACAACATAAATTGTCAATAGGCTATGCTGGCGACACAAATAAAATCTCCTTTGGAAACCAATGGCTTACGCCTTACAGTATCAAGCGGACTTAAACTGCCATATTGTGGCGAAAAGTTGTAATAAAATTCATGCAGCTCCATGAGTTAAGGAAAGCGCGAATGAAGTAGCCACTTCTAAATGGGACCCACTACACAGTAGCTTAAGGTATGTTGCTAAAGCAACCATAATGAAATGAAGGTGTCATTGTTTGGATACTTCACACACACGTGCTTTTTAATTTCACAGACTACAACTACCAAGCTGGAAACAAAGCACATCGATTCCCCTCTCACACACCCTGCACACACTTAAAACGAAATAAACAGGCGTCTTAGTCTCACGCATGTATGGGCAAAACTGTATCAGTAACGTTGGTAAATCTTCCCACAACCAGCACAAACCATAAACCCTGTACTTAGATACACACAATGCTCAAATGTATCCGCAATAAAGACCCGACTAAACTGGATCCTGTCCTCTGGTATCAAGCCAGCCACTCACCCTTATTACACTCATTTTCAACACTAATTTTATGCTATCCATACATCAGAGCACTTTGACAAGACTCCAAAAGACTGGAGTCTTTTAACTAATGCCCCCCCATTGAAGCTTAACTCAAAAGACTACACTTTTTAAAGAATCTTTCCCAAATCAAGTCTTCTGGTGTAAGGATGGCTAGATATAAAGCAGATGTAATGGGATACAATTAGAACAATTTCAACAAAAACTTCATAATATAATATAATATAATATAATATAATATAATATAATATAAGAACTTTTAATCACTCAAAAACATTCAACAAAAGAAATGGACAAAAGTGGGTGGACTCTTTCAACGATGATTAGTAATGATTAAAGGAACCGTATGTAAGAAATGTATTTCAATTAATCATAAAATGGCCCTGATATATCACTACACATTAAGAAATCATGTTAATTTCAAATACTTATATCACTGACAACAGTAGTCCGGCCAGGATATTGTCTTTTAAAAAGTGAATTTGCAGCCCTCAACTGATGCTGATATTGTCATGTTGTGTTTTGGCTTGATGCGCCACCCTCCACCTATCTACTAATCACAAAGTCAGTAGTGTTTCGGCATCCGGGTTGCCAGCTCTGCCAGTCAGGGGGGAGGGAGAGGTGATACACCGCTCTACAGTATTTTGAAAGTGTTTGCAGTACCAGTTTTAGCCACAATCTTACATACTGTTCCTTTAAGTAATGATTGAGGTAAATGGTGATATGAGAGCTTAGGCTTTTGTTTTTGCGAGGGCCAATCACAAACTGGCTTATCCACCTGGCGCGCTGTTGGCAGGTTTAAAGCGATGACGATAGCGGGAGAACCTGGAGTTTTCACGTCGCTCTGCAAACGTCACCCGGTTCGTTGGTCAGATTGGTGAATGACTATCCAATTGCGTATAGAGTCATTTGAACTATGCCCGTTGATCACGCCTCTTGTGCAGTAAAAAATACATAGCGGACTCCCCAGACTAATGTTCAATTTTAAAAGATTGAGCTTGGTCTGGTGAAAGCCAGACTACCAAAAAGCTCGAAAACAGAGAAATGTAACAAGAAATGTAAAGAGTTATTCCATAGCACATACATTTATAACACACACCAGTGTATCCTCTACGTTTATTTCAGCATGGCAGCTCGCCACGGTTTAATTAATAGCGCTACGGTATGGTATCAGAATCAGGGCAGACACAATGTAGTTGCAGTTGCTTTTTAAATAATCCTGCCGACGTATCCTCCTCTGGCTGCCGTTCACATTGTAATTTAACAATAAGTAGCCTAAAACTAGTCAGAGGTTATTATGGCCCGTCCAGTTTCACTTCACATATTATATATTGTATTGATGTATCTTTCCACCTTAGGAAATTACACAAACTCATCTCTCAGCACCAGCCAGCTAGCAAAAATTTCCCTCGCAATGAATAAAGTAGCCTATCTATAGTATCTATCTATCTAGCTGCACACACCTTGGAAACTAAATGGTAATGATGGTAGTTGTGAATAGCAGGAACCGAAGTCTGAAGTATCATCACAGAGGGTAGTTTTTACTGCCATTGAGGCCAATGCCAATTCAGGAGAATATTGCAACAACTGTGACCACCACGCGCGAGTATAAATGGTTACGGCACTCCCGTGACGTCACACTGATGCGCTACCGGACGGGAGTGGCGAGTATGTAGAAGCCTTACATTTCTGAAACTGATCATATTGAAAGTATATCCCATATCGTAGCCTATTAGCTCGCTCGCAACAATAGAAAAAATGAAACTGGAGAGTGGATGACCGCTGTTACATTAGATGGGCACTCAATCGCGAATCGACGTAAAAAAGCAACGTCTGGTAGTAACGAAGGTAAATTGGATTAAAGCAAAACTTGGCCAAAAACATTTTGTACTGTATGCACACGCGGTGGCCTAATGTGAATCGCGGACTATAAAGTAAAGGAGATTTGCACCAAATAAAGGCAGTGTTGTGGGTTGTGTTTCTACAACATGCTGGCACAAAACTTAAACCTGAACTTAAACTTAAAACTGTTAAAAAAAAATCTAGCGGAAACTCTGCACACACATTATCTACACACATTATTACTACACACGTTATTTCATATTATTTATTACTGTAATGTATTAATGATAATGTGGTGTAGTCGAGGGGTATCCGCGGGAATGACGTCGGGGGGTGTGTCGCTTATAGTGACGTAGGGGGAATCCCATTGATTGCAGCGCACCTGGATATAGCCCTGTTAGGTAAGAAGCCCCTTGCCATCTTCGTCCAGCGGAATGTTTGCAAAGTTTTGAGTGTTGGTTGCGGTCCAAGGTAAGACGCACAGATCTTTAAATGTGATGGTTTTGACATTATGGCGAGTCGAGCACCGGGTGATATCGCAATGTGTTTTGTAGCTTATGCAGAGAGCTGTGGTGGTTATCGCGAGCGGTGTGAGCGGCATAGCGTGAGAAGCTGGGTGAGTTGGCATGGGCCTTGTGGCAATTTTAATTGATTTGTCTGCTGATTCCTGGTGTGTGGGGAAGGCTGCTTGATGTGGTTGCGGGGAAGCGTGGGAATATCTGTAAATGAGGTGTTTTATGTTTGTTTTAATTACAGGCATCGTGTACGCCACTGTTTATGTCTCCCATTTTATAGTCCATATTACAGCTGCGTTGTGCGCATCATATCAGGGTACGAGTGGAGTATATTATTGTGAGGCCCGTCAGGCACTAGAGGGAATCTATGTTGTATTGGGTGGGTATTGCTACTAATGCGCAGTAGCCTGTTTGTGCCAACGTAGGTCTACTTGTGGTAATTGTTTGGGGGCTTGTAGCTGTGTGTGCACGTTGTCTGACCGATTGTTATGATCTGACGTGTCTCCGAGGGTTGGAGAGAATTAATAAATTGTTTGTATTTCTATACCCTTTTATATTCTGTCTCCGCCTTTGATTGCCTTATAGACCTCACAATAAGGCCAATGCTCTCTATAATGCTATACATGTAAAAAAAGACAATTACACAGACATCCCACAGCGCTTTCACCTTCCGGTTAAAAGAGAGTGCATTACAGATCTTACACCCTTCTGGCCCTCGCAAGTCTTTTAAGATCCTTTAAGCTCCCCAGATTCCACAAGTGCAGCAGAGGCATGATGGTGCTCCCAAGCATGGTTGAAATCAAAACAGGCGTGCCGATGTCACAATACACCTCTTGCAGACTACTGGCCATCAGGAATGAGAATAGCTGTGAAACCACTGGAGGAAGATAGGAGAGGATCGCCATGACGAAGCTGTTGGTGAGGGTCTGCAGAGCTCTCTTTTTCTGTGGGTGGACAGCGCTCCTTCCTGATGGATCTGGCTTTCTCAGAGCGTGGAGAATGGAGACATCGCAGAAGAATATGGCGGAAACCGGCAAGAGACGAGATAACTCCCAGTAAAAGGAGTGGTCCAGGACAAAGACAAACAGAAGGCGTTCAGCCAATGTGCAAACCCAAGCCATTACACAGGCAACCATCCTATGCCTAGACTGCTTCATTTTCATATAAGCAATAGGGAAAATCACTGCCAAGTAGCAGTCCACACAAATGCATGTCATAAACAGCGGTCGTCCGGTTAGGCTGAGCCCTTCCAGAAACACAGTCAGTTGGAGAAACGAGGTGTCTCGCCAAACAAAATAATTGAGCACATCTGGAAGCTTGAAGATGGTATAGATCAGGTCCATGATGGTGAGGTTGAGGATGTAGACGGTGTTGGATGAGCCGCTGCGCTGCCTCTGAGTGAGCACCCACAGAAGCCACACGCTGGCAGGAACACCCACACATGCACAGGTTACACTGAAGATGGCCCAAACCAAAGGACCCACCAACAGCTCAGTACAGAAGTAATCAAAAGCTTCAGTGTTGTTTAAAACACTTGTGATGTTTGTGGACAACGTCACCATGATGAAACCTGGGAACATTATTTAGTAAAATATTAAAAGATACATAAAAAGTGACAAAATAATTGTTAGAAGCCACATGCTGGTAGACACACCCACACATGCAGAGCACAAAGAAGTTGCCCCAAACCAAAGGTACCACTAACAGTTGAAGGCAGAAGATGGTTTAGGTTTTCAGTCCAGTTCCTGATGTTACTTAATGGAACACGGCGACTTTTAGGGCAATAAACGTATTAGTTGTCTACCCCAGAGTTACATAAGTACGATACATACCCTTCTCTTTAGAGAGAAAGAGAGCATTGATTACAGTATATATCAATGGACCCAATTATTTCTTGTACAGTGATAAACATCATGATAGTATTTTTTTTTTCTGGTTCTCCATTTGACTTACGTGATCCTGATGTGTTTGCTAGCTTCAGAAAGCATACAGTCCCTGCGGGCTCCTGACTGGGTTTGTTGTAAGAGCGCAGTGCAGAGTGAGCATGTCTCATGTTTCCGCTATTTTGAATCTCAAAGTAGGCAAAACAGAGGACAGTTTTGAGAGGCGTCTACAAAATTTGTTCGTGTCACATGAGGTCACTAGCTTTACGCCGGCCATCCTCCAGATCGATTCATGCCGCCCACACCATTCAGTTCCTATGGTTACGGTGCATCACCAGAGTCTCTACGCATGAACTCGAGCATTGAGAACATTGTTTGTGTACACAGAGTTTACGAAAAAGAAAGGTTTTGAACCTGGTGAGATGGCGGCGAGCGGAAAAACCAAATGCTAAAGTGAGTTGTTCAAAACCCTGGTGAATACTTCCAGCAAAGTTTCATGTTGTGTCGAGCCTTCTTAGTCTTTTAAAAATAGTGATTTTGATGTGATCATAGTAGTGCCCCTAGCACTCCCATTCAAAAGGCCATTTGACCCAAAAATGAAAATACGGTCAATTTTAAAAGCGGAGCTTACGTCGTCGTAATTATGCTTTTAAACGACAGTTTGACTCGGGTGAATAACAAAAAGACCCTAGGTTGCATTTTGGCGAGAGTTTTATGTGCACATGTTGAACCGATAAACAGTATGATAGCGCTTTTACTTTCTGAAGCTGGACTTTAACATCTCTCCATAATACACTGCATGCATTTGTAAATGTAATAACTCCATTTATGATAAAATTAAAATAAAATGGGAACCCTGACTAAATAGATGAAAGATCTGTGTGCATTATCACTGAAAGCCGATTAGTCGATAATGTTGTACATTTGTGACACACGTAGTAAAAGGTACAATTGAGTCACCAAAGCATGGCTAGTAAGCCCAGGGTAGATAAGGTTTCTTACCTCTTACCCTGCTGTTGTAAGCATTTGAATTTAGAGTGTGTCTCCCTCAGACAAATCTTCTCACATCAGAAAAAAACAGGTGTTCATAAAATAAGGGACCTTGGGCAAAAAACAAACACTGTAGGCTATATTTCACAGCTCATTGCTAACGCCATATTCCACAACACACTGGTAATGCCATAATATTAATACAACCTTATTTAAAAGTTCTAAATGGCCTTATAGTCCAGTGGACAGAAAGGTGAACCCGGAAATGTTGAGTACACCAAAGTTTTATGATGGAAATATAGTATGGGTTCCTGCATGCAGAAACTGCTGGATGCTAATTTGCATATGTTGGGCAATTTGTGGACTAATTAGCATAAATTAGCATAATCACCTATATTGATCATATTATAAGAGCTTCTTGGCCAAAATGGACCATGTTAGTATGTTTTTAGGGGTTACTGGAGATGCTGAGTCCATATCTGACATGCAGCCGTCCTACCACATGCTCGCTGGACCCTATACCTACGAGCCTACTTCAGTCCATCAGCCCGACCATCGCATCAGCTATCACACACGTGATCAATGCCTCGCTAACCTCCGGCACATTTCCAACAGCGTTCAAAATGGCCCGGGTAACACCGTTACTTAAGAAAGCTTCTCTCAACCCTGCTCAAGTCGAGAACTACCGCCCTGTCTCACTCCTGCCTTTTCTATCCAAAGGCATTGAACGAGCAGTCTCCAAACAGGTCTCTGACTTCCTTTCACAGAACAACCTTCTGGATCCAAATCAGTCTGGGTTCAAAAGCGGCCACTCTACCGAAACGGCTCTGCTGTCTGTAACAGAAGCCTTAAAAGAAGCCAGGGCGACCGCTCGGTCATCAGTACTCATTCTGCTTGACTTATCGGCTGCCTTTGACACGGTTAATCACCGCATCCTTCTCTCTATACTCGCTAACATGGGAATCTCCAGTTCTGCTCTGACTTACTTAACTCAAGATGCCACCCAACTTCTGGTTCAGGCAATAGTCATCTCACGACTCGACTACTGCAACGCCCTCCTGACAGGTCTCCCAGCCTGCGCAGTGAAACCACTTCAGATGATCCAGAACGCGGCGGCGCGCCTGGTCTACAACCAACCCAAGAGGGCACATGTTACCCCGCTACTCATCCAGCTACATTGGCTACCTATGGCGGCCCGCATCAAATTCAAGGCTCTAACGCTTGCCTACAAAGTAGTCTCCGGTTCTGCTCCCACCTACTTGAATGCCTTCATACAGACATACGCTACCTCCAGACCGCTGCGCTCCTCAGACGAACGACGTCTAGCTCTACCTCCGGTACGCTCAGGCCAATCCAAACTTTTCTCATCTGTTGTTCCTCGTTGGTGGAACACACTGCCAGTTCCTACAAGGGCAGGGACATCCCTCTCCATTTTCAAAAAACTCCTGAAGACCCAGCTCTTTAGAGAACATCTCCTCTCATAGCAACACTTACAACAAGTCTTGCTGATCCTAGCACTCACCAGCCGTCTTAAACTGACACGTAACTGTTAAAAACAGCACTCACTGATGCACTTATTCTTACTGTACTCTAATGTTTTTAAAATTGTCCTAATATTGTTGAGAATTGCTCTAAAACTTAAACTGTTTACCATGTTGTTAGTCGCTTTGGCTAAAAATGCGTCAGCCAAATGTAATGTAATGTAATGTAATGTAATATCTGACATTCAAAGGGGTTACTGGAGATGCTGAGTCCATATCTGACATTCAAAGATTCAAAATCACTATTTAAACTTGGTTTGGTCACGTTTTTACTCTCATTAAGCTGATTTTGCTGAGTTTTGGGGGCCGATTTAGACGGATTTTTGGAGGATAAAAATGTTCAGTGTTTAGGAATAATTTGGATCCTCAAGTTATTTCTGAATTCCACAATAATTTTGGAAATAGCTATTCACTGGCCCTCTGCTGTGACTCACAATTGAGTAACAAAGGGAAGAACTAGCCTCTACTACTCCTCACTGTCCTCATCCGTTGTCCTGTCGCCATCTTCTCCAGACTCTTCATCCCTGTCCTTCTGCTGTTTTTGCTGTGTAAATATATTGCCACATGTAACATCACTGCCTTTGCAGAAACAATAATTAGTACAGGCCAGGCCTGCAGCTGCACAGCTGCACTTTCCAGATACATGTATACACAGTTTTAACCCAGCTTTGCAGTTACAGCTGATAACATCTAACAAATCAGGAGGAGCAACAGGACTTGAATCGAGGGTGGGCAAGTTCCTCTCCTTTCTTCATACCTGTCTTCTAACTCCCTCCAAACGCGGTTATATCCACAGCCGGTGGATCAGGACGGTCTGCTGCTTTCCAAAGCAGCACCTGTAGATGTGCACGTTTTCCATGGAGGAGCAAGTTGCGTTCTGTAGGAGACAGTGTCTTCAGTGCTGGAGGAGCCGGGAGTGGGAGACCTCACCGCCTGGGATGAATTACTGCACGTGCCTACCGGGCCTGGCCCAGGGGCCCAAGGGGTCAGGGGGCCCTGAAGCCCAAGCCTTTGCATGAAATCATTGTCTCAATATCAACACATCTGGATGTAGGCTATGAATCTGATTGAATTTAGTATTGGCCATCCCCAAAATGCATCAGAATACAGGAAATCACATCAAACAAATTAAAACATTTTTGAGGAAGGACCTCCAAACCCCCCTTCCACATATGCGACAATTAATGGGGGGGCCCTTAATACATCTGGGCCCAGGGGCCCGAAAGTTCATAATCCGTCCATGCTCACCGCTAGGTGGACCAAGCAAAAGGATCCGAAGAGAACCCTTAAGGTGTACTAAAAAGCTTACAGAGGCCTTCAGTAGAAGCCGCAGGAGGAGACCAGCCGTCGCCTGGACCTAGCTACGGGAGAAATGCTTGCCTAAAGAGGGTTTTGATGCAGTGGCCACGGCGGAGAAGGACTTCATGCGACTGGGAGAGCGGTCTGAGGAAGCGGCCTTGGAAAATAAGGTAGTGATGCTGGCCTGGGCGCTGACTTCACCGAGAGAAGACCTTGAGCCCCTGCCCCCGCCGGACAGCTTTAGGTTGGAGTTGCCAGTGGCCCTGTCTGCGGAGCAGAGCAGAGGTGGAGCGGCAATGAGGTGGTGCCTTGAGGACGGACGGTTGGCGGAGCCTGTTCGAGTCGGCCTGTTCGCCGGTGCTCTTTAGAAAAATAAGGGGGAAAAAAGTTTGTTGTGTGAAATCCGATGGCACGAGCCAGAGAGAAGGTCTAGGCCTTGACGCGATCGTGGCGGTGTGGAGCGGCCGGAACAGCGGAGGACAGCTCTGCGACAAGGCAGCAGAGGAGGGACGCCAACGTCTGTAGCTGTAGCCTGATTGCGCAGCGTGGTCCGGCTGCGATGGAACTGGAGTCTGCTACCCTGACTGGCAAGACGACGGAGTGGAGCATCGGAGGTGCAGTGCCAGTTACGGTGCTCAGTGCCGGGGAGTCTGTGGCAGTGGAGGCGCCCCGCCAGGTGTTGGAGGAACGTTGCAGTGGAGGCTAGGCCCCGCCAGGTGTTGGAGGAATGTTGCGGTGGAGGCTAGGCCCCGCTAGGTGTTGGAGGAACGTTGCAGTGGAGGCTAGGCCCCGCCAGGTGTTGGAGGAACGTTGCGGTGGAGGCTAGGCCCCGCCAGGTGTTGGAGGAACGTTGCAGTGGAGGCTAGGCCCCGCCAGGTGTTGGAGGAACGTTGCGGTGGTGCACACTGCGAAAGTGCGACCTGAGGGCGTTCTCTGAAGGGAGCTGGGGATGAGAGGCGACAGACCAGGTGACTGCTAGCACGCCCCGCATTGGGCCGCTGGTGGTTGTGATTCCGCAGGGTGAGTAGGGCTCTTGCGGAGTGTGCACCCCACCTGCTGTGTGGCAGTGCCAGAGACTAATTGCTGGACTGAATGTGGGAACGCCCGCGCCGAGAATGGCAATGGCTTGTTGGGGGAGCTGTGCAACGCCAGCGTGCTGGACTGTGCTTGAGATTCCCACGATGTTTCGCGCTGGGGATTCTGGGAGAACTGAATGATCATCTCAATACCAATGTCTCCCAAAAGGCTTGTCCCAAGGAGAACAGTATTACCTTAAACGCACATGAGAAAACTGAACAGTCCAATCAGTAGACTAGGATAAGCTAGCCAACTATGCTACTTTGTTTACAATATTTCCAGGCTTCAACCAGACCGCTGAATGTGGTAGAGTTGTAATAGAAATAGTAGGCCTAAGCTATAGGCTAATCTGCATAAAGTGTGCTGTCATAAATATCAGACATTCAGTATTCTCTCTTTTTATATCAGGATATAAAATAATACAGCTATATTACATTGTAATCCTCTGGTATTTTAAGGTAGGCTATTGAAATGTCTAATCACTTTTTAAAAAAAAAAAAAATCGAGGTTCGTATCAAACCGTGGGTCAAAAATCATGATACGAATCGAATTGTTAGGTTGGTGTATCGTTACAGCCCTACTGTATATCGCTACAGCCTTATCCTCCAAAAATATGTCTAAAAAAAACTCAGCAAAATCAGCTTAATGAGAGTAAAATGTGACCAAACCAAGTTTAAATAGTGTTTTTGAATCTTGAAAATGTCAGATATGGACTCAGCAACATTGTCCATTTTGGCCAAGCAGCTCTTATAATATGATCAATATAGGCTATTATGCTAATTTAAGC
This sequence comes from Alosa pseudoharengus, assembly GCF_046254945.1. Classification (NCBI taxonomy): domain Eukaryota; kingdom Metazoa; phylum Chordata; class Actinopteri; order Clupeiformes; family Clupeidae; genus Alosa; species Alosa pseudoharengus. The sequence goes on along the minus strand of NW_027468674.1, from coordinate 8,140,669 downwards.
TAATTAGCTCAATTACACAAATTGCCCAACGTATGCAAATTAGCATCCGGCAGTTTCTGCATGCAGGGAACCCATTCTATATATTTCCATCATAAAACTTTGGTGTACTCAACATTTCCGGGTCCACAATGGGGCTCTATGGGCTGTCCACCGGACTATTACATTGTCTTGTTTTGCATTGCTTATGAGCACATCATAAGGGAATAGACAAGCTTTATGTCAACAAAAAAAGCCTGGTGGCCTCAGGTTGGCTATGGAAAGCATGAGGTTTCAAGAGCACCGGCCAGAATGATTTACATGAAATGAGCACTGTCAGGCTGTTGATTCACCCAAATCAGGAAGCATTTCCAGTCAGACCCCTGGATAGCTGGTATTCATTGCAATGTGAAGGATGAGTGATACGTGCACACCACAGAATGTGCTTCTCACTAACATATCTCATCACACACACAGTAGCTGTCAACTTTGAAAACAAGGGGGTTTTTCCCGAGTTTCTAAACCAAAAAATGTGAAATGTTTCAACATTGGGCTTTCTGTTTACATATTGACAATGGAAGCCAACCAGATAGACTGTATACAGTATCCTCCAGATTTATAGGCACCTCTGCTAAAGTGGATTTAAAAACCAGTATAAAAAAATAAAAAATAATAATAAAAAAATCTGTTGGTGATTTATTTATTACATAATTGTGAGCAATGTGTTCATTAAATATATGTATTTCTTTATGATATTTTACTTTTTTTCAGAATAAATTTGCTTCCCTTTAAGGGTGGTCCTGATGGTATCCCCGGACGCATATCATGGCCTGTGCAGTGCAGCTTACTGAGGTTTGGACTGACATATTTAATCTGCAACCTTCACATCATTTGGAAATATACCAATATGTGTAAATTGGTCAGGTTCATTTGTTATTATCACATCAATTAAGGTAGACTTATTTTTTTGCTTTTATTTTTTGTATTTGGGTAGCCTGGGTTTCCACATGCTGCCTTACGCGTGCAATTTTATTCGCGCTGCTAGGCAGCCTGGATTCCATAGACGAAGGAACCATTGACAGAACAGAGGGGGGACAGCAAGACGATGACGACACACCGAAGCGATAGCCAGGTTAGTATTTGGGAGGGTTGGTACATTTATAAATGGTGTTAGATTTACTGAATCACAATAACCTATACAATTCTTTGAGTCTTCTTTCAGCCAATCCCAATTCAATTCACCAAACATTATGGTCTCTTTTTGGTGTAACATCTTTGCAAGCATAGATGAAAGTGAGGATAAGGCTTTTTAAGAGCTGACAAAGCCTATAGCAGCAGGCAACGGTAAGCCTAGTATTTCCTAATTTTAAATCAATAGCTAAAAACTCAAAGCATTTTGTGATAGACATAGACACATTAGAGCTACCTCCTCCCTTCCTACAGTATCTGTGTGAAATACATTGTAACCACTAATAGCAATATCATTATCAGAGACAGTCTTTTTTAAGCCACGTCTCAGATAAGGCAAACACGTCAACATTTGTTGGAGCCGCCCATATTCTAACAAAGTCTAATTTAGGTACTAAGCAGAGGTGGAACAAGTACTAAAATATTGTACTCAAGTAAAAGTATACCAATACTTTGGAATATCAAGTACAAGTTAATATATTACCCACCTGAAAATGTACTCAAGTAAAAGTAAAATGTAGTTCTTTTAAAATGTACTTTAAGTAAAAGTTACTTAGTTTTTTTTTTTTTTTTTTTTTGGGGGGGTAGGAGAGAAATCGCCCTCATGCAGTGAACAGTAATCCAGCACAACTGCAAAGCTGCTCACAGGCATTGGCATGTCACTCTTATGTTGATACTGTCAAGTAAAGTGTTAAATATTATTGTTATGCTATATTGTTATACATGCACTTCAAAGCAGTCAATTTTTTAAAGTGCTAACATTGTTCACAAAAACTAAGATTTGTTTGGGATGTTTCCCTCATGCAAGCATCATACACTGTGTAGCGAACGCAGTTACATAAGCATTTTTTCTATGTGATTTTTTTTATTTTGTGAATATGAATATATTTTACTTTTAATATCCATTATATATTTTGTGTATTTTTTGATTATTATGTACATATTTTTTGGAAAATTGTTTAATTAACAACGTCATCTGACCACATCAGCAATTAGGTCATCACTTGGTCACGTGATGCCTTTGATATGGAATGTGAGTTTAATTGCATACTCAGTCGGCGTGTGCAAGCGGTAATAGTGAGACAAAGGACTGTGAAATATAAAGAAATGGACTTCTAGCGACTCCTAACCTTCTGGTTGGAGGGGCACACGGTATGGACAATTTAGTGAAATAATCTTGTGTTTGAATGTGTGTGAATTATGTTTTTGAGAGCATTTATATTTTATGTAATAAGTTTCAGTTGAACAATTCACGAATAGGAACATGACGGTTTCACTGATGTATATTTGCCACCGTGTATTTTATTTCAGTGTTCACGGTGGTCTTGGGCGTTTATGTGACAGAAAAATCCTTTAATAAACGTTTGGAACCATCAGTCGACGCGTTGCACTTTCATCAACCAGTGAGAAAAAGTTGGGAGCAGCTATACACTGGTTGGCGAAAGGGAAAAAATATTAACATGCTTTTCAAAGAAATTTCATTCAAATGCAAGGATTCAGGAAACACAATACCAGCTTTTGTGTATGACTATGACAAATGGCGGAGCAGATAGGCATAAATCATTGATCTGGAGATATTTAACAGGAAAACTAATTATACTACAAAAAACTTTTGGCCACGTTATATTCAAATTTGAATAAACTATACTCAATGCTAGACAGCGTATTAAATAGTCTCTGCTCTGTTTTTATAGAAGTTGCAAGAATTCACGTCGATCTATTAAATGTCGTTAGTTAGGCTACATAATTAAATAGCCTTCCAACAGGTTCAAGCGGAGCTTTGCTACCAACGTTATCGAGGGGTTTCAGTTCCATTTGGGCAGGCGTGCACATGCATGCATTGAATGAACGCTCATACCACCACTCAATTGTAAAGTATGCCTCTGTTTGATGACACCAAATTAGCAAGTATTTCCCCCGATTGCAGAAACGTTTGTTTTCTTTTTCTGTCGGTCCACAGTTCCTTGATCATTTGCGCAGCAAATTAGCAGATGAAGCACCGGGCATAATTTCACTCTGCGGCACCGGCTGGCTGGCTAGCCGGTGGATTCGTACAAGCACTCCACATATTTGTTAATTTTGGTGTCTTCTTTAGTAATTCTAATCTTCTTTCATCCTTTAGATCCTTTCACTTTCTATTTTTGGCCCTACTCGGATGCTTTCTTTGACCGGGAATTTTTTATTTCTGTGCTCACTCTGATTTTTGTTCTCATGTTATGCGCGCCTTCAATGAGGCTCCCTGAGGCCACCTAGAGGCGAGGCCCAGGGCTGCAGCCCACATAGCCCCCTTTGTTAAGCCGGCCCTGCAATCTAGTAAAATGAGAGCATGGTTTAGTAAAATGAGCACACATTTTAGTAAAGTGAGTGCATATTCTCTTGATATACACACAAAACATCTTGCAATGACACCTCCCGGGTTTGCTTATTGCACATTAGCTCTCTCGCACATAATGTGTGAATGGTCACACACCAGTGCTCGGATTACGTGGGAGCCAGAGGGAGCCGAGCTCCCATAGAGTGAGGACTGGCTCCTATGAAAACAACACAGTCAAAAACCTGAGGGGGTCTCTTATATCTGAAGGTGTCTGAGAAATGAGAAAGCATTTGACCGCCTTGAATGGAATTACCTATAAGATGTGTTGGCTGCATACAATTTTCTACCAGAAATAGTTAATTTAATTCAAACTATTTACAAGTCACCAATAGCATTTGTATATTCCAATGGGATCCTATCTGATGCAGTCCAGATAACAAGAGGGACAAGGCAAGGATGCCCATTATCGCCAACGTTATTTGCTATGGCTATCGAGCCAATGGCTCAGAAAATTCATCAATCAAAAAAGGTAATTGGTTTGGAGGTGGGTGGACAAAGTTATAAACTCAGTTTGTTTGCAGACGATCTTATGCTGTATTTAACTAAGATTGATAAATCTATTCCCCACCTTTTAGAAATCATAGATACATTTTCTAAAATATCAGGTTATAAAATGTAAAATTAACTGAGAAGATGCCTAATAACAAAGAATTACTAAAGTTTAAATGGCAAAAAGAAAGAATCAGATACTTGGGATGCTATATAAGTTCTAACAAAACAAAACTATATAAGGATAATTATCTCTCTTTAATCAATGAACTGAGACATAATGTAGACAAGTGGGTAGACTTGCCAATAAACCTAATAGGTTGAATTAATTTGATCAAAATGATATGGTTACCAAAGTTTTTATATATCTTCCAGTACTGGTAAGGCCTCCAAGAGATTTCTTTAAAATCATAAATCAACTTTTTGGTTCATTCATCTGGTCAAATAAGCCCAATAGAATTAGTAGAAAACCATTACAGAACACCAGAAGAGAAGGAGGCTTAATCTTACCAAATATGGAGTTGTATTATTATTCAGCTCAAGCTTATTATATAGACTCAATTGTTAACAGAACCGATTAGCCTTGCATAAACATAGAAAACCATCTACTTAAACCAGACGATTTATTAAATCAAAAATTTTTATTTTGTAATAAATAGTACACTAGGGGCGTGGAAATTCAAAAGTGGATGGCTGATGGAAATTCAAAAAGTGAATGGCTGATATAAGTAAAATAGATGTTAAATTAACAGCCCAGGAGTGTATTTTACATAAAACTGACCACCTGAGATACCCGATAGGGTGGCAGGTTATACTCTCTTCTTTGGTTTTCAAAAAACTAATCTTAAAACATTGGAAAGACTCTCAGGCTCCAACTCTGCAAGAATGGAAGGGACTACTAAAATATTACTTAAATATAGAAAAAGCAATGTATGATGACAAAAATAAAAAACAACAATTTTGTAATGTATATTCTTTATAAAAAGAATGAGTACAAGGACAGGGAGGGGATGGGACAGATATGGATGGGGAACTGTGTGTGTGGGGATGAGTGTGTGTGTGGGTGTCTGGATGTAGATGTGGGGGTGTCGGGGGTAAGTGATTGTCTGTATTGTGTGGGTTGAAGTGATTGTCTGTATGTAAATTTGTGTATATGTGTATGAATATGTTGGTGTGTGAGGAAATTAATATATATGTAACATAAGAAGAGCACTGGTAAAATATGAGCATGCTGAAGTGGGTTAAATAATTATGTACTGGTGTGATGAAATTAAATAAATAAAATTATATAAAAAAATATCTGAAGGTGTCCGGCATTGTAATTTAATCTTAAACAACGCTCATTATCCATCCCTGAACGATCTCTTACCAGTAGGCTAGGCTACGTTAAATTAAAATATAGGCTACTACTGGACGTAGACCTACCCTACACTCTTGAACGCAGCATGGCTGCACTTCACCATCACACCACTATATGAGCAAACCGCATAGCCTAATATCGATTTGACAGCACTCGCAAGTCCGACGAAGTCACCCTGCTTTGATGCGAGTGTTTTGTCTATTTACATAGACGGTCATTGGGCTGAAAAAGTCCTGTTCACTGTAAAACCCGACAAGTTAATTGAACTCAAAAAAATTGGTGAAACCGATTACACAAAAAAATTTAAGTAATAGTAACTCGGTTTTGCTAAGTCAAAGAAACTTACCTTTTTTAATTAGTCTTCACTAGCAAATTTTGAGTGTGTTCAACAAGGTTTTTTTAAGTTAAAAAAACATCAACTACATGAGTTCACAGTAATTAATAAAATTAAGCTTAGATAGCTTAATTGGATTTATTTACGTCAGCCTGAAATATTTCATTTTGCTTCAACCAATTCTTTAAATTAAATTTAATTAAACTTAAAAGTTTTAATTTCCAGAAAGTTGAACAAACTTGTCCATTTTGATTAGTTTCAAAAAATTATTAAAAAGGTTGACAAAGGCCAGTTAAATTCTTCTTAATCTTTTATTTTCATGTAAACCATGGAAACAAATACAGGTTGGAGTTCAGAACAGGGCTGTAGTGGAGGCTATATTCAAATAAACACAGTTTAGATCAAGGGCATAAAGACTACATAGATAGATAGAGAGATAGATAGATACTATCTATCTAGATAGATAGATAGATAGATAGATACTTTATGACAAATGCCTGACCAATGCTAGGAAATTCTTTGGGCAGAGGGATGCATTTGCACTGTTCGTGCTGATCAGAATGAGTTCAACAGTAAGGTCCTCAATATCTGGGAACTCCGATTGAGAGACCTGAAGAAATGAACAAAGAACAATTGTGTGTTAATTGAATATCTAATAGGCATTACATGTCAAGTGATACCATGTCATATTAAGTTTAACATTTTATCTTCAAACTTTTCCAGGGCAGTTGCATTATTGAAATAATTACTTGAAATAATACTAAGTAACTTCCCTGGAGTTTCTTGGTGAAAAAACAAACAGAAAAACAAAAGCTTGAAATGTAACTCCAGCGTTATTCGACACATAGCCCTGTTGTTCGAGGTCACGGCTGTTCGTAAGAATAAAATTAAAAGAATTAAAAAAAATTGGTGCAACATAGACTGAGTAGTGGCCCAGCAGCTATTGATAACCTACCAGGGAATTTGGCTTTAGTTTCAGTTCAGTTCAAATGCCTTGTTAGGTTAGTTTAAAGGGGTGGTTCAGGATTTTGGACATAGGACCTCATTTCCAAGTTACCAAGTGTGATATTACATTAATACACAGGATTAGGTGTTATAATCCCTTGTGCCAAGATCCAAGATAACAACACAAGTTGGAGACCGTTTTCAACACGTTTCATCCAGTCCTTCTAGTTGCAGAGTTCGCAGGTGCTAGGCTGGCGCGAGTCAACAGTATGTGTAAGCCTGCCACTAAAAACAGTCTTACCCACTCCATAGTACACCGAGGCAAATAAATATAACGCCTGAATAGACGAGGACTGGATGAAACGTGTTAAAAACGGTCTCCACTGATAAATATCACACTTGCTAACTTGGAAATTAGGTCCTATGTCCAAAATCCTGAACCACCCATTTAAGCTGCTGGACCAGTATTTGCTTTATGTTGTACTCAATTTTCTCATTGTTTTTCATTCTAATAGCATGCGTTGACCTCGAAACAGGCCATGGGTCGCTTAATGCCACAGTTACGCTTTAACTCTCATGTCAATAGAAAACATACTTACTTACATCCCATGTCTTTAGAAAAGTGGCATCATCCTCATGGAGGTAGAAAGGAAGGCCACGGAGCGCCACAGCACGTCGGATATTTACATCTGAGGATCCCTGCATGAGAAAACATGGAGTCAAGCCAGTTAATAACTACAAAATGCAATTCAATAGGATTACCTTTCTTTGATAGTACAGCTTCTGAAACCAAAGCATTCTTTTTATCTTAAGTCCATGGAGGAGTTGTAATCTACAAGACCTCTGCTTTCAAAGGGGGTCAAGCACTTGAATATAAGTCAAAGTATTTGGAAACAGGGCCATTGTTAGTAGGCGGTGTGCAATTTCGAGCAAAAACTCAAAATAGGGGGGTAAGTGTAAAGATTTAAAACACATTTGGTCAGAACCACACATGAAATGAATCTATTCCAAGTATTTGTACAAAAGAAATGCTTACCTGAGATTCCAAAATGATTGCAGGCCACCACCGAACCAATAGGCTATGTCTGCGGGGAAGAACGTCTGATATGATCTCCTTCCTTCTCAATGCCAATGTTGTTTGCATCAACTTCTGAATCTGTGAATTGAAGGACGAATACACATTTGAACATACTGACAATCTCTATTAGGACAATCCACCATCTCATGATGTCGCTTTAAATGCCACTTTAAATGCATCCTTAAATGGCCGAGAACAGTTTGCACATTAAATGGTTGTTTTCACCTACACAGCTGACATGCGAATAATACACATTCTGACTGAGCATGAACTGTGTGTGACCGTGTCAAATGAATTTAAGCTACTGACTTAAATGTGCAGACAGTCAGTAACATGACAGTGGACTAATGTTAATGGAGGAAACATTGCTAACATGCTGTAAACGATAATGTTGCAGGACCTGTGCCCTGTTATCAAGCAGTGCACCACAAAGCTTGCACTTCCAAGCTATTGTGTTAAATAGTGCTAACGGGGGTTAATTAGTTCATATTTTTAGTACTCACATTGGCAAATTGAGTTAGATCGCTGGCTGATCCAGCAAGTGCTGGCATACAGCAGCCAAATTCTTAGCCGCTAGTGCTAGCTAGTTCTAACTGGATAAAGTTACGTCACGTAGCCTAAGACAATATTTTCAAACATTCGGGTTTTTAAACAATATGATAAAGGACGTGCTTTAGGGTCAACATGCACCTCATTTTTCCACTTACGTTTAATTGCGGGTTTTCTCTCTTCTCGTCGTCTCCTCTCTCGTTGTCTATTTTCACTGCTCTTGTTCTCGTCTCTTGTCATCTGGTGGTCGACCGTTGCCGGCGTCGCCTGTCACTCGGCGTTAGTTAGTGCTGTACACAAGGTCCACGTATGGCAGAAGATCCGCCTACAAATTTGCTACAATTTGCGTGGGGAAGTTTCCCACGCTTTCTATTTTTTCAAATGACTTAAAGCGGACGAGTGCTGTCAACTTAAAAGTTCAAATTTGTTCAAGTAACACAGACGATTAGAGTACTATTAACTTTTTTTCATTTTTGAGTGTTTACAAATCAAAAACATTGTTTTACTTGTACTGTTCGGTTTTACAGTGTTTGTTGTTGAACTTGCGCTTCGCCTCTTCTATGTTTATTGACAAAAATAAATTATGGCCCATAATACAGCCTACTTCAATGATTGTGTGAATTGATCTGCAACTATCCTCTGCCATTCAGAGCTCCGGAAAGTTCCCAGATATTTTGAAACACCTGTTAGCAATCTCTGATGGCGGAATATTCAATGGCTACCCGACAACATCTCATCACGCAGTGCTAATTTCAAAATTGTTCGTCTGTTTATTTCCACGGTTCAACACACGAGACGACTGAACACCCCGGTGTCGATATCACTATGTGTACATTAGCCTATAATACTAGAACATAGTTTGGCTGCAATGGCTTTATTAATTTCTGCCAGTTAGTGCATTTTCCCTGTGTATATGTTAAAGACTACATGCATTATTGTGTTTTAGCCTATCTAGACGGTGGTATTGTTCAAATGAGTTACGTTGTTAAATTGAGAATGCACTCAGACTAAACTAAGTTTAGTCTATTTTTTTGTATTGTGAAATTGAAATGAAATATGGACTATTGCAATCAATAATCAGTTGAAATTAATTAAAAGGAATCAATTTCTATCAAATCTGTCAAGTTATAGCCAAGGCCTACCGTGCGCATACTGCACAAAAGCACCACTCGCGCCTAGGCTATTTAATTGTAACGCCTTTAGGCTATGTACTGGATGTGCCAACTTTTTATGAGAGAGAAACCCCCTTAAAGACAAAAAGATAATTCGAGCCCTGTCACACACACACACACACACACACGCTGTCTCACACACACATACACACACACACACTTACAGTACTTTTGTTTCATTCTGATGAAATAAGCAAAGTTACACTTTGTTACACAATGGCAATTTAATTGTGTTTTATGGTTAGAAATACCCAATCAAGAAAAGACATCACTTTTCTCAAAAACTACTTGATGTACAGAGGTGAAATTTATTTTGTATACTCAGTCATATGCCCAAAATAACCAAGAGAAATAAAAAAAAATACATTAAAATTTATACCCCGGGTCTCAGGAGGATAAACACAACTCTTTACTACAATACAATACAATACAATACAATACAATGCAATAGGCCTACACTACGACAGTCTGGGCCAAAGAAAATAAATTATTTTCCCAAATAAAAATGAATTCATGTTGCCTTAAAAATGTTTATGCTTCTATGGTGAACGTAGACAGACAAAAGACGAGACTCTCCTGACACCACACAAAGAATATATGCTGCAAGTATGCCATCATTGCACACATCGCTCCTTGTAAAGAATATATGCTGCAAGTATGCCATCATTGCACACATCGCTCCTAATTGTAAAGAATATATGCTGCAAGTATGCCATCATTGCACACATCGCTCTTTGTAAAGTCAACATTATCTCTAACCTAATGAGCAACCCACAGAAGGAAATATTTACATGCACTCTATCAGATAATTGTACACTGTCACGCATTTCAATATGTCCCATGACATTACATGTGCATTACAGTCAGAAGATGCGTCTATTGATTTATCAAAAGGTATATTGCATATTCCCCACATTTGTAGATGGTGGAGCCACCTGTTGGTTACCAAGAAGTATTGCAGTTGCTTGAACATCACATTTTACATGTTCACTGCTTGGACAATCCTCATAAACTTGGTACAAGCTCAACAAATAATGGATACAAGAAAAAAAGACACACACACCCACACACACACACACACACACAAAGCATGTGAAGACATAATAAATGGTCAAGAATTTGTTTTAGATCTAAAGACTTGTTTTGACACACAACCACACCCTAAGTGTAACACGCAAACATATTATGAAAGTATTACAAGAAGAAGCTACTGTAAGCTGTTAGCCAGGCGTTTTAGATTTAAACACTCTTTCATCCTCTCACCTCCTTAAAGCGATGGTTCGGAGTAATTTCACCCTAGGGTCCTTTGCACCATGACCCTGAGCCAAACACCCTCCCAGAACCTTTTTTCCCTTGGTCGAACCCTGTCGAGTAGCGCTGTCAGAAACGAATGACGTTCTGCAGTCGTGATGGGACCAACTTTTATCTCGTAAATTACCCCACTAATAATGCCCTGAATGGTACGAAACTTCTGCAGTAGTACAACTATGACCTTTAGTCCAATAACGAGGCATTAGAAAGTTTTAAGTGCACCAGGAGTTTATTTAAATAAGACTTGCCTGATTATCTGCTACTATACCGCTGCGTCGACGTTTCTTCCGTGATTTGGGAAAAGCCCTTAAAAGTCCTTGCACTATGTTTTTTTTTTTTTTTTTTAAACGGCGTTGAAATTGTGAATTTCCAGAGCACACTTGGCAATCGACTCCTACAGCAGCAAAGATGGCAACATTTCCGGAAAGGTACTGGCTTGATGAAATTCATTCTGGACTCTCTATCCGACCACATAAAGACCTCGGGATACTTCGGTTTGGCTTTAGGGACCCTCTACTCACTACCACGTAAGTGCAATGTTGTTTGGAACTGTAGAAGAGGTATAAAAATAGCGTTTTGTAGCGGCGAAATAATATGCCCTTCTCACTTCCACGCTAACGAGCTTTGACTAAAAACGGTAACATCGAACTTTCTCAAAACACATCCGAATGACATGATTTGGATGTCAACTCAACGTATGTACTCCCAATCATCCGTAAATCGATCTAAAGTGCATTTTACTCCGGATAATTCCTTTAAGTTGGCGTTCACACTGACCCAGTGATTATGGGCCAGATTGATGTGGGCCCTTGAGACCAACATACCATAAAAGATTATTTAGGAAAAACTGCTTTTTTTGCGGTTCGGGGGGCCCAGCACGGGGGGGGGGAGTGGACCCCGGGGACGAAACTAAATTTTTCCGTAAAAGTCTAGTGGGGCTACATACCCACCAAATTTCATGTGCCCCGGTGGTTCGGTGTCCCGGGTATCGTTGACCAAAAATTCAGGAAGTAGATGACGGGGAAAAAAATAAAAAAATAAACCTTTGACAATCCCTATATGACCGCTTCGCTAGCGGCGGTCATAATAAACTCCTGGTGCACTTACAAACTTTCTAATGCCTCGTTATTGGACTAAAGGTCATAGTTGTACTACTGCAGAAGTTTCGTACCATTCAGGGCATTATTAGTGGGGTAATTTACGAGATAAAAGTTGGTTCTGTCACGACTGCAGAACCTCATTAGTTTCTGACAGCGCTACTCGACCAGGGTTCGACCAAGGGAAAAAAGGTTCTTGGAGGGTGTTTGGCTCGGGGTCATAGTGCAAAGGACCCTAGGGTGAAATTACTCCGAACCATCGCTTTAAGTTGGCGTTCACACTGACACTCTTTTTTCACCTCCAAAAAAACTTGTATTCCAAAGTAGTCTAAAGTGGTGTTAAAAAAAAGCATGTGAGGTAGAATGTTGCTATGATAAGTTATATTTAGCTACCTATCTCCCTGACTAAGCTATGGCAGCTATGCAACAACCCATTGTTGTAAAAAATGCAACCTCAAAAGTTGAGCTATTTTTTTCCGCTTGCTCCCTGCTTTTATAAATATGAGGCACATTGCAACAGTCATTCTTCCATAGGGAAATATTCAAATTTCAGCGCCTGGAGGTAAAAAAAAGGATGTCCGTTTGAATGGCCCCTTAACACTTTGAGTGCCAAAAATGCAATATGTGTGTTTTTTGTTTCCATGCGTGGAGTGGCAAAAACTATATTGCGTTTTTAACTTTTTTAAAACGAAAATATGAAAATAACACACCTTATGTGCGATTTTGGGAACTCTATGATGAATAAAACTGAAAACTGGACATTTTATCATAACTCAGCTTTTGATGGTTGTCGCTTTGGGTCGAATCAGTGACGCATGCATGTCAGGTCAAAACCAGGCCATTTATTTTCGTGGGTTTATCACTAGGTGGTCTCGCCAGGTCTTGCTAGGTCACTTCTTGGAAACTTTCGTCAACAATGATCTAGATCACTAGCACTCTAGGCCAAAGCTTCTGAAAACAGCACAACATTCAAAGTGTTAAGATGGCCAGATTTCTGAAGTAGAGCAGAGGCATAACAGGGGGAGATATACAGTAGTTCAATTCAGATTTCAGCACAGATTCGCCTAATGTGCTTTTTATGTCCTAGGACCTCCCTTACGTACAGTATGCCTTCCCATTCACTTGAATAGGAAAAAAACTGCCCAATAACTGCTTGATAACTGCCCAAACGTGCATTACCAAGATGGCCAAGTGGGGGGACTTTGCCTAAAAGTATTTTTGTTAAACGCACACACACAAACATATGAAACCATTACAAGAACATACTACTGTACAGTAAGACTACTGTACCACTTTAGATTTAAAGTTGCACCCTGTCGCATCCTTCAAGACGCCCAGGTTGCTCAGGTAGAGCAGAGGCATTACGGCACTAAACAGGCCTGGGGGGATGGAAGCAGGAACTGCTAGGTAACAGTAGAAGCTCTGCGGGTCCATGTGTATCAGTGACGAGAACCCAAACACGACCACCGGGGGGAGATAGGCCACTACGGCCATCGCAAGGTTGTATGTGATTGTCCGCAGAGCTTTCTGTTTCTGCGGGTGGACGCCTCGCCGTCCGCAAGGATCGGGCTTCCGTAGAACACAAAGGACAGACACATTAAAGAAGCAAATGGTTGGGAGAGACACGAGAAAAGGTGTCATGATTAATGGGGTATGCATCAGTTTCTTTTGACTGACATATATCAGCCCATAGGCAACGATCAGAACCCAGATCAATGCACAGGATAGCAGCCTGTATCTGGAGTGCTTCATTTTCATGTATATGATGGGGTAAACTGCAGCCATGTAGCAGTCAAAACATGTACAGACTGTAAATAGAGGTCTCACGCTGGTGATGAAACAGAGGAGAATCTCTGCCACATCCAGAAGCGAATTGTCTCTCCAGACGAAGGTGTTAAGGATCGCCAGAGGGAGATAGGTGTTGGAGATCAGGTCCACGACGGTGAGGTTGATCATGTAGACGTCGATGGACAAGCCCATGCGCTGCCTCTGGATGAGCGCCCACAGAAGCCACACGCTGGCAGGCAGACCCACACATGCCGAGAGGCCACTGAAGCCGGCCCAGACCAAAGATGAAACATATTCCGTGCAGTAGAGATCAAGTTTTATGTCAGTATCGTTCGCAGTAATGGTGAAATTTGATAGTAGATGGTCCAGAGCCATAATCACACCTGGACAGAGGTGCATCACACTTAATAATCATGGAACAAATAAAAAGACATGGAACAAGTACCAGTGTGTTCTAATGCATGTAAATGTTGACACTTACTCCTACGCAAGCCAAAGTTTGATTTAAAGTGCATTTCTGTTTGATCAATAGGTTTCTTCTGTCTGAAAATGCACATGTGCACGAGATAAAAGATGATACATTGTAATAGAGATTTCTGTGTTTATTGGTCAAAGAAGCGGTCAAATTAAGCTCAAATGTGCCACAGGTATGAACCACTTATGGAACATGAATTAATATTTCTAGGTATATAGAAAATATTTATTTATATGTTACAATTAGGGCTGTCAATCGATTAAAAAATTAATCTAATTAATTACATACTCTGTGATTAATTAATCTAAATTAATCGCATGTATATTTTTTGATGTGAAAGTATTTTAAATATTTAAATTGTAATGAATCATTGAATAATCAGCATTAGTGACATTAAAGTTCAAAAACTCTATTATTTTCACTGTTCAAATAATTGCCATAATAATCTATGATATGACCTAATATGCTAAGGAAATAAATTCAAAAGTGCTTCGGGAAGAAGTTTTTTTTTCACATACAAGGCATTTCATTGCAGAGGACTTTATTTTCATCACTTTATTTTTTATCAACACCATCAGGCCGTTTTTTAAAAGTAAATGCTCCAATCAATGATCCAGGCAGCACGTTTTCTTCTCTCTCCTTCATTTTACAGTCTAATTTTTACTGACTAGAACGGCTCGGGGTCAAAGGTCATATGGAATCGATTAATCTGCACTAATTTTTTTAATCAGTTAATTTTTCTCAAATTAATTAATCGAAATTAATCAGTTATTTTGACAGCCCTAGTTACAATAGATCTATTGTAGCAGAAAACAGTAAAGTAAACATAAATTTACAGAACAATTTACAGAACATAACTGTGATAATCATGACATTATAGATATAACATATTTGTAATGGTAGCAGATGTGTGTAAAGTATTAAAACAAGGTTCTTTAAATGTGTTTTGAATATACCAAGGTTTCTAGAATAGATGGGTCACTTCACAAACCATATACTAAGACAGAAGATCTTACCGGAACACTTACCGTATATGTGCAGGTTTCCCTACTGAAAGATTCCTGCGTCTACCCCTCAATGGAGCACTGAGCTTGTGGCATGCGGAGAAGAGGTGTAGCTACGGAGCTGCATATGTTCATTTGAATACTGATATATGGCCACTGATCAGGTGTTTCACAAGTGAAAAATAGTGACAGAACACAGCCTCAGGTTTGAATATCCAGGGGCACATAAGAGGCAACCAATTGCAGATGGTAATTACTGATAAGACCACAAAAACAACCTGTAAAGGCATCACTGTTCAGACTCTTTGTTGACATATTTGTTTTTTAACTGCTGTATTGCTTCTGTCAAATATGACAACATGCTATCTGACAATTATCACACAGGCCGAAACAGAAACACTCTAGCCAAAATCCACATTTAAGTAAGTATAAGTATATATACTCATTTGACCCCGTGAGGGAAATTTGGTCTCTTTTGGTCTGCATGTATCCCAATCCATGAATTAGTGAAACACACTCAGCACACAGTGAACACACAGTGAGGTGAAGCACACACTAATCCTGCCGCAGTGAGCTGCCTGCAACAACAGGGCACTCTGGGAGCAGTGAGGGGTTAGGTGCCTTGCTCAAGGGCACTTCAGCCGTGCCTACTGGTCAGGGTTCGAACTGGCAACCCTCTGGTAACAAGTCCGAAGCGCTAACCAGTAGGGCACGGCTGCCCCTAATATTGTCTGTAAAAGGCTCTAACAGTGATAAAACATTTAAAACATGCAACAAAAGCAAATGTTTCCTTCAAACATCATGACTAGTGGTAAAATCAATCATACACAGAGAATGCAAACATCAAAATGCATACGTTCAGGCTTAATTCGGCCATTTCTTGATACTTTGCACATTGTATGTTTAAAAGACAAACAAGCATATCACAGCATGAATTGTATTATTTCCTCTATGATGTAACTTGTCATCGACATGTAAGACCTATAGTAAGTGCCTATATTATCCATTTGCAATTTCTATTAGTTATGAATATATATATATATATATATATATATATATATATATATATATTATCCATTTGTGCTACACAGTTAATCCAAAAGAGTATTTTATAGCCTTGAAAGCTATATTAAACGTTTGGAAAAATGTTGTAATGATGTGTGAAACCAACAAAAAACTGTTACACATTTGTAAGTGATGACATCTGCTGTGCTAAGAAGGTCAAGATCAAGTGGATCTCAGTTTCATTAAGTGCATTTGAACAAAGCATCCACTGATATATCAAATTCCTACATGGCTTTCTTTTAATTTACCATTTACCATTTACGTATATGCCAGACTCTACTGTATTTACATGTAATCTGTACACATCTGCAAAACACGCAAAATACACACATCGTCATGCAAAGGCTGTTTTGACTTCACACACCTGCATAACTTTGACAGTGGTTGGAACATAATGTGGTGTGACTGATGCTTAACCTGGAACAACAGCTTGAAATTACTTTGACAGACGCATTTCATGTAAATCACTCAGGGTCACAAGCTTTTCATATGGCACTATGATGCTTAGTGTGGACATATTTACATGGAGTTTTTCCATTCAAACTGTCAGCTGTACTGGCAGATCATTGACCCATCATAGAAATGCTTATGTCACACCATGTCACGCCATGCTAATATTGTCATGCTTTGCTCAAGTGCACACAAATGTCCTTTTATTATTTTTGATGAGTTTTGCATCTTCGATTATTTTTGTTTGATCTTTTGGTTTCTCTACTCCTGTTGTTCAGATGCAAAACCCTCTAACTCGGTCTGACCACTTTTCTATTTAATGATTATTTTTTTCGTCAGCCTACGAATCGATATTTCAGACCATGAAAAGAGTGGTATGTAGTGGGTTTTGAAGGGAAATTATTATGCGAAGCGGCGGTCATATAGGTTTAGTCAGATTTTTTTTTCTTTTTCACATGTCCAAATTTCCGTCAATGATTCCCGGGACACTGAAAGACCGGGGTACACGGAACTTGGTGGGCATGTAACCCCACATGCATAGCATGGAACCATCGTTTTTCGTTTTGATCTGTAGCCCCACCGCTGGACTGGACCCCCCAAAAGGAGGGTAGGGCAGACACAGTTTTCTGTGAATATCTCGAGCCTTACAATAAAATAATTTATGTGTACATTTAGTGACCGTACACCAACAGAGTTTTCTGTGAATATCTTGAGAACCGTAGGGCCTAGGATGACCAATTTTTTCTGTATGTTTGCCTCCAGGGGTCATGTTAACCCATTCCATATGCACACATGTGCATAAACAGATACACACGCACACACATACATTCACAGTAATCATACGTATGATACATACTCACACAGTAGACATATGTACGCATGCACACTCTAAAAAACATTGGGTTAAAAACAACCCAATTTCAACCCAATCACTGGGTAAATAGTGGTCGAGCCCAGCACTGAGTTATATTAGCCCCGAAAATTGGGTTGAACGGTCAACCCAATGAGTTGGGTTGATAGTCTAACCCAAACATTGGGTTATCGTAACAAAACTGTTAGGTTAAACCTACATAATTGTTGGGTAAGCTATCTTATACAACCCAGGATTTATATTATATTCACTGTCATTTCTGGGTTATGCTGACCTAATTTATGGGTTATTCTAAGTATCTTATTTTTCTCCTTAATCCAATCATATTAATTGATAATAATTCAAATAAATGTTTGCAAATCATTAATGTTACAATATAATGTTTTAAAATCCATCCAATCGGCAACAATAGCCATGCAATGAAATAAAACAGTTCGACATTTATTTATTTGGCAGTTTATTTTTTGAACAGATAGCTAGAAAAAGCTTGTGATACTTCCATGAAGGCAGGCCGATTCCACCGTCCGTTTTGGGGATCACCCCTGTGAATCAAAGAAAAAAAAAGAGTGCATTAATCACTGTTATTTACAGAACTTTATATCAAGATTTCCATGAACCATTATCATTGAATGATGTTGACAAACATTACAAATCCACCAGGAGATAAAATATTAGCGCAACACACTCGGAAACCATGACCACCTATGGAGTTGTTATAGCAGCTAATAACTTGTAGCTTCTAGTTCTAGATGCTAACGTTACCGGGTAACGTTACCTAAATGACTGTCTGATGCTACAACCAGAACCCGTCTTCTCTGCTACAACCAAAAACACCCCAGTAAAGTTAAGTTACATGGCTATAATATTGTAACGATTTGATAGCGAACCACACAGTTGTCCAATCAAAAGGTTTATTCACTGGGAACGAGAGCCGGGACACAGATAGACACAGAACACAATGCAAACAGGGCAGGTCAAGCACGCACACACACTACACATACAGGGGAGGACGCAGCCTCCCACACAAAAAGGATCACACACGAGGGAGAACTAAAAGGGAAACATGTTACAATAAAGACGCTAACATTGCACACAAAACTAAGGAGAATAACGACATAAACCCCCCAAATGTTCGCTCTCGTATCCCAGGATCCCCTGCGCGGGAGAACGCTAACACTGTCTTTTGCGCCGACGTTACATAGCTCCCCCAACAAGCCATTGCCGTCCTCGGCAATGACCACGAGGTAGCCACATGCTAACGTCGGCGCGCGTCGCCCGCCACTCAGTTCAGTGCGACAGTACCGCCAACTCACGTGGGGTGCACGCGCCGCAGGAGCTCACTCAACCGGGCGCCACGCTGCTAGCAATCCAGTTCGGGCGTGCTAGCAGCCACGTGGCCGACCCCGCTCGTCACCAGCTCCCTCTCAGCAGCCGCCCTCAGGCTGCCCTTTCCGCGGCGTGTCACCACGGCACTCCTCCTCTCCAGACGGGGCCCTAGGTGGCCTTACAACCGTCGACACTGTACCAAGCACCGGGGTTCGAGGGGGGCCAGATGAAGCTGCGCCAACGCCACTCCGCTCCGTCGAGTCGCCGACCAGGACAGACAGGCACCGACTCCACAGCAACCGGACCGCGCTGAGCTCTCCCGCTGCAGCTACCGTCTTCGGCGTCCCTCCTCGTGTTGCCATCTCGCAGAGCCGTACTGCTCTGTTCCCGGCCCGTTCCACTCCTTCGCGGCCTCGGCGAAGGCACGACCCCCGAGATGGTCGTGTTATCGAACTCCACACACAAACTTTTTCAAAAGGCGCCGGCCAACAGGCCAACTAGAACGGGCGCCCACACAGCACGGTGCCTCTCACACGCACCCAAAAGTTTTTTTTTTAAAGTTCAGAGGGCATTTCCGTCAAACCTGCCCCACCGTCGTGAGTTCGCTGCCCTCAGCGGCTCCGCCAACCGTCCATCGTCTAGGAACCTCTTCCTCGCCGCACTCCCTCGGCTCTGCTCACGCGTCGCGGCTCGCCGTGGAGTCAGCGCCCAGGCCAGCGTCATCTTCTCCGCGACCACTTCATCTGGCCAGATCACCTCCCATGGCAGCAGGCAGGTCTCGGCGATAGCTCCTCTCCTCCGGCGGCGGTAACGATAGAAGGCCTCAAGCTCTTTAGTAGCCCTTACAAGGGCTCTCTCTGGATCCTCTTGCGTGGGCCTCCACCCAGCGGTGAGGTCTCCCGCTCCCAGCTTCTCTCGCTGAGCGGAGGCCATGTTCGAAAGTCGCTTCTGACACCAATGTAACGATTTGATAGCGAACCACACAGTTGTCCAATCAAAAGGTTTATTCACTGGGAACGAGAGCTGGGACACAGATAGACACAGAACACAATGCAAACAGGGCAGGTCAAGCACGCACACACACTACACATACAGGGGAGGACGCAGCCTCCCACACAAAAAGGATCACACACGAGGGAGAACTAAAAGGGAAACATGTTACAATAAAGATGCTAACATTGCACACAAAACTAAGGAGAATAAAGACATAAACCCCCCAAATGTTCGCTCTCGTATCCCAGGATCCCCTGCGCGGGAGAACGCTAACACTGTCTTTTGCGCCGACGTTACAATATGAAGCTACCCTGAATGAATTAATAAGATGTTGTTTGCCATAATTATTACTGTGCGTGTGGCTTGTGAAGAGACTAACATTACTTCAACTGTGTTGGCTAATATTAGCTGACAAACGTTAGCTGCAACCATAGTCTAGGCTACAACCACCACGAAGCATATTTAATTAGCATTGATGCTAGCTATATGGTCTGCTAATGTTAACCAGCTTGGTATGCTCATTTTAGTTCGTTGTAAAAGTTTGTTTTGTTTCTGTCAGCAGTTAATACCCAGTGAACAAAGAACTATGTTTTTATGAGTCTGTCTTTGTGTATATTTAACATGAACAGTAATTGTAAGTTAATGTTAGCTAACATTAGTTAGCATGAATGACACAATTGTTAACCTGTTTGAGGCTGAACGAAATTGGCAGGCAGAATATCCATTCATATCATGAAGGGTAGAACTAGCTTCTAACGTTATATCTCTGGGTGGACTTTTAAAATCCGTCTGGATAAAACATTTAAAAAAAGTTAAAGATAGTGCTACATACCTTACGAAATCGCCTGATTTCCATTGCATGCTGACAGCTGGTGGACTGGACGGTTGGAAGAATAACGATGTTTTTTCGAATTCTCAAATAACTATGCAGCTGTGTTAAAGTCACCCAGGTGCTGGGTAGTGTACTCCACGTCAGGTGGGAGAGAGGAGGGGCGCTGTCCTAAACTATCAACCCAACAAGCTGGGTTACAGAAAATAACCCAACATGAGTAAAAACAAACCCACAAAATGCCCTGACAGCCTCAACCCAGCATTTGGGTTGAGAAAATAACCCAGTATTTTTTAGAGTGCATGCACATGCACAAACACAGGCACATACGCAGGCACACACACAAGCACGCACGCACGCACACACACACACACACACACACACACACACACACACACACATAAACATAAACATGTACACACGCACAGGCAAGATGGGGGTGGGGTTGTATAACATGAATTTTACATTAAATTTGCATATTACTGATCACACAATTCACAATGATCACCTGAATATACATAACATACAATCACAACACCTAAAGTAAAGAGGCATATGCTATTACAACTTCCTGATTATATACTAACAACTGCATAATTATTGTTCAAAAATGTATGGATACATTTAATTTCATTAAAATATTTACCCACAGGCACTTGGTCTAGAACATGGTATGGATGCTTTACCCACAAGCACTTGGTCTAGAACATGGTATGGATGCTTTACCCAAGGGCACTTGTTCTAGAACATGGTATGGATGCTTTACCTACGGGCACTTGATGTAGAACATGGTATGGATGCTTTACCCACATGCACTTGGTCTAGAACATGGTATGGATGCTTTACCCACAGGCACTTGGTCTAGAACATGGTATGGACACTGTAGTCAGCTTTACCACAGCTACCACGTTGCAGGCTTGTGCAAAATTCCAGAATTGAGTTGAAACTGGCTCTTAAATTCCAATTCAATTCTTGAATTTCACTTGCATTTCAATTGAGGTAGCAAACAGGAAGTAGAATTGCAATTCGAATTGTGCACAACCCTGCCACGTTGTGAGACACTTTTTAATCTAAAGCAATTTAATTTACCATCTGACAAGATACTGTAGATAGATAGATAAGGCCTAAGTTTAAAGAAACTAGATGTACCGCAGAGCGGTACAAAATATGACCGCCGCCCAGTCCAGCACATTTTTTCCACAAAAAGAAATCACGCTGAAAGGCCTATATGATTCTAACTGTCTCACTAAATTGCATTATCCACACTCAATTCTCACTGGTATCTGCTAGACAACAAGTACCAAAACATGATTAGTTCATAGATTTCACATGTAAAATTCATTTTATACAAC
>NW_027468674.1:8103643-8116143 GCF_046254945.1 Alosa pseudoharengus | reverse complement strand
TGACTCGGGACGGGTCAGACCTCAGGCTTAATCTTTTACGCTCAGTGAAAAAAAAAAACATGTATTAATCATCCCTGCTGTTCACCGTAAAGAAAGTCTGGCTGCTGCGTGCAACGTGCATCATGGAGAGGGACGGGGGCACACCTGACGCCGCTGTGTGCACGCCTTTAGCCTGGAGAAGAAGATGGAGTTGGTGAAAAGCAACAAAACGCATGTTTTACGTCGGGCTGGGTTCGGGCAGATAAGTCATGTTTAAGTGTCGGGTTACATCGGGTTTGGGCTTTAAAAGCCACAGGCCGGGTCGGGTTGTAATTTTCAGGCCCGTTGAGAACTCTACCTCCCCCTCCCTCCCGTGCTGCTCCCGTGCAATTGAAACTCTCCTAAACGCGCATCTCGTCTGTGATTTGCTGGAACAGTTTGTTATGTTTTTATGGGCTAGGTTTACCCAGGTTGTTTTTTTTGTTGCCATTTTTGGAGCCTGGGCTGTCCACAGAGATCATATTTTTTTTACGGTGTATTCAGGACACAGGCAGCTAGCGGATGGTGAGGGGATGTTTGCTATAAGTGACATAAAGTGTTTTAACCTAAAAAATTTGTGGCATTGCTTAGAGCACCTTTAAATATATATTTTATAAAAATACTTAAAGTATCACAAGAAGACTAGCATCAATATTTAACTCATAATTGCTTTTCAAATATATCATTGATTGAAGCATACTTGACACATAGGTGGAGACGGTAGAGATGGAGAAAGTAAAGAAGCTTAAGACGCAAGAAGTTAGAATAATAAAGACACCCCTCCAGGAAAAGCAATATATGGGAAATATTTGGAAAGGTTCTTAAAGAAGATGACAGTAGTGCAAGCTATGTTCTATGTACTTCTTGCGAAGCCATTTAAAAGTATAACAGCCACAAAACAGGCACGACCAACATACTGTACAGTAACTCGTCACAAACGCGGCACTGGTACATACTAAGCCCTTCCAGCTTAAATGGAGTAAGTGCAATTCCCAAACCTTGAGCAAACAATAGATAACTTTATAGACTGACCTAGACCTTTTTAGACTAGGAACAAGACCTAATGACAAGTCACTCAGTAAAATGCTGATGTTTTGCCACCTGCCCATGTTAAACTTTTAGCCTACAGCCAGCGGGCGCCTGCAGGAATAAATGTTATGTTATTGCCTGCAGGAATAAATGGTACACAGACTACACAGGCCAGTGTAGTCTGTGTACCATTTATTATGTATTAGTGATATAGGCCAGGTTCGCGCATGCATGAAAGTTACCTTAGTTTGTTGTGTCTGTGAGTTTAAACAGTGTATGTGCTTCAGTAAAGCTTTGTGCTTTATTCAGCATTATAAACCTGCTAACATTTTGACCAGCAATGTATTTCTCTTGCCTACGTTTCGCAAGTAAATTAGTTTGTTTTACAAAAATGGCCTACTGTCACACTGCATGGTAGGCTATAACCAAAAGCACCCATTTTGTAAAGGGTCGGACCCCACACTTTGAGAACCACTGAACACACACATACTGAAAAGCACATACTTCCCTCAGCCACGGCGCCCCACCCGGTGACCCAGCACTCGGAGCTGGTGTTGAAGACGTCCAGCGGACCGGCCAGTGGCACAGGCATAACACGGCGGGAGATGACCACCGGCTCAGCCAGCTGCACCAGGGCGATGTCATGTTTCAGCATGTCCCCGTCGCCATGGTAACCGGAGTGGATCAGGACACGGTGGACGCCGTACGGCCAGCCAGTGGGCTCAAGAAGCTTCTGCTCACCTGCCAACACTGCCACCACATGACTGTGTGTGTGTGTGTGTGTGTGTGTGTGTGTGTGTGTGAGTGTGTGACACATTAGTATCTATCAACACAAAGCAACTTCACACCATATCCCCTATACACACATGCACGCGCACGCACACACACACACACACACACACACACACACAACCACACACACACAACCACACACACACAATCACACACACACACACAGTAAAGTCAACTTACATATTTTCAACACAGTGGGCTGCAGTGAGGACCCATTGGCTGTTGATAAGGGAACCACCAGAGAAAATAGTATCCTAAATTAGGATACACACACATGAACACGCACACACACACACACACACACACACACACACATAAACATAACAAAAATACTGTTTGGACATGCACCCAATATATACACATACACACTGGTATTCATTCCTAAACAAACAAACACACAGAGACACACAGTTGGTCATTCCCTCACTCACACACACACATACACACACACACACACACACACACACACACACACACATTTCCATTAGTGATGTAGAGGTACACCATCCAGGGCCATCTTCTAGGGGCCGCGTCCTCTTCCCCCACTATGGAGCTACGGGAGCTGAGATGCAGTGAGCCAGCAGACAAACACACTACATTACACACACACACACACACTACATTACACACACACACATGCACGCACGCACGCACACACACATGCACGCACGCACACACACACACACACACACACACACACACACACACACACACACACACACACACACAACTATCACTCTCTGGCATAAGCCTCTCTTCCTGTTAACATCAGCAGAACATGAGATAGGATCTGCACCTTGGTGTGTGTATAAGTGTGTGTGGGCTTGCATGTGTGTGTGTGTGTAAGTGTTTGTGGGTTTGTATGCGTCTGTGTATACGTGTGGGTCTGCACACACACACACACATACAGACATAGACACACACACACACACACACACATATACACAGAGACACACTTTATTTATTCAAGTAGGAACTCTAATTCCAGAGAATCAGAATCCCCCCCACATATAAACATAAAAAAGCTATGAGTTATCATAATCTGCTATCTCAATGTGCTATGTGGTCGGAGTGAACGTTACACAGACACACACAGGGTCTTGCCAAAACAAGCTGCTACCATCCTTTCCCTTCTCACTCCACACTGTTTGTGTGTTAACGTGAGGGCCTGCTACACTAAGTGGCACTCGAAACCCAATAGTAGGAAGTGGAAGTTGATATGGGTAGGGGCTGTTAGGCCCTAAGGAGCGAGTCTGCAGCAAAGCTCACTTAGTGATCAGATGCAACCGTTTCTGTGTGTCTGTGCAGCACCTGAACTCAATCTGTCAGTTGTCTTTCGGCCTGCATGGCAGAAATTGTCAATTAAAATCTACATCTTTTCTAAAACTGATATCAGCAGACAGGGTTATGGCTAGCAGCATTAGCAGTGAAATGTGGAAGATTGGAAAGAATTACTTTTATTACACACACACACACAAACAAACTGTACACATAAACTGTACACATACACAAACATACACAATTTACATCACAAAACAACATATAGGCTACTCATTCACAGACACGCACAGACACCATAGGCGTGCATACATAGAGACTAGGTGGTGCTAAAGCACTAGGAAGTTTGCCCTTAATCAACGAAAATGCCCTTTTGAAACTTTTTAATTATTAATATTATTAAGATTTTACTGAGGTCGGTTTTGAAATGATCTTTTGAAAACCTGAGCCATTAAAAACGACTGAAACAATGCCCCGAAATGAGCAACCTCCTTGCGCACACCCGACCAGCCTATCTCTCTTCCTTTGTCACGTGAACTCGCGCGCAGGGCACGCCAGATGCGCAGCACCATAGCAGTTCAGTAAGCATGACTGTACACTGTAACAAGATTCTGTGATTTTCACAGCATCACTGCTGTTTTTGGGGAAAATGTGTACTGTATTTGTGAATACAGTATGTTGCTGTGGTTTCGCTATGAATTATGGTCAAAAATTGTCAAACTACAGTAATAAAAATTTGCTGCGAATCATAACACAGTAATAAATCTGACTCCTCCCTCACTTGTCAGCTTTTTGACATTTTTGAAAAAACATGGCGGAAAATCAGTTGGGGTTTTCTGTTTTCTTTTTGCACATAAATAAAAAGTTAAGCTCCCATATAGCAAGGTGACATTGATATTATGTTGATTTTCCATCCAAATCATCATTTTGAAAAGATATTGAAAAGTCATGGATTTATGGTTTACTGGGAAATTTTGACGTGGTGATTGAAACGTGCACCGCGCGACGACGTTTGAACTGTCCGGCGGGAGATCATTTTTGAGCAACAGTTCAGTCAGAGTCAGACCAACGGTGTTCAGCACTCTGACAAGTTCGCAGCTCCACCTTAATGGTAAGCAAGCATTTATTTATGTAACGTTAATGTTTCATTGTGAAATTGTACTACATTAAATTCGAGCATGTGTACAGTCTATGTACGTTGTACTGTCTAACTTACAACTCATCCATGCTTGTTGGATCAACTAAGTAAGTAGCAGCTAACGTTAGGCTAGCTGCTAGCTATCATAGTTGCTGTTGCTGTGACGGTGGCATTAACGTTAATGTTTTATGTTACGTTAACGTTATGGCAGTCTCATTTATATTAGGCCTACCTTAGTTCTCAGTAAGTTACAGTTTATTATATTCATATAATTTATATAAAACATTCACTAGTAGTGCTAGGCCTAGTATGTTACTGTCACAATGTTAGGCTGAAGATGATGTGCTGCTGGTTAACGTTAACGTGGAGGTTTAGCTGACTTATGTAACGTTAACTCCTCGTAATCATGTACGGTTTTGTGAGTGTAATAGGCGAACTTTAGCAATATTGATATAAGTTAACTTTAAGTCACATCTGACTATCATTAACCGTTGTTCGGACGAACAGCGCGAATGGCTGTTGCTGCAAGCAAACATCATCAATGAGCTCACCCAGCTGGCTAACGTTAAATATACCTTGCGAAACTGAGTTATGCTAACACCATCTTCAGCCTGGCATTTTGACAGTAAACTCAAAAAACATACAGTATATATATATAAATGATTATTCTAAAGTTTCACTTGTAAGTAGCCTTCAGTTTCAGTTGAAAATTGTTATCTAACACTGTTTATCTTTTCTTCTATTTCTGCTAGGTGCTGCTTCACTCTGCTACTGGTGGTGGATCAGGCTGACTGCAACCGTTGGTCTAACGTTAGGATGCAGCACACGAGAATTTCTAAACGGAAAAAAGTGAATAAATGTACTTGCTTTTCAAACTGATAACAAGTTGTCAATGGTTATTTATGCAAGTTTGTGTAGCCTAAACCATACCTAGGCCTAGCCAAATTGATCCTGGCTGTAGATAAAGCAGGATATGAATTTCCCAAAATTACTGTATATAATATTACAGCACTGGTATTACTACTGTACTTAGTTACAGTATGATCCATAAGTACTGTGATTAAAAATACGGTAGACAATCCAATGCTGTATACATTACAGCACTGGTAGTACTACTGTAGTTTGCATTTACAGTATCAGGCATAGGTACTGTTATTTCATATACAGTAGGTGTACTGTAGAGTGAAATACAGCAACTTGCTGGTTATTTGCTGCCAGCAAGTTGCTGTAAATTTTACGTTAAACTTTTTAAAGTGTAGATGAAGCTAGATAAAGTTTTACGCTGTAGCCCAAATCAATGACAGTGACGTGACGACAACATACAAATAATTTCGGTAGATTTTGCAAAGATATGTTTTGTTAGGCAACATGTACTAACACATTCATTTGTGACAGAAGAAACGGGAAGTTCCCCATTACCTGTGAAAAATGCCCATCTGCATTCATGTCATGACAACAGTCAGTAGCCCACTATAACTCCTTCTCGTACTGTTTGGTCTCTTTATTGTCTTACAGATCAAGTAAAATCATACAGTTTGCCCTCAAGCCCAACGTGTAATCATTTTGTTATGTAAAATGTTTCATACAGCATCAAACAACTAAGCATTTTTAGCCGACTGGTCACCTGATAAAGTTTTACGCTGTAGCCCAAGTCAATGACAGATAACGAGGACGACCACATAGGCTACAAATAATTTCGGT
The DNA here is from genome assembly GCF_046254945.1 of Alosa pseudoharengus. NCBI lineage: Eukaryota > Metazoa > Chordata > Actinopteri > Clupeiformes > Clupeidae > Alosa > Alosa pseudoharengus. The sequence goes on along the minus strand of NW_027468674.1, from coordinate 8,110,187 downwards.
AGAGTTTGCAATTGCAAATCTATGTGTTAAGACGAACGTTTTCTGTTGTATAGGTTTTGTTAGGCAACATAAATTAACACATTTTGGTCTATTTATTGTCTTAATTGTATATTGATTTACTAATTGCAGCACAAGTCAAATTTCATTCAACATGTGCGTGTATTTTTTTTTATAATTAAGTGTTCCACGTGCGCTAAAAAGTGCCCCCCCCCCCCCCCCCCCAGCACCTGCCCCCCAAAATGTCTGTGCACGCCACTGACAGACACACACACACACACACACACATGTCCCCCCTGTGCGTGTGTGTGTGAGTGTGTGTGTGTGCGTAAGTGTGTGTGTATGTAAGTGTGTGTGTGTGTGTGTGTGTGTGTGGGACAGAAAGATGTACTGATACATGGACATCTTAATCATCTTCTTAATCATCTTTTAGTGGTTTGTGCTTGCGTGGGAGAGTATGTGACCAACAGATAGATAGCTCTTGTGTGTGTGTGTGTGTTTGTGTGTGTATGTATGTGTATGTGTGTGTGTGTGTGCATACAGTATGTGTGTGTGTATATGTGTGTGCGTGTGTGTGTGTGTGTATTAGAGGGTGACACGGGAAGCAATTTTCACTCCCGTCCCATCCCGAGCCCGCACAAATACTCCCGTCATATCCCGATCACGTGACAGCCCCCCAAAAAAAATTCTGTCCCGCAAAATCCCGGGAGAATCCCGTCCCGCTCCCTATGTTGATGTCTAAAGTTATCCGACTGTTAGGCTACAGTAGCGTGCGGTGATACATTTTGGTAGGGCAGAAAGCCTTGTCTAACTTTTCTTTAATAGCCGATCATTTTGGGCTACATTAAAATTACATATTTTACAGTACTTTGCTGTAGGCTATGTGTAACAAGGTGATACATAGGAAGGGCCAATGGGCCAATCACAGTAGCCTGACTACGCCACCCTAAAGCCTAATGCGTCAGGGAATCTTTACGAGATTGTACCGCTTTCAGGTTCGTAACTACACAGTGGAGACACGAATTCCAGGAAAACAATATTTATTAAGACAAAAGGTTGGGCAGTGGGGATCTGAGGGTGGCAACTATGGATGTCCACACCAATATTTTACATGCAAGCATCAAGAAAGGCTCACCTGTTACACAGCAAAGGCACACCGCAAAGCGATAAGCAATACACAAAACCACACCACACATGTGCTTAGACTAGCCCCCCTCAGAGCCACCTCCCTACTAAATAAACATAAAAGTTACAAACAAAAGGACAAGACAGGCAACACAAAAACCAAACACAAAATAACCAAAGCAAAGAAAAGACAAGACAAGACAGCAGCACGACCCATGTTCCCCATCAGCATGACCGTGCTGCCTAAAAGAACAGAACACAGAAGATTAAACAATGAACACCACAATATACATAACATAAAAAAACAAATGTTTATGGGGATACAGCATACCTGACGGTAGCACAGACAGGGGGTACACCAGTGGAGTCTACATTACTACTGCCCCTCTTAAGTAGCACTCCACTGGTGCCAGATTGATTATATGCCCCGCCCCCTTCATTAGCACTTGCAGGTGCTATGGTAAATAGCAGGCAGAGAAGGTCTACCTGCTACAATCCACCCCCCCATTAATTGTCGTCGCCCCGACGACAAGCCAACCACAAACTGTCCCCGGTCTAAAACCAGGGAGCTAAGGCACAGAACAAAATTAAAACATGGGGACACCTTAATTGGGCACGTCAAAACCCCTTAACAGGGCACAGAACACCTGGCCAGTGGACCCAACCCTGATACAGAGGGGACCCAGTGGACTAACAGGGAAACAAGTAAAAGTACATATAAGGTCCCCAATATACAGAGCTCAAAAGCTAAAAACATTAAAACATAACTATTGGCATTAAAACCAAATACTTGGAGACCCGGCAGTCCAACCCCGCTATCCAGAACACAGTGGAGACCCGGCAGTCCGGCCGCCGCTATCCAGGACACAGTGGAGACCCGGCAGTCCGGCCGCCGCTATCCAGAGCACAGGAGACCCGGCAGTCCGGCCGCCGCTATCCAGAACACAGGAGACCCGGCAGTCCGGCCACCGCTATCCAAGACAGTGGAGACCCGGCAGTCCAGCCGCCGCTATCCAGAACTCAGTGGAGACCCGGCAGTCCGGCCGCCGCTATCCAGAACTCAGTGGAGACCCGGTGGTCTGACTGCCGCTGTCCATGTCACATCCCTGCCAACTAGTAGGCCAATGCCACACCAGTGGTCGCTACGGAGGCTTCCTCCTGCAACTCAGTCCGCACAGGGTTGGTCCAGAGGAGGCACCAAAGACTTCCAGAGAGCCTGAGGATGGTAAGAGAGGTCCACAGGAAGGCTGGTCGGTAGAGCTCTCCAGATCCATAATCTCCTGGCCGGCTGCTGTCTTGTCTTAGAAATAAAAAGCAAAAGAAACACAAAAACAATCTGCCAACAAATTAACATACCTGGAATTCATGTCTCTTGTATCCTGCCGACTACGCCAAAATGTAACAAGGTGATACATAGGAAGGGCCAATGGGCCAATCACAGTAGCCTGACTACGCCACCCTAAAGCCTAATGCGTCAGGGAATCTTTACGAGATTGTACCGCTTTCAGGTTCGTAACTACACAGTGGAGACACGAATTCCAGGAAAACAATATTTATTAAGACAAAAGGTTGGGCAGTGGGGATCTGAGGGTGGCAACTATGGATGTCCACACCAATATTTTACATGCAAGCATCAAGAAAGGCTCACCTGTTACACAGCAAAGGCACACCGCAAAGCGATAAGCAATACACAAAACCACACCACACATGTGCTTAGACTAGCCCCCCTCAGAGCCACCTCCCTACTAAATAAACATAAAAGTTACAAACAAAAGGACAAGACAGGCAACACAAAAACCAAACACAAAATAACCAAAGCAAAGAAAAGACAAGACAAGACAGCAGCACGACCCATGTTCCCCATCAGCATGACCGTGCTGCCTAAAAGAACAGAACACAGAAGATTAAACAATGAACACCACAATATACATAACATAAAAAAACAAATGTTTATGGGGATACAGCATACCTGACGGTAGCACAGACAGGGGGTACACCAGTGGAGTCTACATTACTACTGCCCCTCTTAAGTAGCACTCCACTGGTGCCAGATTGATTATATGCCCCGCCCCCTTCATTAGCACTTGCAGGTGCTATGGTAAATAGCAGGCAGAGAAGGTCTACCTGCTACATATGCTTTAATCATTTCATAGTTAGATCTCATCCTATCAGTTAAGTTTGCACCGTTCTCATCACGTTAAACCAGCGAAGCATAGCAACGTTGTTGCTATGAGTAAACAAAACTATTTTTTGCGTTCCGCCAGGTTATGCGATAGATAGGCTAAATATATTGAGGAATTCGATCGTCGAGGTGCCATGCCCCAACATTGCATGACATATTAAACTCAACGAGAATCGCTTTCCCGGACAGCTCGTGCAATTTAATAGAGCTGTCCTTTGCTGACACTTTCGCCTGTAACTGTTTCTTTGCATCCATTTTGCCTTAGGGCCTATCTGAAGCTGATTGATTGTGAACAGGGCAGCTGCTTGTCTTGCTCTGATAGGCTACCAATCAACAACAAACGTATTGTGGGTTGTAATTGGTTATCTTTTCTAAAACGAAATGTCTCACGTCTTTGGGCGCACTCACTGCATTGCAGCGTCATTTTTTTAAGTTAATAGCCTAATTTTTGGCTTCCCGCCAGCTCCCGTTTATTATTTCCTGTCCCGTCCCAATCACGTTACCAACAGTGAAATTTACTCCCGTACTGCGGGAAACCCGCGGGAATACCGTGACCCGCAGGAGTCCCGAAAAATTGTCACCCTCTAGTGTGTATGTGTGTGTGTGTGTGTGTGTGTTCGCCTGTGCTAGTCTGCCCTCTGACCGAGAAGACGCCACACTAGGCCCAACACACCCGCCGTAACTGCCGCTGTTAATGTAGAGAATTATCCAACATGACATTTGCGTACAGTAGATCACTGTTTATTATGTGTTTAGTAACAACCATATAGGCAGCCAGGCAATACAAAGCGGTAAAACACCGCTTCCTAATGTTATGAAATGTCCCCCCTGTATGTGTGTGTGTGTGTGCGTATGTGTGTGACAGAAAGTTGTACTGATACATGGACATCTTAATAATTTTCTTAATCATCAGTGGTTTGTGCTTGCGTGCGAGTGTATGTGACCAACAGATAGATATCTCTTTCAGTTTTCTCTTCAGTTATGAGAACATGTCAGCACCCCCCCCCCCACACACACACACACACACACACACACGCACACACACACACGCGTGCACACACACACAGACACACACACACACACAAACACACTACGGCCTTCATTGAACCCTACATAAATCTCACTCATAGCCAGGTAAATTGTTTGCTCTTTGTATAATATACAGTATTTACAACATTTATGGCTGAGGGTGTTTGAGCCTTTTAGAGGATTTATTTTGACAGAGGCCTAATTAATATGGGGGATAAAACATAACAGGTTGAAACTGGAAACAATCTTTCAATCATCTTTTGTTAAGGCGGCAAATGGCAACATGAAGGAGCCATGCCATGAATGTTTGTGCATGTGCAGTGAGCAAGTTAATGTAAAGAATAATGTATTTTTAAGGCTAGTCTGCCTAAGCCTGGCCATGTTTGAACCATCTCACTCATTTGTTCGTTGTTTAACAAGGACGTTTTAAGCGTGCACGTCCTATTTGAAATGCAGCATAGGCTATGCGTGTTTTTTTAATAACTTTCAAACGGTAGCCTGTTCATTTAAAAACATAGCCAAAGAGGACGTATTGCTTTAATATACTGTAGACTTACATTTTAGCCTTATTCTCAAATTCAGATTGCTTAGGGGGACGGGATTATTAGACAATTTCAATCGGACAATTTGATCGGAGAGATTTAATTTTGTCGGACATTTCATTTTTTTTCCGGCCAATGTCCGGTAATTACCGAACAACGGAAACCCTGATTTGGAGTTATCTATGCTTCCCCATTCATTTGAATAGGAGACTGGTGTTCTTAGTGTAAAATAACTGGAGGTGCCTGGAGGTGTTACCAAGATGGTAGAGACTTGCCTTACAGGACTTTGGGTTTGTTTACTTTGGGTTTAGGCCTACCCATAGGTAACAGTTTGACCAGCTGATGACTGAAATGTATGAGGCTAATTCAGGATCAAACAAACACAAACAAACACTTGTTTGATGCTGCTGTAAACTTTATTGATCAGAGAGAGAGGAGAGACAGAAGAGAGAGAGGAGAGAAGGAAAGAGAGAGATCAGGTAGAGGTGGAGAGCTCCTCCCTGTGTGACCACTAGAGGGCGGTGTTGTTCAGCTGTATGTGCCGATGACGTCCTCGATGAACTGCATGTAGTTATACACACGCGTGTACACGCCAGGGTAGCCACGCCGGGCACAGCCAACTCCAAAACTCACCACCCCGACCTGGACGAACTGCTCAAACGACTTACACACCAGGGGGCCACCAGAGTCACCCTACACACACACACACACACGCACACACACACACACACACACACACAGACACACACTTTATTTATTCAAGTAGGAGCTCTCATTCCTGACCTGCAGACAGAATCAGAACCCCCCCACCCCCCTCCCCACACACACACACACATAAACTCAGCTATGAGTAATCAACGTTTAACATGGTTAAAGTGGGATTTGGCAGGTGGGGGAACCCTCAAATCCAGTGTCGGTGCAACAGGAAGAATTACTCACCATGGGACAACACATTGAGTATTGTGGTGTAGCAATACTATTTTGGACAACAATTGCTAGTATCTTGGTCACCTCTGTGGCTGTTCTCTCATCCAGTCAAAATAGCTCTCATATTGATTTGAACCAGGGGCGTCACTAGATCTACAGCTGCACTGGGGCACAAGCCCCCCTAGGGGGGTCCGGGAATGCTCCACCGTAAGATTTTTAAAATATATATATTTTAACGTATAAGTATAATATAAGTATATATGGTAACACTTTACTTGCCAGTTCAACTGTCATGACACATGAAACCTAACCCTAACCCCTCCCTAACCATAACTCTAAACCTAATCCTAATCCTAACCCTAACTTGTTATGACAAAAACCGAATGTCACTTAATAACAGAAGCGTTATGTCATAAACGTTTATGACTTGTTCATGACACGTTCATGACAGTGTCATGTCACTCTTACAGTATGTCGACACTGTCAAGTAAAGTTTAACCGTATACATCCTATACTCTTTTGATCCCGTGAGGGAAATTTGGCCTCTGCATTTATCCCAATCCGTGAATTAGTGAAACACACTCAGCACACAGTGTACACACAGTGAGGTGAAGCACACAATAATCCCGACGCCTGGAGCTGCCTGCTACAGCGATGCTCGGGGAGAAGTGAGGGGTTAGGTGCCCTGCTCAAGGGCACTTCAGCCGTTCCTACTGGTTGGGGTTCGAACCTAACCTGACTC
>NW_027468674.1:7748643-8098643 GCF_046254945.1 Alosa pseudoharengus | reverse complement strand
AGAGTTTTTTTTTTTTCCCCCGTCATCTACTTCCTGAATTTTTGGTCAACGATACCCGGGACACTGAACCACCGGGGCACATGAAATTTGGTGGGTATGTAGCCCCACTACACTTTTACGGAAAAATTTCATTTGGTTCCCGGGGGCCACTCCCCCACCGCGCTGGGCCCCCCGAAACCTAAAAAATGCAGTTTTTCCTAAATAACTACCTGAACCATGGCACTGGTTCTATCGGGTGCCTGTCATGGACTAGGCTGGGTGTACTTAACCTGATCTGCCGGCGATTTCTTTTTCGATTTCTTAAAAGATTGAGCAGACTAACCATGGACCTCACAGCCGTTTGGCTCCACATGCCTACTTTCTGTGCAGCCACACACACACACACAGGCATGCCAAACAAACATACACAAAAATGTCAAGAGTGGGGGATGGAGTAAAAGATGGAGACAAATTGATTAGTGTGATTTATTTTCGCGGAACGGATGTACAGGATTGAGCGGCAGTCATATTTTGTACCGTTATGCGGTACATCTAGTTCTTATTATGATGCAAAGCTTATTCTTATCTTACACTCAGTCAGTGGCAAATTCACTTTTATTAAGCGCTTCACTAATGCGCTTCACTATTTACCAATACCCAATGTATTATGCATGGGCAGCATACTAATGAGGAGGGTGGGACATGTCTCATGTCATGTTAGATTACATCCTGAGGGTCTAAGCCTTCAGAAAATATATGGTTTATATAGTTCAATCAGTTTTTTTCATGGTACAGGCCAAAATGCATTGAATTGCATAGCTAATATGCCTATTTGATATATTTTATGCATATGCATGCTTTTTAAACATACCTATGCTGTGTTTACAGTAGTAGTATACATTTGAAAACAGTATATGGTTAATATGATTAATTCATAAACTTTGTCATGTTTTCTAGTATTATCTATACGGACCTGACTTTTACCATAAACTGACTTATCAACCGTTTGGTTGAGCATGTTTTCGAAAAATTATTTGACCATGAAAATATGTATATATTTTTAATGTAAGTTAATACATGTGTTATTCCACTTCATTTTAACATAATAATGATAGATGCGACTCCACAAAATATTGCCGAAACCGCGTAAAATAATTTCTTAAATCGTGTATGATGAGAAGGTGTGGCCTTCGACATTACAGAGGTAGTGAGTAAATATTTTGTGCTTAACATGTAGTACTCAAGTGGTAGATATGACTCCATGGGCCCTATCATGACATTCTAAAGTGCATCGTCACTCGTCAAAAGTCTATTCAAATTTAGTAGGATGTCCAGTTCACATTGGGAGGGATTTCGTTCTCAAAAGTGGAGCGCATGGCGTAACAAGGTGTTCCTAGGTCTTTTAATGAGTCATATGGGTGTGTTTGGGGCGTAACATCATTTTAAACCAATGAGAATGACATCTGTCATTCCCTTTAACGGCGCAACGCGCGATATGTCAAATAAATGCATCGGTATTTTGGCATTCAACGGCGCATTTGAAGGAGGCTGCTTGCGAGACCGTATGGAATAGTCATTCTTAAACCATGCTTTACTAAAACCTAGCATAGCCTTCACACATTTGCACTCGTCTATTATTTGAACTCATTGGCAAAGTGAAACTAACTTCACCAAGGAGTCAGTCAACGACAAGACAGTTATATGCAGTTACTTTCACTATTGACTGACAAAGGGGTACCATCGAAAACATAGGCTGGAAAAAGCAACACTTACCCTAATGTTTCTCAAATGACTAAATAAAACAACATTTATCCTGCAGAGGTGTTGCTTATATCTCGTGACAGTGCGTCTTCAGCTGTGCTCCATACGTGTCTCTCGCCTCTCCCCTAATCACTTTTAACCATCATTACCAATTTGCAAATGATGGTGAATAACTACTCATCATGAGATGTACAGTATTTCGTAATATCTTTATTCTAATTATGTTTCCCATTGTAATCGTGCAATTTAATGCTTTGCATGGACGTGCGCTGGTGTGCGTTCATGAATGATAGAAGGATGGTGCGTGCACCTGCCAATATGACTGTTGACATGCGCTCTTAAAATAGCATATGAACAACTCGCCATTGACTTCTGACCAGGTTTAGGTGGTGTATGATAGCGATTTTTAGACAATGCGCGAGTCCCCTCCCTAGGTTGTTAATAGCCACAGCCCTGGGCGCAATGCTTAAAAAATAAACGTGCAAAATACCGAATTCAACTTTCCGCGGGTGAGTAACGAGTATTACGCCATGCGCTGGTGACCCAAAATACAGCCCCATATTTTTAAACTCAAAACAGTTTTTTGTTTTTTTTTGGTAAGATATGGGGCTATATTTTGGGGCACCAGCGCATGGCGTACAGTTCGTTTTTCAGTCGCGCGAAATTGAATTCGGTATTTTGCACCTTTATTTTTTAAGCATTGCGCCCAGGGGTGTGGCAATTAACAACCTAGGGCGGGCCCTGGCGCGTTGTCTAAAAATCGCTATCATACACCACCTAAACCTGGTCAGAAGTCAATGGCGAGTTGTTCATATGCTATTTTAAGAGCGCATGTCAACAGTCATATTGGCAGGTGCACGCACCATCCTTCTATCATTCATGAACGCACACCAGCGCACGTCCATGCAAAGCATTAGAAATTGCACGATTACAATGGTAAACATAATTAGAATAAAGATATTACGAAATACTGTACATCTCATGATGAGTAGTTATTCACCATCATTTGCAAATTGGTAATGACGGTTAAAAGTGATTAGGGGAGAGGTGAGAGACACGTATGGAGCACAGCTGAAGACGCACTGTCACGAGATATAAGCAACTCCTCTGCAGGATAAATGTTGTTTTATTCAGTCATTTGAGCAACATTAGGGTAAGTGTTGCTTTTTCCAGCCTATGTTTTCGATGGTAACCCATTGTCAGTCAATAGTGAAAGTAACTGCATATAACTGTCTTGTCGTTGACTGACTCCTTGGTGAAGTTAGTTTCACTTTGCCAATGAGTTCAAATAATAGACGAGTGCAAATGCGTGAAGGCTATGCTAAGTTTTAGTAAAGCATGGTTTAAGAATGACTATTCCATACGGTCTCGCAAGCAGCCTCCTTCAAATGCCCCGTTGAATGCCAAAATACCGATGCATTTATTTGACATATCGCGCGTTGCGCCGTTAAAGGGAATGACAGATGTCATTCTCATTGGTTTAAAATGATGTTACGCCCCAAACACACCCATATGACTGATTAAAAGACCTAGGAACACCTTGTTACGCCATGCGCTCCACTTTTGAGGTCGAAAACCCTCCCAATGTGAACTGGACATCCTACTAAATTTGAATAGACTTTTGACGAGTGACGATGCACTTTAGAATGTCATGATAGGGCCCATGGTGTCTTAAAGTGTGCTCTACCAAACGGTTGAGCAGGCAGTTAAAGGGTTAAATTAGATTAGATTCAACCTTATTGTTATTGTGCGGAGTACAAGTACAGAGACAACGAAATGCAGTTTGCATCTAACCAAAAAAAGCAGAAAAGCGCAATGTGACATACACAGCATTGACAAGTGGTGCATAAAAAAACAGAGAGATAGTGCAGTATACAGTAGACAATAGGATACAGCTAAGACGGTGGAATGGTTTACAGTAAAATAAATGTAACTATAAATATGTGCAGTGTATTAGCAGTAACCTTATAAGATCAGAATAGATATGGATATGTGGTATGAATAATGTATAAACAACATGTACAGATATGTGCAGTGTAGTAGCAGTAACATTATAAGAGTAGTAAAAATAATATAGATATATGCAGCGTATTGATAGTAATATATTAGAAGAAAAACAGAATAAACAAGGATATTCAGTATGAACCATATAGACAGATATGTACAGTTATGTAGTAACAGTACCATTAGAGGAGTAGTTAAAATAAGTGTATGTGCAGGATGAATAGTATACTGCAATTACAGTATGTACATTTATAAATAGAAACAGAACACTATGGGTGGCCCAGCTGAGAGGACTTTAAAGTGTGGATTATTGCTTTAAAGTCTGTACTAGAAAGCATTTCATCATTAGACTTTTAGTAGGGCCCACTGACAAATAAAAACTAATTTCAAATAGACACCTTTAGCAACGCACACACACTTACGCACACACTTACGCACACACACACACACACACACACACACACCTACACACACACACATGTACATGCTCGCACGCACGCACACACACACACACACACAGGGCATCTCACCTGTAGCTGAGCTGAGCAGCAGGATCACACAGAGACAGACCCTGAGGTTCATGTCTGCAGTCTGCTGGAATGCACCGAGAGCACAGTTATTAAATACAGTGACCATACACACACACACACACACACACATGCTTCAAACAGTCACACACACACACACACACACACACACACACACACACACACACACACACAATTATATAACTCTGGTAGAACGCAATCAAGATGCACACGTCTTCAAAAGGGTTCAAACGCACGCACAAGCAAGCACACACATGCACACACACAGATAGAGAGATACAGGGTTCAAACGCACGCACAAGCACACACACACACGCACGCACGCACGCACGCACACACATGCACAGATAGAGAGATACAAACGAGCACGCACGCACACACACACACACACACACACACACACACATGCAGAGAGAGAGAGAGAGAGATGCATACAAGATACATAGAAACATAGAATACTACTACTAATAATAATGACAATGATAGTAATAATTGATGAATTTGACTTTTGCTCTTTCTACTTGATCAATAGGTTCATGTTTGCACATGTACAGTTGTATATTGAAGACAGTTGGAATATATTGTGCATATTGTAGCGTCGGCGCATAAAGACTGTGTTAGCGTTCTCCACCGAAAGGCATGCTGGGACTCGAGGGTGAACGTTTGGGGGGGTTTATGTCGGTATTCTCCTTAGTTTTGTGTGTAATGTTAGCGTCTTTATTGTAACATGTTTCCCTTTTAGTTCTCCCTCGTGTGTGATCCTTTTTGTGTGGGAGGCTGCGTCCTCCCCTGTATGTGTAGTGTGTGTGCGTGCTTGACCTGCCCTGTTTGCATTGTGTTCTGGGTCTGTGTCCCTGCCCTCGTTCGTGAGCCAATAAAGCTTGCTCTGAATAACTCTTGGCGTCCTGAAACCTTTGAACGTTACAATATTATAACCAGGGATTAACAAGATAACAATATAAACAAGATTGAGGATTTCTTATAGACCCTTTCAACAAGAAAAACAAAAACAATGCTTGAACATTCTATTTTGTTCCTAAACTACAGTTTGTCCTCTTCATTAAGAAAGCATACAGTATTTAAGCAATAACCCCCGAGAGGCCGTAGGTTACGCTGATTCTACAACAGCTAAGGGGTGTTGTAGACGCTAGCGTGTCGTGCCTAACAACGCCCCTTAGCTGTTCTAGAATCAGCGTAACCTACGTACTCGAGTGGCTTACTGCTTTTCTAAAACTGTTGCTATAAATACCTGGCAAAGTTTCATAAAGTAAAGGCAAAGCAATGAGAAATGTAACGATTAATTCATAGATAATCATTCTTCAGCCAAGAAGTATATTTCCTCTATCTGAATGGTTGCCAAGCAATGTTGAGACGCAGCTACTTTAACTTTTGTATCAAGTTATGGTAGTGCAGTAATATAGAACGGAATGCGGTCAAGGTGTATGTAACCTGTGTTGTGTTGGCTACACAGGTCAACCCTCTGCAGTGGTCTGGGCTCCACAAACTAGTAGCCATATGGACTGGGAGCTGGAAGGGCTAGCAAGAGAAAGGTCTAAGGATGCTAGTGTCTGTTGCTAGCATGTCTCTTAGCACACAGCATCATGTCTCAAAAAGCCCTGACTATGCTGTCCAGTTCTCTGTCCAGAGTGAGTGTGGACTGTAGCCTCGGACTGTGCATGTGTTTTCCATCTTCATTTAGCAATGGGAGGAAGGGCAACGTGAGATTTACTCACAAGGTTTGCCTGTCAAAGCATTTTCTGGAATATCAGGCATAGGTGCCAACTCTCACGCATTGGCCGTGAGACACACGCATTTGATTAGTTTCACACACTCACACGCCACACCCCCGATTTCTCACGCTGAAGTGTCAACCCGGTCGGTCAGATGCCTGAAAAATTAGTTTAGCCTATCTATAGATCTACCTGTTGAGACACGGTTATGCTTTCAGAGACGGTGAAAGGGTTCAAGTGCACCCCGTCTGTGGAATTTTCTAAATTTTCTCTCATTTGCGATGCTACTTCAGAAGCCGTCCCAGGCGCATTCCCCCCGCATTTCCCCGGCTTCAGGTATGCTTTGAGTATTATTGAGTAGGCTATTTTTCACGCTGAAGTATCAACCTGGTAGGTAAAATACCTGGCAGATGAGGTTCAACTAAACTAAACCTATACATATGATATCACACATCAGGTGAACGTGCGGAATCACCCACTTTAAGAATGCCTCCAACGCCCATGGTCCTAGTAGTAGTAGGCTAGATCCCTTTGATACCAATGTTCATTTAACTCTGGGACCCTGGTCCCAGGGATGGATTACTGCACGGGCCTTCCGGGGCCAGATCCAGGGGCCCAAGGTGTCAGGGGGCCCTGAAGCCCAAGCCTTTGCATGGAATCATTGCCTCAATATCAACACATCAGGATGTAGGTTATGAATCTGATTGAATTTAGTATTGGCAATCCCCAAAATGCTAGCCTGACGAGCCAGACCCACATTCAAATGTAGGGTCTGGGCACTCACTGTTTGCAGTGCTCAGTCCGAGGGGCGGGATAATCGGTTGTCTTTCAAATTCCCTCTGCACGCAATAGGACAGCACTGAGTCCCATGCGTTTTCCCACCAGCGGAGCTAGTTGGCTAGTTCAAACTTTTGCCATCTCAAAACAAGCTTAACTCGTGTCACACTGTTGGCCAACAGCAATATCCATCTTCTTTGTTTTCAAGTAGCAGGGAATTCAAGCCAAACCGTTGCAACTCTGCCATCAATCATTATGTTATGCCCCCCTAACGACTCTATAGACGATTTGATTGGCCTGATAGAAGTTAAATTTTTCGAGCTTACAAGCCAACGGAGAGTTGCTAGACTAGCCCTGGAAGCAAATGTCATTTGCTGCCGCTAGGGTGTGTCTAGATTTCTAAGCTACCAAAATGCACCAGAATACAGGAAATCACATCAAACAAATGAAAAAAATTCTGGGGAGGACCCCCAAACCCCCCTTCCACATATGCGACAATTAGTGGGGAGCCCTTAATGCATGTGGGCCCAGGGGCCCGAAAGTTCATAATCCGTCCATGCCTGGTCCCTACACCTGAGAACCACTGATGTACGTTTTTTTTACTGTACGGTATAATGCTGAATGAGCCAAACTAAAATTTCCGCAGCAAAATTTTGGTTGGCCCCACCAAATCTCACTCCAAGGTTTTTTGAAAAGTTGGCAGCCCTGGGTATAAACCACCACACTTCCAAATTAATTAATTTATTTTCAACGTCATATGTCATACATCTTACTAGCTGACAGCACATTGTTACAGAAGAAAACAAATAGGTGCTCCAGAGTCCTGCACATGTCAAGTCAAGTCAAGTCAGTTTTATTTGTATAGCGCATTTAACGTGCACAGAGTGCAACCCAAAGCGCTCCACATATAAGACATTGTCAATGACACATAGACTAACAAAGACAATAGCGGACGGAGCGGCGTAGTCGCCAGCGTACCCGTGACACCAAGACAGAACTACATTTTAGAAATAACAAACACAAAAGATGCCGGACGGAGCGGCGTAGTCGCCAGCGTAGGCTACCCGTGACACCAAGACATACAAGACATACAACAAACAAATTAATAAATAAAATAGATACAAATTAAAAATAAAAATTAGTCCAATTTCCAACCGGCTGAAAATGTCCAAGGGCAATGATGACTCGCGTGAAAACTGCGCACAGCTGTGTCTTCACGATGCAACACCAACAAAGTTCTTTATAACTGACCAACCGGAGAATTCACTGGCAGTCTGGAGAGCACTGGAAGGACACAGTCCGAATTTGTGATGGGCGACCCTGCTGATTATCAGCTCGGTGGTCCTAGACAGTGACCGTTTGTTGTTTGTTGTTTCATGGTTGACGCTGTCATCAGTTTCTTAGCACTCAATCCAGACTCCAGGCACCGGTAGATGCTAGCATGGCAGCTCGCATGTCAGCCGCAGCTCGGTGGTCGTGGCAGCTGCAGATCTCTTGCAGATTGACGTTAGGCACCCTTGCTGAGCAATCCCTCCATCCAGACATTGGATGTGCAGCATCACGGATGGATGAGGGACTTCAGAGACATAAGGCAGGCTAGCCAAGGCGCACATCAGCCCAATGGAAGCTAACGTTAACTTGACGTTCATGGTGTCAGCCGAGTTTGTTCATCAGAAAAAAAGGACTAAGAATAACACAAAAACGATCGAAAATAACATAAATAAAGAGTGATTACATTTAACTAGAAAAAGAAATACAAAAAATTAACAGAACATTACATAAAATTACGAACAGTACATAAATACGAACAAAAACATGATGCCAGACGGAGCGGCGTGTCTCGCCAGCGTCCCCGTAACCTAGCAACCATGAGACATGTGATATGCAAGCTAATATTCATGCAGCTGGCTACAAAGTGTGCATTAAGTATAAGTATATACTCTTTTGATCCTGTGAGGGAAATTTGGCCTCTGCATTTATCCCAATCTGTGAATAAGTGAAACACACTCAGCACACAGTGAACACACAGTGAGGTGAAGCAGACAGTAATCCCGACGCAGTGAGCTGCCTGCTACGGTGGCGCTCGGGGAGCAGTGAGGGGTTAGGTGCCTTGCTCAAGGGCACTTCAGCCGTGGATGTGGGCATGGGAGAGCAGTGCTCAACCACACTCAACCCACATTTTCCCTACTGGTCGGGGGATCGAACCGGCAACCCTTCGGTTACAAGCCCTAAGCCCTAACCAGTAGGCCACGGCTAGCAGACCACTATGAGACACGTTGGTGTTTATGGGAAAACATATTTGCCTTTATCATCGAACATATGGTTGAGGATCTGCACTGAAAAAGAGACAAATGTAATCTGTTCTATTGAATATCATTTCATGAACACCAATACAATCAACAGATAGACAAGGAGCGAATGTGAGAAGCTTGGCTCAGATTGTGTGATTTTCATTTCAGGAGCAATGATTCCAGCAGAACCTCAAGAAGAACATCAAGCATGTGGACATGTAGTGTCTGTGTGATGAATGTAATACAGGCCCTGCAGCCTGTACAATACAGCTAGCATTGGGCCTACAGTACAGCAATGGGCTTAACAGTACAGCTAGCACAGAGCTATACAGTATAGCTAGCACTGGGAAAAGGCGTTCTAGCATGCTAGCGTTCCATTGTTTAGGGTAGTCCAACCTGAACAACTGAATAGAATACTGCATTCTGCCTAGCCTTGGCCACTTCACTCACTGTCATGCACAACTGACAGACTCAGGAAGTCATTTGTTCCCAGGGCCATTCAACTGTTCAATGCTTCACTTAAGGGAAGAGGAGAGATAGACTTCTCTGCATAGTGTGTCTGGATCTTCACCTTCTCCATGTGTGTGTATGTACTGTCCACTAGTGGCCCTCACACTGAACAAGTCAATCAACACTGTTCTGCTCATCTACCTCATGTGTACTTCAACCTTACAGTTACAATAGTATTATTAATACATAATCATTGCACTGAACTGCCTTGCACTATATTTATTTTTTAATCTTAAACCTCAGTCTATACTGATATTGCACTATCCTCACCCTTTCAACTGTATATTGCATCTTGCTTGTGTCTGTTGAGGGGTCCACGACCATGGCACCCTTGACAGAGACAACATGGAAGCGATCATCCTCAGCTGCGCACTGAATTACAGGCTCAGTCCCTGACCTGACATGCTTGATCATCCTTAAGCACACTATGATTTAGTTTATATCGTACTGTATATTTAGTATTTACAGTAGTATTTTAGTATCATGTTTATCTTTCTACTGTCTCTATTGTACAGTGGAGTTTTTTTTATATGTATATTACTTTTTCTGCTGTAAGTGCATGTTGTGTGTGATGTCTGTATGCTACTGAGACCTTGAATTTCTTCGGGATCAATAAAGTATCTATCTATCTATCTATCTATCTATCAATTTAAATTGCTTACCGGTGTACACAAGAAATGAAACACACTTGATTTTAAAATGTTCCAAATTGTGTGCTTTTTATTTTAAGAGCAATAACACCAGAATATCAAGTACATCAAGCATTTGCAAATGTAATGGAAGATGAATGTGGCCCTGCAGAGGGTTATACGAGTGGGCAGCTGAAGGGGTTGAGATCAGTGGTGGAATGTAACGAAGTACAAATACTTCGTTACTGTACTTAAGTAAATTTTCCACGTATTTGTACTTTACTTAAGTAGAATTTATAGTGCATACTTTTGACTTTTACTTCGTTACATTTTACAGCAATTATCTGTACTTTTACTCCGCTACATTTCTACAACACCATCGTTCCTTTTTACGATACATTTTATGATCAGATTTTTTTTCTCTCTGACAAACACGTTTGTTTTACCAGGGGGCGGGGTTGCTACCAAAGATTCTGGAGCGCTACGTGCCCAGCTTCTAAATCTTTGAAACATAAGCTTCTAGTCTAGACCAGGCAAAGCGTGAGCTTGTAGCCTTCTGCATTCGGTAGGCTATATTCACCAGACCCTGTACACTGTACATGCAACTGTGTTCTGTGCCTTTCTATGTCTGTTATCTGTTCTCAAATAAAGAGGCATAGCCTACAATTGGGGGTAGAAATGTGAGCGCTCATTCAATGTCTATGTGCGTCTGCGCAAGTGAAACTGAACCTAATCATAAAGACACCTTCCTCAGCAACTTTTCTGTTCAATCAGCAGAATTGGCATTACGATCCACCCGACGTTTCCCTTGTCTACCCCGTTAAACTTCAGGCTCTCGTGTTTTGCTGAATGATATTTTACTCAGCAGATCACCCTAGTAGATGACCAGAATTACAGTCTCTAGAATTGTAGGTCAGAATGTAAACTGGGCCACAGATGGTAAGCACAATTGCATTAGCTTAAAACTATCTAGTCGAGTATAACCTAAAACTAGCTTAATTAAAATGCCACAGCCCATACTAATTTTTCTATTAGAATATAGATATTAAGAGAATAAATCATTATGCAAATACTTTTACTTTTAATACTTAAAGTACATTTAAAAGCAGGTATTTTTTACTTTTACTTAAGTAGGGTTGTCATTGTGGTACTTTTACTTTTACTAAAGTAAATATTTCTCTGTGTATTTGTACTTCAGTACTTCCTCCACCACTGGTTGAGATGCACAATCAACTATTACTGAATAATATTCACTCACTTTAAAAAAGGACATCTGCACTGTGTTGCGTTTTGTGTCTACTCTACTGTTTACAGGGCTCCGCTACTCCTGTGTGTGTGTGTGTGTGTCTGTGTGTGTGTGTGTGTGTGTGTGTTTGTCTTATGGCTGTGAGGCTCTCACAGCACAAAAAGAGGAAGTACTTTTCAGTGTAGGTCTCTGATGCGAGGGCCCCTTTTCGACGGGTTTAGGATATACGAGAGTATTGACTAGATTGGAAGGTTTCTCTATCTAAATCAAATTCCTTAATCTGGGGTTTGGGGCTAACAAGGGTGGATTGTTTCAGAGTCTCTCTCTATCTCTGAGTCCTTGTTCCCTATTCTCTTGGCTCGTACTTCATAATGTAGTTAAAAAACTTCAGAGCTGTATTTGCAGAAGTTGATTGTATTTCTGATTAGAGAGAGGTCAAGAGTTCCTTGCTACTGACATTTTTTTGCCCATCCAGGGCTAAGAGCAAGTTAAAGCAACACCAAAGAACTTTTCCTCTGTCGCACGCACGCTATTTGTTTATCCAGCAACGGCTTTGCAAATAACTATGTCCATAGACAAGGTAGAATATGTTGCATGATTTTATGAAAGTACCATGTATTGCGACATCATGCAAGTCAATTTTGTAGTTTCTTATGTCTCATTCCATCGAACTACAGATCCGCTACCCGATCTGGCAAACTTACATAGTGCGGTTATAGCCGATAGATGGCTGCGAATCGAATGCAGAAGTGCCGTTCACCCTGTTACAAGTTGATGAACCACTGAAACAATTTTGGAAACATTATTTTAAGGTACAAAGAACTCTGGTGTTGCTTTAACTATCCCGTCATAGGGAAAAATCTAAGCTAAATTTAAAGTTTATCTTAAAGACAGCTCTTTTCATTTATATATCCTATAATGATCTACTACAATTCAGGTTCAGTCTCTAAACACACTTGTATTTATCAGACAGGTTTCTTCAGGTCCGGGGTCCGAAGGCAAGAGAAGAGCACAGTCAAGGGGGACGGTAGTCTGGAAAATCCAGACCCTGGTAATCTAGAAAGATTAAGGGTCTGGCCACGAACAATGTAATGGCCCAACTCGAGGGGCGGCAACAAGCATGCATTTAAAAATCTCACTGCACGCAATTGGATAACACTAGACCGTGGGGGGCGGTTCTCTTTTGACACCTTGTTCTTATCCCGTCTTGTCATGAGCTAAGCTCTATTTCGTCTTCCTCTCGTCTGTTGCCTTTATGTTCACTGGTCACAGTTTCTTACTTATGTCCTCACATCATGTTCTTACAGTACATTATGTTCAAAACACATTTCATTTAGCATAACACACTTTAAATCTAACACAAAGCATTTTTATATCTAAGCAAAACAAACTTTATGTTTCAAGCAAACATTCTTTAAGTCTAAACAAAACTCTTTAAGTTTTGTAAGCAAAAAAACAATTTCATGCTTTAAGAAAACAAACCTCTAAGCAAAAACACTTTAAGTCTAAGTTGTTTCGTACTGGTTATCTATCATTGCAGCATTTGCACATTTTTATTTGTTTTTGAGCAAGCTGGATTTAAGCAGTTATATGACTAAAACATATTTTAATTTAAAGCTATGCGATTTTCCATGTTTTCGCTTTTTTAAGTTAATGTTACAACTGGCTATTTACAGAAAACACGCTTCAAAAGGTGGCAGATCGTTGCATTCTGTCTCTTGAATGGTGTCCCTGATGAACTGCGTGTAGCTGAGGACGTGTGTGTAGACTCCAGGTATTCCCACACGAGCACAGCCCTCCCCAAAGCTGACAATGCCGACCTGCACAAACCTCCTCTCCACCTCTCCTGCTAGGATACACACTAGGGGCACACCAGAGTCACTCTGCACACACACACACACACACACACACACACACACACACACACACACACACACACACTAATAAACACACACGTATGTTCTGCAACACACCCAGACACACTTACTTCTCCTAGCAAGATGGTGGTGACTGGAAGATGTATCCAGGTCATGCACTGACTGCACAACAGTCCTTTTCATACCCTTTTTGAACACTTACAAACTCATGTACAAATACTTTGGTTTGTCTGCAGGGACCCTCTACAGCATCACAGAAATGTAATGGTGTTTTGAGCCTTGTCAGTGCCTTACAGTGTTGATTTACTTTGATGTAGTGAATGCCCCCAAGGTTATCACTATCTCATGGCAAATGCCCCCAAGGTTATCACTATCTCATGGCAAATGCCCCCAAGGTTATCACTATATGCTATTTCCCTGTTCCAGCTCTGGTTCAGTGATTTAAAAGTGACACACACACACAGGCACACACACGCATGCACACACACACACACACACACACACACTAACCTGACAGGAGTCTTTTCCTCCCCTCAGGTCACCGGCGCACAGCATGCGGTCAGTCGTCTCAGGGTAGATCCGACGACATGTGGCATCATCAACCAGAGACACCTGCACCTCCTGGAGAGTCTGCTTCCCACCCAGCGGTGCTGATGGATGGAGAGAGAGAGAGAGTGAAGAGGAGGAGGAGGAGGAGGACAAGTGACACACACACACACATGATGAACATGCTGCTCACTCCAGAGGGACACAGATCTGATAACCATCTGCACACGTAGACACACACACAAACACACACACACACACACACACACACACACACACACACACACACACATACAGGCACTCACATGCAGACACACAAATGCAGCCACACACACACACACACACATGACTCACATGCAGACACACAAATGCAGCCACACACACACACACACACACATGACGCACATAAATGTACACAAATGCAGCCACACACACACACACACATACACACACACATGCAGGCATTTGCACATAGACACTAAGATGTTGACAAACACACACACACACACACACACTTACTGCCCTCAGCTACATCACCCCATCCAGTGACCCAGCACTCAGTGTCGGGGCTGAAGACGTCTCGGGGGCTGGGCAGTATCACGGGCTTCACTGTGTCGGAGAAGGACACGGCCTCCTGCAGCTGCACCAGACCGATGTCGTTGTAGAACGAATGGTTTGTTTCACCCCATCTGTAATCTGGGTGCTGCACCACCCGCTTCAGCTTCACCAGCCTTCCAGAAGGTTCCCTCAGGCTCAGCTCCCCGACCCGAGCAAACAAACGCTCCAGGAAAATAGATTCCCTGAGACTAGCACTGGACAGACATGAATCACAGGTTTACTTTGTTTATACGGTTATTGGATTGGGCAGATACTACAGTAGAGGGGACAGGAAGGACACAAATAGGAGACAGAACAAATAAAGGACACACACACACACACACACACACACACACCAAAACACACATACGCAGACACTACGGCCTTGATTTTGAACCCTACATAAATCTCAAAAATAAAAACTAGATATGGTAATGTTAAATGCTTTGCGATGGCTTGCAGCAGCTGGCAATGACGTGGACCATTTAATTCACACCGCTGCAACTCCTTCTGCGACGTTTTCGTTTTGACGCCGATCTTTGGTGTGAATTGGGTGTTACTGTATGTTTTTGATGTGCGACAGCTACCGTAGTTCTATAGGGTTGCAATATAATCCCTAAACACTAGATGGGAGAAATTCTTACACATGGGACCTTTAAGCCCCACAACTAGGAGAGATGGAAAGAGAGAGATCAGGCGTGCCCACTAGAGGGAGCTGTTGTTCATCTGTATTTGCGGACGGCACGCTGGGTGAACTTTGTGTAGATGAGCACGTGCGTATACCAGCCAGGGTAGCCACGCTGGCTAACTCACCACCCCGACCTGGACAAACTGCTCAAATGACTCAAATGCCTCTTCTGTGGATTTCTCCGGCGTGGAGTTGTCTGCAGATGCAAGCACCTTTGGGTCTCGGATCTTCCACGACCGATGTCCCGGCTCCAGCTTTGTCTATGGAGGCAGCTGGGGTAGGCCGTGCTGGGACGCTTGCCAAGGCATCCACTGCGAATGAAAGCTCTATAGATACAGTTGCTTTTTCAAACTCACCTAAATGGAGCCTTGCCTTGTGGTGATGCAAGGCCGACAAAAGAGGGCCGAGAGCCAGTCTGCCTCGGGGAAGCAGCGCACTGACAAACCTGCGCGCAGGAGGCCAAAGCCTATTATTGGCACGAGTGCGCAAAGTAACATAAAAGTGGTGCAAACAAAACAGGTTAGTGTCTATGCTACAAAATTCTCTCCAGATCTTCATGCAGAGAGGCACTGAGTACATTCCTTAAAGAAAAACTTGGCCGGAATGTTCATTGTGAATGTATTGTAACTGTGAGCACCAGATACAGCTCCTTTAAAGTAAGCGTTGAGTGTGAGGATGTTGCAACAGTGTATAATCCGGAGCTATGGCCTGAAGGCTCTGTTGTGCGGGGCACAGCGAGAGATAAAAGGTCCAGCACGACCATTTCTACACCTGTTGCAACGGGGCCTGTTGGAGTTGCGGCTCTGCCATCTTAATCTTCAAAACATACGTGTTGCGTCCTATAACTGTCGGGGCCTGTTGGAGTTGCGGCGCCGCTATCTTAATCTTCAAAACATACTGTACGTGTTGCGTCCTATAACTGTCGGAGGCTGTGTGTCGGCAATATTGCTGGAGATAGGACTCGACGTTCAACGTATGGTTACGGATAACCTGCTGCAAAAATGCGACATTGCATGTCTGCAAGAAACTTTCTTATCTAAGCAGGATCTAGGAAAATGGAACTCTTTTAATGACGGAGTTGGAGAATTCCACAGCGGACCTTACTATGGTTATAGTGAGAGGACGGATATCAGGGGGTGTGGCTATCCTATGGCACAAGAAGCTGGACTAGTATATAAATGTCACAAAATTCCACATGAGCACGGATGACGTCAAAATTAGCCTGTTAAAGCATAGCACTCCTCTGTATACTGCTCCCTTATGGACTAAGTTTAAAAAGGCAAGCATGCAGAAGCTTGAAGGTGCTCTAAGCCAGTGGTTCCCAACCTGGGGTCCGCAGACCCCACTACGGGTCGCCAGAGATTGCAGGGGGTCCGCACAATGTTGCCTGGGCTGACGTTGTAAGGTTACCAAAATTATATTTGCGCACATTAAATGTATAAAATCCAAATAACACACCCAATTGGATAATCAAAATTCTGTATAATCCATATTATACAGAATACATTTAAATTCATGTAGCTATTTATTACCTCTGACCTTATAAGTTTGTAATTAATCACTTTATTCTTTTTATGGGTGTATGCGGGTAGGAGTTTGGGTAGGGGGCCCTGGCTTGTCTTAGACACAGGCAAGGGGGCAAGGGGGGGAAAAAAGGCTGGGAAACACTGGTCTATGCGATGTTTTTGGCAATGGCACACGTTTTTTAGGCTACACATTTTATGTCACTTACTGCAAACATCACCTAACCAACCGCTAGCTGCCTGTGTCCTGAATACACTGTAAAAAAAATGCG
This sequence comes from Alosa pseudoharengus, assembly GCF_046254945.1. Taxonomy (NCBI): domain Eukaryota; kingdom Metazoa; phylum Chordata; class Actinopteri; order Clupeiformes; family Clupeidae; genus Alosa; species Alosa pseudoharengus. The sequence continues at coordinate 8,081,665 of NW_027468674.1, read as the reverse complement.
ATCTCTGTGTACAGCCCAGGCTCCAAAAACGGCAACAAAAACAACCTGGACAAACCTAGCCCATAAAAACATAACAAACTGTTCCAGCAAATCACAGACGAGATGCACGTTTAGGAGAGTTTCAATTGCACAGGAGCAGCACGGGAGGGAGGGGGAGGGAGTAGCGAGCAGTGTTGTGCCAGTTCACAGCTTTTCTGAACTAGTTCAAGTTCAGTTCATACATGCTCAAAGTGAACAGTTCACGCTCAAAGTTCACAATTTTAATTTTGAACTAGTTCAAAGTTCAGTTCATTTTACTTTTTTCGTGAGATATTTAAATAAATACTTTTTTTCACACTACGAGCTAGAAATCACTATATGTTCTTTGAAGCTGCTCATTAGACATTTGCTCATGACACTGCAATTGTGGGTTTCTTACCAGGTGATGAAACTTGCAGCAGTACAGACAAGGTAGACCAGTTCTATACTTAGTGCAATGAAATCCAGCCCTCCGCGCTCTCGTCGTTGCCTGCTACGCGGCGTTGCTATGCCTACCCTGCTCTGCTGCAATTCATCACGGGTAACGTTGTGCGGAAGTCAGTATGCTATTCAACTATTCTCAGCCGGACACTACGTTGCCCGCAATGCATTGCGCACACAATGTCCAAACCATTTCTGTCTGGTGATACATGATTTAAGCGGCACCAGCGAGAATACAGGAGGGAGGAACTTTCTCTCGTTGCGTTTCAAAAGAGAAAACAGATGTCACTCAGTTTTCAATGGAAAACAAATTCCAACGTTCATTTACAGTGATGTCTGCCGTTCATGACACATAATGTGAACTAATTCACGTTTAAGTTCTTTATTAAAAAATGTGTTGCGTTCAGTTCAACGTTCACGAAAAAATTAGCGTGTTCAATGAACGCGTTCTTTTGAACTCGTTCACACACAACACTGGTAGCGAGCTAGCTCTCTGTTTTGTTTGAAAGTCAACAGAAGTGACGTTACCCAGCATCGCTTAGAGCACCTTTAAGGTTGCTTATAATGACTGTATGAGGATACTGCTCAAGAAACCCATGTGCGCTATAGTGCAAGTGACCTGTTCAGTAATGTAATATCTGTGTCTTCTGAATAAACCTTGATTCTGGCAATAAAGTTGATGATGACACACACACACACACATATACAGTATATGCTCACATAAAATACACATAAAATCTATGCAGCATATATGGCACCCTGTGTAGACATAAATACACACTCACACACACACACAAATACATGCATACCCTTAAACACTTGCAGAAATTGTGCTTACTTCAAGCAACTACTTGCAGACAAGACCCACTGATCTGAGACCAGTGATCCTCCACACATAGTCTTGTCATGTTTAGAATGCATCCCAAGGTGGACCATCCAGGGCCACGCCCCCCTGTGCGCATCACGGCCCCCCACGATCGAAAGACATCCTGAGAGCGTTTTCCACACATACACACTTTTTAACACATACACAACACATGCAGGCTACTCTCTCTCTCTCTTTCACACGCACACACACAAACTCATTAGATACACACCTCACAGACACACACACTGTACACATACACGCACATCTCAGTTGAAAAATTGGAAAGCAGCATGCAAGATTGCAAACAAACATATGGTAGGTTACTCACACACACACACACACCTCACCTGTAACATATGGTAGGTTACTCACACACACACACACACCTCACCTGTAACATATGGTAGGTTACTCACACACACACACGCACACACACACCTCACCTGTAAGTTTGCAGAGCAACACCATCACATACAACAAAGTCTGGAGGTTCATGTCTGCAGTTTGAGTTCTCCTACTGTGAGCATGGAGATAAAGACACACATCTATACCACACGTTTTATATCATCACCCCCCCCCCCCCCCCCGCCTACATATACACAGTTTTAATCAGATTCTTGCAGTCAGCATGGAGACAAACAACCCCCCCCCCCCCCACCACACACATGCAATGTTCAAAATGGCCCTGGACAGGCATTTAAAGCACACAAAACACACACACACACACTTTTCAGAGAAGCTTATCTATGATGTTTATCGCAACAGCACATCAGCAAGAGCAAAACCCTCTTAACATTGCTTACAGTTTTTTTTTTTAATTGCTCGCATGCAAAACCACAACCTTAACATTGCTTACAGTTTTTGCCAGTTGCTCACATGCAAAACTACAGCCATTCAAAGGCCAACAACTCACCTCGATGCCAAAGTCAAACTCAATCAACACCTATTCATGTAAAGTAATGACACACACAAGCAGTATTTGAGTTTTATGTGAAACTCAAAAATGGAAAATACTTCAATAAGGTTACAAATTTTCCCCATTGCAGGTTTTACAGTAAAATGAAGTAGAATTACAGTAATGAATACTGTATGTTACTGTACTGTGAACAACAACAACAAAAAAGAAACAAATGTACTAACAGGAAAATGCAATTGCTCCTGGTGAGCTCACTGCTCCTAGTGTGTGTGTGTGTGTATGTGTGTGCACTACACAGAGGACACATTTCCTTCAAGACAAGTAACTTAACTTAAATATGGAAGCAGTTGAAAAAAACGTAACTTGTCTTTATTACAGTCAGATAGGTAGCAGGTGAACATTTATGTAGTCACCCTGGAAACAGACACAGAACTTTTTGAGGAGCAATGATTTTGAAGAGGGTTCCTGAGGGTCGTAAAGCAGTCACTTTGCAGTTTTAATCAGATTTGAGCCCCAAATCAGTCGGATCCGAGTAACTTTTGACACCTGTCTGATTTGTCTCAACACAAAAAAATACACTGTATCTTAAGAGGATCTCTTTAATAAATGATTGTTTTGAACATGGTACCCATGGACAGATTATGAGCCACTGGACCCCTGGGCAAAGATGCAAAAATGCATCCGTAAGAAAATGTTGAAAAATAACTCCTTAAATGGTAGTGGTAGTGTAGTGGTTAAGGAGCTGGGCTAGCATGCAGTAGCCTGAGTTGTCGGATCAATTCCCGGCTGTTACCATTGTGTCCTTGAGCAAGGCACTTTACAAAGATACAAGGACACAAGGAAGTTTATTGTCACATGCATATAGTTACTGGAAGTAAGAAATGCAGTGAAATTATGTCTGGTGTCAGCCTAGACATAATTACCCCATGTTGCTCTGGGGACAATGTAGTCCCTTGCAATAGAAATGACAGATGTAAGGTAAGTATTGATGAAATTACATATGTAAGTGTAAATTATGGATACAATGACATATGTAAGTATGATGGAGTAAGTATGGATGGAAAGTGTCTGCTAAATGCATAAATGTAAAGTTATGGAAAGAGGAATAGGTGTAAGTATGGATGGAAAGTGTCTGCTAAATGCATAAATGTAAAGTTATGGAAAGAGGAGTAGGTGTAAGTATGGATGGAAAGTGTCTGCTAAATGCATAAATGTAAAGTTATGGAAAGAGGAGTAGGTTGGAGAACATAGTAGCGACTCCACGCGGAGGCTTGGGCCCCAGGGCCCGGTAGGCCCGTTCAGTAATCCATCCCTGATGGGTCCTGTGGGTGGTTGAGGCAAAGAGGCTGTTAGGATCCTTCTGAGCGAAGCCTGACCTCCTGCTCCTTTTGCTATCTCTGTCCCAATCAACTCTGTGCCGTCAAGTGTCTATGAATGCATGCACGCACACATCCGTTCACATGCATGTGTGTGCGTATGACTTTCTGTTATCTAATTTAACTGATTTACAATCATATCTGTGTGTGTGTGTGTTTGTGCGCGTACGTTTGTGTGAGAGAGATACAGATACATTAACATTTAAATGAATAATTTTTAGTGGTTTGTATATATGCGTGCGTGTGTGTGTGTGTGTGTGAGACCAATAGATAGATATCTGTTTCAGTTGAACTGCTTCAGTTATGAGAATCACACTACAGCACCATTCACACACACAAACACACACACACACACATCTTTACAAAACTTACAAAAAATGAAAATAAAAAAAAAAGCCAAATTGCTCTGAAAGCATGAAACATATTCTTACATGTATTTAATTACTTATTTATTCACACAGGTATCCAAATGCGGTAGTATTTTTTAGCTTTAATTTGTGCTAATCCGTTTCCTACCGCTCATCTGCATGTCAAGCCAATCACATGGCACTCTGTGGGGAGTGGGCTCCCTATGCACTATGCAGGCGCCTGTGCTTGCTGCTGAGAAGTTGAGCAGGGAATGGAGGAGGGGTGGCTGGGGGGGTTTCTTGGTATTTTATGCCCCCAACGTTGTCTTCAAGGCAGCGCTGCCTGGAAGGCACTAAGGTTAGGCATGGGTTAAGGTTAGGGTTGGGGTTAGGTTTAGGATAAGGTGCAGCACTGCCTGGAAGACGACGTTGGGGGCATAAAACACCATCGAGCTGGCTGGGGGATTCACCTCTGGACCACCTCTCCCTACTGGAGCGGATGAGTGGGGAATATTGCACAGCTAACGCAATTAATGAGCTAAAGTCAGCCACACTACGATACAAATTGCCTCCAAAAAAGCACATTTCATTCATAACATTGTGTGAAAACCCATGCTCCCATGCTGTGATCAAAACTGATCTGCACTCGACCGCTCTTCCTTAGCGGCCAGCTGTTTTTGTCTCGGTAGACGGAAATTGAACTGCACAGTCTGAAACTGAATAGTGAGAACTGAATGTGAAAGTGCAAAGAGCGACATTTTCAGCGAGGATAAGTTATTAAGTTATGCGTGAGAGAAAATGAGTTCAAATTCGGTTTTACTCCATACATACTGTAGGGCTTCCACAATAGCTATCTACTTGTCTCCATCATGTCTCTTCTTGCCTCTCCGCTAGATTAACCTGAGCTCCTGGTCACGCATTCTTCTCCATTCCACTGGGCGACCTTTGTGTCTCTTGCCCTGTGGATTCCAGTCTAATGCGTGTTTTATGATGTGGTCTTTGCACAATAGACTGATAGATAGATAGATAGATAGATATACAAAGATGGCTACTCGCACATAGTACAAGGGAAGATCCGATTACGGAATGCTTCCCGGAGAACTAGCAGCTCTCCTTTAAATACTACTTTAGATCACACAACATCGTTGTTTTGTGAGATCACATAATGGGCCTTTTCTGTTGAGCACATACAGTTGGTTGGTTGGTTTAATCACATCATGATGATGACTTCCTTTCTGCTGTGGTTCCTGATTGATCAAAGACCTCAGCTGCAAACTAAGGGCCTCTGTTCCACACCTGGGGGCAGCCGTGGCCTATTGGTTAGGGCTTCGGGCTTGTAACCGAAAGGTTGCCGGTTCAATCCCTTACCAGTAGGAAAAATGTGGGCGGGGAAAGTGGTTGAGCACTGCTCTCCTATGCCCACATCCACGGCTGAAGTGCCCTTGAGCAAGGCACCTAAACCCTCACTGCTCCCCGAGCGCTGCTGTAGCAGGCAGCTCATTGCTCTGGGTTAGTGTGTGCTTCACCTCACTGTGTGTTCACTTCACTGTTTCTGAAGCTGAACTCGTGGAAAAATAACTATCTGCTCCCACACACAGCTGCGTGCGGTGCATTGCTGGAGACACATCCCGTCCACTTGGGCTTATGTCATTCATTGCCGAACTGAATTGTGGGTCCATTGCGTCACGTTGCTCCCGTCACTCGCGTCGAAAAGTTCAACTTTTGCTGCACCGATGGACAACAACAGAAGGCACCAGCCAATCAAATGGGAACACCCACTGGCGGAACGCAACTGTGGGAGCTGTAAATCTTTGGGGAAAGAAATAAGAGTTTTGTCTTGCATAGTGTCGGAACAATTTGCTACTTAGGTGTGCTTCTATGGTGAAATGTTTTGGATAACATACAAATGATGGTCATATGAACAACAGACATACACACAAGGCATTTAAACAATGATATACCAGCTTGGCTTTTTATGTAAGACTGCCTTTTAGGTACCGTAAGTAGTAGTACACTCCTATCGCCCAGGTCTCAGACATCACACTGTTGCAAGGAATATGTCATCCATCAATCAACTAGTAGGCTTTAGTAATGTTTAGCACAAAGCACAGGGTAACGTTCGTTTGTCGATTATTGATGCATAGCCTACAACGTTGGTGTTGACAAACCATAGCTATTTGTTGTGCGTCTTTTCAATATAATTTGGCCAATGCATCCCCTTCAAAAAGACTGATGCAGACAACATGCATGTAATCATTTAAAAAATAAAATGCTGGATCATTTCGTTACACAGCTTTATTGAAGTGCAAGCTGTCGTGTTTTGATCTGACATTAGCCACCTAGCTAGTCAACATCAACACTACCTTCACAAAACAAACTGTTCATGGAACAATCTATATCCACAATTCAATTCTGATTGTTTAGTAGAAGTACAGGATAATTTTGTTACACTGCCTTATTTAAGTGCATTTACAAGCTGTTGTGTCTAATCTAGTATTATCCATAGCTAGCTGACTGACTTTACCTTCATATTTATATATAAATTATTAATGGAGCAATTTATATCCCCGATCCAGTTTTCGTGCAGTACCACAATTTCTGCCACCTGTGATAGACTAATCTTTCGCAGATGCCGCAAATTCCTTGTAAACTTGTACATAGCTCCATTAACATTAGATTCTCCATAAGCCATTGTTAACCGGAAGTGAGTCAACCTAGTGGATATTCAAAATGGCAGCGTGAAATAGGCGAATTAGCCACAATAAAAGACATACAAAAGTTCTCCATTTTCACATTCGATTTTAAAGTAAGCAAATGTTACACAACTGTAGATGTTACAATAACAAGAGAGGGCATGACTGTACCTGAAACAGGGGCAGATATAATCACAAAGTGGTGTGGTTTCCTCAATATCAGAGTGATTGACTGTGTTCCGACCCCCCACCCAACAGGATATACATGTCTGCTTCTGTCTCGCTTGCTTTTCTGGGTACCGTTTCCCCGAGACACCTTCTAAGCACCCAATGTTCTTTTTGTGGTTTATTAGTGGAGGCTTTCTAAACAGCCCACTTACGTGTGGTTACACAAACACTCCGCTCTGCTCCTTACCCAGTCACATGTGCATAAGCATGATTATATGAGCCATTATAGACCCTTTCAACAAGGTAAACAAAAACAATGCCTGAACATTCTTTTTGGTTCCCAATCTACTTCCGCTGCATTAAGATAACATATGGAATGTTAAAACGGAAGCCTTGTGGGGCCAACTATGATCAAAGAGTATAGAAGTAACTTTGCTATGATGCTGATAATGGAACTCTCTTGTATAATATATCAAGCCACATTTAAGTTCACATACCAAAAAAATATTATGTTGCATACAAAGTTACATTTCTTTGTATGCAACATAATATTTTTTCTTTTCTTCCTTTCTTTCCTTTTTCTCTGATTGCCTACATTCTGTAAAGTGCCATGATACATGTGTAATGTTTTGGCGCTCTATAAGCACAATAAATTGAATTGAATTGAATTTCAAAAATGTATTATGTTGCATACAAAGTTACATTTCAGAAATTGGTTATGTCGCATACAAAGTTACATTGCAATCCCACATTTTGTTTTTATGCATGAATGGCAGTGCGAAGCAAAGCAATTGCAAAGCACAGCCAAGCATAGTAGCAATATGTTTAAGCAAAGCACATCTTCATTCAGAACTCAAAATCATATTTTCAATAATTTCCCTCACCATCCCCTTGTGTTTTGTTGGTCTAACATTTCTTTTATTTACACAAGGTTCCAGCGTTACATCTCACATTTCAATTTTTCCAAAGTTTTTTGGCAGCATGGTTCGGTTCATTTTTATTATTTTTCAACAATAGACAAAACAAACAAATAAATTACATGGAAATAGCCCAAGACTCAGACATAACAAACGAATGAAATGGAAATAGCCCTAGTAAAAGGAACATAAAAGAATGAAAATGAATACAATAAAAAGAAGTAAAAAATCAACAAGAGGAATACATATACATATGACTATAAAACAGTCCATATGGCATATTAAAAGAGTACAATAAAAAACAAACAGTGCAGTTTTAAGTCTCTTTTTAAAACAGATATAATCTCCAATGATGGACGGAGTAATGGCTGAATGCCATTTCATGCTTGGTATTGACTCTGGGGATGACTAGCTGATCGGCCCCAGTATGTAATGATTTGCATACTGGAAGAGCAACATCAAAACCTGATTTATTCTTCATTACCAAATATGTTGAACTGTCTGCTCTAAATAAGTCATGACAGAACCATTTAAAGGACATTATTTATAGATTTTGTATTTTTGTCATTCAATGTACTGTGTAAAAAAAAAGTGTGATCCCATCCACAGAGTAGGATTCTCTCAAAGATTTTTCCCACTAATACCACATGGTGGACTGTCTTGCATCCGCAACCACATGTCCCGCATCTCTACCGGGTTCATCTGATGCACCAGCATGATTTCACGATAAACACAGGGGAGATTTAGGTCATCGCTGATGCCGAATGTCAGAAAACCGCTGTGGTTTGTGAGCTTTACACCCACTTGCTGCAAGCACAAGCCCAGAAAGACATCATCGAGTGGGAACAGCTTCACCTTCTGGGCCGCCACATCCAGTCCCAACATAGTCTGCCGTGACATCAGATATCCACCGCCACTTGGAAAGGGTGGATAGAGCTTCCCCTCTGGGTACATCTCCACAGGGACAAAATACTTTGAGTTATTGTCTCGGACAGGCATCTCAGGTCTGTGGATGTATCCAGCAAACAGGTGATTCTCAGGTTTGTGGGCTGTCAGGAACTCAACCAGATTCCCTGTGTTCACAAACACGTCGTCGTCGCCCTTGAACGCAAACTGCGCACTGCTGCACTTACGAGAGAACCAGCTGAGGAATCCCACCTCCTTCCGAGGCAGGTTGAAGAAGATGTCAGCAAAGTCCCACTGCAAGATGTCCCTATAGCAACGGCTTTCCCACTGCAGCAGTTGCTGGAGGTCGTGACCCGGCACCTGGTCTTGTGAGCGGCCCATCAGGAAGACCAGCTTAACTCGCCGACCCTGGATTCTACCTGCACGACCCCAGGTGTCCCGCAATGCAGCACGGCGGTCTACATTCACAGCTGTGGACTTCACGGCCAACAACAGATAGAGGTCATCCTCGCAAGGTGAAGGGGTCAGCAGGATTGGGAATGCTCGGCAATGCCTGTAGCGTAAGAATTTCTGGTATGACTGGGGCAGGTGTGATGGAATGACCTCTGTGCTATCATTGGCAGAGCATGTAAAGTTCCACTGGACAGTGTAGAGGCCTGCTGGTGCTGAGGCAGTGCCATTATGAGATATGTTGGACCAAAAAGGGCATGTATGTGTGTATATCTGGTAGAAAGGGGGCGATTTTGAGTCCAATGGGAAGACCAGGTGGTGGTACATCTGGTACATCAGACAGCAGAGGATGAAGGCCACAGCACTGACCAGAGCACACCGGTGGTACCGAACTCTTGCCATCCTCATCTTCATGCTGAGGGGCAAAGCAGATGAGAAAGCAGGTCAAATGAGAGGCAATGACAAGACATCAGAGTTCACCAATTATTTACATTTATTCATTTAGCCCTTAGAACCCTAGACTGTTTTAAGGGCATTTTCACTACCTTTAGTTAGAAGGATTTATCCCTGTCACTACACTGCACATCAAACGTAACGTTTCTCTCCTCCTCCTCCGAATCCACCTGTACTTCTCCTTCCTCTTTGTTACTACACTGCACATCAAAGCTGTGTTCCACTCCTTCAGCCTGTGCACTCGATGTCGACGGCCCTGCACCCGCTGTAACAGTCGACCTTGGGGTGAACATTTCTGTGATTTTGACACATTTTGCTGCGTCCACTTGTAGGCTTTTTAGCCTTTTGTCTCGCAGCTTCTGTGCGCCCCCCTTGCGCTTTTGTGGTTTATTAGGCCTACTATCCATTTTCACAATTTCACAGACGGAAACTCACTTCTCTCCGCGGTCAGACAGCTCAAATGGCAAAATTGGATAACCCTGGGAGGGGAGGGGGAGGGCTGAGAGATGTCATAGGACTAGCCCAATGTCCGTCAAGAAAATTAACCAATGGGCCGCGTTTCGTGTCTCAAATACCGTCGCGGTGAATATTTTTATTATTATTATTAAATCATGACAGCCCGGCCCAAAAATGTGCGTCGGCCCACCGGGCATTGCCCCGTACGCCCGATGGCCAGTCCATGCCTGTCTATGCAGTCATCCTGAAATAATCTAGCAGTGGCACATGAAAGCATAGTGACAGTTTCTTAATGGTAGTGAAGTGAAAGTGAAGCGCTGCACCAGTGCCTATAGGCTATGCTGCGGTGGCGGCTCACTACGAGTTGTAGAACTTCAAATCAGCGCCATTTACCCTTATAGGCTGGTAATGTTAGGCTACATGATCCCTACAGACACTTTCTTATTTTTAACCGTCAATAAGTATGAAAATTAGACCGGATCTCATCTGACAATTTGTGGTATGTTAGTAGCTCTACCCGCCACAGTGGCTGGTAAGTTGACCAAATTCACCCGCCAGCGCACAAAACTACCCGCATTTGGCGGGGGGCGGGTGGTTAATTTCCATCCCTGCTCTCCACCCTCTCCATGTCCATGTTTTTTGAGTACTGACTGCCCACTACTGCTTACTACTGTTTTACTATTGTACACAGCCTAATGTTTTCACTACTGTTTTATATATATATATATATAATCTTAGGTGTAATATAGGTGTAAGGTGTAATATATCCTATTAAAGTACAGCCAGCCACTGGGTGATTTGACACAGAATGACCCAATACCTCTCTAACCAACGTAACATATTAAGCTGAAGTTAGCGATGCAGATGAAGTTTAGCCTAGGCTACCTGTTGTGAAGAAATAAGCTTAAGGCCAACTCTGCGTCAGACTTAAAGGGGAACTTGGCAACTATTTCAACGTAATAAACCCGTTTAGAAATCATTTGGATGGTTAAATGACCTGTTCCAGTGAAAATTGTGACTTTTCCCGCTGCCCCTAGCGTCCCCAGGCGGAAAACCAACCTTGCAACATTGAGACTACCGTCCCGGAAAGATAACTGAGAAACAAGAAACTCGTTTTAAATCGTGTTTCTTACCTTGTAACATCCACACTGTCTGCCGAACTTATGCTAACCGTTTTGCTAGCTTGTAAACAAATCCATGTGCTTTATCGTTACCTTTTTCCACAGTTTGAAATAGCATAATGCACAATTTCTCCAGCAGAGGGGGAAATCCTGCCAAGTTTCCCTTTAATATTCTTCGTTTGATGAAGACGTTGCCATCTCAGGAAGCTCCTCCAATGTCCACTTAATTTGTTTCTTGTTTTAATTTTGGAAATTTGCCTGCCTCTCGTAGGTGTTCATGACTACAACTGACAGCAAGTTGACAGATGGCCTTTGCTAATTTGGCAACACAAATAGTATAGGAGGACATAGGAGGACACGAGGAGAATACGCTATTCTAGAATTAATCGTTCAAAACATAAACGAAAATTCCAAGAGATTCCGTCCTGTAACTCATTTTTTTTCATGGGTTTTACAGGCTTTTACGGGTCATATTAATGTTGTCAAATAAGCCATTACTTCAATTCATCGTGTTTCCTTACTCTCTGACAACATATGGTGATAATTTTTGGAATGGTTACAATTTATTTTCCATTATTTCCTATACTGGTCCTTTAACCTTTAAGGAGTACAGTCACACCGGTGTGACGGGAATGTTGGGGAATTCTAAAGAATATTTGGGTTCATTGAATTCAACATAGAATTTTAGAACCTTCAATTGTTGCGGAACTTAGAATGTTAAAAAAACTACACCTTTAAAGGATCCGTATAAAAGCCTTTAGATCCGTCTATAGCGGACATACAGTATCTGACTGTGGGCCAGATCTGCTACTGATAGAGGTTTCAGCTCTGCTAGCAATGCTGTTTTATAACCGGTTTACAGATTTGTCCCAGGTCCGATTTCCGCAACTCAAACGGAAGTCCGGAGATGCATTTATAATATAAAACACTGATTTGGCCCAAACCTGTGATATGGATAAGCCGAAGGACTATTTTTTCTAATTAAGGTGCTGATTCTCTTAAATTGACTGTCCTTTCCTTACTTTATTGTCAACTGGCTGCTGAAGAAAAAAAGGTATTTTGGAATGGGAAATTTGGAATTAGAAACCATGGGGGAGCACTATGTTCCCATGGCCACTTCATTTCTACAGTAAGGCTGTTCTACTAGGAAGACTCATAGTGCAGCCTTTACTCCTCCCATACCCGCCTACTTTTCGGGAAAGCCCTGCAATCTGATCATTCACTCATTCAATCAGCGCTAGCCTATAGGAATTCAGTGGGCCCTTTAAATCTGTTCCCCCTAACACTTCTTCTGCTTCTCAGTACGCCGACTTTGACGTCCCCTCCACCTCCCCTCCAGCCACCACTGCCAGCAGTCCATGTCCCTTGGGCATGGCTTGCCTACCACATCTTCCTCCAGCCACCGCTACCAGTTGGTCCCCGTCTTGTCGTGGGGATAACATTCCTGTAAGGCTAACTATTATTTTTCAGCAATATAGACTACTAGCTTATTAGTTTACAGCAGTGGTCCCCAAACTACGGCCCGCCACCTCATTTTGGGTGGCCCCCCAAAACATGTCCGTAGTAGGCTATATAGCATCCGGCTCGCACGAGAGTACAACATCGTCAAACTAATCAATTTCCCCCATTCATTCTCTATGGTGAGTCTTAACAGTACACATGTAATACTCTTTTTGTCCACCGGTGGTTGTTTTGGCGCTGTTTTGCGTTTGCCATCGAAAACGGAATGAAATGTAGGCTGCAAACAATGTAAGAGGCCTATGCTGACTGCATCAGTGCTCAAAGTATTTTAAAAGTTTATCAATTAATTGTTAATAACTAACTAACTTCTATTCAAGTCATATTTTTGGGACTTTCTGGGATAATTATTTCTATTTTTTATTCACTCGTTCAAATGTTCATACAAAGAGTTCACAAAGTTCTTATCAGGTGACTGAAAGTTAGAATGGTGGTCATGTCAGACCACTTCAGCACTTCATACAATTCTCATAGTTTGAGAACTTTAAATTATTTGTAGGATATTCACAACTTGAGCTGTGTATGCAAAGACACAGAATTCAGAGTTCACACATTTTTAATAAAATATACTTTTGGGACTCACTGGTAATACTTTTAGGAATGCAAACATTTGTTATTAGTACTATTTAATTTTACACTGATATGGCATGATGACAATATAAACACAGCTAACAATGGTATTAAATTGCAATAGCCTATGATTAAATGTAATATAATATTTAACTAAGGTAGACTGCTGTTGTTCACAGCACTAAGCTATTTATGGTTACTGATATAGAACTACTCCGAGTGGCCCTCTCTTGGAGCCAGGCATAATGAGCTGGCCCTCGGAAGAAAAAGTTTGGGGACCACTGTCCTAGAGCCTGAAACGTGTTTACAGCGAATTTGCAATGTGTTTCTACCTGTCATTCACAAATTAGTTCAAAATAGCCTTTTGAGGCAGTGTTTTCTATTGTGTCCTCTTTTTCACAAACCAAAAAGAGGGCACAATCTGATCACCTTAGTTAATATGGTATTAATATGATTTTGCTTCTTTTAACTTGCATAAAACACTGTCCTGCTTATACACAATGCGGCTAATACAAAGGAAACTACTGTATAACAGGTTACAATCAATCATAGGCAAACACACAGTGAGTGAGTGAGCAGATAGTCCGAGATAGTCTCTCTCTCCAGTCCTGTTCACCCTGTACACATCTGAACCGCTACAACACCGAGTCATGCCACATGCAGAAGTTCTCTGATGATACTGCAATTGTGGGGTGTATCAGGGACGAGCAAGAGGAGGAGTACAGGAGCCTGGTGGAGGACTTTGTGCAGTGGTGCAAACTCAATCACCTTCAACTTAACACCTCAAAGACCAAGGAGATGGTGGTGGATTTCCGAAGGTCTAAGCCCGCTCTGCTACCAGTCTCCATTGATGGGGTCAATGTGGAGGTGGTAAGCACCTACAAGTATCTGGGTCTCCACCTGGACAATAAACTGGACTGGTCAGCCAACACTGATGCACTCTACAAGAAAGGACAGAGCAGGCTGTACTTCCTGAGGAGGCTTTGGTCCTTCAATGTGTGCAGCAAGCTCCTCAGGATGTTCTATCAGTCTGTTGTGGCCAGCGCCCTCTTCTATGCAGTGGTATGCTGGGGAGGAAGTACAAAGAAGAAGGATGCTGGGCGACTTGACAGGCTGGTAAGGAAGGCTGGCTCTGTAGTGGGAGCTGAACTGGAGTACATCACTTCAATAGCTGACAAAAGGACCCTAAACAAACTGATCAACATCTTGGACAATGAATGTCATCCGCTCTACAGCACTATCGAAAACCAAAAGAGCTTGATCAGCTGGAGACTTCGCTCACTGCCATGCACAACTGAAAGGCTGAGGAAGTCATTTGTTCCTAGGGCCATTGAACTGTTCAATGCCTCACTAAAGGGGAGAGGAGAGATAGACTTCTCTGCTTAGTCTGTCTGCCTCTCCACCCTCTCCACGTCCATGTTTTTTGAGTACTGACTGCCCACTACTGCTTACTACTGTTTTACTACTGTTTTACTATTGTACACAGCCTAATGTTTCACTACTGTTTTACTGCTACACTATTACCTCAACCCGTTCTTGCACTGAAATAGTTTTTATTTTATCTTGTTTACATTACACTTTACTCTCCTATTTGACTATATTATTTATGCTGGTCTCTAGACCCTACTGTTGCACTGTTGACTAATGTTGGACTACTTTTTGCACCTTCACCATGACACCCACTCTCTTGAGCACTTTGCCAGGCACACACAACTAAGGACTATGGTTGGACTACTGTTTGCACCTTCATCACGACACTCACTCCCTTTAGCACCTCACCAGTCCTGGCCCTGTCACTACAAGCGTCTTATGCTTTAGCACCCTCATGCACATTGGACTTTCTTAATTTAACTTATATAGTGTATTTAGTATTTAGTTTGTTAGATTCTTATCTTATCTTCTACTGACTTTATTGTACAGTGGAGTTTAGTTATATGTTTATACTTATACTAAGGTTTACCATTTCTGTTGTAAGTGCATGTTGTGTGTTATGTCTTTACGCTACTGAGACCCTTGAATTTCCCCTTGAGGATCAATAAAGTATCTATCTATCTATCTAAAGGGTCATAGGAACTTCCCTCAGAGCTGGATATAGGTGAATCAAGCTCGGTAGACCCACAGCCCTTGAGTTAATCAGTATCGCAAAACAGCCGACTATTAGGTCTTAGATTAAAAAAAAAAAAATTCATTATTAACAAAGGGCATTTCTACGTTCCGGTTTCTATGTCAACATTTAAATCAAAGCCAGTGTAAACACAGAGGGTGCACAAAGTTAAGCCAATGAACAGCCTGGCACAAAATGCATTGTCTTTTCCGTTACTGTTCAGAAATGGCTCTCTCCTGTGAGCAGCTGCATGAGGTGACGGTGCGCAGGTTTTGATGCATGACAGTGATAATAGGCTAGGTAATATTAATAATATTAGTAGCCTATTAACATGTAAGAAGGCTATTAAGTAGTAGTAGTCAGTGTTGGGAAGAATACTTTTAAAATGTAATCAGTTACAGAATACAGAATACATGCCCTAAAATGTAATTTGTAACGTATTCCGTTACATTACTCCATCAAGTACCGTATTCTAAATACTTGGATTACATAAGCGCTGTTTTACATTTTATCAAGTGTGCATCAAGCTACTATTTCACTACTAATACTATACTATTTGTTAATGCACAAGATCATCTCACAGAAATATTAGAATTTCAGTTCAAAAAGCCCAGAAATTAATGAGAAGGATTCTAAAAGTAACCCCTTAAAATGGCCAAAGTAACTGTATTCTGAATACCACTCATTGAAAATGTAACTGTAACTAAATACAGTCACTCATATTTTGTATTCTGAATACGTAATTCCGAATACATGTATTCAGTTACTTCCCAACACTGGTAGTAGTATTAGCCTATTGGTTTCGGTAGATCTAGTGGTAATAAACATTGTAGTATAGTCGAGCAGCAGTAGGCCTAGGCAAACTTTTATATTGTTAACACAACAAAGGTTTAATTAGTATAATACCCTCTCGGTCCCCTTGATCTCCTTTGTAATGTAGGCTATCTGGCTGTGTGACCCTTTGCCCTGTGGCTGCATGATCAGGAAAACAACTCAAAAATCATAACACCACCTCTTTATTTATAAGTTATTATGGTGTTTCCTGTATGTTATAAACAACCAACACAATAACAAATAATAATAAAAAAAACATAAACACCAACAACTCTTCAAATTGTAATTGCCTTCCAATTCAGGAGCCTGCGGGTGACTTCCTGTGTCCTTCTGTCAGTCCCTGAAAACTGCCTTGCTTTTAGGTAGTATTACATTAGTGGCACATTAGGACATGAGACAATTATACACACACTAAAATCTAAAAACATCTGCCCACATCAGCAAAATGTTGACAATCTTACTGCACTACAGTAGCATGTTAGCATTGCATCACTCACCAGAGGCCAGGATGATGATGACGTGGATGAAGATCTTTGGCCTGGACGTATGGTGAAAGGAGAACTTGATGAATGAATATCAACTAGATAATATCCACCGGTTGTTACTATAGACTACAGAAGCAAAGCGTCCATCAGATAGACCTGGAAACCTGAATGTGAAACTGATGTGTGTGCACAGACCTGCTTTTGTCTTGATGCCTGTGTTGTATTTGCATTTTGGTGGATATTAAGATGTTAATAAATAACAGATCTATGAAGGTGCCATTAAGAGCTGTGTAAGTCATTAACTAGAAAAGCATTTCCTGAAAATGCAAAAATATGATGTAAAATATCATACAGAGTAAAAACAAACTATATTGGTTGCTAGGTAGATGAGGTTTAATATAGTTGGAATGACTGAACAGTTAAATAGGTGGATAGTTTAAATGGTTAAATTATTTAGGTAGATAGTTGACGATAACTGACCGTTGGAATGGCTCTAATGTTTGCTAGCAGTTATGCTTACTATGTTAACAAAGATAATAATGCTAACCAAGTTACTTAACTTAGTTAATTTAGCTAATGTTTTCTAGCAGTTTTTTACCTAGCAATATTTGCTAGGTAGATGAGGTTTAATATAGTTGGAATGACTGGACAGTTAAATAGGTGGATAGTTTAAATGGTTAAATTATTTGCTAGGTTGATGAGGTTTAATGTAGTTGGAATTAGCTAATGTTTTCTAGCAGTTTTTAAAAATATGTTAATAATGCTAATGCTGTTAACTATGTTAACAATGCTAACTATGTGACTTAGCTAACTTAGGTAATAATTTATAGCAGTTAAGCTAAAATACTAAGAATGCTAACATGCTAACCATGTGACTTAGCCAACTTAGCTATTCATTTTTAGTAGTTATGCTAACCATGCTAACTATGCTAATTGACAACCAACATAATGAGGTTTAATATAGTTGGAATGACTGAACTAGGTAGATGAGGTTTCATATAGTTGGAATGACTGAACAGTTAAATAGGTGGATAGTTTAAAAGGTTAAATTATTTGCTAGGTAGATGTATAGTTCGAATTACAGGGGGTACTGGGGGGTACTATACCTCCCAATGAAGACCCAGTACCCCCCAAAGAGACAGAAATATCAGTTTTGGGGGGGTCAGATAAGTTTTCTGATATTGTGAAAAAATATCATTACATTTGGCTACGATACAAGTCAACTCCTATTTTCACTAGGAAAAATGTAATGTAAAGCGATTTCAGACACCCCTATAATGAACCGTACCATTTATAACCACCGTGGCGCAACGGAGATAGAGACTTCTTTTACTGTCTATGGATAGAGAACGACTTCAACTTCTCAACCAAGTGTCAACTTTGAATGACAAAACGCTAGTTAGATTCCTCCAGTAGCCTAGTCTAAATTCGGTTTGCTGCTGACGTGCATGGGTAAATGTAAGTTGCTAGCAGACGTCTAGCTTGTTGAAAATGTGCTATTTTACAACCTTCATGTATTAACGTGTTTTGTTCTTTCATAGCTCATGTCACGTCTTCATACATTTAATTACCGGATGCTTACCTGCTACTTAGGCCTACCTACTGAGGCTAGTAAAGTGGACCTTGGTTAGTTAGCAAGAATTAAGCAAGAAGCAAGAATTATTATTTTACATTGTAGGCGGAGGCCTGGGAGAATATTTATTCCCAAAGAAAAGGACGCAGTGGAGATTAATCAATTTAGGCCAATTAGTCTACTGAATGTTGAAGGGAAGGTTTTCTTCAGTGTGGTGGCACGGAGACTGACAAATTACCTTGAAAGGAATAAACTAATTGATACCACGGTGCAAAAAGCTGGAATTCCTGGCTTCTCCGGGTGCTTAGAGCATACCAGCATGATTTGGCACCAAATTCAATTAGCAAAGCGTGAGAAGAGAGACCTGCACGTTGTGTTCTTGGATTTGGCTAATGCTTTTGGGTCTGTGCCGCATAGTCTGTTGTGGGAGGCCTTTGATTATTTCAGAATCCCAGGTAGCATTAAAAGCCTAGTAAAAGCATACTTTCTGGATATTCAATTATGTTTTACTACAGCTGATTACACCACAGGTTGGCAACAACTTGAGATAGGAATCATGGCCGGATGTACCATCTCCCCACTTGCTTTTACAATGGCAATGGAGGTCATCATTAGGGCCTCAAAATGGGTAGTGGGCGGGGAGAAGTTGCAGGGAGGGCCACGCCTCCCCCCGATTCAGGCTTTCATGGACGACATGACAACCTTGACGACAACCGTTCCATGCACCAACAGGTTGCTGGGTAAGTTAAATAGTAATCTGCAAACCAAGTAAGTCTAGGAGTCTCTCAATTATTAAAGGGAAGGTAACAGATAAGAAGTTTGCTATAAATAAGGAGGTGATTCCCACAGTTCTGGAGAAACCAGTGAAGAGTCTGGGAAGGTGGTATGATGCAAGCCTTAGTGATAAATCACAGGTTGAAGACTTGAGACAGGTCACTAGGCAAGGTATTGCAAAAATTGACAAGTCGGGGCTGCCAGGTAAGCTCAAGCTGTGGTGTTTGCAGTTTGGTTTGTTGCCTCGGCTAATGTGGCCATTGACATGAAGTTCCTCTGTCAAAGGTAGAGAGGTTGGAAAGAATGATCAACTCCTTTGTCAGAAAATGGCTCGGAGTCCCACGCTGCTTAAGCAGTGTAGCCTTGTATGGGAAGGGTATTGTAGAGTTGCCAATATCTAGTCTGACAGAGGAATTTAAGTGTGCTAAGGCTAGATTGGAATTGACTCTTACTCAGTCCAATGACCCAGTGGTGAGGAAAGTTGCACCCACAGTTAATGCAGGGAGGAAGTGGAACCCAGAGCAGGCAGTTAAGCAAGCTCAATCAGCATTGAAGCATAGAGATATAATGGGCCATGTGCAGCACGGGCGGGGGGGTCTAGGGGTGGGTGCAAGTAAACCCTTGTGGAGTAAGGCTTCTGCAGGAGAAAAGAGGAAAATGGTAGTGGAGGAAATGCATAGACAGGAGGAGGCTGTAAGATGTACTAAGGCAGTGTCGCAGGCAAAACAAGGGCAGTGGGTGAACTGGGAAGGGGTGGAAAAAAGACAGATTAAATGGAAAGATCTATGGGGCATGGAAGCTGGTAAGATCAGATTTATGTTAGGTGCTACATATGATGTGCTCCCATCTCCCAAGAATTTAAGTCAATGGTTTGGTGAGGATGATAAATGCATACTTTGCTCGTGTGTGGGCAGTCTCCACCATATCCTATCAGGATGCAAGGTAAGTCTCACCCAGGGGCGGTATACGTGGCATCATAACCAGGTATTGATTTGTGTGGCAGCGGCAATAGAGGATAAAACAAGAGAAGTCAATTCATTAGCAGCTAGTAAAGGGGTAAGGCAAATTAACTTTGTACGTCAGGGGGATAAACCTTGTTCCGCGAAGGCCAGGTGTAAAACCGGCCAGTTGAAAAATGGGGCGGGCTGGGAAATGAAGGTTGATCTTGGCCAGCAGATGGCGGTACCTCCACATATAGTGAGTACTAAGCTACGTCCCGACGTAATTCTATGGTCGGATTCAGAGAAGATAGTTTACTTCATTGAACTCACTGTTCCTTGGGAAGACAGAGTGGAAGTGGCCAATGAGCTGAAGAGAGCTAAATATACTGAAATAGCAGAGGAGGCAGCTAAGCGAGGTTGGAGTGCACGATTAAGGCCTATTGAAATCGGTGCACGTGGGTTTGTGGCCAGATCTGCTATTGGCTTGCTGTCTGAATTGGGCATTTGTGGTCGAAGTCTAAGGCAGGTGGTTAGTAACATGGTCTTTAGCAGCAGAACGGGCAAGCGAATGGTTGTGGGTAAGGAGAAGTTACCCTTCCTGGGGCGCAAGCTAAGGTAAGCTAACTGGCTCATTTGTTTTGGTCGTGGGTAAGAAGTTACCCTTCCTGGGGCGCAAGCTAAGGTAAGCTAACTGGCTCATTTGTTTTGTGTTTGTGATGGACTGTGCCTAGGTTGATGGTACTTGGCTAAGGTTCTTTATGGTTTATGGTTCAGTCCACATCAACGGGACGGACCGACCTAGCCAACTTAGACCATGCCTAGGTTGGTTAAGGGTATTTGGATGCTTCTTGTGGTAATATGGGGCAGCATGGGGCGTAAGCTAATGTCGTAGCCTTTACTCCACCAATGACAGGTTCGGACCTCTCGGAGACACAATACCAGACTGAGATAATAATTAGCAATGTTATTTTATTGTACAAAGAGCATGGTCCAACAACACACAATAACAGGACAGGCAGGCTGGTAGAATAGCTAAACCAGAACTGACATTCTCGGCACCCCTCCTCCCAAGGCCCAGGTTGAACAGACTACCACGGATAGCACAACCCCCAGTTGAGCCCAGAATAATAATAATAATAATAAACAGCGATTACAACTGATACTACACATATGACTGATGCAACCCAACAGTATACTTCACCCTGCCCAATACACATCAAAGAAATGCCCCCACTTCACTTTCAATGCATTCACACATGGGATCAGTTTCCCCACAGTAAATAAAGGCCACAACACCCAATAGAGATCACAGCAAGCAATAGAGATAACAGCAAGCAATAGAGATCACAACACGCCACACATTAGATAACATATCACATCGTATGTCCAGCAATCAGTTCGCACTCAGCATAACAAAGTCAAATAATTCCTCCCATTAACAATTTCACAGTTGTGCAAGACTGGAGGAAGCCACGGGCAGTTCAATGGATGGAGAGAGGGCTTACCGCGATTCTGTCCATGCCCACCGCTGAAGCTGCACGCTGTTGAAACCACGCACACACATAGAGTATCGTTGGTCGGCGGCTTTCCCCCTCGCCGACCAAAAAACAAAAAAACAAAATCAACGTGTCCAACAAGGGAAGAGCCGCGCCGAGCTTTGACCAAAGGCAGCGAATCCAATTGCCAGCGCCGCCACGCTCACTAGCTTGCTCCACAGATACGCTCTGATGTAAACAATGCGGCCCGTTCTCCCCTGGTCAGCCGTCGCTCCCTCTCCGTCTCCAATCACACCTCGAAGCAGACAAAAAGAACAGCACTCACAAACATGCAGAGCAAAGGCCAGCCCACTCATTCATAATAAGGGAGAATGGGTTACTTTCCTTTTGCTGGAGTTTAACATGCATCTCCTCCGATAGCTGTTCCCCTCCGTTCAGGCAACGCGATTCCAACGTAGCGATCTCCCTTTGGAACAGGAACAACTTTCAAGGCCCAAACAGCTAAACCCTGGCCCATTCACACAAATTAGAGTAGCAGTAATAACTTCCCTTGAGTCGGCGTGTAACACGCATTCTCTCAGCCAGCACGCAGTAAACCAGTCTCGTTCCACTCAGCTGTGCCTCCAGACACGCGTCATCAGGTAAGCCACTCTGCCGCTCCCGACCTCCGCTGCCCTATAAAAAGCATTTCCCTCCCAATTGCTTCAATAAGCAATCAACCCGTGAGTCCCCCAGTCCAATCAGCCAATTCAACCCATTACGGCGGAATAGTCCACAGCAGTCCAGGGCCGACGTGACAGTCAATTGGAACAGACACACCCACTCCAAACTAGAGACATAACCAAGCATCACATAATATTCAAAACTTATACAATAAATCATGCCCGACTGTGACACTAACTGCTAACTGCTGGCTAATTTGTTTTGTGTTTGGGATGGGCTGTGCCTAGGGTGATGGTTGGTTGGCCAAGGTTTTTATGGTTATGGTTCAGTCCACATCAACGGGACGGACCAACCTACCAACCTAGCCAACCTTGACCATGCCTGGGCTGGTTAAGAGTATTTTGGGTATTGGATATTTCAATGTGGTAATATGGTGGCAGCATGGAGGGGAGTGTCTCCAGGACGCTGGTTTCACTGTTAAGCCTTCATGAGGTGTCGTGGGCCTAACTTAACGAAACATCGGTGAATGAGGGTGCCCACTTGATAACCCCAATGACATGCCGCAGAGGAGGCTCTTTCATTGAGGAAAGGGAGGAACACCCTCCCTAAAATTTCAGAGAAAAATAAAAAATATATAAAGTGAATTACTATTCTGATAAATTACTGTTAATATATTACTATTTGAACACTTTAAATGAACAAAATCGTTCCCCTAGGTCAAAATGCCAACAGCACCCCCTATCGCAATTGAAAATTACTGTATGGAGGAGCTTCCTCCTCAAGCCCCTCATTGAAGTCCATTATAAACGCCTCGGACCCCAGCGGCTCGTGAATCACGTCGTTTTCAATGGCCAAGGGAGGTAGCTCCTCCGTACAGTAATTTTCAATTGCGATAGGGGGTGCTGTTTTTAGCGGCAACGGTGAACTAATGAGCTGCTCTGCAAGCAAGAACGTTATCTGCAGCCAGTCATACAACTAAGAATCTTGTGTTGAACGGAAAGCTTGTTTTTTTGCTCCTGAAATAAACAGTACAATGGAATCAGAGGACAAAGTCCATCTTTTATACATTCAAATACAGTGCAAAAGTTAGGATCAAAGCAGGAAGACCAAAAATGAAGGATGGTAAAGGCTAGTGTAGGCTACTGAATGCTACGTAGGCTAGTATGACAAATAGCCTACTCGTGACTAACTGGTAACGTTAGCACTGGTCTGTCACAAACGTGGACAGTTCAGGGATTTGGTGATAAAAACATTTTCGGATAGTTATAGGTTGTTATAATCATCCAAGTTATGCCTCAACTAAACAATTGTTAAATTATGTTCTTGTTGTTAATATGCTCTTGTTTTCACCGTTCTAACTGTATCTTTGGATGGTTACATTGTTAATGAATGTTTCAGACCATGATGCATTCCTTTAATGACGTCTTCAATAACATTTGCCTTTCGATATACATTCCCACTTAGCTATAACAACCTGTCTTTAAATAATAGCAATTTGGCTTTAAAAACATTAGCATGTTACAAATAACCACTTTTAAGGTCTATTTTTAATGGTCAATAGTTACATGGTTTTATAAAACAAGTGTCTATTTTTAGTATTATAGACTTTTTTGCAAATGTATTACATTGAGCAAAACCTCCAGACTTTTCATAATTTTGCACATCAGGAAAACAGTGTTTCATAACTAGACCTACATATCTTCCCTGGCTTCCTAGACCTAAATTCTCATTTATTTACATTTACATTTATTAATTTAGCACTATTATCCAAAGTGACTTGTATATTTAAATTATATTACAAAGTCTATTGTCCCTGGAGGAGTTTGGGGTTAAGTGCCTTGCTCAAATGCACAATGGTGGAAGCCAAGAATTGAACCCACAACTTTTCTGGCTAGTGCATGCTAGCCTAGCTCCTTAGGTCAGACCCCCCCCCTAAGAATGTCAGAACAGCATTTATTGCACAACATTGCCAGTTAAAATGCTACATAGTACATTCTGCTGCTATAAATGTGTCTAGGTAGGTGGCCTATATATTCGTTCACATATGCCACCAACACCATCACAAACTTACATTTGCCACTAACACCAATCAAGCGGACATTTTTTCCTCCGTTATTTTTTTAACCACCGGCCGCCACTGACATGCCGCATACTATATAGGCTACTGCTGTTGGATAGGCCATTTGTATTGTGCTTGTGACCATTTGTTGGCGGATTTGTAGGTAGTGTGCTTTTTAAAGTTAAACTTGAGCAGGGGCTTCTGAAAGTGTGTTTACCTTGGATTTTGGCACAAGGGATTTTAACATCTAATCCTGTGTATTAATGTAAGGTAAAATCGATTGTCATTTCCAAGGAGATGAACTCCAGTCCATAGCCTAGGTGTCCATTCTCATTTTATCTTGAATAAATTATTGTGCCCTTTTGAAATTAGTTTGGCACAGATCCTGTGTTGTTTTTATATTATGCACAAGAGGGTCTGATGTAGCTAAGCCTACATAACATCAGTGAAACCTGTGGAAACATAAAAAGAGCCAAGTAGCCTAGGCTAAATAGCAGGCCTACATGCTAGTATTTGAATTTGTTTTTAATTGGTTAGTATTGTTTTTACATTCATCAGATTCTTGTAGGTTACCGCTCTGTAGTTCTTCTGTGGTAGGCTAGTATGTTTTTTTCATAGTAGCCTATGCTCCTTAATCACATTAAAGATTGCTCAGGTTTCACATATCTCTAGACAATTGTGTTGATTTGACACTGACTACCATAGACTATAATTGGTTTCTGTTTATACAGTAGGCCTAGAGAGGGTTGGATCTTACCTCCAGGTCTTATGAAATCTAAAAATAAACCAAATCAATGTCATGAACAGTGTTGCCACAGTTACCTTGAAAAAGTAATCTGATTACTGATTACTCCTTTAAAAAGTAACTTAGTTACTTTACTGATTACTTGATTTTAAAAGTAACTATGTTAGATTACAAGTTACTTTATTAGTTACTTTCAGCAGCTGCCGACAACACCCCCAACGCCTCAACATAAAAATGATAACCGGTTTTGCCAATACTCACTATACTGGAAGTGCATTTTAACAGCAATGTATAGCAGACATCCCAACCTAACCTACTTAGATACTGAAATTCAGATGTTTGTTCAATAATGTCTAAGTACACCAAATAAGGAAGGCCTATTGATAGAAATTGTTATAGTAAAATATGTAGATTTTTTTTCATGTAGCCTTGGCAACTAGCCATCTTGTAGCCTATAGGCCTGAGTAATATGCAAATGAAATTACACTTGTTAAACTCACCTCAACAAGTCTTTTGCAATCTTTTAACCCGCCGTGAGCAATGCTAAAGTTGCTGTTACAAACAGTGCAGTGTGCAAGACTATCATTATGTTTTAATCTTTTAAGACAATTGGGTACACTTTTGTGTAGTCTGATGTGAAATGGGTCTTAAATCTTCATTTTTGAGGGGCACTGACGCTGCCATGACGCTTCTGTTCCTAGATACACTGACTGAACTGATTAATTATGTTTGGGAGAAAAGAGATATAAGCACTTACACTGAAAACTGATTGGTTGATTTAGCAAAACAGACCAGGATGCTCTCTGTCTTGGATGCGCTTCAGGCACAAACGCACCACTCCTCTCTCTCTCCCTCTCCGTTGTGTGCACATTAAGATATGCACACGCGATTTGAAGCAAAGATTCTAGAATCTTTGATTTGAAGTCCGGTCTGGCTTGCGTGCTCTTTTTCGCTCTAGGTTCCGGGAGATTTTATGTAATTTGCGGGCGTCAGGAAGCCGCTATCAATATGTGGGAGACTCCCAAAACTTCGGGAGACTTGGGATGTCTAGCTAGACAGCACTTTGTCGCCAGCACAGAATGTACAATGTACCTTAATGTTGTCATGTTTAGCTGACACAAACTCAAAGTAATGACTGATGAAATGTGCATCTCTCTCTCTCTCCCTCCATTGTTGCTTTCGTTTGTGTCGCTGCACGTGAATTGTCCTCATGCTGAAAACGTGAGCATAGCCTACGTACATGACATTAATCCCCAAGACAAGAAGAAAGCAAAAAATATATCTTTTTATTAAGGAAAATTACAAAAAAGTAACGCACAGTAACTTAGATAAGTAACTTTAATCTGATTACTGGTTTGTAAATAGTAGCGCGTTAGATTACTCGTTACTGAAAAAAGTGGTAAAAATAGACTAACGCGTTACTAAGTAACGCGTTACTGGCATCACTGGTCATGAAATAGGCAATAGGCTTCTTATAAGGTATTACTTTTACTAATTAGAATGGTATTTCAGTGCACTTAACTTCTAACTTTTGAGAGTTGATCAAAACAGTTATCTTTTGGATATATAATAACAATGAGATATTCTGTAGCCTACTGATTATCAGTTTGTCGCATGTTTAGACCTTTTATGTGTGTTGCACAACACATGTTGCACTTGGCGATCACGATGGGGATTGATATGGTAGTGGATGATGGTCATAGATGAAGTGAAGGAGCAGTACCCCCCAATTATGGTGGGGTAATTCGCACTCTGGGTAGATGATGTTTAATATAGTTGGAATGACTGTACTAGGTAGATGAGGTTTAATACAGTTGGAATGACTGAACAGTTAAATAGGTGGATAGTTTAAAAGGTTAAATTATTTACTAGGTAGATGATGTTTAATACAGTTGGAATGACTGAACTAGGTAGATGAGGTTTAATATAGTTGGAATGACTGAACAGTTAAATAGGTGGATGGTTGAAAAGGTTAAATTATTTGCTAGGTAGATGAGATTTAATATAGTTGGAATGACTGAACTAGGTAGATGAGGTTTAATATACCGTATTTTCCGGACTATAAGTCGCACTTTTTTTCATACACTGAAAAAAAAAGTTCCTTGGATTTACATGATTTTAATGTGTACATCGGTCCCACATGATTAAAATGTGTCCAACTGACACAATTTTTACACTTTGGTTTTAGTTAATCCTTGCTTGTAAAACCTACACATTGCAATCACATTGTACTACATAAAAAAATCATGTTGAATGAAGATATTACCTTCATATTTATGTAATACCAATTTATTGTGTAATGTTAAAGTAATTTTATTATGTCAATGGAAGTAGATTTAAATGATACTTCCAACTTGAATTCTTTATGTTAATAAAAATTAAACTTTTTAAAAGTTTTACATCTTTGTATTTAAATGAGTCAGTCAGTTTGTCATTCATTTTTTTTTTTATTGAAAGCTACATGAGAAAACACACATGGCTTTTTATACAATACTTTACAAATACAAAAAAGTGCAGCAGACATCCTACACAGGAAGAGAGGAGTGAGAGGAAGAAAAGGGGATAGAAAGAGCGAGAAGAGGATAGAAAGAGCAAGAAGAGTGAGAGGGGGAGAGAAAGAGAAGTGTGAGAGGGGGAGAGAAAGAGAAGGGGAGAGAAAAGGAGATAGAAAGAGAAAGAGAGAAGAGTGAGAGGGGGAAGAGAAGGGGAGAGAAAGAGAGAAGAGTGAGAGGGTGAGAAAGAGTGAGAGGGGGAGAGAAAGAGAGAAGAGGAAGAGTGAGAGGGGGAGAGAAAGAGAGAAGAGGAAGAGTGAGAGGGGGAGAGAAAGAGAGAGAAGAGGAAGAGAAGGGGAGAGAAAGAGAGAGAAGAGTGAGCGATCAGGACTGAACACAAGTGGACCAGATTCAGACATCTCTGTTCTGACCTATTTTAACCTGGTTTAGAATCGAGAATTCCTGGTGGTCTATGCCGTGTGCCAAACATGGTGGCAAAAATGGCACTTGAGTTATGTGGGTGGTTGTGAGGTGCTAGAGTGTGTGTGTGTGTTTGTTAGTTAGTGTGTGTTGGTGGGACAGAGAAAATGAGAGAGATGAACAAGAGAAGAGACCAAAAGGTGAGATTTGTGTAGAAGTCCTTTGCACGTCCAAAAAAAAGAAGAGAAAAAAAATGAAAAGCCGTTCATTGAAACACCAACAACTACACCCTACACAGGGCTATGCAAGAACAATCAATATGAAGATTCCCAAATGGGGAATAGATGTATATGATCAAAAGAAAAAGATGCCATGACCCTCGGTCCCTCTGCCTCAGACATCAATTAGCTTTAAAAGTTAAATTCAATTTTACCACTGTTATTAACTCTTCAACAACATAATGCCATGGCAACATACAATGGCAACAAACATCATAATGCCATGATCCTTGGTCACTCTGCATCAGACATCGATTAGTTTTAAAAGTTCAATTCAATTTTACCACTGTTACTAACTCTTCAACAACATAACATGTGATCGCCAACACAGGATTATTAAAGAAAAGACAAAGAGAAAATGAAAAGTCTGTCATCAACAGTCAGCAACTTACACCCTACACAGGGTGACAAAAGAACTGATGGATTTGTCATCCAAATGAAAAAAAAAAAAAAAAAAAAAAAAAAAAAAGATGACATGACCCGTGGCCATGATTGTACTTTAAGGTTTCACTACAGTTAAAGCAGTAGTTTGTGTTCGAAGACAAAAAGAAAATGAAACCCTTTACTGAAACAACCTGTTCTTCAATACAGCAACTTTGTTGGAGAGTTTTCCTTCATCAAGCTCCATGATGATCTTTTGTAATGCCTCAAAAGTGTATCTTAGGTCAGGCGGGTACATGAGGTTAAGGGCATACATCAGACCCAACATCATCGTGACGGCTAATGGTATGCTATCCAGATCGGTCAAAACCTTGATTCCTTCAAGTACCACCCCAATGTCCTCCGGTTCACTTGATTCATGTTCTCTCATAACATAAATCCCAACAGTTGTGTCTTCAATGGAGTCAGTGACATCTACTTCATCCATGCCCTGAATAAGACAGACAAATGCACATAACAGTAACAAAATTAGACCCCTTAACCAAGCCCTATTGAGAAATGAATATGTGAAAATAGGCAGGAATAATGGCAATATAAACCTAGACAGGTTAAAGAGGATCTGGGAAAACACACCACATGGTGAAATTTCATCAACTTATGATTCTGATATCATACTAGCAACATCCAAGATTTTGCAAGGATAATATCAAAATCTTACGTTTGTGAAATTTCATGAGGGCTGAAATCAAGGATTTTAGATTTCACCATGTTATTTGTTTTCCTAGATCAAGTTCAAGTTTATTATTATGTACTCATAAATAAGCATTTATCAGCATTGGAATTCCTTGTGCTCAAGTGTCCATTCAACTTCAAGAAAAAAAAAATACTATAAAAAATAGGATGGAGAGAGAGGGAGAAAGAGGGTAAAACAAAATCCAAAAAACTAAGTGCCACTATGTGGGGATTTCCAAGGACGGTTGATTCCGTGGAAATGCATGGATTCCAGTTGCTTCCAGTAGCTGCAACTGGAATCCATGCATTTCCACGGAATTATTTTTGGAATCTGATCCCTTATCATACCTGTTCATTCGTACTCGTCGCTCGACTTATCGTGACTAAATTCAAGATGGCGGCGAATGGTAAACTTCCTGAAGCTACTGTCTGTATAAATTGTCTTGAAAATAAAAAAAATTAAAAAAGCACTGGTAGTTTAAGTTCTCAATGTCTCGTTTTAAATGTCAGGGCCCTCGGAAGTCTACCAATGAAGTGTGGAGCTACTTTGAGCCTCGTATATTGTGTAAAACAGTGATTTATTTGCATGGCTAGGCCAATGCCCGAGGCTCCCCCATTGAAAACTGGCTAACTAGCGCCAGATTTCGGAGTGCAGGGGCCGAGATGAGCTATGAGACAAAAAGTTCACACTCGGTATCATGTTTCAACACACTTTAGGTCAATATCACACCGAACTTCTCCTTTAAGTAATACAATAAGTGGAGTGTTGAGAAAAGCACCAATTCATGTACATACCACATATTCCTGGACAAGATTTTGAGGATCTTCCCCCATGTACATACAAAGTCCCTTCAGGAGACACTCCCGGCCAGCATCTATATCACACTGAAATAAAAACATTCTTGATTAGCATGTTATTCCAACTTTTATAAGTCAACCACTGCTGGAACCTATTATGGAAAAAGAAAGAAAGTTAATATCAATATCAACATGATCCAAAATCCCTTGTAAGGTTTGCATGATTAAGACCCTGTATCACTCACATCAGTCATTTTCTCAATGATTGCATGGAGACCTTTCCCAATTTGTCCCCCTCTCTTTCGGAACAGCTTAATCAGATTGTCAGAGTGAAGGTCTATCTGGGACAGGAACTTCGATTGGAGTGGGACAGTTGTAATTCTTTTAAATTCCGCGTTGATCTGAAATAAGATAATTGGCAGGAAGGAAACCAAATTTGAAAGATATACTTCATCATCACCTTCATACACATACCACAGATCCAAGACAACACATACACGTACCGCACCAAACATCTGGCATAATAGCCGTTTATCAGTGTACACAAGAGATTCATTTTATCAATGATATATTTAGAAATAAATAATCACACTAACTTCTGTGACTTCAAATAGTGCAGGCCACCTTGCCATAAAGTCTGCCACCATTGGTGTGTCACGTACAACTTCCTGTCTTCGAAGAGCAAATGTCTTTTCCATCTGAACTCTCACAGCTTCTCTGTTGTTCTTTCTCTTACTGTCTAGCAGTAGAGCTATTCTTGTGGCATCCAAACTCTCCTCAGTTTCAGAAGCAGGATACGCTGGACAAAAATTGACTTCCGCCCTTTTGGCTTTCTTCACACCGAAGGCTGGACACTGCCTTCCTTCGGGTTTGTTTTTCAACGCATTTACAGTCACTTCTGGGCAGCCAATCTTTTTTAATTGTGTACGGTAATTGGATACTTTATATTTTACACTGGTCTTCCATCCACCATACCCGGTGTCCGATCCTTTCTCAGCCAAGCACGGATGCCTCTTTATGAGAGACTGGGCTACCTGATCTGCCTGCTTACCAGTGATGTATATCTTATATTTCACAATTTCCTGCAGAATACCATCAAGTATATCAGACTTCAATTTTGGATCAGGACTGAATGGAGTGCCATCTTTGATGTAAGCTACAGCTGCCTGTGAGAGTTTGAGCTCTGCGTCATAAGAAAACCTCGGTACTTGAAAAACTGCAGGCCAAGATGTCCGCGAGCTTATTGACTCGTTAGAAGACAACACATCTGAAGATAACACATTTGTATCCACAGACAGGGACGAAGCCACACTTATAGAAGGACTGACTGCTTGGATGGTAACAGGACTCTCATCTCGCTGCATGAGGGGCCAGGACGAATCAATTACCTTAAGTGTGCCTTTATCCTCCACTTCTGAAACAGAAGTGAGGTTAAGGAATTCGCCCCCAAATACTGAATCTTTAAACAGAAGACTGAAATGTCCCTGAAGTTTACACTGTCTCTTCACTTCTGTTTTTAGATCTTCAATGCATGCAGGAAGTCCTGTTAGGGTTAGTCTCTGAGAACTGCCATCAGGCAAGATTATCTTCATTATGAATGTAGTCCCCATCTTCAAAGATGTTTAGTCTGTGTACACACACAAAATATTCAGCTGTTAGACATACATAGAAACTCTAACAGGCCTTTTTTACCCAATATTGCACTGTGCCTACTTCAGAGGGCACTGTTCCCACCTTTTTTGGGGCAGGTGCTTGACCTCTTTAGAAAGTGGAGACTCTAGTTTCTTAGGAAACAATCAGAATTGCTGAGTGAAGTACTCACACAGACTCAGAGGCTAGAATATAGTTTTTTTCTTTCTGCCGGATAACAAGAATCTCTCAACTGACCACATTTTAGCCCTCTAGGTCACTTGATATGACTTTAGAAACACAACTGAGCCCTACCACCAGGTCTTGTAAAGCTGTGTTTTGTAAAATGCCCTATGGAAACTCCCCATAGGACTTTTGGTTACCCAAAATGCATACTGACAATAAAAGCCTTACTACTGTTTTTGCATTTTCTTTGTTGGTTCAATGGGTGTGTAGGTGATGGACTATAAATCTGCACAACCAATATTTCAAAACCCAATATGCTGCATCTACTTATTGCTAAGGATACACACTGCAGCTAGAAGGTAGGGAAGCACCAAAGGCAGAGGAGGGCATTTCTGATACAATTTAATTGAGACATAGTAAGATTAATCTGAAAATGTAAAGCACTATACAGATTGTACATGAAAAAGGTCATCATGTATGGATTCCCAAGAGTCCAAGCTTTAAAATGGTGTAGAACATTACTATGCTACATAGCAATATGGCGCATACAATATTGGAGTCACCTGCCTTGACTAGCATATGAACTTAAGAGTTGAAGCTGCTATAGCTGCAAAGGGTGGAGCATCATATTAAACCCTATGGATTAAGAATGGGATTTCACTTAAGTTCATATGCAAGTCAAGACAGGTGATCCAATACTATTGGCAATATTATGTACATGAGATTAGAACCATTATTAATAAATACAAAGTTTGTTAGTGCACCTTTTATTATTATATGCCTTTTCAGAGTCACCATTCGAGCTGATCCAATCCTGTAGTCAACTAGTGGATAACTGTCAAGGAGCTCACCAAGTGCAACGAGACTAAATGTTCTTGTGGGTGTCGGGCTGAGATGGAAAGCTCTATAATGTTCAGAATACCAACCACAGAGCTCTTTGACAATGTAGAATACACAGTCGTGTATAATGACGATTTGGTCAATTTCACTAAACTCAGGCAATCCGCCTACTTCTCTGTGGGCCAGTATCATTCCCTTCCTATAAGTTATGCCTTTGGTTGTCACACACTGCGAAAGATGAACTTCAGATATGTCAGGAAATTTTTGTCTAATGATCCGTGCCATCTCCTCTTTGAGTAAGTCTACCGGTAGAGTGGACACACTTGAGACCTCCAGTTCAGGCTTGCTCAGACATGGAGCGCTAAGGTGGTAAGCAATCATCATTTGATGCTTTGAGGCTAACGAGAGGGGCACATTCTTAAAACAACTTGTGTGCCTGATAACCTGCTTAAAAAAGCTGTGCTTAGCCTCAAAGCGCATCGTCCACTGCCCAACAACTGGACCAAACAGCCTGATCATCTGGGGGTAGTGCTCCAAAAAGTGGTGTTTCGGCCGCAACCTGACGTCGGGGAACAACTCTTGATACCTTTGTCGGTGCTCTATGATTTTACTTTCTAAAAAAGCCAAAGAGTCATCAGTATGTACAGGGGCCACAACCAGCTCTGTGATGTCCTTAAGGTCCATGAGAATGAGCCAGGCAGGTTCATACTCAGGCACAAGAGATGCAATCAAAAAAGGCAAGAATCGGAGCAAGCTCCAGTTTTCATGAGCATTTCCTCCCACAGTTTTGGTTTTGGAGAAACTTTGAGAGACCACATGAGGTTTGTTTGTCTTGTCAGCCCATTTATAGGGAAACTTTAAAATTGCATGGTTTAAGTCAGTTAATGTGAAAAACCTTTTAGATATAAGAACTGCTAAGCAACGAGCAAGCTCGACAGGGATTACACCCTCCAAAACATCATGGGCAAGGTCAGGTGGATAGCCAAAGATTACATGAAAATGAGACAGATATTTAGTAAAGGTGCATAACCGTTTCATACCACAACAAGCTGTACCTGTGTCTTCAACTTGTTTGACATGGGCCTGATGAAGTTCCTTGGTTCTCAACCTGAAAGCACCAGATGCAACAGAATGTAGCTGAATGTCATTGCTCTTTCCTGTGCAAAACCTGCAATAGTATTCCACTGAAAAACTCTCCATAAATCCAGCAATGCTGTGCGCTCCCAAGTTGTCAGCTACTACACTAAATATGGTGCCTTTAACAGACTCACCTAGCAGTGGGACATAAACACCCAGCTCCTCCAGAGTTTTCAGGTCTTGGAGAAAAGGTTCTAAGATCCTGTCATAACCATAGATTTTAACATGATCAGTTTTACACAAAACAGCCAAGTAGATGGATGATAATGATGAATGAGACCCTGGAGGCAAGTTGCCCAATACCCAATAAACAGCACAAAGTTTATGCTTCTTTCGTGAGGTGCCAAGGGGGTTACAGACCTCAAAGTCATCTACATAACACTGTAGGATTATCCTTGGCTTTTCCCCAGAAAAAAAAGGATTGTCCTTGAAGAGGGAACCATCTTTTGAGCACTTGTAGGAAACTCCAGACTGTGTGTCATCTTGTCTTTCATGACCCTCAACTATCTGATCAATGACCTCTTGTCTACTCAACAGCTGCTGTAAGGACTTAAGTATGGGTACATATTGGAAACTATGTTTGCTTTTAGCATCCAGGACGTATTCAACTGGTTGTACGACACCAAAATTCTCCTTGTAATAAAGCTTCCGCAAATATGCAGTGCTTAAAGGGCCACCTTTCTGTATGGACCTTTGCACAGGACTGCCAGAACAAATTGCATCAACTGTTTCTCTAATTACAAGATCATCGACAGGAAGATTTCTCTGATGAAAGATGTCGCTAACAACCTCACAAGAAAATGAGACAGGAGCAGAAGAAATCAAGTGATGGAGTTCCTCTAAAAATACATCAACAGCTGTGCTTGGGACATGAACCAAATGCTCCAACTTTAGCAGAGCAGCAGCAAATCTTTGCTCTATGATTGCCTGCAAGTCCTTACTGTCAGACCAACTACTTGAAGGAGTGGCAGCATCCAACTGTTCTACATTCTCCTGGCTATTTGCCTCCAATTCATCAACAGATGCAGATTCTGTAGTTATTACTATTCCAGGTTTAAAATCAACCAATGAGTGATGGCAGTGTTTTCGGTTCTTGTGTGATTTAAACGTGCAATAAACGTTTGTTTTAAAGTCACAGTCAAGAAACACACAACTGACAGTCTCATTTCTTTTGAGGTGAGTATTTACATGAGCAAAATAATCCCTCTCTGATCCCAAATCATTACAAGTACAAAGATGGCAACTGAATATAGCGTGCTCTTTGCTAGTGACCCCTGTGGAGTGAATTTTACTTTGGTGGACAATAAGGGCATTCCATGTTCTAAATGTGCAAGGACAGTGTGGGTATGTACAGGGAAAGCGAGCACTACGTCCAAAATGTGGATGCTTAAGCTTGTAGTGATTTAAGAGTGTGGACCTACTTGACACTTTTTCTTTGCATCCCTTACAGCTCCACATTTCCACCACCTAACCCTGCAACAGATATTAAAAAAAATAATAGGCACATCATTAAAACTTCAACCTTAATAACAAACAAAGTGATAGGCTTACAATGTACTACCAAAATTCAAAGCATGAACATTTTCTATGACTTCCACATGAATTGTTACATTTTTAACACTAACATACATTTTTAAATCCTTATTTTGATTTGAATTTTATTTAGAATCAATACAACTGATGACAGTACTTACCATTGAATGTGTGTGCAATAACATGAACCTGGGAGAAAAAAAAAATCACATCAACTCTATTCATATGCATATAATTCATTAAAATGTTACAAAACAAATGCACTGATGGGCATTGATGTGGTGCTGAGTGAACTCTGGTCACTAAACAAGTTCGAGTTTAATTTCTTTAAGAAATATTTTGTGCACATTTTTTATTATTATTTTGCAACACAAACGAATCAAAATACTTTTATTTTATTGTGTATGGTGCAACTTCCTAGAACTATACTTTTTTAATGCTGATACATTCACATACTTCGTTCTGTCCACGTAGCTATGCTAGCAGTAAACGGGTTTCCTTTATTCTGTCCACGTGGCTATGCTAGCAGTAAAATGGTTTCCTTGCGTTTGTGCCATAGGCAGCCATTTGCTGGCAACACACGTGGCGCACGCACACATGCTAGGCTTTCATTAACATACAACTTTTTAAGCTTCATCATGCATGCATGCAATTATACCCTAACATTAACATTCTCCACGAAATTCCAAAGTACCAACAAACGGTGAAAAACAACCGTAATTTCATCTTACATAGATTAATATTGCCAATACCCCATTATGCTACAGTTAAAGTAGCATGAAAGTAAATTTCCTTACCACACTTAACGTTAACATTTGAGATAGCAAACGTAGCATTTCGTTAGCGGCAAAGTTAACTTTTTGAGGGAAATAAAACTTGTAGGCAAACATTATCCAACTATGGACAATATTTAGCTCTATGCTTTATTTATTAATTTTTCCAACCAACCAACGGTTGCACCTTTCTAGCTAGTGTTGGTTTAATGTTAGACTAACTTGGCTAAAAAAAAGCCGGGGGAAAAAATACATCAAGTCTTAACATTGCAACAGTTGTATACTGTAAGAAAACTGCTAAGAGATATGCTGTTTAATATAACATGATTAAAAGGTTGATAAACTTACCTTTCAGTAGGCTAACTCGATCCTCAATTTTTGTCTCCGATTTTCTCTCACTTGCTCCGTACTTGACAGTCACCAGTGATACGATATCCGATACGATATAGACATTCTCTGTATAGACTGACCACGCTTCGAACACTTCTTCTTCTACTACTGCATGTTTTTTAAAGACGCATTACTGCCACCTACTGCTCTGGAGTATGTCTGAACATGAAATTTTCACTTTCAATCAACGTGAGAAAAATGACTAGATCCAGCATTCAAAATTAACTCTTCAAATTTACTTAATTAAAACATGTTTGCAAACGGAATGTAAAACAATCGTGTTGCATATACCAGATTTTATAGTGTCAAATCGAAGACCCCCTATTTCCATTTTTTTCAGTGTAGTTTGGCTGGTCCTGCGACTTATAGTCAGGTGCGACTTATATATGAAAAAAATTATATAATTGAACATGTTTTTAAATGTTAATTTATATTAACTGACATGAACCCTACATGAAACATTATTGTCTACAGCCTTGAGAGAGCGCTCTCAAATGCACAAGTCGTGAAACACATGTGCATACTTAAATCCTCAAATTACTGCCGGGATTCTATTTATAGCTGGGCCTCAGATTCGGACAAATAAAAGCCAGTATAATTTTGTTTCAATTTAACTCATAAAATAGCTCTTCTTAATAATTTATATTGTTGGTTGGTTTAATATTGTTGCCAACGAAGTCATTGTCCTACACCATGAGTCTCCAACACATTGCTCTCAAGCTACCAGTAGCACGCAGCCCCAGGTTAACCTACATTTAAACACAATTGTTGCTGCCAGGCATCAGCCTACGAATTTTATAAAAAAGTAAATCATGCATAATTTTAAAAATAACTAAATTTAGGCTATCTTAGACCTCTTTGGCTATACGGAATAAGGTTTCCCTTGCAGCACAGCACACGTTCCATGAATGAATGAATTAATGAATGAAAGCGGATGCCTTATCTCGCAATAAGCGGATGGACATCCCGACACTCTTTCATACATGAAACTTAATAGTGACCCAATGCCATTGATAGCCTACCGCTATGCTGCTCCTATGTCTCACAGTAAAACGCAAGAAATTAAGGCCTATAGCTGACTCGAATAGGCAACAAGCCTACAAGATAGTCTGTCCCCTAAACATTCCTCACCCGTTATCTGGACATGCATGAAAACATTTGAAAACAAAACTCACTGCCATGTAATATTTGATCGCTGTTTTGCTACTAATTATCTTTCACAGAAAGTGAAAGTAGGCCTACTATGCGCTCCGTGTCTGTAGCTGTCTGTTCACGTCCGCAATCGATTATAACGTTCCTCAAATGGAGAACACATCCATGTTCTCTCGCGTTATATTATAGGCTGTCATGCTTCTGTGTTTGCGGTTCCTGATCGCTAAACGTTTGTTTTCCTTTCCTGTCGATAGCGGTTGATGTAGAAGCACGTAATAGGCTATAATAATTTGACTTTAGCGGTGACAAATCCTGCTGAGAGAGAGAGAGAGCAAAGAGAGAGAGGCACCCCCAAAGTGGTCCTGCGCGCGCGTGTGTGTGTCTCTGCATGGGGTTCAATTGAAGTCAGAGTTGGTCCGCTTTCAGGCCGCTCCATTATTAGATTAACGTCAGACAGCACTGTGTGGGAATTTCTCGCATTATGATGGCTAGCGTTGCGGGACTTTTATTAGTATGCTCAATACTTAGTAATAATTTATGCGCAATCCCGCGCTGAAATTTAGGCCCTGGTTTTAAATGCGCATCTTTTTTTCTCTCGCTCTCTCGGTGAGCATTTGTTCTGCTGCCAGGTTGTGCCAATACGCTATATCGTCCAAAATGCTTGATTGCATTGCATTCTCCACATTTTTAGCTAAAATTTCATGTACCACATCAGCATTTTTGTTCAGTGAATCTTTTGTAAATTGCTTTACAATAGCGTCGGGCACTTGTCAGCAGCCTTCGGCTTGCCTCTTGCCATTCACTCCTTCGTCTTCAAGATTCCCTGTAGAATTCTCAATATTTTTGGCCTCAATGTGTTCAGTTACATAGTCTGTCTGTTCTTAGTCTTGGATTTTGTGAAATACATTTCTAAATATCACCTTCTTGCTGCAGCTTCGGTCTGCACGTCCTTTTAAAACCGCATATTTTTCTCTCTCGAGCATTTAATCTGCTGCCGGCTTGTCTCTCCACATCGTCCAAAATGCTTGATTGCATTGCATTCTCCACATTTTTAGCTACATTTTCATGTACCATATAAGCATTTTTGTTCAGTGAATCTTTTGTAAATTGCTTTACAATTACCATCGGGCCTATATGCCTAGGCCTATTGCCTGGGTTGCCTCAGCTTCGGTCACGTCCTTTTAAAACCGTCTTTTTCTCTATCGTGAGCATTTAATCTGCTGCCAGCTTGTGACTCCACATCGCCCAAAATGCTTGATTGCATTGCATTCTCCACATTTTTAGCAAAATGTTCATGCATCATATCAGCATTTTTGTTCAGTGAATCTTTTGTGAATTGCTTTACAATTACCGTCGGGCCTATAGGCCTATCGCCTGGCTTGCTTCAGTCATGTCTAAAACTGCATCTTTTTCTATCTTGTGAGCATTTAATCTGCTGCCAGCCTGTGACTCCACATTGTCCAAAATGCTTGATTGCATTGTATTCTCCACATTTTAGATACATTTTGGTGTACCACATGGTATTTTCTTTCAGTGAATCTTTTGCTTTGCAATGACCCTCCTGCCCTCCTCTTGGCTGCCTTCACTCCTTCGTCTTCATTAACATTAATCTTTTTGGCCTCAATAATCCAGTTACATAGTCTCTGTTTTTGGTTTTGGATTTTGTGAAATACATTTCTAAATAAATGCGACTTATAGTCCGGTGCGACTTATATATGTTTTTTTCCTGTTCATGACGCATTTTTGGACTAATGCGACTTATACTCAGGAGCGACTTATAGTCCGGAAAATACATACGGTAGTTGGAATGACTGAACAGTTAAATAGGTGGATAGTTTAAAAGGTTTAATTATTTGATAGGTAGATGAGGTTTAATATATTTGGAATGACTGAACTAGGTAGATGAGGTTTAATATAGTTGGAATGACTGAACAGTTAAATGGGTGGATAGTTTAAAAGGTTAAATTATTTGCGAGGTAGGCCTAGATGAGGTTTATTATAGTTGGAATGACTGAACAGTTAAATAGGTGGATAGTTTAAATGGTTAAATGATTTGCTAAGTAAATGAGGTTTAATATAGTTGGAATTACTGAACAGTTAAATAGGTTGTTAAAAAGTAGTTTGTCGAGGGTCTTAGGGCTTGGCACAAATGGCAGAAGTCAGGCAGAAATGGCGTGAATATTGATATTTTATTTTTCCATCACCTAGAGTATGAGTCATCCAGTGCAAAATTATAGGAAAAAAAATAATGCGACGAAAATAAAAACAAAACAGAAACAAAAATACTTGATAAACGAAACAAAAAGGCTATGGCTATATTCAGCCAGAGATAACAGCACTAGATTCAACAACACTAGGCTTAGTAAGGTTTTACACAATACCTTTAGCAACAGCAAGCAGTTCTGTCTCTTGAGGGGTCCCTTCCAAATGACACACACACCTTTTTATGCATTGGCAAACCCCACACCTAATTGGTAACTACCATTAGTCTCTACACTTGCAGGGGTGTTTACTCATAATATCATAAATTTCACATCAAACACAGTTAAAAGAGTACCGGTACACAATAAGAACCCATAAGGCCTACTTAATAATATCAATGCATGGACACATGCCATTACATACAAAATACAGAGTCGACTAACAATAATAGATTTGGCAAGGACGCAAGTGTGTCGTTCGCGAACGCACCCTTCCATATAGTCATCCCGTATCGGGATCGCGCTTCCTAGAAGCCCCAGGAAATCACCGGCCATAGCGACGGTAAGAAGTTGCACTTTCCAAACATCAAATACACAAACACCGTACAACACTCACATATTTTCTCATTACAGAAAATTTACACAGGCTTTGCAGTTTCTAAATCAATGCTTATTTTATCGTAACAAAACTGAGTTTTGCCGCGAGTGAATGAAATAGAAATGAATGAAATGAGCGTGAATGCGTGGGAAGATGTTTGGTGTGATTCCACGTCATGTATGGATCGATCCATCGGCCAAACACACACAAACTCAACCTAACGCAACACAGTCCATGGCAATGAATATTAATAGTTTGACCACATGTACATTATGAACACAAGTCCATTGTTTAAACGTACTACATGCTTTAAGTTTGGTGCGGCTATTATATGGTCGCGTGATGACGCGCAGATAGCCGCGGCGTCACAAACCCCCCTACTCAAGCTTGACCCTCCTCGTAGAGGCGGGACAAGAAATCAGCAGTCACATTGTCCTTTCCAGCCTTGTACTGGACAGTGAACTTATAAGGCTGTAACGACAGATACCACCGTGTAATCCGAGCATTATTGTCTCTCATGCGATGCATTCATTGCAATGCCCGGTGGTCAGTCTCTAATAAAAACTCTTTCCCCATCAAGTAGTACTTCAGAGTGTCCAGTGCCCACTTGATGGCCAAACACTCCTTCTCAACCGTGGAATACCTAGTCTCTCTAGGGAAGAGTTTACGGCTAATGTACTGGATCGGCCTGCACTCCTCCCCCTCCTCCTGCAACAAGACGGCTCCCAGCCCCAGTCCTGAAGCATCCGTCTGGACAGTGAAGGGTAGGTCAAAGTTGGGGCTCTGTAACACTGGACTGTGACACAGGCTGTTTTTGAGGTCCTGAAAAGCCTGTTCACACTCCTCTGTCCAAGCCACCTTATTGGCGCTTGACTTGCGGGTGAGGTCGGTCAGCACAGCGGCCCTGGTGGAGAAGTTGGGTATGAACCGCCGGTACCACCCCACCAGGCCTAGGAAGGAACGCACTCCCTTCTTGGTTGTGGGCGGCAGGCAGTTTCGCACAGCATCAACCTTGCTCACCTGCGGCTTAATGTCCCCACCTCCAAGAACGTACCCTAGGTAGCAAACCTCAGGTCTGGCCAGCTGACACTTGCTGGCATTGACCACCAGCCCGGCAGCCTTAATCCTTTGGAACACGTCGGCCAGGTGGCTCAAATGCTCCGCCCATGATGAGCTATGAACCACCACATCATCGATGTAGGCGGCGGCATAGCTTTCAGCCCCCCTCAGCACCTGGTCCATCATGCGCTGAAAAGTTGCGGCAGCGCCATGTAATCCAAAAGGCATAGTGGTGAAGTGGAACAGCCCAGTCGGGGCCTTGAAGGCGGTCAGCGCCTGAGACTCTGGCGTGAGCGGCACCTGCCAGTATCCTTTGCACAAATCAAGTGTGCTAAGATACCGTGCTTTGCCGAGCCGTTCCACCAACTCGTCCACCCTCGGCATAGGGTAAGGGTCAAAGGCAGAGATGGCGTTGAGCTTGGAGAAATCCACGCAGAAGCGCAGCCCTCCGTCCTTCTTTGGGACGAGCACCACAGGGCTACACCATTCGCTGCGTGATGGCACAATAACGCCCATCTCCAACATTGACTGAACTTCCTGCTTCAATGCAGGAATCAGCCTTGCCGGGACCCTCAGTGAAGTCTGGCGGATCAGCCCTGGAGACGTCAGCTTGATGCTGTGGTGAATCACCGTTGTCCGTCCGGGCTCCTCCCGGAATAGCCCCCCAGGAACGATCTGCAGGAGCTGCTCCTGCTGACGACTGGAAAGGTGCTCCACAGAGGGATGTGAGGCCTCGCCTCTGGCGGTGGGGAAATACTGCTCCTTCAGCTCCTCCTCCTCATCCACTCTGCGGGCCCACATCAGGTCGCTGGTGGCCCCTGGTCTGGATATCCACTCCTTGAGCAGGTTAATGTGGAACACCTGCTTTGGCTTTCGCCGGTCGGGCATGGCAACCTCATAGGTCACCGGGCCCATCTTGCGCAGCACCTCAAAGGGACCTTGCCACTTGGCAAGCAGGCTACTTTCTGAAGAAGGGAGGAGTAGGAGCACCTTTTGGCCCGGGTTGAAGGCACGACTGCGGGCGGTCCTGTCGTACCAGGTCTTTTGGGTCGACTGGGCCTGCGCCAGGTTGTCGTGGGCCAGACTGCTCAGCTCCTCCAGCTTGTCCCTCATCTTGAGTACGTAGTCCACAATGTTGGTCGGTGGCTGAGGAACCTCTCCCATCCAGGCCTCTCGCAGGACATCCAGGGGACCCCTCACTTGACGTCCGTAGAGCAGCTCGAAGGGAGAGTAGCCGGTGGACGCCTGTGGGACTTCCCTGTAAGCAAAGAGGAGATAGGGAAGCCACTGGTCCCAGTTAGCTCCAGAGTCACTCACAAACTTCCGCAACATTGCCTTGAGAGTTTGGTTGAAGCGCTCAACCATTCCGTCAGTCTGTGGGTGGTAAGGCGTAGTTCTTAAGCCCCGGATCTCTAACAGGGAGTACACTTGCTTCATAAACCTAGAGTTAAAGTTTGTACCCTGATCTGTTATGATCTCTCTAGGGATCCCCACCCGTGAAAATAGCTGTATTAGGCTATTCGCTACCTGCCTAGACTTAGTGTTTCTCAAGGGGAAAGCCTCAGGATAGCGAATAGCGTAGTCACATATTACCAAGATGTACCGGTGGCCAGCCCTACTCTTCTCAAGGGGGCCTACAACATCCATAGCAATCCTAGTAAAGGGAACGTCAATGATGGGGAGGTTAACTAGGGGTGCCTTCATGCATCTTTTGGAACGGGAGGTGCGCTGGCAGGTTGGGCAGGATTTACAGAAAGCTACCACTTCCTGGTACACCCC
Organism: Alosa pseudoharengus; assembly: GCF_046254945.1. NCBI lineage: Eukaryota > Metazoa > Chordata > Actinopteri > Clupeiformes > Clupeidae > Alosa > Alosa pseudoharengus. The sequence continues at coordinate 8,038,395 of NW_027468674.1, read as the reverse complement.
AGGCCAATAGAAACGGGTAGCAATCCTGTCTAGGGTTTTCTGCTGCCCCAAGTGGCCTGACCAGGGGATGCTGTGAGCTAGGTTCAGTACTTTAGCACGCAGGGGCTTAGGGACTACTAGTTGCTCTCCCTCAGCACTCATACGCACTAATCTTCCCTCTCTCAACACAAAACATTCTTTCCCACATAATGCAGCCCTAGAAACCTCCTCCTCACTCTTCACCTTGCTGAAACAGGAACTCAATGTAGAGTCATCTTTCTGAACTTGTCCAAAGTCAGTAATATCTACCTCACTAACATCTAGTGGTGGTAGGGGTAGCTGCTCTGGTACTGGAGTTCCTAAAACTTTGTCCCTCCTCTTAACAGACTTGGGCTTCTTATCTTTTCCCCCTGCAGAAGCTACCGGAAAGGGTAACTCCTGCCACCTGTCTGCATCACTGGGGTTATCCTTAGCTTGAGCTCTAGTTAACACATAGCTCTTCACCTGGGGTGAGTGCTGTTGTAATAACTCAGCTAATACAGGTACGTCCTGACCTAACACAACTGGGTAGGGACAGTTATCCATTATGCCAACATTTAGTAAGTAGGTCTGTCCTTCGATATCCACCTGTACGTCAGCTGTCCGGTGTTCGCTCTCGTCACCATGTATGCAACGCACTTTGACACTACCCCCTCCCATTAACCCCTCTGGACCCAGACATGCTCCTTGGATAAATGTCTGGCTACTGCCTGAATCTATTAGGGCTTTCCACACTTTCCCTCGGATTCTGACGGGCACTAAAGCATCCATGGAGCTAGGGGTTATCTTGTCTGAACCGTTACATGGGGTGTAGCATAATCTGCCCTCGCTAGTGGGCGCTAAAGGGCACTCTGGTTTAATATGGCCAGGCTGTCCACAGTTATGGCAGATTATCTTGGGTTTAGGCTTACTGGGCTGATTGGGCTTGCTATTGGGGCTAATAGATCTCCTGAACTCACGACCACCACCCACAGACTTACCAGAGGGCTTTCTGTCAAAGTCCCGCTGGGCGCCTTGGGTGCGACGGTTGGTTGAGTCCTGGTTCCCGGACTGGTAGCCTTTCCGATGACGGCGGGCAGCAATGAAGGCCTCCGCCAGGTCAGCAGCTTGCTTGGAGGACTGTGGGTTATGTTCCTTAACCCACACCCTTAGATCTGGATTCAGCATACGGAGAAACTGCTCCAGAACGATGTCATCTCCGATCTGTTCTTTAGTCTTCTCCGTGGGGCAAATCCACTTTTGGTAGAGGTCGGTGAGTCTTGATTGAAGCTCTCTCACCGTTTCACCCGCCGGGAAATCCATGGAGCGAAATCTGTGGCGGTAGGTCTCTGGGTCAATCTCATATTTAGTCAAGATGGCTTGCTTTACCTTGGCATAGTCTCTGGTATCAAGTATGTCCATTGCCACATAGGCTGCGCGGGCCTTCCCTGTCAGCAGGGGGACAAGATACAAAGCCCAACTTTCCCTTGGCCACTGGTTTGCGAACGCAATCCTTTCAAACGTGGTCAAGTAGTGCTCGATGTCCTCATCTTCAGAGTATGGGGTCATCTTGGGTGCGCTCCATCTGAACGGCGGTGTTGGGAGGAACAGCCTTGCGGTATCCGACAGAGGGCTGGATATGTCCGTTCCGGGCATCTCAGACATGGCACTGTCGGGACGTATGGCCGTGTCTGGTCTGGACACGTTGCTGGCGGGACGTGACGTCGTCTGCGGTGAGCCTGGACGCGGGTTTGGTGATGGAGCAACGGGTGCACTACGTGCATCTTCCTCTTCCTCCGGGGACCGATTCAGGCTTTCAGTGCTCACCAGGGTCTGAAGTTGCTGGAACTGGTGCTGAAGTGACCGCCATCTTTGGTTTTGCAGCTGCATCTCCCGCTCCTGACGCTCGTCCCTGGCTTGCTGGGCCTGGATGAAGGACGATACTGCAGCCTCGAGCCTATAGATGCGGTCCTCCGGTGGCGCTGACTGTGGCCTGGGCTGGGTTCCGCCAACTGGGACTGAAGAGGGTGCTGAAGAGGGCACCGACGGGGCCTTTGACGTTGCATTGCCGCTGGGTGCTCTCTGCGCCGTGGTGGTGCCTTGTCGTGTCCGTACTGACATTGTTAGCCTTGAGTGCCGACCCTTGCGGACCACTGGGATCCCGTTCACTGCCACCAAATTGTTAAAAAGTAGTTTGTCGAGGGTCTTAGGGCTTGGCAGAAATGGCGTGAATATTGATATTTTATTTTTCCTTCACCTAGAGTACGAGTCATCCAGTGCAAAATTATAGGAAAAAAAATAATGCGACGAAAATAAAAACAAAACAGAAACAAAAATACTTGATAAACGAAACAAAAAGGCTATGGCTATATTCAGCCAGAGATAACAGCACTAGATTCAACAACACTAGGCTTAGTAAGGTTTTACACAATACCTTTAGCAACAGCAAGCAGTTCTGTCTCTTGAGGGGTCCCTTCCAAATGACACACACACCTTTTTATGCATTGGCAAACCCCACACCTAATTGGTAACTACCATTAGTCTCTACACAGGCAGGGGTGTTTACTCATAATATCATAAATTTCACATCAAACACAGTTAAAAGAGTACCGGTACACAATAAGAACCCATAAGGCCTACTTAATAATATCAATGCATGGACACATGCCATTACATACAAAATACAGAGTCGACTAACAATAATAGATTTGGCAAGGACGCAAGTGTGTCGTTCGCGAACGCACCCTTCCATATAGTCATCCCGTATCGGGATCGCGCTTCCTAGAAGCCCCAGGAAATCACCGGCCATAGCGACGGTAAGAAGTTGCACTTTCCAAACATCAAATACACAAACACCGTACAACACTCACATATTTTCTCATTACAGAAAATTTACACAGGCTTTGCAGTTTCTAAATCAATGCTTATTTTATCGTAACAAAACTGAGTTTTGCCGCGAGTGAATGAAATAGAAATGAATGAAATGAGCGTGAATGCGTGGGAAGATGTTTGGTGTGATTCCACGTCATGTATGCATCCATCGGCCAAACACACACAAACTCAACCTAACGCAACACAGTCCATGGCAATGAATATTAATAGTTTGACCACATGTACACTATGAACACAAGTCCATTGTTTAAACGTACTACATGCTTTAAGTTTGGTGCGGCCATTATATGGTCGCGTGAGGACGCGCAGATAGCCGCGGCGTCACATAGGTGGATAGTTTAAATGGTTAAATTATGTTGTGGACAGAGGAAACAGTTGAACAAGATGTGTAGTCTTATTACAGTTTTTTTCAACTGCTTACACACTAAATCGTTGCTTGTCACACAATTTTCTAAACATGTCCTCCAAACATCACAACCCGACACCAAATCTGCAAAACCATACACTAATTTTCAGTGTTTGACTCAGTTTTCAATTGACTAAAACACATTTTGCAAAACACCACACACAATTTTCTACCTAACACACAAAAATCTAAAGGGAAGTAACTTGATTTCGTTCTTCAAACACAACCCATCAAAATGCCACACTAAATCACCAGTGCTTCACTCTTTCTCTTCACATGTGCAAACACTCTTTAATTTATTATTTAATAATTTGCTGTTGTGAATACAGTATTTTACAGCAAACAAGAAAAAAGCAAAGAAGAATACAGTGACCACCAGATGTACATGGAGTTTTGAAAACACTGATTTTTTTTTCTTCTAAAGACAAGTGTGTGTGTGTGTGTGTGTGTGTGTGTGTGTGTGGGAGGGGGGGGGGGTTGTGTACAGTATGTATTCATCTGGTGGTCACTGTATTCTTCTTTGCTTTTTTTCTTGTTTGCTGTAAAATACTGTATTCACAACAGCAAATTATTTGGGAAAAATCACTATTTTTGGTTTCAATATTGCTTGCATTTTTACTGTGTATTTCAACTTCTCTTTTTGTTGATATCGTAACTTTCACTCTTGTATGGAAATACATATAGAAAGCCTAAGACAGAAGAGCATTAGGTTTTGAGCAACAGTGTGTACATGATGTATCCAAAATGTCATATTATGACAAAAGTGTTTGTAATGTGAGGCGAATGTTTGCTTTAAACGTGTGTTTTTGACATTTTGAATGTTGTGTGTCATTTTGCTGGAGATTTGGGGCATTTTGCATTTTGCATTTTGTGTGAGCAGTTGTGGGTTTTGTGTGTGGAGTTTTGAAAAATAGACACAGAGTTTTGAAAACGTGTGTAAACAGTTGTAAAAAACTGTAAGAGAATGAGACTGTATGCTTAAAGCCTGAGAAACTGACAGTTGATGCAGGTGGCCGGAACACCTGGCCTAGGATTCTAATTGCTTAAGTGCTCTATCATCAGCCCATGTTAAGTCTATGGTGAAATTTTGAATAGTTTTTAATTAATAGTTTAAAAAGTATAAAAGTTACAAAGATGAAAAATACAAAGCCCCCATGTCCTAAGTAAGACCTACGTAACATAGTTTGAAGTTTCTACGTTAAACGGTTGAAGCTGCATTAAATGCGTTAGCGGAAGAATAAGAATAAGAAGAAGCCTAGGAAGAACAGTACAGTGCATTTTCATGCACTGTAATAAAACCTTAACCCTTAAATAGCCAACCTTGAAGAATTGTTTTGAATAGCACCTTGAGAAAAAGATACATGTACCCAAATAGGCTGGAAGTCAGGTCCACTCCTTTTTTCACTATTATTTCCCATTATCTTATACCTTGGGCCATAACAAGTTGATAATGACCATCCCCAACTCGGCCCTGTTTGGTCTCAGGGGCCAAAAAACACCCTTTTTGTGAAAAGCTTTTGGCGGAATGATGTAATTGTGAATATTAAGGTACTACAGCTACATAAATTGTCATATAACCCTAAACTTTTGCATGGTGTATCTTAACACATATAGGGGAAATTAGCAGAAAAAGGTCAGGGGATTGCTGCCTTTTTGCTGTCAAATACCCCCCTCAACATACCCCAAAAGCCAAAAAAAAATCCACCTGACAAATTGTCCGCCTGACAAATTGTCATTAAAAGTGATAATTTTCAAGCATTTTATTGTACATATCACTGCCTCCAATGTACATGAAAAACTTCCCAGGTTTGTAAGCTTCAACTTAAGTCCAAGATGACCTTTCTATCTAGAGGATTACAGCTGGTATAGGCCTAACCAAAGTTCTCTACCGTACCTCAAATCGGAGAAAACAGAATTTTCATGTCTAGAGGGGAGCTCTGTGGTCAAAAGGCAGCCTGGACATATTCTGGAAAAGTTAGGGTGACCAGATTTGGGTTTGTGAAAAAGAGGACACTTCAGTGGGGGGGGGGGGGGGGGGGGGGTCAACAGACATGGTGACTGTGGCCCAACGCTAACAGAAAAGCACTGCCTCAAAAGACTATTTTGAACACTTGAAAGTTTTCAATATTTGGATGGCAACCCATCTTTAATGTTGCATATCTCTAAATTTGATCCAAGGGGCTGTATTTTGGGCCACAAGCGCATGGCGTAATACTCGTTATTCACCCGCGGAAAGTTGAATTCGGTATTTTGCACGTTTATTTTTTAAGCATTGCGCCCAGGGGTGTGGCAATTAACAACCTAGGGAGGGGACTCGCGCATTGTCTAAAAATCGCTATCATACACCACCTAAACCTGGTCAGATGTCAATGGCGAGTTGTTCATATGCTATTTTAAGAGCGCATGTCAACAGTCATATTGGCAGGTGCACGCACCATCCTTCTATCATTCATGAACGCACACCAGCGCACGTCCATGCAAAGCATTAAATTGCACGAATGGGAAACATAATTATAATAAAGATATTACGAAATACTGTACATCTCATGATGAGTAGTTATTCACCATCATTTGCAAATTGGTAATGACGGTTAAAAGTGATTAGGGGAGAGGCGAGAGACACGTATGGAGCACAGCTGAAGACGCACTGTCACGAGATATAAGCAACTCCTCTGCAGGATAAATGTTGTTTTATTCAGTCATTTGAGCAACATTAGGGTAAGTGTTGCTTTTTCCAGCCTATGTTTTCGATGGTAACCCATTGTCAGTCAATAGTGAAAGTAACTGCATATAACTGTCTTGTCGTTGACTGACTCCTTGGTGAAGTTAGTTTCACTTTGCCAATGAGTTCAAATAATAGACGAGTGCAAATGCGTGAAGGCTATGCTAGGTTTTAGTAAAGCATGGTTTAAGAATGACTATTACATACGGTCTCGCAAGCAGCCTCCTTCAAATGCGCCGTTGAATGCCAAAATACCGATGCATTTATTTGACATATCGCGCGTTGCGCCGTTAAAGGGAATGACATATGTCATTCTCATTGGTTTAAAATGATGTTATGCCCCAAACACACCCATATGACTGATTAAAAGACCTAGGAACACCTTGTTACGCCATGCGCTCCACTTTTGAGAAAGAAACCCCTCCCAATGTGAACTGGACATCCTACTAAATTTGAATAGACTTTTGACGAGTGACGATGCACTTTAGAATGTCATGATAGGGCCCTAGGTGTTTCTGAAAATACAAACTGAATCTTTTACAGTAGCCTAGCTCTATAATTTTGAACAATCTGTTTTAGAGCTTAAAAATCCTGACCTGTGAAAACAGTTGTGTTGATGGGGACTGATGTGGATATGTTGTCCATTTTCTTATATTTATTCAATCATGTCTGGTCTATTATTAGGCCTACCTCTTTTCAATCCATTATTATTACATATTTTTTTTGTAAAGAAATAGGCCTACATCTATCCCTTATGTTATGCCCACATATTTAATTCACCTGCATATAGGCTACAGTAGCCTAGATAGAGGATTATTGACATCTGCTGTCAGTGACGGACTGGACGGTCTGGCATTTGGGCAGATGCCAGAAGGGCCGCGGCCCCTCGTGGGCCGGCCAATGACGGAGCGGAATGCTTGTCGGGTTTGCGCGGCCCATTTATCGTAAAGACGGTTTATATCTCGTCCCACTATCAAGCATCAATAGTGTTAAATGGCTTCGAACAAGACATTTATCTCTAACTCCCTTTTCTTCCTTCATTATGGGAACCTGATCAGTATTTATACCAGACATGAGTCTCTACACTACAGTCATGGTGACCCTCAATATTTACATCAGTCTACATTCTTTTGTAACCTTATTCAATCAAATGATTTAAAAGTGCATTGTTTGAAATTGGAATACAATAAATATGCTGCCTGTATCTTTTATTTTATTATTGGTTTACAAGAGTTAGGCTACATGAAGCAATGACTTCTGGGAATTTCAAAACCGAATGTGTCTACTTCCTTCAGCACGGGGAATTGCCGATCTAGCATGCCTTGATCCTCGGAATTTTCCCCTTATAAAAGCTAATAAACTGCCCCCAAATGCACTTCGAAACATAAGAGAATGTCTGCTTAAATTCAGTAAAGGTGTTACGGTTGAAAATAGTCGGAATTGACACATCTCGCCACGCACTGGGACAGCCTGAAAAAGTCTCCTCTAAAGGAGTATACAGTCAAAGCGTCGGACTTTGATGATGCCGCGGAGATATAGGAAGATACAGAAATAAACCTGGTGAGCAAGAAATGTGCTACCTGCAAGAATTGTGCAATCTGTTGCTATTTCCTTCTCCAGCAGTTAAACCTCTTTACCTGTGCCTACAACTATATATGGTTAGCAAATTAATTCCTACTAACACTGTCATGTACTCAAGTGGCATGCAAACGGAGTTTTTCCACTCTTAAATTCATCAAGAATCGCCTAAGGGCACGATTGTCACAGGATAATTTGGAGGCCTTTATGCTGATGGCGACAGAGAAAGAGGTCCTATAATGAACTTGGATGCTGATGAGCAAGCTCCTTCGCAACTTGTTAACTGCATGACGTTAATTAAGACACGTTTGTGGAGCGGCTGCTCTGATGGGTTTCCTGTTTACCAACAAAACTAGGCCTACATTCGCGCGCAGCCGTGGGGCAGAAGACGCTTGGTCCCCACTAACACAAAACGTTAAGGGAACGTTCGGGAACGTTAGTGTATGGTTCCCTAAAGGGTAGTTCGAACCAAACCAAAAACTAACGGTTAGGGAACGTTACCTAAGGGTTCCTTAACGTTCCTAAACGTTAAGGGAACCAACCAACCAAAACGTTCTCCTATGGTTGCACAGTACCTTCACACAACGTTCCCGTTTGGTTGTTATTGGTTGTTTTTGGTTGTTCTGAGTGCTGTTTTGACATGTTTATTTTAACCAGCTCCGTTTAAGTTTTTGAAGTAGGCCTAGCATATACAAGGTTTGCAGTCACTTGAATTCACTAAAAATGATTGGCCTTATGTAATCAAATTAAGATAAGGATTAAGAGAATATATTTATTTTTAGGCTGATATCAATTTTGCTATAAACAATACTGTTGTGCTATATTTCAGTTTTGTAACCGTATGAAGTGAAAATGCTTAAAACACGAATCTATCAATAAAACAATTTTCACTTCTACATTTCACATTTCACTTAGCTCAATATAAAAGTCCAACCGTTACACCCCCACGCCAGTAGGGGGAAGACAACGCCTGGTCTGCATTCAGAACCGATTGCAGTTTCACGTTGGATTAAACAAACAATAATACTTTGGTAAATAAAATATAAAATATTTTTATAATAGTTTTCTGCTATTACTAGAATACATTCAGAACATGTTTCATTTGTTCCTGTAGCCTACCATTACCATTTTACATTCACACATGTTACATTATTTGCATTCGAGGCTTCTGATTAGGTGGCAATGACGTCAATGGTAATGCGTCTCTATTCATTCCAATTCCATGCCGTGTTAAATGTGTTATATAGCATTGTGTGATTGATTGCGCCTCTATCAGCGTTAGAAACTGGAGACAATAACAACACAAGCTCCATTTCAGTTTTTGAAGTAACATACAAAATGTTTGCAGTCACTTGATTTAGATCCACTCAAATGATTGGTCTTATAAAATCAAAGTAAGGTAAACATCATATCAAGATAATATTTCTTTTAGGCTAATATCAATTTTACTAAATAAAAAATATATACTTTTGTGCTTTTTTTTACGTATTAGGTGAACTTTAAACAAAAATCTATCAATAGAACACTTTTCACAACTAAGAAAATTCACTTATTTCAGTTCACAATTCACTTCAGTTCAATCAGACAGGCTCTCCCTTACACGTAGGCCTACCCCCACGCCAGTAGGGGGAAGACAGCGCCTCTGCTTTCAGGTGATCGATTGAAGTCTTGTCCTGACTTCCGTAAACGGTCTCTGTTTGAATTCCGTGATTCTTGAACACCGCTGGAAGAAGTCTTGGAATGGATTACACTCGTCTTGAATTCGATCTCACGAAAGTAAGTGAAATATGTTACAGTTTCATGATGTAGGCCTAGTGGTTGTAATGCAAGGGTTTGAGGTTTAACCTTAAGTCCTTTCACTTGTAGGGCTTTGTTATATTCCGATTCTGCCAAGTTTGTAATTTACCAGAGCACATTGCTCGTTCGTCTTTGTTTGAGCTGTTCTCAACGTGTTAGCAGCTATGTTTTGCAGCATTGTATGTTTTGTGTTATCGTGTTAACCTGCTCACGTTGATGTTACAAATAATAGCACTAGGCTACCATTTCTTTTAATTAGTTTTAGTGTACAGTCAGTCCTTTTAGGCAAGTCACTCGGCAGCAGTGGTGTAGGCTAGTGGATATAGGCCTACTGTATGGATCTAGGCTACTGTGATGTAGGCTAGTTAGCTGTAGTGGGTAGGCTATACTGTGATCAACCCCAAATGTATCCTAGTCTATTTTAAGTGGGTATACTGAGATGGAGAGGCTTTTTAAGTTGGTATAACCTACTGAACAGTCCTGCATATGTAGGCTACACTAGAGCCATAGAGATGGCTATAGATAATGTATAGGCTACACTGTCGGCGGCCATTTTGCAACACAGTTGATCGGATAGACGATTCAAGTGAATAGACCTGAATTTTGCCTTCAAAAATTGAGATCCGGTAGCCTATCTTGCAATTTTTGCTATGGGAAAATAACATGGGGAGAGAATTATTGCACTCTCCCGTGGACGAAGAAGTCTGAAATGCAGACATTTTGCTCAACACACGTTTGTCCTCTGCCTTCGAGTGGTAGGCTAACTGTGATCTTCAACAGGCCTACGTTAAGACAGCAACTTAGATTTTTGCTACCCCAGACCTAACTTGCAATGTAACTTGTCATAGGTAGTTAGGTTAAATTAACACCCTGATCTCCTTATAGGCAAAGATGGCAGTTTTGGTTCCTTTTTGTAGGCGAACTTCAGAGGTCTGTTGGGAAGCATACAGGAAGGGGCGGAATGTGTGTAGTAGGCTATACACAGCTGCCATACTGGCTTTACAAACTAAGCCCATGCATTTCTATGGATGCTGTGTCTCCCCATTAGAAATTCTCTGGGCTACAATACAAAAATCAAGTCAAAAGCTGGGCCAAATATCCAGTTAAGAAAATCTGGTTGTGTACAGATGACTGATTGCTGCAATACTATCAATAATAGTTTTCTCTATATGGAAATACTGCTTTGCTCTACTACTGGCTCACAAAAACGTTGTTCTCTTAACGTGGATTCATACACCAAAGCTATGGAAAAATGTCAGCGGCTGATGGACACTTCTAGCATTGAGGCGGAAGAAGATGAGAGCGTCCACAAAAGGCAGTGCATGGTCACGTGATGGTAAGACCTCTTAAATACAGACTACATTATTTGCACAATTCAAATATTCTTTTTGCAATCAGTGCAGATTGTATGGTCTTTTATTTCAGATGAATCCGTTCCCCAAGCAAGAAAGCATTCCAGGATGGTGCGTGTGCCTGGAAGCCCTGTCTGTAAGTTAACATTTATACATGTATTATTTAAGAAAACCAGTTGAGTCATATTTCCTACCATGGAACTACTGACATTCATGTTTATTAACCTAGTGCATATCATGTTACTGTTCTGATGTATTTGTCTCTTCCTGCCTTTTATTAGGTCAGCAGATGTCACTGCCTCCACCACCTGCATGTGAGTTTTTCTTTTTAGCGATTGTTTAATGTAACAGCGTAGGTTTATCTTTTGCAAATGTCATGTGCAAGAAACCTACCATAAATTAACTGACCAATATTCATATTTACTTTCTTTTTAGATGAGTCAACACCACACAGGCAACCAGCTCATTGCCCAGAGCTGGATGGGTCTATTATAACGCCTGCCACTTCATCTTGGGACCCAGTTGAAGGTACAGTGTCTTTGAATTTTCCATTTCCAAGTAAATACAATTTCATGACAAGGAACTTGAGAGTAAGTAACTTTTTTGTTGTTGTAAACAGCACAAGTGACTCATCACACAGAGGGAGGTGGCTTGGCCATGGAGACGGAAATAAGAGGTAAGAACACTCACTTAATTTGTTCACATATGCAGGTATATAATGTATTTAACAACTAAAACTAACACCATCCATTTTCCATAGCAATAAGGACAACCATTACCGCATGGCATAGCGAATGGACGCATTTGAGGAGAAGATGGATGAGCTGCTCATGCTCTTAAGGAGCTCCCAGTCACCTCCCTCTGCTCCAGTCGATGACATATTGCTGTCGTCCTGCTCGACAGTCACTGAGCTGCAGGAGAGGAGGAACAAAATGCCCTCCCTCCAGGACTTGTACTCTGGGACCTAAGCGGGCAGAGACCATCACCAAAGACTCCACATATCCTGCACACACACTCTTTAACTTCCTCCCCTCTGGCAGGCGCTACAGATCCCTGCACACAAAAACAACCACTGCCGTCACTCTCCTGAACTGCAGATAAGTGGGGTCATCCCCACTTTGACCGTTTACCTGCCCATTACATACTTTATCATTCCAATATACGTCTTGCACTCTACATTTGCACTATTACTTTGCACTCAACAGCCCACTCCATGTGTACTTGTATTGGTATTATGTCTTTGTATATTGTGTTGGTATCTGCCACAATGTATATTGTTGTCTATTGTACAGTGTGTCTATTTGTTGAATGTAGCACCTACCAAAGTCAAATGCCTTATGTTAATATACTTAGCTAACACTAAGTCTAATTTATATATATATATATACAGTGAGGCCTTTTTTTTTTGTCTTGATAATTTTATATTAAAGTTATAAGTTCCATCGATTTTGCCTGTTCATTCTTTCCTGCTAATATATAATAATGCATTCCTGCTCGTGCTGTTTAAAGTAATTGGTATGCAAAGGTTGCAATGTTAGGGGAGGGTTCCCTAAAGGTTGCAATATTTAGGGAAGGGAACGTTAGGGGAAGGTTTCTAAAGTTTGCAACGGTTAGGGAACGTTAGGGGAAGGTTTTTTTAAGTTTGCAACGGTTGGGGAACGTTAGGGGAAGGTTCTCTAAAGTTTGCAACCTTTCGATAACGTTAGGGGAACGTTCAGGGAACGTTTTATATAACCAAGAACTAACGTTTCCGGAACGTTCAGCAAACTTTCCATGGGAACCAAAACTTGCTCAAAAACTAACCTTAGGGTAACGTTTGGGAACCAAAAACTAACGTTTCCGAAACCAAAAACTATGGTTCCCAGAACGTTTTGGAAACCATAAATTGTTAGCTGGGGTGCCACAGTGTTATAAACTTGACTTAAAGCAACACCAAAGAACTTTTCATCTGTCGCACGCACTATTTGTTTATCCAGCACCGGCTTTGCAAATAACAATGTCCACAGACAAGGTAGAATAAGTTGCATGATTTTATGAAAGTACGATGTATTGCGACATCAGATGCAAGTCAAATTTGTAGTTTCTCATGTCTCATTCCATCGAACTACAGATCCGCTACCCGATGCAGCAAACTTACATAGTGCGGTAATAGCCGATAGAGGGCCGCGAAGCGAATGCAGAAAGTGCCGTTCACCTTGTTACGAGTTGATGAACCACTGAAACGATTTTGGAAACATTATTTTAAGGTACAAAAAACTCTTTGGTGTTGCTTTAAATAGTCGGCTGCTGTAAGCTACAATCGGAATTTTTTATATACCGCTGGTCCCCTGTTGTCTCAATGATAATAACATCTCATTTCAGGCTATATTTCAGAGTTTGCCGTTCATTTGCATTAACATCGTATTTTGTCATTTTTGGCGAAGACATGCATTCCTTTAGGGATATTGAACATATTGAACATTCTCTAACCATCGTGATTTCGAATTGGTGCAGTTTTCAGCACAAAAACTCATTTTGTTCTTTTCATGGAGAGCACTGCTCTATGCTGTTCTATGGTGCTTTCTGCCTCTTGCGCACGCTTGTTTTCGTGACGTTGCATAGAAATCCATGTAGCCTATTCTATATTTTCATATTTCATATTTTTGGAGTTGTGCATTGATATATCCATGTTCTTGGTTCAGTCTTTATGCATATTAAATTTAGAGTTCATCACCAATGGGGCTACAAACGTGTTATGTCCGTGCATGTGAAGTTATATATGTGTGTTGCGGCAAATGCACGCGCGTGCATGCGCGTCCCCGTGTGGGCCGCTGGTTGGTGAAAATGCCAGGGCCGTTTTTTAATCCCAGTCCGTCACTGTCTGCTGTTGTCAGTGTGCAGGCTATCTCAGTGGCAGTTTAAAGGGATAACCAAAGTGCAGTTTCCTACCCAAAGCTAGAAAGTTGCTAGGTCGGCAATCGTCCAGAGAAGGCCGCTCAGACAATGGCAGAACTGTTCGTCATGTTATATTTTTTATAGTCTATGGTTATGAGTTGATGTGCCATCAAAATGTTTTTGGAGACGTAATGTTAAGGTCGAAAAACTCTGTGACTTTAGCTGATGAGCTCTCACCCCTCGCTGCCGTTCGATGCTTTGCTGAATATTGTGTAGCCTACCTGTAGGATCGGTCGTTGGCACCTTTATTTGCGACCGACATGTAAGTGCCTGCTTTGCAGGTCAGGCACTCAACTTCATGTTGATATCGACCGAGACAAAAATATGGAAATTTACGTTTTAATTCGTCAGTGAACATACACTAAACAAGGAAGTTTGCGTTATTGAGGTGACTGACTGACCAATTAAATGTTTGAGATTACTATCGACCAATGACGGTAGCTAAGGTCAGGCTCAACACCCTACACTTTCCACTCAATGCAAAGCGAACTGTAGGGGGAGGGCGTGACTAGTATGTGAATGAAAGACATAGATATAGGCTATCCATGAATGAAACATGAATGAAAGAGAGAGCAATGCAAATTCGCTGTAAACACGTTTGAAGCTAGAATAAACAAAATCCCGGACGACTTTGAAATTCCGCCCGGACACATTTTTAGGTTTCAAAAAGAGGACATGTCCGGGCAAAAGAGGACGTCTGGTCACCCTAGCATAAGTGTTACGGCTCCTACACACAGTTGCGTTCCGTCAACGCATGCCAGTGGGTGTTCCCAACGGTAGCTATGCAAATGACTTGAAGTATAACCGTAATATGATTGGTTGGTGCCGTCTGTAGATTGGCTTGATTGGCCGGTGCCGTCTGTCGGTGCAGCAACAGCTGAACTTCTCAACGCGAGCGACGGGAGAAATGCAACGCAACAGACCCACAATTCAGTTCTGCAACGGATGCCCATGTAAAGTGAATGGGATGCGTCTCCAGCACTGCAACGCACGCAACTGTGTGTAGGAGCCGTTACAATTGGGGTGGAGAGAGTGGTGAGGATGGGTGTCTTTATGTTGCCCAGGGCCTATGATATATCTACGGGGCAGCCCCGTGGTCAGAAGGCAGCCTGGACATATGTTAGGCCTGCTAGATTATGGCAAAAATCACAATCACAATTATTATGACCGCCGCGCAGCGAAGCGGCGGTCATATAGGTTTAGTCAGATTTTTTTTTTTTTCTTTTTCGCATGCCCAAATTTCCGTCAATGATTCCCGGGACACTGAAAGACCGGGGTACACGAAACTTGGTGGGCATGTAACCCCACATGGATAGCATGGAACCATCGTTTTTCGTTTTGATCTGTAGCCCCCCCGCTGGACTGGACACCCCGAAAGGAGGGTAGGGCAGAAACAGTTTTCTGTGAATATCTCGAGAACCGTAGGGTTTAGGAGGACCATTTTTTTTTGTATGTTGATCTCAAAGGGCCATGTCAACCCATTCCATAACCACTCATTTCATGTATAGCGGCACCTAGTTAAACACAAAAAAGTAAAAATGAGGTGTTGTAATCACAGGTATCTGTTACCTAACATAGTCAAAACTGCACGAAATTGGAAGTGTAGGATCATTATGACACCCTCTGTATGCACGCCAAGTTTCGTGGAATTCCGTTCATGGGGGGCCACACAATAAATTAATTTATGTTACTATACACCAACTGGCCTGTAGGTGGCCGGAGACAGTTTTCTGTGAATATCTCGAGAACCGTAGGGCCTAGGAGGTCCACCTTTTTTATGTATGTTGGTCTTAAGGGGGCATGTCAACCCATCCCATTACCACTTATTTCATGTATAGCGCCACCTAGTTAAAAATTAAAAAGCAAAAAATTAAGTGTTTTCATCACAATATCTCTGGCTGACAAGGTCAAAACTGCACGAAATTAAAAGTGTAGGATCATTATGACACCCTCCGAATGCATGCCAAGTTTTGTGTACTTTCGTTCATGGGGGGCCTTACAATAAAATAATGTATGTGTACATTTAGTGACGTACACCAACAAGGATTCCCGGGACACTGAAAGACCGGGGTACACGAAACTTGGTGGGCATGTAACCCCACATGGATAGCATGGAACCATCATTTTTCATTTTTTTTTTTTTTTTTTCTTTTTATTCACAATTTAGCACATACAACACACACACATCGAAACACGACAACACACAAAACAGCAGGGACAACACATCTAGACACATCTACAGGACAGAAAAAAAAAAAAAAAAAAAAAGAAAAGGAAAAGAAAAGAAAGAAAGAAAAAAAAAGACAATAACAATCAGAACAATAATAATAATAATCCTACGTTATCAAAGTCTGTGGGTTATCCATTATTCAATCTAAGTTAGTCATTTTATAGTATGTATATAATTCAATATTAAGGACCAAGTGGATAAGTAATCTTGCAGTCTTGAATGTCGTTTACTTGTGATTTCTTCGATGGGCAATAAGTCTATTATTTGTTCCAGCCATTGACCTAAAGTGGGTCCTGACTGGGAAATCCATGTACTAAGTATACATTTTTTAGCAAAATAGGAAAGCATTATAAACACACATTTTCTTGTATAGGGAAACTTATTTTCCACATCGTAATTCAACAAATATAACATAGGGCACAGCTCAAAAGTACAGTTACACATATCCTGAATTGCTTTATGAATCTTCTCCCAAAAGGAGTGAACAGCTTTACAATGCCAAAATAAATGCATAAATGTTCCAAATTCAGTTACACATTTTCTACACATAGGAGAATTAGTGCCATCAAACTTATTAAGCTTCACTGGAGTTATATAGTATTTATACAGAAATTTATAATTACTTTCTTTAACTTTAATGTTTGTAGTCAAAGGAGAGGTAAATTGGGTGCACAGAATTAACCATTCTTTTTCACTGAAAGTCATTTTAAAGTCCATTTCCCAGTTTGTTCTCAGAGACAAAAAAGAGTTCTGTGAACTTTCAGATAGAGTTCTGTACAGGTGGGATATCTTCCCCTTAACCGAAGTAGCAGTAATAATAAATTGTTCCAGCTCAGTGGGATAGAATCTAAGTTGTCCCTTTTTATGTAAAGATACAATTATGTGACGAACTTGCAAATATTTAAAAAAGTCTGTTCTGGGTATTTGATATTCTGCACAAATATCAGTAAAGGATTTAATGGACTCAGAGTCCTCCTCAAACATGTCTGAAAAAGTTTTCAGACCATGAAATGTCCAGTTTCGAAAATCAGTTTGAGAGAGAGCTAGAAAGTCGGGGTTAAATGCAATAGGAGACTCTTTGCTTATATGGCTTTCTGTATTCAAATACCTATTGCAGTCCTGCCAAACTTTCAATGTAGTTTGTAAAGGGGGCATCCCTACACTCATCAGGGACTGCAATTTATTAACATAAAGTGTTGTTGTGATCTCCAATGGATAGCATGTTAGTGATTCCAATGTGACCCAAAGCGAACTAGTTCCCAGCTTCCAACTTATTATATTTCTAACTTGGCAGGCCCAGTAGTACCATAGAAAGTTTGGAAGTCCTAACCCCCCTTTCATACATGACTTTGTTAAAGTGGACAGCTTAATCCTTGGGGTCTTATTGTTCCATATAAATTTTGTTAGCTTAAAAAAAGCAAAGGGAATATAACATGGTAACATATTAAATGCATAAATAAACTTAGGGAGTATACTCATTTTGATAGCATTGATTTTCCCAATAAAGGACAGTGGGAGAGCCGACCAAGTCTGAAGTTTCTTTTTGCATTTTTCCAGCAAAGGGTTGTAATTTTCCTGAAATAGTTTGTCCAAGGTGGGTGTCACTTGTACTCCAAGATATTTAAAGCCATCTACTGACCAAGAGAAGGGGCATTCTTCTTTAACATTATTTCCATGTGGGATATTTAGAGGGCAAGCAATTGATTTTTGTAAATTAACCTTATACCCTGAAGTCTCAGAAAATGTTTGAATGTCTACCAAAACATGGCGTAGAGTTGACATAGGTTCAGTAACAAATAATAGAGTGTCGTCGGCATATAGTGAAATTTTATGGTGTAGTGTACCTGCAGTCACTCCCTTTATCATAGGATTAATTCTGATCATCTCAGCAAACGGTTCTAAAGCAATAACAAATAATAATGGGGAAAGAGGGCAGCCTTGCCTGGTACCCCTTCCTAGTTGCATTGGGGGAGATTCCACACTATTCGTACAAACAGTTGCCTTTGGAGTGTCATATATTGCTTTAATCCATTTAATAAAATTATAGCCTAGATTAAATTTATTTAGTACCAAAAACAAAAAATCCCACTCTAAACGATCAAACGCCTTCTCAGCATCAAGTGATATTAATAATGAGGGTATTTTATCCTGATTCAGATAATGTATGATGTTAAACAGCCGTCTAGTATTATCAGATGAGTAACGACCTTTAATAAATCCAGTTTGATCCAATTTTATCAATTTAGGGAGAATTGCTTCTAATCTTTTCGATAACAGCTTGGTGATAATTTTATAGTCGCAATTAAGCAAACTTATAGGCCTATAGGAGGCACAACTCTGTGGGTCTTTACCTTCTTTCAGTAAAACCGAGATTCTAGCTGTTTTCATAGAATCAGGAAGAGTGTTATGAGTAGAGAAGTCATTGACCATTAACATAAAAACTGATTTAAGTTGTGGCCAAAAAGTTTTATAGAATTCTCCCGAAAAACCGTCTGGTCCTGGGGATTTATTGGCAGGCAATAATTTAATTGTAGAAAGGACATCTTCCTCAGAAAAGTTTTTATTAATGCTTTGTTGGTCTGAGGCTGTAACCTGTGGTAGATCCAGACGGTCTAAGAAGGCTGTTGCCTCAGGGATTGAAATATTTTCTGATTTATACAAATCACTATAAAAATCAAAAAAGTGCTTATTAATTCCTAATGGATCGTATGTTACTTCATTTTCAATCTTAATGGACATTATAGTTCTCTTAGCTTGTTCCTTTTTTAAATAGTGTGCCAATAGTTTACCTGGTCTGTTCCCAAATTCATGCATTTTTTGTTTCAAATACATATTTTTTTGCTTTATATAGTTTGAATGATCTAAATTGAAATTTGCTCTGGCTATAACTAATTTGTTCCAATTTTCTTCAGATTGATCTTGCTTATGTAGTGCTTCTTTTAATAGTAGTTCTTCCTTTAGACCGTTAGTAATTGATTTTCTTTCTTTATTTTTATAAGAGGAATATGATATAATGTGTCCTCTGAAAGTAGCTTTTGCGGCATCCCAAAGTATGGATGGGGCTATATCAGGTGATAAATTGTAAGTATTGAAATCTTCAATGTACTCTCTCATTCTCTTACAAAAAATTTCATCTTCTAATAGCATGTTATTAAATCTCCACATTTTAGATGTATAAGCTTCAATTAAAGTAATATCCAAGGAGACCATTGCATGGTCTGATATAGAAATGTCATGTATGTCACAAGATGAAACAAACTTCATACATTTTTTAGGAAGAAAAAAATAATCTAAACGAGAGTAAGATTTATGTCTATTGGAAAAGAAGGTATAATCCCTTTCTGTAGGGTTAATTTCTCTCCATACATCTATTAACCCTGTTTCTGATCCCAATGCACGCAACATTTTTGCAGATTTAGGGTTGGAACCTCCAGAGTGCGAGGATTTATCCAGATATGAAAGAGTTAAATTATAATCTCCTCCCATCAATCCAAATGTTATGCACTGTGTATTCAAAAGAGAGACCATATCAGAAATGAATGTAGGTGTATCTGTATTAGGAGCGTATATATTAAGTATAGTTATCTCTTTGCCCCAAATCTTCCCATTCACCAATATATATCTCCCCTCTGTATCTGAAATCTGATTAATTAATTCAAAGGGTATATATTTGTGAAACAAAATGGCAACTCCTCGGCTGTTTGTTTTAAAAGATGAAAAGAAAATCTGTCCAACCCAATCTTTCTGTAGTTTAAGATGTTCTTCAGGTGAAAGGTGAGTTTCTTGCAATAAGGCTATACCCACTTTCTCTTTTTTAAGAGCCGCAAGTATTCTTTTCCTTTTGATAGGATGTCCTATACCTTTAACATTCCAAGTTATTACTTTTAATGTTTTATCCATAGCGGTCCATCAAAATAAAAAATAAAGAAAATACTCTTGCAACCAATCAGACTAGCATGACAGGTAGGATTTATGAAATAAAAGAACTGAAAAACAAGAAAACTACATTTAACACATGTAAAACACACATCCTCACTCACATATAGACCAACAAAAAAGTTCCATCTGCACCACCCCATTGCTGGGTGATATCTTCTGGTGACCGTTGTTTTATCTAAGAGTTAGGGTCAATGTAACCACGTTAGTTTAGGCTACATACCCTGAGGCAGCGTATGGAGTGCCCCCCTCCCCCATTTGTGTCAGTGCAATAACCAAACAATCGCTTTCTGGTCCATCTTAAATAAACTTATTTAGCTCCAGAATAGCATTAGGCTGTCACTGAGTATCCGAGAAAGCTATAATCAAATCATTAGGTTTTTTTATAAAGTTTTTTATTTAACACAAACAGTAGCGTTCCTACTATTTAGGCCTACTTAAACATTTCAATAAACACCTAATGTCTCCTTGTTTTTTGTCTCTGCAAAGGAGAAATATGAACAAAGAAAGTAACCAAAAAATAAAGTTCAAGGGCTACATTGGCATTCTTAAGTAAATAGGAAAAACCAGATCAATGTCCAAGTCATTGTGTTTTCTAGTCATACCTCCAGTGTGAGTTCATTAATCAGCGCGGCTTCTCGTGTTCGGCCTTGTATAATCCTTTTTCTTCCAGTTCTTTAATTGCTGCAGCCGGAGTTGGGAAGATTGTTGCAGACCCGTCCTCGTTGAAAACTTTTAGTTTAGCAGGAACCAGAATATGAGTTTTGATGGCCTGGGCTTTTAACTGTAGTCTGATAGGCTTGTACAGGGATCTTTGTTGTCTCACCTTGAAGGTAAAGTCGTGATCAAAGTAAATCCGTGTATTATTTAGCATGACATTCTTTGCCCAGGCAGCTTGCTAGACGAGTCTTTTAGTGCGGTTATTAAGGAAGGCAACAATAATGGGCCGAACAAAGTCTTTACGTTCTTGATAAGTGCGATGGGCATGAATAATGTTCAAATCCCCCTGCACTCCAAGCTCTTTCCCAATCAGTTGATCGAGGAATGTCATGATGTCACTCCCTTCACTCTTTTCGGCTACGTTGTAAATGCACAAATTATTTTGTCTAGACTTATTCTCCAAATGATCCATCTGTTCAACAAGTTCATCAATTCGAGACTTCACCCCTTTCATAGTTTTCTGATTATCGGCCTCGGCATCATCCAAGTCACTCACCCGTGCTTCCAATTGATCAACGCGCGTTGTTGTTGCGTCCAGCTTTTGGTTCAAATCAGCTGTTTGTTGCATAATCGTTTTGATATCGCGCTCTGTTTCTTGACGAAAGTCTTTCAGTTCATCTTTCAGTCCTTTGAACTCATTGCTTAAGGAATCTTTTAACTCAGCAAACAATTTGTGCATTTCACTTAAGTCGGCCATGCTGTTGGAATCTCCAGCTGTTTGTTTGTTTGCAGTTTTCTTCTTTGATTGATACTTATTAAATTCCATATGCGTTCCGGAGCGAAGGTTCATAACTTAGTTTCGGCTGCTAGACATATTTTTCTTTTAGTTGTAGGATAGACAAAATATAGAGTTAATTTCGGGGGAGGTATTGAGCGAACTCAAATCACGCTGCCGCCATGTCACCGGGACTCAAGTCATTTTTCATTTTGATCTGTTGCCCCCCCGCTGGACTGGACCCCCCGAAAGGAGGGTAGGGCAGACACAGTTCTCTGTGAATATCTTGAGAACTGTAGGGACTAGGATGACCATTTTTTTCCATATGTTTGCCTCCAGGGGTCATGTTAACCCATTTCATGTGCACACATGTGCACAAACAGATACACACACACACACACATACATTCACAGTAATCATACGTATGACACATACGTACACAGTAGACATATGTACGCTTGCATGCACAGGCACATACGCAGGCACACACACACACACACACACACACATAACATAAACATGTACATGCACACAATTCAAGAATTTCTCAGAATTATGAACAGGCAAGATGGAGGTGGGGTTGTATAAAATGAATTTTACATGTGAAATCTATGAACTAATCTTGTTGTCTAGCAGATATCAGTGAGAATTGAGTGTGGATAATGCAATTTAGTGAGACAGTTAGAATCATATACTGTAGGCCTTTCAGCGTGATTTATTTTTGTGGAAAAAATGTGCTGGACTGGGCGGCGGTCATATTTTGTACCGCTCTGCGGTACATCTAGTTTCAAGTTATCATGAGTGTCATTTGATTATATAATCACAACAAATGCTAATAAATGAAAACAGAATAGGCTTATGTGCTATAGGCTAACGTTATAGGTCAGGCTAACTCCCGTATGTCAAAATAAACTGATTTGATCCTAATTGTTTTGCGATCACACACAACTTAACACAGCAACCTCAAACACCACTGTTGAACCTAGGCTAATGCTTCAGTCATGTAAGAAATAAGCAGTTTATGAATTATCTTTACCCGTTTAATCAAGTCCACATCACCAAAATAACAACATAATTAAAGGCTGAGCTAGGATAACAGCCTAATATAGGCGATGCTGCAATGGATAACTAATAAAAAGTTTCATACAATTAATGAACTTTATCACATTCTGAGTTTTTCTGGGTGGTTATATATCCATGCAGATCGTCTTCGAATAAGCCATCGCTGTTATATGATATATTATGTTACAGGATTCATGACTAACGCTATTAATGTTACATGATGCTGACTGACGCTGGCTATAACAGTATCCTAGCATTCATGGGCTTCGGAAAAACCTTTCTCCGAGTGAAAACATCATCATTCCGCGTCATTCACGTCACTTAATGTGTGAGTCAGAGGTCGGAAACTGGGGCTAGATTTTGCTAACAGAGTTGCCCAGTTAGTGGCTCGTCATCACTTTTGTCGTCACGTTGTAGTTCGTTTGTAGTCCATGTGGCCTTTCATGTCCAACAGTTTTAATGTGAACTTGGGAATTTGCCCTTTTTATCACTTGAAAGCTGCATATCTTTCTTTCACGAGCATCTTACACTATATTTTAAGCAAATACAGTTGTTTGTTTAGGATTAGTGACAGTGGCGTAACTATAGTAGGTGCAGCAAGTGCAGTCGCACCAGGGCCCGTGACCTCCCGGGGCCCGTCGCTACCTCCGCCCTGCCTCCTTTTTTTTTTTTTTTTTAGAACTTTAGAATGTTGGAGCACGGAGAGTGAAGCATCACTTTGACGATTCTATCGGAAGATGAGCGCTTAACCGATGCAGAGAGATACTTCAAAGTGCAGGTATTTAATGCAACTCTGGACATCATAATCAGTCAGCCCTCCCAAAGATTTGCAAGTATGCGGGAAACTTGTCATGTGTTTGAGTCTTTACGTCCTATGACCCTTCAACTCGCAGGTGATGATGAACTGCTTGAAAAGGCAAGACGTTTGTCAGACCATTATAGCATGGACATTGCACCGACATTCCCAACACAACTCCTCTCATTCAGGTCTTGCTTTAAAGCAGAGATTTCACAGAAGTCATCTATTTTTCAACTTGCCAAAATGCTGGTGGTAGATTATGACAGTGTAACATCCACATTCGGGGAAGTGTGTACTCATGTTGTTTCTGACATTGCCTGTGATTGTGGCAACAGCTAAGCGATCTTTTTCCAAACTCAAACTTATTAAGACCTATACCTAATATGGGGCAGGAGAGGCTCCGTGGGTTAGCTATCCTGTCCATTGAAAATACGAGAGCCAGAGCATTAAATATTGGGAACACCGTTGACGATTTTGCACAACGAAAGGCTCGTAAGATGGCCTTCTTCTAATGGCCTAATTCACGCATATTGGGGATTGTATGCATATGAATGATTTTATTTGGTTTCTGGACGGTTAAATAAGTTAGGCTACATTAAGTTTTGTTTCTGCGCAGTGCGAGTTTATAAGCAAGCAATCTACGCTTGCAGTTTCAGCAGAGGGTTGAAGAAGCGCATTGAGTGTTCCCATAATTCCATGCGAGTTTATGTTACAGTTTTTTTCAACTGCTTGCACACTAAATCTTTGCTTGTCACACGATTTTCTAAACATGTCCTCCAAACATCATAACCCGACACCAAATCTGCAAAACCATACACTAATTCTCAGTGTTTGACTCAGTTTTCAATTGACTAAAACACATTTTGCAAAACAACACACACAATTTTCTACCTAACACACAAAAATCTAACAGGAAGTAACTTGATTTCGTTCTTCAAACACAACCCATCAAAATGCCACACTAAATCACCAGTGCTTCACTCTTTCTCTTCACATGTGCAAACACTCTTTACTTTACTGAACACCATCCAATCATTGCCTTAGTATAGGTCTATGAATAGATGTACTCTCTATATAGGTATAGACCCTTTCAATCTGCTCCTAGAGGATTTCCGGTTGAAATATTCAGAACCAATGCAGATACTTTGAAAATTACAGTAATCGGACTTTAGCTTACAGTAATGTTCTACTATGTTGACTTTATGTAAAATTTGTCTTTTTACTCTATTTTTGTTTGTCCCCATGTTACAGTACCATTAGCTCAATACATTTTTCTGTGCCTCCAGAAATGCCTTAGGAACGCTTACTGTAGAATTGTTTGTTTCTGCAGTTGAAAGGGTCTATAGGCCTATGAATACATACTGTACACAACCCCCCCCCCCCCCCCCCACACACACACACACACACTTGTCTTTAGAAAAAAAATAAATCAGTGTTTTCAAAACTCCATGTACATTTGGTGGTCACTGTATTCTTCTTTGCTTTTTTTCTTGTTTGCTGTAAAATACTGTATTCACAACAGCAAATTATTTGGGAAAAATCACTATTTTTGGTTTCAATATTGCTTGCATTTTTACTGTGTATTTCAACTTCTCTTTGTTGATACCGTAACTTTCACTCATGTATGGAAATACATATAGAAAGCCTAAGACAGAAGAGCTTTAGGTTTTGAGCAACAGTGTGTACATGATGTATCCAAAATGTCATATTATGACAAAAGTGTTTGTAATGTGAGGCGAATGTTTGCTTTAAACATGTGTTTTTGACATTTTGAATGTTGTGTGTCATTTTGCTGGAGATTTGGGGCATTTTGCATTTTGTGTGAGCAGTTGTGGGTTTTGTGTGTGGAGTTTTGAAAAATAGACACAGAGTTTTGAAAACGTGTGTAAACAATTGTAAAAAACTGTAATGCAGTAATATTAGATTACCCTGGCCTGCAGGCTGTTAATAAAATTATTTTTTAATGTTTTTACATGTAATGGATATGTAGTCATGTGTTTTTTATTTGAAATTGTAATCTGTAACTACTAAACTACTTCGGTGCCTCAGGCCCTTTGCATAAACAATTGAAGTCACCCTTAATGTGTATTGCATGTATCAGAGCTAATTCATCCTGGGCCAAAGTTCGTCGGTATGGGGCCCGCTTAGCGCTCTCGCACCTGGCCCCACCATTGGCTTGTTACGCCACTGATTAGTGAGTGTATGTTTTAACCTTTGTTGTGGCATCCGTGTTTGTCACACATTCTGATGGCAAAGCACATGAACACTTGCTGTCAGAAAAACAAAGTAGCCATGGGGGCGGTCCTTGTCATTCCTAGGTGCTCTGAATGACCTGCGTGAAGCTGGCCCCCCATGTTATTCAAAAACAAACACTGCTAATCGTTTGTACTATGTTTGTGCCGGTTTGTGCCGTAAAAATTATCGTTTGTGCTGTTAAGGGTTTTAAGTAATTAAACTTTTACATTTTCTGACCAGTGACGTCACTCAGCCCCCCATACTTGTCCAAATTTCCCCAAAATAGTCTCAATCGTTTGTGCTACGTTTGTGCTGATTTGTGCCGTCAAAAGAAACATTTGTGCTACTTCGGTTTTTAAGTTATCAGGCTTTATTTGTTACACGCATGACGTCACCCAGCCCCCCATCAATGTCCAAATCTCACCAAAATGGTCTCAATCGTTAGTGCTACGTTTGTGCTGATTTGTGCCGTTAAAAGAAACATTTGTGCTACTTCGGCTTTTAAGTTATCAGGCTTTATTTGTTACACGCATGACGTCACCCAACCCCCCATCAAAGTCCAAATCTCACCAAAATGGTCTCAATCGTTTGTGCTACGTTTGTGCTGATTTGTGCCGTTAAAAGAAACATTTGTGCTACTTCGGTTTTCACGTAAGCAGGCTTTATTTTTTGTTACACGCATGACGTCACCCAGCCCCCCATCAATGTCCAAATCTCACCAAAATGGTCTCAGTCGTTTGTGCTACGTTTGTGCTGATTTGTGCTGTTAAAAGAAACATTTGTGCTACTTCGGTTTTCACGTAAGCAGGCTTTATTACACGGCTACTATTTGCACTCATAGACGTTTGCATTGCAAAGGCTTCTGACACGTTTTGCGTGCGTGACGTCATCATAGCCGCTTCTGCGGCCATCACTACAATGGATCTGCCATTTCGGTCGACAGCTTAGGAGGAGACTCACTGGCATCTCCGCCCGGCCCTTGCCCAGCAGTTGGCTGGCTTCATCCTGAAGGTAAGTCAAATATTCGTAATTTTTCTTGTCTTCATGAGTTTAAGCACGGTCTGCGCTACCCCGTAGGCCTAGCCTGTTATATTTGGAGGCGATAAGCCTAAAATACGACAAGCACATGTGTAGGCCTAACTAGGCCTACTGTGAATTGAACTGTCAGTTAATAGGTGTTGCCACTACCATAGGCGGTGTAGGTAATATCCCAGAGATAGGCTTTATTGAATTATTAAAGAAAATAAAGAGAAAGTCGCACACTCTGCTCCACGTTTTAATGTTGAAGTGACGTTTCGGCCGTCTGGCCTTCTTCAAACTTACACACCAACATCCAAAGTGTCTTTAAATTCATCCCAATTAATGAACACCTGGTCCCCTAGTGCATAGAGCTCATCCATTGGTTAGTCACCCTAAATGCCTCTGAGTAGCCTACAAGGCTCACTCATTGGCAAATCAGTCTTAATTAGGGGTAACCCAGAGTATTTACATCTATTTACACATGTTTACAGATTGAGATTAAAACATCAGTTCGGTTAAAACATCATAAATAATACAATCTGAAAACCTAAACAACAAATTTTTTGCAGGTAACCCTTCAGAGAAAACATTTAAGGTCATATTCAACATTTAAACCATAAGGTGTTAAGGTTTTTAAATGGTATATCCAGTAGTGTTCCCTTCTGGAGAGTAAATTGTCTAAATCATCCCCTCTAGGGGGCAATGATACCTTCTCAATACCAACGTATTTAAGGGATGAAATTGGATGATTGAATTCAACAAAATGAGCAGCAACAGGATAATTCAGATTTTTGCATCTAATAGTGCTTCGATGCTCAGATATACGTGTCTTCAAAGATCTACTCGTTTTTCCAACATAAGATTTACCACATGGACAGGTTATTAAATATATCACATACGTTGTACTACAAGAAATTTTACCTTTGATCTTAATTTCCTTCCCCGTATGTGGGTGTTTAAAACTGTTACACCTATATGTATAATTGCATTGGGTACAGTTACCACAGCGCCTGTTCCCATCAGGGATCGGTGCTAGGGTGGTTTGAGACACAATAGGGTCAGGGGACAGATATGAATGAACAAGTTGGTCTCTTAAATTTCGACCTCTTTTGTAGACAACAAGTGGTCGTTCATTAAAGACATTTTTTAATTGATCATCTGATTCCAAAATATGCCAGTGTTTCATGATTATATTCTTTAACTGTCCAAAGTTTCTGCAATACTCTGTGGTTAATAGCACCCGTTTATTGGATTTCTTTTTTGGTTTATTTTTTAATAAATCAGTTCTTGGTATATTATTGATTTTATTAGCTGCTTCATTCAAAACAGAGTTTTTGTAGCCCCTCTTTCTAAAGTTATTTTTCATGGTTGTCATGTTCTTAGTCAGATCTTCAGGTTTTTTACAGATACGTTTTAAGGGAACACTACTGGATATACCATTTAAAAACCTTAACACCTTATGGTTTAAATGTTGAATATGACCTTAAATGTTTTCTCTGAAGGGTTACCTGCAAAAAATTTGTTGTTTAGGTTTTCAGATTGTATTATTTATGATGTTTTAACCGAACTGATGTTTTAATCTCAATCTGTAAACATGTGTAAATAGATGTAAATACTCTGGGTTACCCCTAATTAAGACTGATTTGCCAATGAGTGAGCCTTGTAGGCTACTCAGAGGCATTTAGGGTGACTAACCAATGGATGAGCTCTATGCACTAGGGGACCAGGTGTTCATTAATTGGGATGAATTTAAAGACACTTTGGATGTTGGTGTTGTGTAAGTTTGAAGAAGGCCAGACGGCCGAAACGTCACTTCAACATTAAAACGTGGAGCAGAGTGTGCGACTTTCTCTTTATTTTCTTTAACATTTGTATACACAAGAAGCCAGCACCTCAGGAAAGACTTCATTGGTGTGCGATAACTCCTTTTTTTTCTCCTTTATTGAATTATTAACCATGAAATTAACCATGAGTTTTAGACAATTATACTAAAAGTTATTATGAATAGCCTACTGACCATACGACCTTAGAGTGAATGGCGGGAAATTCAGCTGTCAATCAGATGATCAGCACGTGACTGATCTGACTGAAAGAATTTAGAGTAGCTGCATGAGAGACACTGTAGCCTACAACCTACATTATCAGTGTGGTTGTCTTTCTGTAGTGTGTGTAACATACATAACATAAGCTGTATTGATTTTCATTTTTTAGTTAACTAAGCCTACTGTTCTCCAGGTATTGTTGCCTATGCACTTCATATATCCTCCATTTCCCCTTTTTTCATATTTGCTGTGCAACAACTGCAACACAATTAGCCTGTTCCCATGCTTATTTCTCTCAGTATTTCATAATAAGATTTCATAACAATTCCTTTTTCTATGGGGAACTTTTTGGCTGTAAAAAAATACAAAAAACGCGCACATCCAGATCCAAACAGGTGCTGGACCCAAATATTTCAGTAATAAAAAATGACGTTAGTCCGCACACTGAAAACTCCTTATAAAAAATATTTTTTTGGCTGTAACATGGTGTTACCTATTCAATATATCAATATGTTAATATATTTCTGTTGAATTTGCTTTGATTTTTTTACATCTCGGTGAGCTTGTTTGTTTCCTGTGGAGCCAGCTGTGTTTGAACCTGCTGCTGTTCTGAATGTCATTAGTGTCTACACGGACCCGGTTTGGTGTTGCACCTAGAGAATCAGCACGTTACAATAAAGAAGGACATGCAGACACTAATTACATTCAGAATAGTGGCAGATTCAAACACACCTGGCTCCGCAGGAAACAAACAAACTCACCGAGAGCCTTTCGTGCAACTAGTCAATGGATGTGTTGATGTAAAGGTGT
This sequence comes from Alosa pseudoharengus, assembly GCF_046254945.1. NCBI lineage: Eukaryota > Metazoa > Chordata > Actinopteri > Clupeiformes > Clupeidae > Alosa > Alosa pseudoharengus. The sequence goes on along the minus strand of NW_027468674.1, from coordinate 8,009,148 downwards.
AATAATTTGATCCAAACACATAGTCAAGAGCAACAGCTGATTAACATAGTCACATTAACGTGACAAATAAAACTCCCAAGAATCACACATGAAAAGATTTACAAACAAGACAATCCAGCCGTGAGGAATTAGCAGATTGAGAATTGGCAGAACTGAATGATAGCCACAGTGACAAAAACAGGAGATGCAGAACAATACCAATCATATAGTCTCACTGTGTGTTTCTGTTCACTCTTTTGTATAAAACACAACATGTGGTTTTACTTTGTTTTTCTCAGAAGCAGTGGAAACTCCTTTGCTGAGATCATCATATCGCTCCCAGACAGAGAATGACCTCCTGCAGTAGGCCACGTAGTGTCCTAGAGCGCTCCTGTATGGCCCTGGAATAAAGGCAACAATTCCTCTCAGAATGAAGTGCTCATTGGTGAAGGTAATGTTCATGGGAAACTCTTCTAGTGGGTAGCTTGTCTCTTTAGCAGTTTCAATGAACAGTGCTGCTCCAGTGGTATAACTGTGGCTAACCAATCCAGTACACAACTGCGGAAATGTGGAAGGATCCTCTGTTAAGTTGTCTGATGTTTCTGGTGTTACAAGAGGCCGTAGACACTTTGAAGGTTGCAACTGCACTCCTTCCAGAAGTGCAGCCTGAAGCCCTTTGATGCCCTCTGTTTTTAAAATGCTTACCTCAACAGGTATAAGAGGAACTTCCCTGCGGTGTGTGGAACTTCGACGACAGTGTGGATTGGATCACTGGATCTCTGTCACCAGACTAGGAGTGTGCCTCATCAGTGATGTTACGACGTAAGCAATGTTACATGCCCCTGACCTCAGCTCACTTGAGCTGAAAATATTCAGCAGGAGTTCAGCCCTCTGTCTGAAGGCATCATATTGCATTCCCTTTGCCACAATGGTAGTAATCAGTTGGAATATTTCGGTGTTTTCTTGGTGGCAGTGGATAAAATCTCTGAAATCTGCACTGTCACAGAATGCACAGCAGAGACACTGACAGAATGAGTCAAAGGCACATGTATTGCTAAGACTTACAAGTGCCTTGCCTACCTTTATAGGCTTTGATAAATTGCCATTTTGTAGCAGGCCAATTTGTGTTTTGCTTTTTTTAGGAGCCATGTCAACATGAAGCCACTCTGGTTGTGGAGTTAGATATGACTTTCTCTTCTTTGGTGGTACAGCCAGGCCTCTCCAGTTTTAGGGTTCGTGAATTTTTGGGTCGTCTTCTGTCTCGCCATCATCACTGTTAATAGAAGATATTTCAGTTTCATTTTTTTCTGATTTTATGTTGTTGGCTGAGACAGCTGCAGAAGAAAGTCTCATCTGCCCTTCAATATAATTTAGGTGTCTGCTGACAAACCGGTCTAGGCGAATGGGCAAGTTATCATGTTTAAACAGCCCATGTTTCAAATTTTTAAATTCCGCTTCCACATGAGCAGAGCTAGCAGTTAGGGTACTGCCTTCAAAATGTGGCACCATCACACCAGTCCACAATGGCAGGTATGAGCACATCCTAATCATATTAGGGAGAAGCTCTGGAAGGAAGTGCAGATTATCCCGGTCACCACAATGTGAGGCAAGTGTTTTACTCTCACCACAGATGTTGGCAACCCAAGATTGTGCTTCCGTGTTGCAGTCTTCCAGGGAGTTCATGGATGTTTCCATGATTTGCCCATCTTTGGCCATTTCATCAGCTAGGGCAGGGTTGTATTTGCCATCTGCAATTCTTTTTTTGAGGTTGCCTTTGCAGACCTCTGAGATGACCGGTGCACCACTTTCATCGTTTCCTTCCGACTCACTTAGGGCCACCACTGTAATCGACTGAATCAGCTGCCTTGCATCATCAATTGACACACACTGCACCACTTGTGCCAAGGTTCTGACATAGAAATGCTTCACCCGACTTCCCTTCTTCCTCAGGCATTCCCATTGAGTTATCATTTTAATGCAGTGTGCAACATCTACACGGAGGAAACAGGGAGGTAATGTTGATGAGGGATTTCCCAATAGTACCCCAAAGCACTCATTTATATAAGCTTTTAAGTCTGGGTGAGGTGTGAAGGCTTTGACAAGAGCCCCTAGGATAGCGAGTGAGAAGTCACATACAGCCTCTTTAGGGACAGGAGCACCTCCTCTGTGCCACTCGCTAAGCCAGTTGGCTATGGCAGGTATGTTGTGCCTCTCAGATAGCATCTGCACAACAGGTATGTGAACCCCAGACTCACCAGACAGAACACCTTGGTATAGGAAGATGTGTCCTGATCTTTCAGTTGGTCCGCTGAGTCTTTTCACTATTGTACCTGTGGCATCAAAGCTCACACGTGATCTACGGGCCTTGGAAAGGGACTTGTAAACCAGCAACTGTGATGGAGTCCAGTAGTGACAAAATAACTTGTCCAGGCCAATGTCAAAAATGCTTCCACAGTAAGAGGCACTGTATTTTATGAGCTGCAATGAATGGACAGGATCGTTGTGCCCCAACTCCTTGTCCCCTCTCTCCTGTTTGGCCTTTCGCAGTGTAGATAAGCTGGGAAGATGGCTTGGCTCGGGATCTCCCATTTCCATCATCTCCTTAGCTTTAGTTGCTCGCCACACATGAGGAAGTTGTTTACCGTTCCAGAGCTCCTCTGATACTTTGGCTCTTTCTTCACTGGACAAATTGCGCTTTGATTTCCCACTGTGAAGGCTGTTATTAACATTCTCCAATGAACATTGCAGAATCACTGGTTCATTGTCCACTGGCAAGCTCTCTGCATGAGTCCAGTGATAACAAGGCACCTTGATGGACTGTATGGGTGCACCTTTGCTCTCTTGAAACTGAGTGTGCAAGGACATTTGATTGCACTCCATATTTTCTGATTTAGGGTATGAGTCCAAGAGCCTCGCTTCAAAATAGTGTAATGTCTATCATTGGATTGTGCTTCTGTGCTCTTATACACTATTTCCTCAACAAATTGTTCTGTCCACTCCTGAAAAGGAATGGTGAGTTGAAAGCCAATTGTTGTTGCTGAATCCAAATCGACATCAGAGGTTTGGCTTTCCTCATGGGCTTCATTGGTTAAGCCTAATTTTTCTCAAATATTGTGGCGATTCATTTTAACAAAAGTGTACAAGGCTTTTGCTGAAATTCTACCTCCGAGTTGTTCACTGAGGTCTATCCAAATTTTGTGAGAGGGCCATGCAATATCCCGCCCACCCACAATCTCCTCCTTGGCTGCCAAGATAACATTTGTGACCTCATTGTTGTCACAAGATGGGAGCCTCGGCATCTATTGACAAAAAAAAACATGTAATTATTTTTTTTGCTGTTTTTCCACAGAATATGTATTTGTATTGCTTAGGTTATTCAGATTTGGAGATTTGTATGCTGCTTGCCTATTGTTTTGTGTTAAACGTGTGATTTCAGTTCAATAAATCAGTGTTAAGTTCACTAAAACCTGGTTTGGATGCCTTTGATTGAGATCATAACACCCTTTAGGGGCGCTTATTTAAATGGCAGGCAAAGTGCAAAGTCTGTCAAGCAAAGTTATTGCGCCTGAACTAGAGCCAGCAATGCTGTGGTAGCATTGAGTGACTCATCAATGCTTGTGCTTAAGTTCTTGCCCATGGTGATAATAACTAAGTAAAATTAATTGGCTAATTTATCATTAGGGCCCTTAGTGTTGAATGAGCTGACTGACAAATCTGAGGTATATCATCTCAGCCCTGATGTTATCTTAATACAACTGTATATGCATTTGATTCAACATGAGGTTCATATAATTCACATTGTCAGCAAGTTTATTGAATAAATGACCAGGTATAACCAAATATATCAATGTGTGTGCAACTGTACAGGTAACATGTTAATGTGTGCAATATGCCTATGCCATAGAATTGAACTAAAATAACACACATTGTGTGATAAAAGGACATAATTCATAATTTTCTTCAGAAATCTTATTATTAAAGAAATATTGACTGTGTGGTTAACCCTGCTGATACTTAGGACTCATTCTACCTCCACTCTGGTGTGTAGTGTAGTTACCATGCCTATTCTCCCTGTCCCAAAATTGATACAGAGATTTTCCCTCCATTTTTGCTTAGCCAATAGTAGTTTGCTTGTTTTATCTGTCATTTTAACCATTTCTGATCAAATTTCTTGTATTTCACAAAATAATAATGTAGTGTAATGTTGGCTGCATCTTGCCTCTTAAAGATTAATGCTGTTCCTCAAAGCACAGGTGGTTGTCTTTGCACAATACACAGCAAATCTACACAGTGCAGTCTGGTAAAATAAGTAACTACACACAATTCATCATTTATTAAGCCTTTGTTACTTATTAGTTAACGGTTTGTTCATCATTAGTAATTTCTTGTTCATACATAATTTATCATCAGTAAAGCATTTATTCACACAATTATAAATGGTTTGTTCATAGTAAATAATCCTATCCAAAAAATATGTTTGTAAGTACATGATTTATACATAATAAGTAATGAAACAACCACTTATAATGAAATAATTTTCTTATAAACCAGTTGCAAACTATTACAAAATGCTTTGTTCATCATTTGTAAAGCATTGTTCATATGTTAATTCTCATAAATAAAGTATTTGTACACACAGTTATAAATGGTTTGTTCATAGTAAATAAGCCTATATCTAAAATATGTTTATGAATTATTGTTAATACTTAATAAATTATGCAATAGTATTTTGTTGATTATTATTCCATTATTTAATAGTTGTTACATACACATGCACTAATGATTAGTTAGGGTGAGGATACATATTTTATAAACCACTTCCTAATACTATAATTCATGATTAACTCAGGAGTTACAAGTGGTTAGTTAATTATATTTTGTGAGCTTATCTAAAGTGAGGACTTTCTATGCCTTGCAACACATTTTCAAATGAGTTGTAAAGATTACATTCACCTTCATTCATTTAGCAGACAAGCGACGTACACATGTCAATTAAATTGAAGGCCATTGACATAACAGTGAAAGCCGGGAATCGAACCCCCAACTTTTCAGGCTACTGCATACTAGTCCAGCTCCTTATCCACTACACTACCTTGGCCCAGATACAAACCCCTACAACTATGCAAGAGTTTCTGTTTTCTTCTACTACACACTGTTATTAAACATCTGTAAACTGTTATTAAATGCTGTATTCTTCGTTTGTAAAGCATTATTCCTACATTAATTCTCATCTGTAAATCATGTTTACACACAGTTAAAAATGGTTTGTTCATAGTAAACACGCAAATCTATATTATATTTTTTAATTGACTGTTGTAATACTACTGGACAGAGGTAGTGTAGTGGATAGAGAGCTGGGTTAACATGCAGTAACCCATAAAGTTGGGGGTTCAAGCCCCGGCGTCCACCAATGTGGCCTTGCCCTTTAATTTCATTGACATGTTTAAGCCGTTTGGGTGAAAGTGTCGGCTAAATTAATAAATGCAAGTGTGAACTTTATAATTCATTTGTAAATGTGTTGCAAGGCATAAAATGTCCTCACTTTAGATGAGCTCACAAAATATCATTAACTAACCACTTGTAACTCCTGAGTTAATCATGAATTATAGTATTAGGAAGTGGTTTATATGTATCCTCACCCTAACTAATCATTAATGCATGTTTATGTAACAACTGTTAAATAATGGAAATATTACTTAATCAAAAACATATTATTGCATCATTTATTAAGTATTAACAATAAACAATAACAATATAGGCTTATTTACTATCAACAAACTATTTGTAACTGTGTGAACAAATGCTTTACTGATGATAAATTAGAAATTACTAATGATGAACAAACCATTAACTAATAAGTAACAAAGGCTTAATACATGATGAATTGTGTGTAGTTATTATAAAGTGTTACCAAATAAGTTTATTTCTCCTGTATGTAGGTACGCATCACTTCATGTCCCCATAGAAACAAGGACTCTCATTAAGATTCCTTTTATTATACTGTACACACCCTCAATGTTCCATGTGTTAAAGATCAATAGTTTACTGTAATTTAATACATTAAATCATAATAATTACTTGTGTGGTTAAAGCCACATGCCATAGGTAAGGGGCAATATTAAAATAACTAACTATTGTGAACTTAATACAAATCAGACAGGTGCATTATAAATATTTTTTTATTGTCTTTTTGGTATGATGTAGACATTGGAATGGTAAGGCAAGAGCCAAAGCTGACAAATAATCTTTACATTGATGCCATTGATATTTTGTGCAGTCTATCAAAAAACTGCCAGGTTGGAGTGAGGTGGAGTCAGTGTTGTAGATTTGAAAAAAATAAAAAATAAAGACACATCTGGGACACTTGCGGAAGCTGCACATAGCCTATGCCTAAACCGGATCCAGAGACTTCTGTGCTGATCTGGCCCAGATCCGGCTGCACGTAGCCTATGCCTAAACCGGATCCAGAGACTTCTGTGCTGATCTGGCCCAGATCCGGCTGCACGTAGCCTATGCCTAAACCGGATCCAGAGACTTCTGTGCTGATCTGGCCCAGATCCGGCTGCACGTAGCCTATGCCTAAACCGGATCCAGAGACTTCTGTGCTGATCTGGCCCAGATCCGGCTGCACGTAGCCTATGCCTAAACCGGATCCAGAGACTTCTGTGCTGATCTGGCCCAGATCCGGCCTAGCTTGAGATGTGGTGGTTCTCGTTGGTAACAGGCTGTGGCCTAGGTAAGACAAATGTTTTATGCATGACACACACAATAAACATTCCACAAAGACATTAAGTCGGACGCTGAATGTCAGCTGATTGACACTTCTGTGGTCAAAAATATCCAGGCAACACTCAGGTGTGAGGAACCACTGCAGGTTTATTCACGATACCGGGAGCAGGTCACTAGCAACATCATGTTCCAGTAACACTACTCAAAGTTCTCTAGGGCGAAGCCCCATCTTATACATGTTAATTACATTGGTAATACAAATCACATGAGTACAATGGTCTTTTCCAAAAATCATACATGCAGAAATACAACAATACATATACACTTCTTGGACATAGCATGTGATCCATGCGCCATACGCAAGTCATGTGGCTACTCCAAGTAAGTAGATAATTGGTCAATACAATACATATACATCCTTCAGCATTCTCTTGCCAGTCTAGTTCCTGTTGGGATATTCCTAATATTACTGCCTCAGGCAGAAAACCCTTAACTCGTGACAAAGGGGGTCGCATGACCTTTATTAGAAAATCATGACATGGAGAGAGCAAATGACAGACAAAGCAAAATTGATGCACAGTATTGAATGTATAGAAAGCATAACACAGAATATAAGAAAATTAAATGTTAATCACTTCTATGTAATAAATGTTAGTAATCCAAAATTTCTCCTTCACTTCCGATTACAACAAATCAATCGGAAGTGTGGGCTGACTTGGGAAACTCAGTCTCGATCTGCCCCGCTCTCATACAACGGGGACTCCGTAGCCTAGGCTATTTGAATCAGAACAACCCAAGATTGTTGCAGGTGTTCAACAACGATTAGCATGATCATAGTCTAGTCATTAGAGGGGGTCCACGCGCACCCCCCGTAATTGTTGTTGACACCCATTTTTTTAGACTCCTTAATATGTCTAGTTAACAATAAAAGATGTTAGCATTGCTGCAAATTGTCCCATGACTGTTTTTCAGAGCTGTTTTTAGAACCTGTGCAATAGCGAGTTTTACAATTAAGAAATTTAACAATTCATATAACTTTTCAACCAGACATGATATAAAGACAAATGAGACCACTTTTTCATATAACTACAACATGGGGAATTGATTAGAGGGGTTCATTTATTGATAGAAACACTTTTTGACTATGTTAAGGCCTAAATGATCTAAAAATTATCAAATATTCGGCAAATCCGAACAGGAAACTGTGCATAAATGTTGTAAAGTTGAATGCAAATGCATCTATTTGTAACTGAATTCATTCATTAACATCAGGTGATCACTAAACATATTGCCATTAAACCTAGTCTACCAATGAAATATCCCTAAGCCTTTATAATGCCATGATTCATGCTCACTGCAAATGCTTTAGTTCAATTGTGTTGGAGCCATACCATGGAACCATACAGCATACAGTCAGATCTTGAAATCATACACATTCAAAACATTTTGCCAGACAACTAACGCACACACGCACATGCACACACACACATACACACACACACACACAACTTAACCTCTCCAGTAAGACAATGGACATTACTACACTTGAACTGGAGGGTAAAGTGAAAGCTTAAAAGCTTGAAATAATAGTGAAGATGTTCACAATGGATGTTTCCACAATGTCCCAGCAAATAATAATGCAAACACTCCACAAAATCTCCACAGTTCAGTGTGGAGTTTCAGCCTGTGGTTGTTGAGTTGTATTAATACTGTAGGAGCTACTATGTCTTTTTGGCAGTTACAGTCTAGAACATTCTATACATGGATTTCTATGCAACGTCACGAAAACATGCGTGCGCAACCAAGAGGCAGAAAGCACCATAGAACAGCATAGAGCAATGCAAAAGAGCAAAAGAATAAAATGAGTTTTTGTGCTGAACACTGCACCAATTCGAAATCACGATGGTTAGAGAATGTTAAATATGTTCAATATCCCTAATAGACAGGTGATATTTTTGAGATATGTGCTTCCTAGAGGCATTTTTTAGTAAAAGTTGGGAACAGGACTTTTTAACATAATTAAGGTGTGCTGAATCCAACTAGCTCTGTTCCCAAGCTGAATTTTGAGTTTATGACCATCTAATTAGCATAAACAAAATGGTTGCCAAAATGGCAATTTTGTGCAGTTTCTTTCAGTTCTTTTGGGCAGTTTCTTTCTTTCTTTGGGCAGATGTCATTATACCATGTAAATTAATTCATATTGTTCACAGAAATCTCCCTTGGCCAATAGATCAAGGATACAGGCTGTGAAAAAAAGAAAAATATCTAGTATTATGCCTATGCTAATTACCTGAAAAAACATAATTGTTAAAATTGTAAAACTAAGCAGGCACATGGTATTTGACGAATGAGACTTATGTTTTTTGAGGGTCAAGAAAGATGTGTAGTGATGAAAGTTTAAAATTGTGGCCTACTGGTTAGGGTTTCAGGCTTGAAACCAAAAGGTTGCCGGTTCGATCCCCGACCAGTAGGAAAAATATGGGTGGTGGAAAGGTTGAGCACTACTCTCCCATGCCCACATCCACGGCTGAAGTGCCCTTAAGCAAGGCAGCTAACCCCTCACTTTCCCCGAGCATCACTGTAGCAAGGCAGCTCACTGCTCCGGGTTAATGTGTGCTTCAATGTGTGACACGTGTGTTTACTAATTCATGGATGGGACAAATTCCTTGTATACGCAAGTATACTTGGCCATAAAACCTGATTTACATTACATTTAACATAATTGAAGCGAATTAGGTTGGTAATGTATGTAGTCTCAGAGTAAGTTACATAGGCCTTTACCCATTTCGGTAACACTTTATGGTAAGGGTACATGAATTATCATGAATTCATGCATGAATTAATTCATGATTTATGTATTACTTCATTCATTGATATCTAATTAATCATCAGGAATTTGCTGAGTTCATAGTTTGTCATTTGTGACCTCATACATGAACACATTACTAAAGTATTAGGTACGATGGGCACATGATGTATTAAGCATGATCATGACTATTTATTTTTCTGCCAAAAATGTGGTCATCACTGGTCAAATTCTGATTTGAACGTAACTTTGGAATTCTCTAAACACATGTCATTATTCACTACTTTAGTTGAGGGGCCACAGACATGATGAATGCATGAGCAATTAACCTAAAATTCATGTAATCATGATGATCATGCTTAAGAAATCATAATGATATACCCATCACACCTAATGCTTTAGTTGATGTGTTGTTCATACATGAGGTCATCATGAATGAGAGTATAGAAATTCATGTCAATTTCTGATGATTCTTAGGATATAAGGAATGAAGTAATACATAAATCATGAATTAATTATTGCATGAATTCATGATAATTCATGTACCTTTATACCATAAAGCATTACCCATATTTCTTCATAACCTTTGTGTTGGTAAAATGATTGAATGTCCTGTGAATTAATAGCTAGGTGAATAACTTTAGAACTAATGCAAGTTCAAGTTCAAGTTACTTTATTTGTACCCAGAGGTGGATTTTGTTTGCAGTATAGCGTGCTTCAAGAGAATTTGCCAGAACAGGAGCACAGAGGATGCCATCTTTACGGCAATTCACTCTGCCCTGTCCCTCCTTAACAATAGTAACACCTATGTGAGAATGCTGTTCATTGACTTCAGTTCAGCATTCAACACCATTATCCACTCCAAACTGATCACCAAACTCAGTGAACTGGGCATTAATTCCTAACCTGACTCTCGCCAGATGAATTTCGTTCCGCCTAGCTCCACTCATCCATCTGGGACCAATCCATTGGAGTGTTGCTTCAGAAGGCTGGGCCTAATCAAAAAATGCTTGCATATGATTGAATAAGCCACTTGTCCGTCATCTATTGACGTGCTACTTCAACCACTCACATCGAAGCCAACCCGTGACGCTGATAACAGTCTCACAGTCGCTTCTACGCTATGTCACATCTATGAAACTCCCGCCCTGCGTCCTGATTGGCCCTACCATACAATCTCGTGCTGAAATCACTCTCAATGGAAGAGGTCCCAGATGGATGTGAGTGAAGCTAGGCGGAGCTAAGCGGAACGAAATTCATCTGGCGAGAGTCAGGTTAATCAATTCCTCCCTCGGAAACTAGATTCTGGACTTCCTAACCAAGAGACTGCAGTCTGTTAGATTAGATAACCTCACCCACTCAACCCTCACCCTGAACACCGCCGTGTGCTGAGCCCTCCTTTACTCCCTCTTCATCTACAACTGCATACCTGTACATGGCTACAACACTACGGTGATTGCTCTCATCAGCAACAATGATGAGACAGCCTGCAGGGAGGAGGTCCAGCACCTAACATTGCGGAGCACTGACAACAACCTGGCTTTCAACACCAAGAGGACCAAAGGCCTCAATGTGGACGTCAGGAAGTCAAAAGCTAGCACACAAAGCCCCATCCTCATCAACAGGACTGAGGTGGCGCATGTCACCAGTTCATGATTCTGGGTGTCCACATCTCTGTGAACCTCTCTTGGACCCTCAACACCTCTACCTTGATCAAGAAGGCTCACCAGCATCTCTCATCTCAGATCCTGGTGAACTTCTAAACCTCTACCGCTGCACCATTGAGAGCATCCTCACCAACTGTGTCACAGTATGGTATGGCAACTGATCGATCTGCCTCCGACCGGAAAGAGAAACTGCTCAACACATCACTGGTTCCTCACACCCCTCCATCAACACCCCCCCCCCCCCCCTCCCCCGGTGCCTCCTTGCCTGTGCCTGTTGAGGTGTCCATGTCGATGGCAACCTTCACAGGGACAACAAGGAGGCAAACATTTTGGTCCTATCCCACCCATAGTATTCTATTTATATTTATAAATGTACATACTGTACTTACACTTAAACATAGTGATATTCTACTGATCTTTATACTGTACACTGCACATACACTTATACATTTTTAGTACTCTTCACAATGACAATGAAGGTAAATCTAATCTAAGATAATCTAATCAAATGAAACATGTGACTGCTGGCCATCTTTCCCATTTGGAATCAAGGATATGATGCTAGCTTGTTAGTTAACGGTTGTTCGTGATTAGTTCAAAGGAACTCCAATGATTTTAAACTCCAAACATGTGTCCACCCACCACGAAGAAGATGTTTACCAATGAAGCCAGGCCAGACTCTTTGCCAAAGAGGACTGTAAACATAGTCAAGAGTATGGTTCACAAGGTGATAAGTATAGTATAAGTAGTCAAGAGTATGGTTCACAAGGTGATAAGTATAGTATAAGTATATCTTTTGATCCCGTGAGGGAAATTTGGTCTCTGCATTTATCCCAATCTGTGAATTAGTGAAACACACTCAGCACACAGTGAACACACAGTGAGGTGAAGCACACACTAATCCTGCCGCAGTGAGCTGCCTGCTACAACAGCGGCGCTCGGGGAGTAGTGAGGGGTTAGGTGCCTTGCTCAAGGGCACTTCAGCCGCTTCTACTGGTCGGTGTTCGAATCAGCAATCCTCCGGTTACAAGTCCGAAGTGCTAACCAGTAGGCCACAGCTGCCCTGACAAGGCTACAAGCATACAAAAAACCAAGGCTAATTAGCATAATAATCGTTTTTTTTTTGCATTTTTATATTTTTCATAGCCTTTACTTTTTATTTATTGCCCACGGGAGATTTCTGAGATGCACAGATGTGAACAATATTAATTTATTTACATGGTATAATGATGCCCGTCCAAAGAAAGTGCCCAAAAGCGCCATTTTGGCAACCATTTTGTTAATGCTAATTAGATGGTCAAAAACTCAAAATTCTGCTTGGGAACAGGGCTAGTTGGATTCAGCACATGTTAATTATGATAAAAAGTCCTGTTCCCAACTTTTACTAAGAAATGCCTCTAGAGCCATATACAAGGACTTTTTCTTGAAATAGCACTTGTCTATAACGGAATGCATGTCTTCGCCAAAAATGACAAAATACGATGTTATATTAATAATGCAAATGAACGTCAAACTTTGAAATAGTCTGAAATGAGATGTTATTATCATTGAGACAACAGGGGTATACAAAAAAATCAGATTGTAGCTTACAGCAGCTGACTATTTAGGTTTAGTTTATAACGTTGTGGATGGCCACCAAGCGTCTTTTGCCTCACGGCTGCGCGCGCATCTAGTTTTGTTGGTAAACACGGGCGCCCCGGAAGTAAATAAAGTTTTAAGGTTACGGCCATAGATATATATAGAATAGTGTCAGAGCCCGTTTACGGAGAGCCGGATCACTCCCTATTAACTCCATTGTACCTGCAATCTGCTGCAGTTCCGCTAGGGGCGATCACGAATAAGTGCAAAAACAATGGGGGTCTATGGAGCTAGACGGCTAAATGTGTCTCTTTCACCTGGTTGTCGTTGACAAATCGAAGATTGGATTGTGGTTTCTGCAAGATCAATATGGATTATAGGTCAAAAGTTGAATGAACGAGTACTTACGTCCTTTCGATTTCTTACAGGTTGGGTCGTTGTTGCCCACAACTCACTAGCTTGCTGCTAATGAATGACGTCATTGACGCATTTGAAAGGCTTTTTAGAACAAATAAGTGACTCAAAAAATATAATACTCAGCGGTGTATATTTTCTCTGCCCCCTTTTTCGCATGCAACATTCCAATTTCTGGCCAAAAAATTATATCCCGAGAAAAGTGGATTTGAGGGGTACAGCTCCATAGACCTCCATTCATTCTGCACTTATTCGTGAGCGCCCCCTGAATTAAATTTCGAAGCAGTCACGTGGGTGTGTGTGAAACGAAGCTTCGGACGTCACTGATCACGTGATTATCACAAAACGAATCAAGCTCCGATACAAAGCTTCACTCCAAATTGGTTCATGTCTTTGATACACGCTTCGAAGCAGGGGTTTCACGGGTAACATCACTAGTTTCAGGAGTTGCCATTGCTGTTTTGCCTGTTTCTGTTTGTTTAGTTTTATTTTGTTTCTTTGTCAGTTATGGATGTGCGTCTTTAACTGTGATGCTAAGACAATGATTGGGCAATGATTGCTGTTTCTCTGCATAGGATTCCATCTGCACTCAGCTTGGGTACTGGCGGTCCAAATTCTTGGTTGCATTAGGCTAGTGTCATCTCTATTCTCTCTCTTTTTGTGTTAACAGAGCCTGTGAACGTGGTACTGGTGGTTGGGATGCTGGGTTGTTCCTTTTCCTGCACTGCATGAGGTGAACTAGGCATAGAGCTAATGAGCACCCCCATTCTATTTTGTAGTTTGCTGTGTAGCTGTGTGTGTGTGTGAGACACATTTCAGATATTGGAGCACGTGGCGTAGTTGCTGTGTTGAACTTCCCCCATTCTCCCTGCATCCAGGTAACCACTCTCGTTGGCTGTTAAACTAATTACAGTGCATGAAAATCTTCTTCTTCTTCTTCGTAGAAACTTCATTCAAACTATGTTGCGTGGGTCTTACTTAGGACATGTGGGCTTTGTATTTTTCAGCTTTGTAACTTTTATACTTTTTAAACTATTAATTAAAAACTACTCAAAATTTCCCCATAGACTTAACATGGGCTGATGACATCACAATGGACTAATTAACTTGATTTGCACCTGTATCATCTTCCAGCTGCTCATCTAGGCCCCATCAAAGAATCAGTTCAACTGATTGCACCTGTATCAACTGCTTTCTACTGAACTAGACCAACTCTCTCTGTGTCTCTACATTCTACAAGGATATAAGACACATTTCATCCAACTTTCTATCCATTCATCCTCTTCAAACCATTCACTCATCCACCCATTAAACTATCCATCAACATCCATTAAACAATCTGCCTATCAACATCCATTCAACTTTCTGTCTATCAACATCCATTACACTATCTACATTTAACTTTTAAACTATATACTCTGTCTCAGGCTTTAAGCATACAATATGGCTCTATTAAGACTGCCGTTAAGCAATTAGAATCCTAGGCCAGGTGGCCAGGCCACCTGCACCCTATCAGTTTCTCAGGCTAACCTTTTACACTATCCACCTATTTGACTGTTCAGTCAGTCCAACTATATTAAACCTCATCTACCTAGTTCAGTCATTCCAACTATATTAAAGGACAATTCCGGCGCAAAATGAACCTGGGGGTTAATAACACATTTGTACGAGTTCGACCGTTCGCTGGGATTTATTTTCATGCTAGTCGAATGTGACCAGTTTTATTGCAAACCGCTAATTAGTGTTTAACGCTAGCCTTCGGGGCACACGTACAGTAGAAAGAAATCGCTATTTCTATACCACTAACAAGGCTCAAAATAGCACTACACTTAAACAGTAGCATAATGAGGGTCTCTACATGTAAACCGAAGCATTGAGAACTTTGTAAGTGTACAGGCAGTTTATTAAAAAGAAACACATTACCGTTCACGTCTGGTTGTTCACATATACAGGCAGGCGATGTGAACTAAAATCATGTAATTTGCTCAATATAGGCCTATCAGAAATAAGCTCCGATGTAACATAACTTGTATAGTGTACTTACTTAGTGGATGTCCATCTGGTCTCTCTGGTATCGATCGCCGCCTCCAATTTCTTTTCGGGACATGGAAAAAAGTTTCAACTACAGCCCTGTTTATCAATGAGGGGGAATCTTCAGACTCTACAAAACACTGCGTCTCTTGGGGGTCGCGACGCAACAGGTCCCACTCCATGCAACAGGCACTCCTCTTCGGTGGCTATAGCTTCACAATGTCCGCAGGTAGCCTACAGTTTCTAGAAGTGCGAGGCTGTGTGCAGCATTGACTACAGGTAGCTCTCTCTCTCTCATAGCCCTTTCACGGAGCTCCGCAGCTCTTCGTTGGTAGGCTATATTCCGACGTCCAATAAGGGTTCATCCTCGATGTCTTCAAATTCGTTCAAATAGCCTGCCATCTCTTATGTCTCCTGTTGCGTTCAGTGCTTCTCTTTTGCACAGTCCTTTCTTTCAGCAACAACGTTTCACATGAGATTCACTTCACATCCCAGAGTTTCGTTTTCCCAAGGCGCCTGCCTGTATGTGAACCAGACGTGAACGGTAATGTGTTTCTTTTTAATAAACTGCCTGTACACTTACAAATTTCTCAATGCTTCGGTTTACATGTAGAGACCCTCATTATGCTACTGTGTAAGTGTGGTGCTATTTTGAGCCTTGTTAGTGGTATAGAAATAGCGATTTCTTTCTACTGTACGTGTGCCCCGAAGGCTAGCGTTAAACACTAATTAGCGGTTTGCAATAAAACTGGTCACATTCGACTAGCATGAAAATAAATCCCAGCGAACGGTCGAACTCGTACAAATGTGTTATTAACCCCTAGGTTCATTTTGCGCCGGAATTGTCCTTTAAACCTCATCTACCTAGCAAATAATTTAACTAGGGCTGTCAATCGATTAAAAAAAATAATCTAATTAATTACATACTCTGTGATTAATTAATCTAAATTAATCGCATATATATATTTTGCTGTGAAAGTATTTTACATATTTAAATTCAAATGAATCATTGAATAATCAGCATTAGTGACATTAAAGTTCAAAAACTCTTTTATTATTATTTTCACTGTTCAAATAATTGCCATAATAATCTATGATATGACCTAATATGCTGAGGAAATAAGTTCAAAAGTGCTTCGGGAAGAAGTTTTTTTTTTCACATACAAGGCATTTCAGGCCACAGATATAACCTAGGGGACACAATGAAAATAAATTAACACTCCCCTCAATGTCAACACTTATTTCTTTGCATTGATGTGCAACTATAGAGTTTGATGAACTCCGGTGATATGCAAATTCCTTGCTGCAGACATTGCAGAGGACTTTATTTTCAACACTTTATTTTTTATGAACACCATCAGGCCGTTTTTTAAAGAGTAAATGTTCCAATCAATGATCCAGGCAGCACGTTTTCTTGTCTCTCCTTCATTTTACAGTCTAATTTTTACTGACTAGAACGGCTCGGGGTCAAAGGTCATACGGAATCGATTAATCTGCACTAATTTTTTTAATCAGTTATTTTTTCTCAAATTAATTAATCGAAATTAATCAGTTATTTTGACAGCCCTAAATTTAATCATTTATTCCAACTATATTAAACTTTGTCTACCTAGCAAATAATTTAACCTTTTAAACTATCCACCTATTTAACTGTTCAGTCATTCCAACTATATTAAACCTCATCTACCTAGTTCAGTCATTCCAACTATATTAAACCTCATCATGTTGGTGGCCAATTAGCACATCATCTGTTTTAACAATATATTTCACACCATATGTTTTGCATTTTCATGCACTGGTAATTCCCTGGAATTGCGTTTTCTAGTTGTTGCTTAGTGTTGCTTATTATATGGGACCGCCAGTACTTCAGCCTTTACTATTGCTTGCTGCTTATTGTTGTGAGGCCTTGTTTTTATCTTTTCATACTGGAATAAAGTGATTGCTATTGATGAATTTATCTTGCTGAAGTGTTTTAATATAATCCTGGTTTTTCTAAATAAACATTGCCCAGTCACTGGAATATCAGTCTTTGTCTTTCTGTTTCATACAACTGTAGCTGTGTGGGAGTTCTCTACACTAATTACGGGCCCTATCATGACATTCTAAAGTGCATCGTCACTCGTCAAAAGTCTATTCAAATTTAGTAGGATGTCCAGTTCACATTGGGAGGGGTTTCGTTATCAAACGTGGAGCACATGGGGCAACAAGGTGTTCCTAGGTCTTTTAATCAGTCATATGGGTGTGTTTGGGGCGTAACATCATTTTAAACCAATGAGAATGACATCTGTCATTCCCTTTAATGGCGCAACGTGCGATATGTCAAATAAATGCATCGGTATTTTGGCATTCAACGGCGCATTTAAAGGAGGCTGCTTGCGAGACCGTATGGAATAGTCATTCTTAAACCATGCTTTACTAAAACCTAGCATAGCCTTCACGCATTTGCACTCGTCTATTATTTGAACTCATTGGCAAAGTGAAACTAACTTCACCAAGGAGTCAGTCAACGACAAGACAGTTATATGCAGTTACTTTCACTATTGACTGACAATGGGTTACCACCGAAAACATAGGCTGGAAAAAGCAACACTTACCCTAATATTGCTCAAATGACTGAATAAAACAACATTTATCCTGCAGAGGAGTTGCTTATATCTCGTGACAGTGCGTCTTCAGCTCGCCTCTCCCCTAATCACTTTTAACCGTCATTACCAATTTGCAAATGATGGTGAATAACTACTCATTATGAGATGTACAGTATTTCGTAATATCTTTGTTCTAATTATGTTTCCCATTGTAATCGTGCAATTTGTAATGCTTTGCATGGACGTGCGCTGGTGTGCGTTTATGAATGATAGAAGGATGGTGCGTGCACCTGCCAATATGACTGGTGACATGCGCTCTTAAAATAGCATATGAACAACTCGCCATTGACTTCTGACCAGGTTTAGGTGGTGTATGATAGCGATTTTTAGACAACGCGCTAGGCCCCTCCCTAAGTTGTTAATTGCCACACCCCTGGGCGCAATGCTTAAAAAATAAATGTGTAAAATACCGAATTCAACTTTGCGCGGGTGAATAACGAGTATTACGCCATGCGCTGGTGACCCAAAATACAGCCCTACAAGTCTTAAGGGGCGGAGCCTTAAGTGGCGTAGTCTGGTCTTTTTACCTCAAATAGTAACCTGGGTTACAATTAGGCTACCGTTTTAACGTCTGCTGAGTCTACTGCCTACCAAAACCTGTCGCTGTTCAGTTGAAGTTAAATGATCAAATATTGTTTGATTTTGTGTCAGCTTTCAGAAGGAAGACATGTTTTCTGGTCAAATTTCACAGATTCTAAGAAAGGCTATAGTCTTCGTGTAAACAGAGTTTTGAACAGAGAAAAAAAGTTAGGCTACCATTAGGCTACATGCAGGTTCTCCCATAACGTTATCGATACAGATCAATGCACCAAATCAGGGCGATTTTAGCGAAACAACGTTCCTGTGACAGGCTATCAAATATTGAACAATGGGATAACGTTTCATCATCACCTTTATTGATGCCTGAAATGTTGACATTGCTGAAATACAGAGATGTAGCCTACTGAGAGGCAGCTGCAGACAACGATGTTCAATGGGTTCAACTTGTCCCTTGCCTACCAGCTGGATGTAAACAAAGCTATAGAACCTAGAATACGTCACATGAAAAACGTTAATAGTAGGCTACATACATGGTTATATAATATATCAAGCCACATTTAAGTTCACATACCAAACAAATATTATGTTGCATACAAAGTTACATTTCAAAAATGTATTATGTTCAGTTCAGTTCAGTTCAGTTAACTTTATTGTCCCAAAGGGAAACTTGTCTCGCAGTCAGGTACACATATAAATAGCACAAGATACACAAAGACACAATATGGGGTAAAAGACACAGGTTAATATCAGTTAAGAAGGTTCAGAAAGAAAATAAGAAAGAAAGAAACTGTCTTATCAGTCTACGTTCCTGACAGATGCTCATCAGAATCGTTTCTGTGCAATAAAGCAAAATTGTGCAAATTTAGCAGGCGTATTGCACTAGGAATAAAAGAGTTTTTTGTCCTATTGGACTTATAAAATGGGACTCTTAGTCTCCGGCCTGATGGAAGAGCTTCAAATGAACAGTGAAGGGGATGATTTTTACAGTCCAGTATAGAACTTGCCTTCTGGATGACCTGCTTCTCATAAATGGTCAGCAAGGACAACTGTGGACAGCCAATCAACTTCCCAGCCACCTTCACAATGTGGCTAAGATTGTTTTTGTCCCTAAGACTGATGCCTCCATACCAGGCAATAAAAGAAAAAGTGAGAACAGATTCTATAAAAGATTTGTAAAATAAAGACAGCATAACCTTATCCACATTAAACAAATTGAGCTTCCTAAGGAAGTACAACCGTTGTTGTCCCTTCTTGCAAATAGCCTCGGTATTTATATCAAATTTGAGCTTGTTGTCTAACATTGTCCCGAGATATTTATACTGGTCAACCATCTCTATGCAGCTTCCATTTATATAAGTCAGTGGTGGAGAACAGGATTGGTTTCTTCTAAAATCAATGACCATATCTTTTGTCTTTGAGATGTTTAACTGAAGAAAAGACTTGTCACACCAACTGACAAACTCATCAACCACTGGCCCATGCTGGGATTCATGTTTATGCAGTAAACTCACAATGACTGTGTCATCAGCAAATTTCAGGATATGCCTATTTATATGCTGACTTCTACAGTCATTGGTGTAGAGGATGTAGAGCAGAGGGGAAAGTACACAACCCTGCGGAGAGCCAGTGGAAGAGACGCGCCTTTCTGAAAGACAACCATTGACCTTTACTCTCTGTGATCTGTTGGTTAAAAAATCCATAATCCAACCCACAAGATTATTCTCAAGATTAAATTCTGATACTAGTTTTCTAACTAAAACATGTGGCTGGATAGTATTAAAAGCAGAAGAAAAGTCCAGAAACAAGAGCCTGGCATGTGTGCCAGGACCTTCCAGATGACTGTACAGGAGGTTAAGTAGTGTAATTTGGGCATCCTCTACCCCCCTATTAGCCCTATATGCAAACTGCATAGGATCCAAGGCCTCACCCACCCTTAACAACAACAACCATTTCACTATCTTTTCAAATGACTTCATGACCAGTGAGGTCAGTGCCACTGGTCTGAAGTCATTTAAAGTCTTTATAGTGTTGCCTTTTGGCACTGGGATTATAGTAGATTCCTTCCATATCTTTGGAACCCTTCTCTGTTTTAAAGACATTCTAAAAATATCAGTGAACACCCCACAGAGCTGTTCTGAACAGCACTTTAGCAATCTCCCAGTAATCCCATCTGGTCCTGGACTTTTATTGACCTTATTTCTTTTGAGTACTGACCTTACGTCTTCCTGTGTAATTAAAAATGTACATGTAGTGGACTTTACCAGCGATTGCTCATCGGTTAATTTTTGAAGTTCATCTGAAAAGTCATGAATGTCAAAACGTGAATAAAAAGTGTTTAATGCTTCAGAAATATCTCTATCACTCTCATAAGCTGGGATATGGACTGGCTTGTTTTGTGTTCTATGCAGGCCTGTCATTCTCTTGACACCTTCCCATGCTGCCTTCAAGTTATTGCTGCCCAGTCTCCCCTCTATCTTACTTTTATATTGTAATTTAGCTTTCTTGATTTCTGATCTGACCTCTTTTATTGCCTCTCTTTTTTCACCCTCATCCCCTTTGTGAAAAGCGCTATGTTTTTTCCTTAACACTTGTTTCATGGATTGAGTGACCCATGGCTTGTTATTCGCATACACTTTTACATGCTTTTTTGGAATAACAGTATCCTCACAGAAAGAGACATAACAGCATACGGTGTCAGCCAGTTCATCAATATTTAAAGCAGAGTCCATGAAAACAGTCCAATCTGTGCAATCAAAACAGCCCTGTAATTGGGAAACAGACTCATCATTCCAGACCTTGATCTCTCTGGTTTTTACTTTCTCCCTCTTAAGCACAGGTCTATACCTAGGAGTGAGATGGATAGCATTGTGATCGGAGGAACCAAGAGGGGGCCGAGGGGAGGCCTTGTAAGCCTCCTTAATTGAGCCATAGCACAGATCTAGAGTCTTATTTTTCCTAGTTGGGCATGTGACATATTGATAGAGGTTGAGACTTTTGCTCAGTTTGCAGTTATTGAAATCTCCCATAAGGAGACACGGGGCATCCGGAGAAAGAGACTGAAGTCTTTGAATCACCGTATGGATAGTATCAGCAGCAGTTTGTGTATTGGCTTTGGGGTGTATGTATACTACAGTCACAAATATTTGGGGGAACTCCCTTGGGAGATAAAATGGGCGAACAGAGACAGACAACAGTTCGATGTCAGCTGTGCATATTAATTCCCTGACAGTGATGTTGTTACACCACCTCTGGTTTATATACACACACACACCGCCACCTTGAGATTTTCCCGTAGATGTAGCGTCCCTGTCCAACCTGAAAGGCGCCCCAAAGCCGCTGATTGATAAGTCCGCATCGTTATCTCTAGATGACAGCCACGTCTCACTGAAGGCCATAATACAGGCGTTCCTGTATTCGTGTAAGTAATTCGAGTTAGCGTGCAGCTCATCGATTTTGTTTCTGAGCGACTGAACGTTCGCAAGTATTATGGATGGGAGCGGAATGCGCCGCAATGTTTGGCGTTTTAGCCTGAGTCGGACGCCACCCCTCCTTCCTCGTTTCCTCGCGTTGCGAAAGTTTTTTCCAGTTTCCAAAAGACTTGTTCCTAGAGATCTCGGTCAGAATATCCTCAGTCACAAGTGGGTCCAAATATAAATCCCCTCTGCTCGGATTGTCCCAACGCATTAAACATTCCCGAGAGTATATCCTTACCGGCTCGTGTAGCTGATCCCGTGCGCCTTGGACATGATAGATCCATAAAGTCCATAAAATCCATAGAATGACAATATAAAGTATCTCCATAATGACTGGTTGAATGAGCAATCACATTTAGTCCGAAGATTTGGATAAGACAGGATACAACTTCTAGAACAAACAAGACGCATACAAAGTTACATTTCAGAAATTGGTTATGTCGCATACAAAGTTACATTGCAATCCCACATTTTGTTTTTACGCATGAATGGTGTTGTGAAGCAAAGCAATTGCAAAGCATAGCAGCAATATGTTTTAGCAAGGCGCATCTTCATTCAGAACTCAAAATCATATTTTCAATAATTTCCCTCACCATCCCCTTGTGTTTTGTTGGTATAACATTTCTTTTATTTACACAAGGTTCCAGCGTTACATCTCACATTTCAATTTTTCCAAGGTTTTTTGGCAGCATGGTTCGGTTCATTTTTATTATTTTTCAACAATAGACAAAACAAACAAATAAATTACATGGAAATAGCCCAAGACTCAGACATAACAAACGAATGAAATGGAAATAGCCCTAGTAAAAGGAACATAAAAGAATGAAAATGAATACAATAAAAAGAAGTAAAAAATCAACAAGAGGAATACATATACATATGACTATAAAACAGTCCATATGGCATATTAAAAGAGTACAATAAAAAACAAACAGTGCAGTTTTAAGTCTCTTTTTAAAACAGATATAATCTCCAATGATGGACGGAGTAATGGCTGAATGCCATTTCATGCTTGGTATTGACTCTGGGGATGACTAGCTGATCGGCCCCAGTATGTAATGATTTGCATACTGGAAGAGCAACATCAAAACCTGATTTATTCTTCATTACCAAATATGTTGAACTGTCTGCTCTAAATAAGTCATGACAGAACCATTTAAAGGACATTATTTATAGATTTTGTATTTTTGTCATTCAATGTACTGTGTAAAAAAAAAGTGTGATCCCATCCACAGAGTAGGATTCTCTCAAAGATTTTTCCCACTAATACCACATGGTGGACTGTCTTGCATCCGCAACCACATGTCCCGCATCTCTACCGGGTTCATCTGATGCACCAGCATGATTTCACGATAAACACAGGGGAGATTTAGGTCATCGCTGATGCCGAATGTCAGAAAACCGCTGTGGTTTGTGAGCTTTACACCCACTTGCTGCAAGCACAAGCCCAGAAAGACATCATCGAGTGGGAACAGCTTCACCTTCTGGGCCGCCACATCCAGTCCCAACATAGTCTGCCGTGACATCAGATATCCACCGCCACTTGGAAAGGGTGGATAGAGCTTCCCCTCTGGGTACATCTCCTCAGGGACAAAATACTTTGAGTTATTGTCTCGGACAGGCATCTCAGGTCTGTGGATGTATCCAGCAAACAGGTGATTTTCAGGTTTGTGGGCTGTCAGGAACTCAACCAGATTCCCTGTGTTCACAAACACGTCGTCGTCGCCCTTGAACGCAAACTGCGCACTGCTGCACTTACGAGAGAACCAGCTGAGGAATCCCACCTCCTTCCGAGGCAGGTTGAAGAAGATGTCAGCAAAGTCCCACTGCAAGATGTCCCTATAGCAACGGCTTTCCCACTGCAGCAGTTGCTGGAGGTCGTGACCCGGCACCTGGTCTTCTGAGCGGCCCATCAGGAAGACCAGCTTAACTCGCCGACCCTGGATTCTACCTGCACGACCCCAGGTGTCCCGCAATGCAGCACGGCGGTCTACATTCACAGCTGTGGACTTCACGGCCAACAACAGATAGAGGTCATCCTCGCAAGGTGAAGGGGTCAGCAGAATTGGGAATGCTCGGCAATGCCTGTAGCGTAAGAATTCCTGGTATGACTGGGGCAGGTGTGATGGAATGACCTCTGTGCCATCATTGGCAGAGCATGTAAAGTTCCACTGGACAGTGTAGAGGCCTGCTGGTGCTGAGGCAGTGCCATTATGAGATATGTTGGACCAAAAAGGGCATGTATGTGTGTATATCTGGTAGAAAGGGGGCGATTTTGAGTCCAATGGGAAGACCAGGTGGTGGTACATCTGGTACATCAGACAGCAGAGGATGAAGGCCACAGCACTGACCAGAGCACACCGGTGGTACCGAACTCTTGCCATCCTCCTCTTCATGCTGAAGGGCAAAGCAGATGAGAAAGCAGGTCAAATGAGAGGCAATGACAAGACATCAGAGTTCACCAATTATTTACATTTATTCATTTAGCCCTTAGAACCCTAGACTGTTTTAAGGGCATTTTCACTACCTTTAGTTAGAAGGATTTATCCCTGTCACTACACTGCACATCAAACGTAACGTCTCTCTCCTCCTCCTCCGAATCCACCTGTACTTCTCCTTCCTCTTTGTTACTACACTGCACATCAAAGCTGTGTTCCACTCCTTCAGCCTGTGCACTCGATGTCGACGGCCCTGCACCCGCTGTAACAGTCGACCTTGGGGTGAACATTTCTGTGATTTTGACACATTTTGCTGCGTCCACTTGTAGGCTTTTTAGCCTTTTGTCTCGCAGCTTCTGTGCGCCCCCCTTGCGCTTTTGTGGTTTATTAGGCCTACTATCCATTTTCACAATTTCACAGACGGAAACTCACTTCTCTCCGCGGTCAGACAGCTCAAATGGCAAAATTGGATAACCCTGGGAGGGGAGGGGGAGGGCTGAGAGATGTCATAGGACTAGCCCAATGTCCGTCAAGAAAATTAACCAATGGGCCGCGTTTCGTGTCTCAAATACCGTCGCGGTGAATATTTTTATTATTATTATTAAATCATGACAGCCCGGCCCAAAAATGTGCGTCGGCCCACCGGGCATTGCCCCGTACGCCCGATGGCCAGTCCATGCCTGTCTATGCAGTCATCCTGAAATAATCTAGCAGTGGCACATGAAAGCATAGTGACAGTTTCTTAATGGTAGTGAAGTGAAAGTGAAGCGCTGCACCAGTGCCTATAGGCTATGCTGCGGTGGCGGCTCACTACGAGTTGTAGAACTTCAAATCAGCGCCATTTACCCTTATAGGCTGGTAATGTTAGGCTACATGATCCCTACAGACACTTTCTTATTTTTAACCGTCAATAAGTATGAAAATTAGACCGGATCTCATCTGACAATTTGTGGTATGTTAGTAGCTCTACCCGCCACAGTGGCTGGTAAGTTGACCAAATTCACCCGCCAGCGCACAAAACTACCCGCATTTGGCGGGGGGCGGGTGGTTAATTTCCATCCCTGCTCTCCACCCTCTCCATGTCCATGTTTTTTGAGTACTGACTGCCCACTACTGCTTACTACTGTTTTACTATTGTACACAGCCTAATGTTTTCACTACTGTTTTATATATATATATATATAATCTTAGGTGTAATATAGGTGTAAGGTGTAATATATCCTATTAAAGTACAGCCAGCCACTGGGTGATTTGACACAGAATGACCCAATACCTCTCTAACCAACGTAACATATTAAGCTGAAGTTAGCGATGCAGATGAAGTTTAGCCTAGGCTACCTGTTGTGAAGAAATAAGCTTAAGGCCAACTCTGCGTCAGACTTAAAGGGGAACTTGGCAACTATTTCAACGTAATAAACCCGTTTAGAAATCATTTGGATGGTTAAATGACCTGTTCCAGTGAAAATTGTGACTTTTCCCGCTGCCCCTAGCGTCCCCAGGCGGAAAACCAACCTTGCAACATTGAGACTACCGTCCCGGAAAGATAACTGAGAAACAAGAAACTCGTTTTAAATCGTGTTTCTTACCTTGTAACATCCACACTGTCTGCCGAACTTATGCTAACCGTTTTGCTAGCTTGTAAACAAATCCATGTGCTTTATCGTTACCTTTTTCCACAGTTTGAAATAGCATAATGCACAATTTCTCCAGCAGAGGGGGAAATCCTGCCAAGTTTCCCTTTAATATTCTTCGTTTGATGAAGACGTTGCCATCTCAGGAAGCTCCTCCAATGTCCACTTAATTTGTTTCTTGTTTTAATTTTGGAAATTTGCCTGCCTCTCGTAGGTGTTCATGACTACAACTGACAGCAAGTTGACAGATGGCCTTTGCTAATTTGGCAACACAAATAGTATAGGAGGACATAGGAGGACACGAGGAGAATACGCTATTCTAGAATTAATCGTTCAAAACATAAACGAAAATTCCAAGAGATTCCGTCCTGTAACTCATTTTTTTTCATGGGTTTTACAGGCTTTTACGGGTCATATTAATGTTGTCAAATAAGCCATTACTTCAATTCATCGTGTTTCCTTACTCTCTGACAACATATGGTGATAATTTTTGGAATGGTTACAATTTATTTTCCATTATTTCCTATACTGGTCCTTTAACCTTTAAGGAGTACAGTCACACCGGTGTGACGGGAATGTTGGGGAATTCTAAAGAATATTTGGGTTCATTGAATTCAACATAGAATTTTAGAACCTTCAATTGTTGCGGAACTTAGAATGTTAAAAAAACTACACCTTTAAAGGATCCGTATAAAAGCCTTTAGATCCGTCTATAGCGGACATACAGTATCTGACTGTGGGCCAGATCTGCTACTGATAGAGGTTTCAGCTCTGCTAGCAATGCTGTTTTATAACCGGTTTACAGATTTGTCCCAGGTCCGATTTCCGCAACTCAAACGGAAGTCCGGAGATGCATTTATAATATAAAACACTGATTTGGCCCAAACCTGTGATATGGATAAGCCGAAGGACTATTTTTTCTAATTAAGGTGCTGATTCTCTTAAATTGACTGTCCTTTCCTTACTTTATTGTCAACTGGCTGCTGAAGAAAAAAAGGTATTTTGGAATGGGAAATTTGGAATTAGAAACCATGGGGGAGCACTATGTTCCCATGGCCACTTCATTTCTACAGTAAGGCTGTTCTACTAGGAAGACTCATAGTGCAGCCTTTACTCCTCCCATACCCGCCTACTTTTCGGGAAAGCCCTGCAATCTGATCATTCACTCATTCAATCAGCGCTAGCCTATAGGAATTCAGTGGGCCCTTTAAATCTGTTCCCCCTAACACTTCTTCTGCTTCTCAGTACGCCGACTTTGACGTCCCCTCCACCTCCCCTCCAGCCACCACTGCCAGCAGTCCATGTCCCTTGGGCATGGCTTGCCTACCACATCTTCCTCCAGCCACCGCTACCAGTTGGTCCCCGTCTTGTCGTGGGGATAACATTCCTGTAAGGCTAACTATTATTTTTCAGCAATATAGACTACTAGCTTATTAGTTTACAGCAGTGGTCCCCAAACTACGGCCCGCCACCTCATTTTGGGTGGCCCCCCAAAACATGTCCGTAGTAGGCTATATAGCATCCGGCTCGCACGAGAGTACAACATCGTCAAACTAATCAATTTCCCCCATTCATTCTCTATGGTGAGTCTTAACAGTACACATGTAATACTCTTTTTGTCCACCGGTGGTTGTTTTGGCGCTGTTTTGCGTTTGCCATCGAAAACGGAATGAAATGTAGGCTGCAAACAATGTAAGAGGCCTATGCTGACTGCATCAGTGCTCAAAGTATTTTAAAAGTTTATCAATTAATTGTTAATAACTAACTAACTTCTATTCAAGTCATATTTTTGGGACTTTCTGGGATAATTATTTCTATTTTTTATTCACTCGTTCAAATGTTCATACAAAGAGTTCACAAAGTTCTTATCAGGTGACTGAAAGTTAGAATGGTGGTCATGTCAGACCACTTCAGCACTTCATACAATTCTCATAGTTTGAGAACTTTAAATTATTTGTAGGATATTCACAACTTGAGCTGTGTATGCAAAGACACAGAATTCAGAGTTCACACATTTTTAATAAAATATACTTTTGGGACTCACTGGTAATACTTTTAGGAATGCAAACATTTGTTATTAGTACTATTTAATTTTACACTGATATGGCATGATGACAATATAAACACAGCTAACAATGGTATTAAATTGCAATAGCCTATGATTAAATGTAATATAATATTTAACTAAGGTAGACTGCTGTTGTTCACAGCACTAAGCTATTTATGGTTACTGATATAGAACTACTCCGAGTGGCCCTCTCTTGGAGCCAGGCATAATGAGCTGGCCCTCGGAAGAAAAAGTTTGGGGACCACTGTCCTAGAGCCTGAAACGTGTTTACAGCGAATTTGCAATGTGTTTCTACCTGTCATTCACAAATTAGTTCAAAATAGCCTTTTGAGGCAGTGTTTTCTATTGTGTCCTCTTTTTCACAAACCAAAAAGAGGGCACAATCTGATCACCTTAGTTAATATGGTATTAATATGATTTTGCTTCTTTTAACTTGCATAAAACACTGTCCTGCTTATACACAATGCGGCTAATACAAAGGAAACTACTGTATAACAGGTTACAATCAATCATAGGCAAACACACAGTGAGTGAGTGAGCAGATAGTCCGAGATAGTCTCTCTCTCCAGTCCTGTTCACCCTGTACACATCTGAACCGCTACAACACCGAGTCATGCCACATGCAGAAGTTCTCTGATGATACTGCAATTGTGGGGTGTATCAGGGACGAGCAAGAGGAGGAGTACAGGAGCCTGGTGGAGGACTTTGTGCAGTGGTGCAAACTCAATCACCTTCAACTTAACACCTCAAAGACCAAGGAGATGGTGGTGGATTTCCGAAGGTCTAAGCCCGCTCTGCTACCAGTCTCCATTGATGGGGTCAATGTGGAGGTGGTAAGCACCTACAAGTATCTGGGTCTCCACCTGGACAATAAACTGGACTGGTCAGCCAACACTGATGCACTCTACAAGAAAGGACAGAGCAGGCTGTACTTCCTGAGGAGGCTTTGGTCCTTCAATGTGTGCAGCAAGCTCCTCAGGATGTTCTATCAGTCTGTTGTGGCCAGCGCCCTCTTCTATGCAGTGGTATGCTGGGGAGGAAGTACAAAGAAGAAGGATGCTGGGCGACTTGACAGGCTGGTAAGGAAGGCTGGCTCTGTAGTGGGAGCTGAACTGGAGTACATCACTTCAATAGCTGACAAAAGGACCCTAAACAAACTGATCAACATCTTGGACAATGAATGTCATCCGCTCTACAGCACTATCGAAAACCAAAAGAGCTTGATCAGCTGGAGACTTCGCTCACTGCCATGCACAACTGAAAGGCTGAGGAAGTCATTTGTTCCTAGGGCCATTGAACTGTTCAATGCCTCACTAAAGGGGAGAGGAGAGATAGACTTCTCTGCTTAGTCTGTCTGCCTCTCCACCCTCTCCACGTCCATGTTTTTTGAGTACTGACTGCCCACTACTGCTTACTACTGTTTTACTACTGTTTTACTATTGTACACAGCCTAATGTTTCACTACTGTTTTACTGCTACACTATTACCTCAACCCGTTCTTGCACTGAAATAGTTTTTATTTTATCTTGTTTACATTACACTTTACTCTCCTATTTGACTATATTATTTATGCTGGTCTCTAGACCCTACTGTTGCACTGTTGACTAATGTTGGACTACTTTTTGCACCTTCACCATGACACCCACTCTCTTGAGCACTTTGCCAGGCACACACAACTAAGGACTATGGTTGGACTACTGTTTGCACCTTCATCACGACACTCACTCCCTTTAGCACCTCACCAGTCCTGGCCCTGTCACTACAAGCGTCTTATGCTTTAGCACCCTCATGCACATTGGACTTTCTTAATTTAACTTATATAGTGTATTTAGTATTTAGTTTGTTAGATTCTTATCTTATCTTCTACTGACTTTATTGTACAGTGGAGTTTAGTTATATGTTTATACTTATACTAAGGTTTACCATTTCTGTTGTAAGTGCATGTTGTGTGTTATGTCTTTACGCTACTGAGACCCTTGAATTTCCCCTTGAGGATCGATCAATAAAGTATCTATCTATCTATCTAAAGGGTCATAGGAACTTCCCTCAGAGCTGGATATAGGTGAATCAAGCTCGGTAGACCCACAGCCCTTGAGTTAATCAGTATCGCAAAACAGCCGACTATTAGGTCTTAGATTAAAAAAAAAAAAATTCATTATTAACAAAGGGCATTTCTACGTTCCGGTTTCTATGTCAACATTTAAATCAAAGCCAGTGTAAACACAGAGGGTGCACAAAGTTAAGCCAATAAACAGCCTGGCACAAAATGCATTGTCTTTTCCGTTACTGTTCAGAAATGGCTCTCTCCTGTGAGCAGCTGCATGAGGTGACGGTGCGCAGGTTTTGATGCATGACAGTGATAATAGGCTAGGTAATATTAATAATATTAGTAGCCTATTAACATGTAAGAAGGCTATTAAGTAGTAGTAGTCAGTGTTGGGAAGAATACTTTTAAAATGTAATCAGTTACAGAATACAGAATACATGCCCTAAAATGTAATTTGTAACGTATTCCGTTACATTACTCCATCAAGTACCGTATTCTAAATACTTGGATTACATAAGCGCTGTTTTACATTTTATCAAGTGTGCATCAAGCTACTATTTCACTACTAATACTATACTATTTGTTAATGCACAAGATCATCTCACAGAAATATTAGAATTTCAGTTCAAAAAGCCCAGAAATTAATGAGAAGGATTCTAAAAGTAACCCCTTAAAATGGCCAAAGTAACTGTATTCTGAATACCACTCATTGAAAATGTAACTGTAACTAAATACAGTCACTCATATTTTGTATTCTGAATACGTAATTCCGAATACATGTATTCAGTTACTTCCCAACACTGGTAGTAGTATTAGCCTATTGGTTTCGGTAGATCTAGTGGTAATAAACATTGTAGTATAGTCGAGCAGCAGTAGGCCTAGGCAAACTTTTATATTGTTAACACAACAAAGGTTTAATTAGTATAATACCCTCTCGGTCCCCTTGATCTCCTTTGTAATGTAGGCTATCTGGCTGTGTGACCCTTTGCCCTGTGGCTGCATGATCAGGAAAACAACTCAAAAATCATAACACCACCTCTTTATTTATAAGTTATTATGGTGTTTCCTGTATGTTATAAACAACCAACACAATAACAAATAATAATAAAAAAAACATAAACACCAACAACTCTTCAAATTGTAATTGCCTTCCAATTCAGGAGCCTGCGGGTGACTTCCTGTGTCCTTCTGTCAGTCCCTGAAAACTGCCTTGCTTTTAGGTAGTATTACATTAGTGGCACATTAGGACATGAGACAATTATACACACACTAAAATCTAAAAACATCTGCCCACATCAGCAAAATGTTGACAATCTTACTGCACTACAGTAGCATGTTAGCATTGCATCACTCACCAGAGGCCAGGATGATGATGACGTGGATGAAGATCTTTGGCCTGGACGTATGGTGAAAGGAGAACTTGATGAATGAATATCAACTAGATAATATCCACCGGTTGTTACTATAGACTACAGAAGCAAAGCGTCCATCAGATAGACCTGGAAACCTGAATGTGAAACTGATGTGTGTGCACAGACCTGCTTTTGTCTTGATGCCTGTGTTGTATTTGCATTTTGGTGGATATTAAGATGTTAATAAATAACAGATCGATCTATGAAGGTGCCATTAAGAGCTGTGTAAGTCATTAACTAGAAAAGCATTTCCTGAAAATGCAAAAATATGATGTAAAATATCATACAGAGTAAAAACAAACTATATTGGTTGCTAGGTAGATGAGGTTTAATATAGTTGGAATGACTGAACAGTTAAATAGGTGGATAGTTTAAATGGTTAAATTATTTAGGTAGATAGTTGACGATAACTGACCGTTGGAATGGCTCTAATGTTTGCTAGCAGTTATGCTTACTATGTTAACAAAGATAATAATGCTAACCAAGTTACTTAACTTAGTTAATTTAGCTAATGTTTTCTAGCAGTTTTTTACCTAGAAATATTTGCTAGGTAGATGAGGTTTAATATAGTTGGAATGACTGGACAGTTAAATAGGTGGATAGTTTAAATGGTTAAATTATTTGCTAGGTTGATGAGGTTTAATGTAGTTGGAATTAGCTAATGTTTTCTAGCAGTTTTTAAAAATATGTTAATAATGCTAATGCTGTTAACTATGTTAACAATGCTAACTATGTGACTTAGCTAACTTAGGTAATAATTTATAGCAGTTATGCCATGTGACTTAGCCAACTTAGCTATTCATTTTTAGTAGTTATGCTAACCATGTTAACTATGCTAATTGGCAACCAACATGATGAGGTTTAATATAGTTGGAATGACTGAACTAGGTAGATGAGGTTTCATATAGTTGGAATGACTGAACAGTTAAATAGGTGGATAGTTTAAAAGGTTAAATTATTTGCTAGGTAGATGTATAGTTCGAATTACAGGGGGTACTGGGGGGTACTATACCTCCCAATGAAGACCCAGTACCCCCCAAAGAGACAGAAATATCAGTTTTGGGGGGGTCAGATAAGTTTTCTGATATTGTGAAAAAATATCATTACATTTGGCTACGATACAAGTCAACTCCTATTTTCACTAGGAAAAATGTAATGTAAAGCGATTTCAGACACCCCTATAATGAACCGTACCATTTATAACCACCGTGGCGCAACGGAGATAGAGACTTCTTTTACTGTCTATGGATAGAGAACGACTTCAACTTCTCAACCAAGTGTCAACTTTGAATGACAAAACGCTAGTTAGATTCCTCCAGTAGCCTAGTCTAAATTCGGTTTGCTGCTGACGTGCATGGGTAAATGTAAGTTGCTAGCAGACGTCTAGCTTGTTGAAAATGTGCTATTTTACAACCTTCATGTATTAACGTGTTTTGTTCTTTCATAGCTCATGTCACGTCTTCATACATTTAATTACCGGATGCTTACCTGCTACTTAGGCCTACCTACTGAGGCTAGTAAAGTGGACCTTGGTTAGTTAGCAAGAATTAAGCAAGAAGCAAGAATTATTATTTTACATTGTAGGCGGAGGCCTGGGGGAATATTTATTCCCAAAGAAAAGGACGCAGTGGAGATTAATCAATTTAGGCCAATTAGTCTACTGAATGTTGAAGGGAAGGTTTTCTTCAGTGTGGTGGCACGGAGACTGACAAATTACCTTGAAAGGAATAAACTAATTGATACCACGGTGCAAAAAGCTGGAATTCCTGGCTTCTCCGGGTGCTTAGAGCATACCAGCATGATTTGGCACCAAATTCAATTAGCAAAGCGTGAGAAGAGAGACCTGCACGTTGTGTTCTTGGATTTGGCTAATGCTTTTGGGTCTGTGCCGCATAGTCTGTTGTGGGAGGCCTTTGATTATTTCAGAATCCCAGGTAGCATTAAAAGCCTAGTAAAAGCATACTTTCTGGATATTCAATTATGTTTTACTACAGCTGATTACACCACAGGTTGGCAACAACTTGAGATAGGAATCATGGCCGGATGTACCATCTCCCCACTTGCTTTTACAATGGCAATGGAGGTCATCATTAGGGCCTCAAAATGGGTAGTGGGCGGGGAGAAGTTGCAGGGAGGGCCACGCCTCCCCCCGATTCGGGCTTTCATGGACGACATGACAACCTTGACGACAACCGTTCCATGCACCAACAGGTTGCTGGGTAAGTTAAATAGTAATCTGCAAACCAAGTAAGTCTAGGAGTCTCTCAATTATTAAAGGGAAGGTAACAGATAAGAAGTTTGCTATAAATAAGGAGGTGATTCCCACAGTTCTGGAGAAACCAGTGAAGAGTCTGGGAAGGTGGTATGATGCAAGCCTTAGTGATAAATCACAGGTTGAAGACTTGAGACAGGTCACTAGGCAAGGTATTGCAAAAATTGACAAGTCGGGGCTGCCAGGTAAGCTCAAGCTGTGGTGTTTGCAGTTTGGTTTGTTGCCTCGGCTAATGTGGCCATTGACATGAAGTTCCTCTGTCAAAGGTAGAGAGGTTGGAAAGAATGATCAACTCCTTTGTCAGAAAATGGCTCGGAGTCCCACGCTGCTTAAAGGAGAAGTTCGGTGTGAAATTGACCTTAGCTGTACTGAAAGATGTTGCCGAGTACTTACATGTGTCCAATAGGCACCTTCGCTCACCCCCTAGCATTCCGAATTACGCCGTTTTTAGCCAAGTAGCTGTGGGGGGCATAGCGTAGCCTATGCAGCTAAATCACTATTTTTACACAATTAAAAGGGTTCCAAAACCCTCAGAAGTCTACCAATGCAGTGTGGAGTTACTTGGAACCTTTTTAATGGTGTAAAAATAGCGATTTAGTTGCATAGGCTACGCTATGCCCCCACAGCTACTCGGCTAAAAACGGCGTAATTTGGAATGCTAGGGGGTGAGCGAAGGTGCCTATTGGACACATGTGAGTACTCGGCAACATCTTTCAGTACAGCTAAGGTCAATTTCACACCGAACTTCTCCTTTAAGCAGTGTAGCCTTGTATGGGAAGGGTATTGTAGAGTTGCCAATATCTAGTCTGACAGAGGAATTTAAGTGTGCTAAGGCTAGATTGGAATTGACTCTTACTCAGTCCAATGACCCAGTGGTGAGGAAAGTTGCACCCACAGTTAATGCAGGGAGGAAGTGGAACCCAGAGCAGGCAGTTAAGCAAGCTCAATCAGCATTGAAGCATAGAGATATAATGGGCCATGTGCAGCACGGGCGGGGGGGTCTAGGGGTGGGTGCAAGTAAACCCTTGTGGAGTAAGGCTTCTGCAGGAGAAAAGAGGAAAATGGTAGTGGAGGAAATGCATAGACAGGAGGAGGCTGTAAGATGTACTAAGGCAGTGTCGCAGGCAAAACAAGGGCAGTGGGTGAACTGGGAAGGGGTGGAAAAAAGACAGATTAAATGGAAAGATCTATGGGGCATGGAAGCTGGTAAGATCAGATTTATGTTAGGTGCTACATATGATGTGCTCCCATCTCCCAAGAATTTAAGTCAATGGTTTGGTGAGGATGATAAATGCATACTTTGCTCGTGTGTGGGCAGTCTCCACCATATCCTATCAGGATGCAAGGTAAGTCTCACCCAGGGGCGGTATACGTGGCGTCATAACCAGGTATTGATTTGTGTGGCAGCGGCAATAGAGGATAAAACAAGAGAAGTCAATTCATTAGCAGCTAGTAAAGGGGTAAGGCAAATTAACTTTGTACGTCAGGGGGATAAACCTTGTTCCGCGAAGGCCAGGTGTAAAACCGGCCAGTTGAAAAATGGGGCGGGCTGGGAAATGAAGGTTGATCTTGGCCAGCAGATGGCGGTACCTCCACATATAGTGAGTACTAAGCTACGTCCCGACGTAATTCTATGGTCGGATTCAGAGAAGATAGTTTACTTCATTGAACTCACTGTTCCTTGGGAAGACAGAGTGGAAGTGGCCAATGAGCTGAAGAGAGCTAAATATACTGAAATAGCAGAGGAGGCAGCTAAGCGAGGTTGGAGTGCACGATTAAGGCCTATTGAAATCGGTGCACGTGGGTTTGTGGCCAGATCTGCTATTGGCTTGCTGTCTGAATTGGGCATTTGTGGTCGAAGTCTAAGGCAGGTGGTTAGTAACATGTCTTTAGCAGCAGAACGGGCAAGCGAATGGTTGTGGGTAAGGAGAAGTTACCCTTCCTGGGGCGCAAGCTAAGGTAAGCTAACTGGCTCATTTGTTTTGGTCGTGGGTAAGAAGTTACCCTTCCTGGGGCGCAAGCTAAGGTAAGCTAACTGGCTCATTTGTTTTGTGTTTGTGATGGACTGTGCCTAGGTTGATGGTACTTGGCTAAGGTTCTTTATGGTTTATGGTTCAGTCCACATCAACGGGACGGACCGACCTAGCCAACTTAGACCATGCCTAGGTTGGTTAAGGGTATTTGGATGCTTCTTGTGGTAATATGGGGCAGCATGGGGCGTAAGCTAATGTCGTAGCCTTTACTCCACCAATGACAGGTTCGGACCTCTCGGAGACACAATACCAGACTGAGATAATAATTAGCAATGTTATTTTATTGTACAAAGAGCATGGTCCAACAACACACAATAACAGGACAGGCAGGCTGGTAGAATAGCTAAACCAGAACTGACATTCTCGGCACCCCTCCTCCCAAGGCCCAGGTTGAACAGACTACCACGGATAGCACAACCCCCAGTTGAGCCCAGAATAATAATAATAATAATAAACAGCGATTACAACTGATACTACACATATGACTGATGCAACCCAACAGTATACTTCACCCTGCCCAATACACATCAAAGAAATGCCCCCACTTCACTTTCAATGCATTCACACATGGGATCAGTTTCCCCACAGTAAATAAAGGCCACAACACCCAATAGAGATCACAGCAAGCAATAGAGATAACAGCAAGCAATAGAGATCACAACACGCCACACATTAGATAACATATCACATCGTATGTCCAGCAATCAGTTCGCACTCAGCATAACAAAGTCAAATAATTCCTCCCATTAACAATTTCACAGTTGTGCAAGACTGGAGGAAGCCACGGGCAGTTCAATGGATGGAGAGAGGGCTTACCGCGATTCTGTCCATGCCCACCGCTGAAGCTGCACGCTGTTGAAACCACGCACACACATAGAGTATCGTTGGTCGGCGGCTTTCCCCCTCGCCGACCAAAAAACAAAAAAACAAAATCAACGTGTCCAACAAGGGAAGAGCCGCGCCGAGCTTTGACCAAAGGCAGCGAATCCAATTGCCAGCGCCGCCACGCTCACTAGCTTGCTCCACAGATACGCTCTGATGTAAACAATGCGGCCCGTTCTCCCCTGGTCAGCCGTCGCTCCCTCTCCGTCTCCAATCACACCTCGAAGCAGACAAAAAGAACAGCACTCACAAACATGCAGAGCAAAGGCCAGCCCACTCATTCATAATAAGGGAGAATGGGTTACTTTCCTTTTGCTGGAGTTTAACATGCATCTCCTCCGATAGCTGTTCCCCTCCGTTCAGGCAACGCGATTCCAACGTAGCGATCTCCCTTTGGAACAGGAACAACTTTCAAGGCCCAAACAGCTAAACCCTGGCCCATTCACACAAATTAGAGTAGCAGTAATAACTTCCCTTGAGTCGGCGTGTAACACGCATTCTCTCAGCCAGCACGCAGTAAACCAGTCTCGTTCCACTCAGCTGTGCCTCCAGACACGCGTCATCAGGTAAGCCACTCTGCCGCTCCCGACCTCCGCTGCCCTATAAAAAGCATTTCCCTCCCAATTGCTTCAATAAGCAATCAACCCGTGAGTCCCCCAGTCCAATCAGCCAATTCAACCCATTACGGCGGAATAGTCCACAGCAGTCCAGGGCCGACGTGACAGTCAATTGGAACAGACACACCCACTCCAAACTAGAGACATAACCAAGCATCACATAATATTCAAAACGTATACAATAAATCATGCCCGACTGTGACACTAACTGCTAACTGCTGGCTAATTTGTTTTGTGTTTGGGATGGGCTGTGCCTAGGATGATGGTTGGTTGGCCAAGGTTTTTATGGTTATGGTTCAGTCCACATCAACGGGACGGACCAACCTACCAACCTAGCCAACCTTGACCATGCCTGGGCTGGTTAAGAGTATTTTGGGTATTGGATATTTCAATGTGGTAATATGGTGGCAGCATGGAGGGGAGTGTCTCCAGGACGCTGGTTTCACTGTTAAGCCTTCATGAGGTGTCGTGGGCCTAACTTAACGAAACATCGGTGAATGAGGGTGCCCACTTGATAACCCCAATGACATGCCGCAGAGGAGGCTCCTTCATTGAGGAAAGGGAGGAACACCCTCCCTAAAATTTCAGAGAAAAATAAAAAATATATAAAGTGAATTACTATTCTGATAAATTACTGTTAATATATTACTATTTGAACACTTTAAATGAACAAAATCGTTCCCCTAGGTCAAAATGCCAACAGCACCCCCTATCGCAATTGAAAATTACTGTATGGAGGAGCTTCCTCCTCAAGCCCCTCATTGAAGTCCATTATAAACGCCTCGGACCCCAGCGGCTCGTGAATCACGTCGTTTTCAATGGCCAAGGGAGGTAGCTCCTCCGTACAGTAATTTTCAATTGCGATAGGGGGTGCTGTTTTTAGCGGCAACGGTGAACTAATGAGCTGCTCTGCAAGCAAGAACGTTATCTGCAGCCAGTCATACAACTAAGAATCTTGTGTTGAACGGAAAGCTTGTTTTTTTGCTCCTGAAATAAACAGTACAATGGAATCAGAGGACAAAGTCCATCTTTTATACATTCAAATACAGTGCAAAAGTTAGGATCAAAGCAGGAAGACCAAAAATGAAGGATGGTAAAGGCTAGTGTAGGCTACTGAATGCTACGTAGGCTAGTATGACAAATAGCCTACTCGTGACTAACTGGTAACGTTAGCACTGGTCTGTCACAAACGTGGACAGTTCAGGGATTTGGTGATAAAAACATTTTCGGATAGTTATAGGTTGTTATAATCATCCAAGTTATGCCTCAACTAAACAATTGTTAAATTATGTTCTTGTTGTTAATATGCTCTTGTTTTCACCGTTCTAACTGTATCTTTGGATGGTTACATTGTTAATGAATGTTTCAGACCATGATGCATTCCTTTAATGACGTCTTCAATAACATTTGCCTTTCGATATACATTCCCACTTAGCTATAACAACCTGTCTTTAAATAATAGCAATTTGGCTTTAAAAACATTAGCATGTTACAAATAACCACTTTTAAGGTCTATTTTTAATGGTCAATAGTTACATGGTTTTATAAAACAAGTGTCTATTTTTAGTATTATAGACTTTTTTGCAAATGTATTACATTGAGCAAAACCTCCAGACTTTTCATAATTTTGCACATCAGGAAAACAGTGTTTCATAACTAGACCTACATATCTTCCCTGGCTTCCTAGACCTAAATTCTCATTTATTTACATTTACATTTATTAATTTAGCACTATTATCCAAAGTGACTTGTATATTTAAATTATATTACAAAGTCTATTGTCCCTGGAGGAGTTTGGGGTTAAGTGCCTTGCTCAAATGCACAATGGTGGAAGCCAAGAATTGAACCCACAACTTTTCTGGCTAGTGCATGCTAGCCTAGCTCCTTAGGTCAGACCCCCCCCCTAAGAATGTCAGAACAGCATTTATTGCACAACATTGCCAGTTAAAATGCTACATAGTACATTCTGCTGCTATAAATGTGTCTAGGTAGGTGGCCTATATATTCGTTCACATATGCCACCAACACCATCACAAACTTACATTTGCCACTAACACTAATCAAGCGGACATTTTTTCCTCCGTTATTTTTTTAACCACCGGCCGCCACTGACATGCCGCATACTATATAGGCTACTGCTGTTGGATAGGCCATTTGTATTGTGCTTGTGACCATTTGTTGGCGGGTTTGTGGGTAGTGTGCTTTTTAAAGTTAAACTTGAGCAGGGGCTTCTGAATGTGTTTTTACCTTGGATTTTGGCACAAGGGATTTTAACATCTAATCCTGTGTATTAATGTAAGGTAAAATCGATTGTCATTTCCAAGGAGATGAACTCCAGTCCATAGCCTAGGTGTCCATTCTCATTTTATCTTGAATAAATTATTGTGCCCTTTTGAAATTAGTTTGGCACAGATCCTGTGTTGTTTTTATATTATGCACAAGAGGGTCTGATGTAGCTAAGCCTACATAACATCAGTGAAACCTGTGGAAACATAAAAAGAGCCAAGTAGCCTAGGCTAAATAGCAGGCCTACATGCTAGTATTTGAATTTGTTTTTAATTGGTTAGTATTGTTTTTACATTCATCAGATTCTTGTAGGTTACCGCTCTGTAGTTCTTCTGTGGTAGGCTAGTATGTTTTTTTCATAGTAGCCTATGCTCCTTAATCACATTAAAGATTGCTCAGGTTTCACATATCTCTAGACAATTGTGTTGATTTGACACTGACTACCATAGACTATAATTGGTTTCTGTTTATACAGTAGGCCTAGAGAGGGTTGGATCTTACCTCCAGGTCTTATGAAATCTAAAAATAAACCAAATCAATGTCATGAACAGTGTTGCCACAGTTACCTTGAAAAAGTAATCTGATTACTGATTACTGATTACTCCTTTAAAAAGTAACTTAGTTACTTTACTGATTACTTGATTTTAAAAGTAACTATGTTAGATTACAAGTTACTTTATTAGTTACTTTCAGCAGCTGCCGACAACACCCCCAACGCCTCAACATAAAAATGATAACCGGTTTTGCCAATACTCACTATACTGGAAGTGCATTTTAACAGCAATGTATAGCAGACATCCCAACCTAACCTACTTAGATACTGAAATTCAGATGTTTGTTCAATAATGTCTAAGTACACCAAATAAGGAAGGCCTATTGATAGAAATTGTTATAGTAAAATATGTAGATTTTTTTTCATGTAGCCTTGGCAACTAGCCATCTTGTAGCCTATAGGCCTGAGTAATATGCAAATGAAATTACACTTGTTAAACTCACCTCAACAAGTCTTTTGCAATCTTTTAACCCGCCGTGAGCAATGCTAAAGTTGCTGTTACAAACAGTGCAGTGTGCAAGACTATCATTATGTTTTAATCTTTTAAGACAATTGGGTACACTTTTGTGTAGTCTGATGTGAAATGGGTCTTAAATCTTCATTTTTGAGGGGCACTGACGCTGCCATGACGCTTCTGTTCCTAGATACACTGACTGAACTGATTAATTATGTTTGGGAGAAAAGAGATATAAGCACTTACACTGAAAACTGATTGGTTGATTTAGCAAAACAGACCAGGATGCTCTCTGTCTTGGATGCGCTTCAGGCACAATTTGAAGCAAAGATTCTAGAATCTTTGATTTGAAGTCCGGTCTGGCTTGCGTGCTCTTTTTCGCTCTAGGTTCCGGGAGATTTTATGTAATTTGCGGGCGTCAGGAAGCCGCTATCAATATGTGGGAGACTCCCAAAACTTCGGGAGACTTGGGATGTCTAGCTAGACAGCACTTTGTCGCCAGCACAGAATGTACAATGTACCTTAATGTTGTCATGTTTAGCTGACACAAACTCAAAGTAATGACTGATGAAATGTGCATCTCTCTCTCTCTCCCTCCATTGTTGCTTTCGTTTGTGTCGCTGCACGTGAATTGTCCTCATGCTGAAAACGTGAGCATAGCCTACGTACATGACATTAATCCCCAAGACAAGAAGAAAGCAAAGAATATATCTTTTTATTAAGGAAAATTACAAAAAAGTAACGCACAGTAACTTAGATAAGTAACTTTAATCTGATTACTGGTTTGTAAATAGTAGCGCGTTAGATTACTCGTTACTGAAAAAAGTGGTAAAAATAGACTAACGCGTTACTAAGTAACGCGTTACTGGCATCACTGGTCATGAAATAGGCAATAGGCTTCTTATAAGGTATTACTTTTACTAATTAGAATGGTATTTCAGTGCACTTAACTTCTAACTTTTGAGAGTTGATCAAAACAGTTATCTTTTGGATATATAATAACAATGAGATATTCTGTAGCCTACTGATTATCAGTTTGTCGCATGTTTAGACCTTTTATGTGTGTTGCACAACACATGTTGCACTTGGCGATCACGATGGGGATTGATATGGTAGTGGATGATGGTCATAGATGAAGTGAAGGAGCAGTACCCCCCAATTATGGTGGGGTAATTCGCACTCTGGGTAGATGATGTTTAATATAGTTGGAATGACTGAACAGTTAAATAGGTGGATAGTTTAAAAGGTTAAATTATTTACTAGGTAGATGATGTTTAATACAGTTGGAATGACTGAACTAGGTAGATGAGGTTTAATATAGTTGGAATGACTGAACAGTTAAATAGGTGGATGGTTGAAAAGGTTAAATTATTTGCTAGGTAGATGAGATTTAATATAGTTGGAATGACTGAACTAGGTAGATGAGGTTTAATATACCGTATTTTCCGGACTATAAGTCGCACTTTTTTTCATAGTTTGGCTGGTCCTGCGACTTATAGTCAGGTGCGACTTATATATGAAAAAAATTATATAATTGAACATGTTTTTAAATGTTAATTTATATTAACTGACATGAACCCTACATGAAATATTATTGTCTACAGCCTTGAGAGAGCGCTCTCAAATGCACAAGTCGTGAAACACATGTGCATACTTAAATCCTCAAATTACTGCCGGGATTCTATTTATAGCTGGGCCTCAGATTCGGACAAATAAAAGCCAGTATAATTTTGTTTCAATTTAACTCATAAAATAGCTCTTCTTAATAATTTATATTGTTGGTTGGTTTAATATTGTTGCCAACGAAGTCATTGTCCTACACCATGAGTCTCCAACACATTGCTCTCAAGCTACCAGTAGCACGCAGCCCCAGGTTAACCTACATTTAAACACAATTGTTGCTGCCAGGCATCAGCCTACGAATTTTATAAAAAAGTAAATCATGCATAATTTTAAAAATAACTAAATTTAGGCTATCTTAGACCTCTTTGGCTATACGGAATAAGGTTTCCCTTGCAGCACAGCACACGTTCCATGAATGAATGAATTAATGAATGAAAGCGGATGCCTTATCTCGCAATAAGCGGATGGACATCCCGACACTCTTTCATACATGAAACTTAATAGTGACCCAATGCCATTGATAGCCTACCGCTATGCTGCTCCTATGTCTCACAGTAAAACGCAAGAAATTAAGGCCTATAGCTGACTCGAATAGGCAACAAGCCTACAAGATAGTCTGTCCCCTAAACATTCCTCACCCGTTATCTGGACATGCATGAAAACATTTGAAAACAAAACTCACTGCCATGTAATATTTGATCGCTGTTTTGCTACTAATTATCTTTCACAGAAAGTGAAAGTAGGCCTACTATGCGCTCCGTGTCTGTAGCTGTCTGTTCACGTCCGCAATCGATTATAACGTTCCTCAAATGGAGAACACATCCATGTTCTCTCGCGTTATATTATAGGCTGTCATGCTTCTGTGTTTGCGGTTCCTGATCGCTAAACGTTTGTTTTCCTTTCCTGTCGATAGCGGTTGATGTAGAAGCACGTAATAGGCTATAATAATTTGACTTTAGCGGTGACAAATCCTGCTGAGAGAGAGAGAGAGCAAAGAGAGAGAGGCACCCCCAAAGTGGTCCTGCGCGCGCGTGTGTGTGTCTCTGCATGGGGTTCAATTGAAGTCAGAGTTGGTCCGCTTTCAGGCCGCTCCATTATTAGATTAACGTCAGACAGCACTGTGTGGGAATTTCTCGCATTATGATGGCTAGCGTTGCGGGACTTTTATTAGTATGCTCAATACTTAGTAATAATTTATGCGCAATCCCGCGCTGAAATTTAGGCCCTGGTTTTAAATGCGCATCTTTTTTTCTCTCGCTCTCTCGGTGAGCATTTGTTCTGCTGCCAGGTTGTGCCAATACGCTATATCGTCCAAAATGCTTGATTGCATTGCATTCTCCACATTTTTAGCTAAAATTTCATGTACCACATCAGCATTTTTGTTCAGTGAATCTTTTGTAAATTGCTTTACAATAGCGTCGGGCACTTGTCAGCAGCCTTCGGCTTGCCTCTTGCCATTCACTCCTTCGTCTTCAAGATTCCCTGTAGAATTCTCAATATTTTTGGCCTCAATGTGTTCAGTTACATAGTCTGTCTGTTCTTAGTCTTGGATTTTGTGAAATACATTTCTAAATATCACCTTCTTGCTGCAGCTTCGGTCTGCACGTCCTTTTAAAACCGCATATTTTTCTCTCTCGAGCATTTAATCTGCTGCCGGCTTGTCTCTCCACATCGTCCAAAATGCTTGATTGCATTGCATTCTCCACATTTTTAGCTACATTTTCATGTACCATATAAGCATTTTTGTTCAGTGAATCTTTTGTAAATTGCTTTACAATTACCATCGGGCCTATATGCCTATTGCCTGG
Organism: Alosa pseudoharengus; assembly: GCF_046254945.1. Taxonomy (NCBI): domain Eukaryota; kingdom Metazoa; phylum Chordata; class Actinopteri; order Clupeiformes; family Clupeidae; genus Alosa; species Alosa pseudoharengus. The sequence goes on along the minus strand of NW_027468674.1, from coordinate 7,965,162 downwards.
GTTGCCTCAGCTTCGGTCACGTCCTTTTAAAACCGTCTTTTTCTCTATCGTGAGCATTTAATCTGCTGCCAGCTTGTGACTCCACATCGCCCAAAATGCTTGATTGCATTGCATTCTCCACATTTTTAGCAAAATGTTCATGCATCATATCAGCATTTTTGTTCAGTGAATCTTTTGTGAATTGCTTTACAATTACCGTCGGGCCTATAGGCCTATCGCCTGGCTTGCTTCAGTCATGTCTAAAACTGCATCTTTTTCTCTCTTGTGAGCATTTAATCTGCTGCCAGCCTGTGACTCCACATTGTCCAAAATGCTTGATTGCATTGTATTCTCCACATTTTAGATACATTTTGGTGTACCACATGGTATTTTCTTTCAGTGAATCTTTTGCTTTGCAATGACCCTCCTGCCCTCCTCTTGGCTGCCTTCACTCCTTCGTCTTCATTAACATTAATCTTTTTGGCCTCAATAATCCAGTTACATAGTCTCTGTTTTTGGTTTTGGATTTTGTGAAATACATTTCTAAATAAATGCGACTTATAGTCCAGTGCGACTTATATATGTTTTTTTCCTGTTCATGACGCATTTTTGGACTAATGCGACTTATACTCAGGAGCGACTTATAGTCCGGAAAATACGGTAGTTGGAATGACTGAACAGTTAAATAGGTGGATAGTTTAAAAGGTTTAATTATTTGATAGGTAGATGAGGTTTAATATATTTGGAATGACTGAACTAGGTAGATGAGGTTTAATATAGTTGGAATGACTGAACAGTTAAATGGGTGGATAGTTTAAAAGGTTAAATTATTTGCGAGGTAGACCTAGATGAGGTTTATTATAGTTGGAATGACTGAACAGTTAAATAGGTGGATAGTTTAAATGGTTAAATGATTTGCTAAGTAAATGAGGTTTAATATAGTTGGAATTACTGAACAGTTAAATAGGTTGTTAAAAAGTAGTTTGTCGAGGGTCTTAGGGCTTGGCACAAATGGCAGAAGTCAGGCAGAAATGGCGTGAATATTGATATTTTATTTTTCCATCACCTAGAGTATGAGTAGTCATCCAGTGCAAAATTATAGGAAAAAAAATAATGCGACGAAAATAAAAACAAAACAGAAACAAAAATACTTGATAAATGAAACAAAAAGGCTATGGCTATATTCAGCCAGAGATAACAGCACTAGATTCAACAACACTAGGCTTAGTAAGGTTTTACACAATACCTTTAGCAACAGCAAGCAGTTCTGTCTCTTGAGGGGTCCCTTCCAAATGACACACACACACCTTTTTATGCATTGGCAAACCCCACACCTAATTGGTAACTACCATTAGTCTCTACACAGGCAGGGGTGTTTACTCATAATATCATAAATTTCACATCAAACACAGTTAAAAGAGTACCGGTACACAATAAGAACCCATAAGGCCTACTTAATAATATCAATGCATGGACACATGCCATTACATACAAAATACAGAGTCGACTAACAATAATAGATTTGGCAAGGACGCAAGTGTGTCGTTCGCGAACGCACCCTTCCATATAGTCATCCCGTATCGGGATCGCGCTTCCTAGAAGCCCCAGGAAATCACCGGCCATAGCGACGGTAAGAAGTTGCACTTTCCAAACATCAAATACACAAACACCGTACAACACTCACATATTTTCTCATTACAGAAAATTTACACAGGTTTTGCAGTTTCTAAATCAATGCTTATTTTATCGTAACAAAACTGAGTTTTGCCGCGAGTGAATGAAATAGAAATGAATGAAATGAGCGTGAATGCGTGGGAAGATGTTTGGTGTGATTCCACGTCATGTATGCATCCATCGGCCAAACACACACAAACTCAACCTAACGCAACACAGTCCATGGCAATGAATATTAATAGTTTGACCACATGTACATTATGAACACAAGTCCATTGTTTAAACGTACTACATGCTTTAAGTTTGGTGCGGCCATTATATGGTCGCGTGAGGACGCGCAGATAGCCGCGGCGTCACAAACCCCCCTACTCAAGCTTGACCCTCCTCGTAGAGGCGGGACAAGAAATCAGCAGTCACATTGTCCTTTCCAGCCTTGTACTGGACAGTGAACTTATAAGGCTGTAACGACAGATACCACCGTGTAATCCGAGCATTATTGTCTCTCATGCGATGCATCCATTGCAATGCCCGGTGGTCAGTCTCTAATAAAAACTCTTTCCCCATCAAGTAGTACTTCAGAGTGTCCAGTGCCCACTTGATGGCCAAACACTCCTTCTCAACCGTGGAATACCTAGTCTCTCTAGGGAAGAGTTTACGGCTAATGTACTGGATCGGCCTGCACTCCTCCCCCTCCTCCTGCAACAAGACGGCTCCCAGCCCCAGTCCTGAAGCATCCGTCTGGACAGTGAAGGGTAGGTCAAAGTTGGGGCTCTGTAACACTGGACTGTGACACAGGCTGTTTTTGAGGTCCTGAAAAGCCTGTTCACACTCCTCTGTCCAAGCCACCTTATTGGCGCTTGACTTGCGGGTGAGGTCGGTCAGCACAGCGGCCCTGGTGGAGAAGTTGGGTATGAACCGCCGGTACCACCCCACCAGGCCTAGGAAGGAACGCACTCCCTTCTTGGTTGTGGGCGGCAGGCAGTTTCGCACAGCATCAACCTTGCTCACCTGCGGCTTAATGTCCCCACCTCCAAGAACGTACCCTAGGTAGCAAACCTCAGGTCTGGCCAGCTGACACTTGCTGGCATTGACCACCAGCCCGGCAGCCTTAATCCTTTGGAACACGTCGGCCAGGTGGCTCAAATGCTCCGCCCATGATGAGCTATGAACCACCACATCATCGATGTAGGCGGCGGCATAGCTTTCAGCCCCCCTCAGCACCTGGTCCATCATGCGCTGAAAAGTTGCGGCAGCGCCATGTAATCCAAAAGGCATAGTGGTGAAGTGGAACAGCCCAGTCGGGGCCTTGAAGGCGGTCAGCGCCTGAGACTCTGGCGTGAGCGGCACCTGCCAGTATCCTTTGCACAAATCAAGTGTGCTAAGATACCGTGCTTTGCCGAGCCGTTCCACCAACTCGTCCACCCTCGGCATAGGGTAAGGGTCAAAGGCAGAGATGGCGTTGAGCTTGGAGAAATCCACGCAGAAGCGCAGCCCTCCGTCCTTCTTTGGGACGAGCACCACAGGGCTACACCATTCGCTGCGTGATGGCACAATAACGCCCATCTCCAACATTGACTGAACTTCCTGCTTCAATGCAGGAATCAGCCTTGCCGGGACCCTCAGTGAAGTCTGGCGGATCGGCCCTGGAGACGTCAGCTTGATGCTGTGGTGAATCACCGTTGTCCGTCCGGGCTCCTCCCGGAATAGCCCCCCAGGAACGATCTGCAGGAGCTGCTCCTGCTGACGACTGGAAAGGTGCTCCACAGAGGGATGTGAGGCCTCGCCTCTGGCGGTGGGGAAATACTGCTCCTTCAGCTCCTCCTCCTCATCCACTCTGCGGGCCCACATCAGGTCGCTGGTGGCCCCTGGTCTGGATATCCACTCCTTGAGCAGGTTAATGTGGAACACCTGCTTTGGCTTTCGCCGGTCGGGCATGGCAACCTCATAGGTCACCGGGCCCATCTTGCGCAGCACCTCAAAGGGACCTTGCCACTTGGCAAGCAGGCTACTTTCTGAAGAAGGGAGGAGTAGGAGCACCTTTTGGCCCGGGTTGAAGGCACGACTGCGGGCGGTCCTGTCGTACCAGGTCTTTTGGGTCGACTGGGCCTGCGCCAGGTTGTCGTGGGCCAGACTGCTCAGCTCCTCCAGCTTGTCCCTCATCTTGAGTACGTAGTCCACAATGTTGGTCGGTGGCTGAGGAACCTCTCCCATCCAGGCCTCTCGCAGGACATCCAGGGGACCCCTCACTTGACGTCCGTAGAGCAGCTCGAAGGGAGAGTAGCCGGTGGACGCCTGTGGGACTTCCCTGTAAGCAAAGAGGAGATAGGGAAGCCACTGGTCCCAGTTAGCTCCAGAGTCACTCACAAACTTCCGCAACATTGCCTTGAGAGTTTGGTTGAAGCGCTCAACCATTCCGTCAGTCTGTGGGTGGTAAGGCGTAGTTCTTAAGCCCCGGATCCCTAACAGGGAGTACACTTGCTTCATAAACCTAGAGTTAAAGTTTGTACCCTGATCTGTTATGATCTCTCTAGGGATCCCCACCCGTGAAAATAGCTGTATTAGGCTATTCGCTACCTGCCTAGACTTAGTGTTTCTCAAGGGGAAAGCCTCAGGATAGCGAGTAGCGTAGTCACATATTACCAAGATGTACCGGTGGCCAGCCCTACTCTTCTCAAGGGGGCCTACAACATCCATAGCAATCCTAGTAAAGGGAACGTCAATGATGGGGAGGTTAACTAGGGGTGCCTTCATGCATCTTTTGGAACGGGAGGTGCGCTGGCAGGTTGGGCAGGATTTACAGAAAGCTACCACTTCCTGGTACACCCCAGGCCAATAGAAACGGGTAGCAATCCTGTCTAGGGTTTTCTGCTGCCCCAAGTGGCCTGACCAGGGGATGCTGTGAGCTAGGTTCAGTACTTTAGCACGCAGGGGCTTAGGGACTACTAGTTGCTCTCCCTCAGCACTCATACGCACTAATCTTCCCTCTCTCAACACAAAACATTCTTTCCCACATAATGCAGCCCTAGAAACCTCCTCCTCACTCTTCACCTTGCTGAAACAGGAACTCAATGTAGAGTCATCTTTCTGAACTTGTCCAAAGTCAGTAATATCTACCTCACTAACATCTAGTGGTGGTAGGGGTAGCTGCTCTGGTACTGGAGTTCCTAAAACTTTGTCCCTCCTCTTAACAGACTTGGGCTTCTTATCTTTTCCCCCTGCAGAAGCTACCGGAAAGGGTAACTCCTGCCACCTGTCTGCATCACTGGGGTTATCCTTAGCTTGAGCTCTAGTTAACACATAGCTCTTCACCTGGGGTGAGTGCTGTTGTAATAACTCAGCTAATACAGGTACGTCCTGACCTAACACAACTGGGTAGGGACAGTTATCCATTATGCCAACATTTAGTAAGTAGGTCTGTCCTTCGATATCCACCTGTACGTCAGCTGTCCGGTGTTCGCTCTCGTCACCATGTATGCAACGCACTTTGACACTACCCCCTCCCATTAACCCCTCTGGACCCAGACATGCTCCTTGGATAAATGTCTGGCTACTGCCTGAATCTATTAGGGCTTTCCACACTTTCCCTCGGATTCTGACGGGCACTAAAGCATCCATGGAGCTAGGGGTTATCTTGTCTGAACCGTTACATGGGGTGTAGCATAATCTGCCCTCGCTAGTGGGCGCTAAAGGGCACTCTGGTTTAATATGGCCAGGCTGTCCACAGTTATGGCAGATTATCTTGGGTTTAGGCTTACTGGGCTGATTGGGCTTGCTATTGGGGCTAATAGATCTCCTGAACTCACGACCACCACCCACAGACTTACCAGAGGGCTTTCTGTCAAAGTCCCGCTGGGCGCCTTGGGTGCGACGGTTGGTTGAGTCCTGGTTCCCGGACTGGTAGCCTTTCCGATGACGGCGGGCAGCAATGAAGGCCTCCGCCAGGTCAGCAGCTTGCTTGGAGGACTGTGGGTTATGTTCCTTAACCCACACCCTTAGATCTGGATTCAGCATACGGAGAAACTGCTCCAGAACGATGTCATCTCCGATCTGTTCTTTAGTCTTCTCCGTGGGGCAAATCCACTTTTGGTAGAGGTCGGTGAGTCTTGATTGAAGCTCTCTCACCGTTTCACCCGCCGGGAAATCCATGGAGCGAAATCTGTGGCGGTAGGTCTCTGGGTCAATCTCATATTTAGTCAAGATGGCTTGCTTTACCTTGGCATAGTCTCTGGTATCAAGTATGTCCATTGCCACATAGGCTGCGCAGGCCTTCCCTGTCAGCAGGGGGACAAGATACAAAGCCCAACTTTCCCTTGGCCACTGGTTTGCGAACGCAATCCTTTCAAACGTGGTCAAGTAGTGCTCGATGTCCTCATCTTCAGAGTATGGGGTCATCTTGGGTGCGCTCCATCTGAACGGCGGTGTTGGGAGGAACAGCCTTGCGGTATCCGACAGAGGGCTGGATATGTCCGTTCCGGGCATCTCAGACATGGCACTGTCGGGACGTATGGCCGTGTCTGGTCTGGACACGTTGCTGGCGGGACGTGACGTCGTCTGCGGTGAGCCTGGACGCGGGTTTGGTGATGGAGCAACGGGTGCACTACGTGCATCTTCCTCTTCCTCCGGGGACCGATTCAGGCTTTCAGTGCTCACCAGGGTCTGAAGTTGCTGGAACTGGTGCTGAAGTGACCGCCATCTTTGGTTTTGCAGCTGCATCTCCCGCTCCTGACGCTCGTCCCTGGCTTGCTGGGCCTGGATGAAGGACGATACTGCAGCCTCGAGCCTATAGATGCGGTCCTCCGGTGGCGCTGACTGTGGCCTGGGCTGGGTTCCGCCAACTGGGACTGAAGAGGGTGCTGAAGAGGGCACCGACGGGGCCTTTGACGTTGCATTGCCGCTGGGTGCTCTCTGCGCCGTGGTGGTGCCTTGTCGTGTCCGTACTGACATTGTTAGCCTTGAGTGCCGACCCTTGCGGACCACTGGGATCCCGTTCACTGCCACCAAATTGTTAAAAAGTAGTTTGTCGAGGGTCTTAGGGCTTGGCAGAAATGGCGTGAATATTGATATTTTATTTTTCCTTCACCTAGAGTACGAGTCATCCAGTGCAAAATTATAGGAAAAAAAATAATGCGACGAAAATAAAAACAAAACAGAAACAAAAATACTTGATAAACGAAACAAAAAGGCTATGGCTATATTCAGCCAGAGATAACAGCACTAGATTCAACAACACTAGGCTTAGTAAGGTTTTACACAATACCTTTAGCAACAGCAAGCAGTTCTGTCTCTTGAGGGGTCCCTTCCAAATGACACACACACCTTTTTATGCATTGGCAAACCCCACACCTAATTGGTAACTACCATTAGTCTCTACACAGGCAGGGGTGTTTACTCATAATATCATAAATTTCACATCAAACACAGTTAAAAGAGTACCGGTACACAATAAGAACCCATAAGGCCTACTTAATAATATCAATGCATGGACACATGCCATTACATACAAAATACAGAGTCGACTAACAATAATAGATTTGGCAAGGACGCAAGTGTGTCGTTCGCGAACGCACCCTTCCATATAGTCATCCCGTATCGGGATCGCGCTTCCTAGAAGCCCCAGGAAATCACCGGCCATAGCGACGGTAAGAAGTTGCACTTTCCAAACATCAAATACACAAACACCGTACAACACTCACATATTTTTTCATTACAGAAAATTTACACAGGCTTTGCAGTTTCTAAATCAATGCTTATTTTATCGTAACAAAACTGAGTTTTGCCGCGAGTGAATGAAATAGAAATGAATGAAATGAGCGTGAATGCGTGGGAAGATGTTTGGTGTGATTCCACGTCATGTATGCATCCATCGGCCAAACACACACAAACTCAACCTAACGCAACACAGTCCATGGCAATGAATATTAATAGTTTGACCACATGTACATTATGAACACAAGTCCATTGTTTAAACGTACTACATGCTTTAAGTTTGGTGCGGCCATTATATGGTCGCGTGAGGACGCGCAGATAGCCGCGGCGTCACATAGGTGGATAGTTTAAATGGTTAAATTATGTTGTGGACAGAGGAAACAGTTGAACAAGATGTGTAGTCTTATTACTAAATCGTTGCTTGTCACACAATTTTCTAAACATGTCCTCCAAACATCACAACCCGACACCAAATCTGCAAAACCATACACTAATTTTCAGTGTTTGACTCAGTTTTCAATTGACTAAAACACATTTTGCAAAACACCACACACAATTTTCTACCTAACACACAAAAATCTAACGGGAAGTAACTTGATTTCGTTCTTCAAACACAACCCATCAAAATGCCACACTAAATCACCAGTGCTTCACTCTTTCTCTTCACATGTGCAAACACTCTTTACTTTACTTACAGTTTTTTACAACTGTTTACACACGTTTTCAAAACTCTGTGTCTATTTTTCAAAACTCCACACACAAAACCCACAACTGCTCACACAAAATGCAAAATGCCTCAAATCTCCAGCAAAATGACACACAACATTCAAAATGTCAAAAACACATGTTTAAAGCAAACATTCGCCTCACATTACAAACACTTTTGTCATAATATGACATTTTGGATACATCATGTACACACTGTTGCTCAAAACCTAATGCTCTTCTGTCTTAGGCTTTCTATATGTATTTCCATACAAGAGTGAAAGTTACGGTATCAACAAAGAGAAGTTGAAATACACAGTAAAAATGCAAGCAATATTGAAAACCAAAAATAGTGATTTTCCTAAATAATTTGCTGTTGTGAATACAGTATTTTACAGCAAACAAGAAAAAAGCAAAGAAGAATACAGTGACCACCAGATGTACATGGAGTTTTGAAAACACTGATTTTTTCTTCTTCTAAAGACAAGTGTGTGTGTGTGTGTGTGGGAGGTGGGGGGGGGGGGGTCGTGTACAGTATGTATTCATAGGCCTATAGACCCTTTCAACTGCAGAAACAAACAATTCTACAGTAAGCGTTCCTAAGGCATTTCTGGAGGCACAGAAAAATGTATTGAGCTAATGGTACTGTAACATGGGGACAAACAAAAATAGAGTAAAAAGACAAATTTTACATAAAGTCAACTTTTTGTAGAACATTACTGTAAGCTAAAGTCCGATTACTGTAATTTTCAAAGTATCTGCATTGGTTCTGAATATTTCAACCGGAAATCCTCTAGGAGCAGATTGAAAGGGTCTATACCTATAAGGGTCTATACGTATATCTATTCATAGACCTATACTAAGGCAATGATTGGATGGTGTTCAGTAAAGTAAAGAGTGTTTGCACATGTGAAGAGAAAGAGTGAAGCACTGGTGATTTAGTGTGGCATTTTGATGGGTTGTGTTTGAAGAACGAAATCAAGTTACTTCCTGTTAGATTTTTGTGTGTTAGGTAGAAAATTGTGTGTGGTGTTTTGCAAAATGTGTTTTAGTCAATTGAAAACTGAGTCAAACACTGAGAATTGGTGTATGGTTTTGCAGATTTGGTGTCGGGTTATGATGTTTGGAGGACATGTTCGGAAAATTGTGTGACAAGCAAAGATTTAGTGTGTAAGCAGTTGAAAAAAACTGTAACACCATCCAATCATTGCCTTAGTATAGGTCTATGAATAGATATACTCTCTATATAGGTATAGACCCTTTCAATCTGCTCCTAGAGGATTTCCGGTTGAAATATTCAGAACCAATGCAGATACTTTGAAAATAGAGAAAATACAGTAATCGGACTTTAGCTTACAGTAATGTTCTACAAAAAGTTGACTTTATGTAAAATTTGTCTTTTTACTCTATTTTTGTTTGTCCCTATGTTACAGTACCATTAGCTCAATACATTTTTCTGTGCCTCCAGAAATGCCTTAGGAACACTTACTGTAGAATTGTTTGTTTCTGCAGTTGAAAGGGTCTATAGGCCTATGAATACATACTGTACACAACCCCCCCCCCCTCCCACACACACACACACACACACACACTTGTCTTTAGAAAAAAACAAAATCAGTGTTTTCAAAACTCCATGTACATCTGGTGGTCACTGTATTCTTCTTTGCTTTTTTTCTTGTTTGCTGTAAAATACTGTATTCACAACAGCAAATTATTTGGGAAAAATCACTATTTTTGGTTTCAATATTGCTTGCATTTTTACTGTGTATTTCAACTTCTCTTTGTTGATATCGTAACTTTCACTCTTGTATGGAAATACATATAGAAAGCCTAAGACAGAAGAGCATTAGGTTTTGAGCAACAGTGTGTACATGATGTATCCAAAATGTCATATTATGACAAAAGTGTTTGTAATGTGAGGCGAATGTTTGCTTTAAACGTGTGTTTTTGACATTTTGAATGTTGTGTGTCATTTTGCTGGAGATTTGGGGCATTTTGCATTTTGTGTGAGCAGTTGTGGGTTTTGTGTGTGGAGTTTTGAAAAATAGACACAGAGTTTTGAAAACGTGTGTAAACAGTTGTAAAAAACTGTAAGAGAATGAGACTGTATGCTTAAAGCCTGAGAAACTGACAGTTGATGCAGGTGGCCGGAACACCTGGCCTAGGATTCTAATTGCTTAAGTGCTCTATCATCAGCCCATGTTAAGTCTATGGTGAAATTTTGAATAGTTTTTAATTAATAGTTTAAAAAGTATAAAAGTTACAAAGATGAAAAATACAAAGCCCCCATGTCCTAAGTAAGACCTACGTAACATAGTTTGAAGTTTCTACGTTAAACGGTTGAAGCTGCATTAAATGCGTTAGCGGAAGAATAAGAATAAGAAGAAGCCTAGGAAGAACAGTACAGTGCATTTTCATGCACTGTAATAAAACCTTAACCCTTAAATAGCCAACCTTGAAGAATTGTTTTGAATAGCACCTTGAGAAAAAGATACATGTACCCAAATAGGCTGGAAGTCAGGTCCACTCCTTTTTTCACTATTATTTCCCATTATCTTATACCTTGGGCCATAACAAGTTGATAATGACCATCCCCAACTCGGCCCTGTTTGATCTCAGGGGCCAAAAAACACCCTTTTTGTGAAAAGCTTTTGGCGGAATGATGTAATTGTGAATATTAAGGTACTACAGCTACATAAATTGTCATATAACCCTAAACTTTTGCATGGTGTATCTTAACACATATAGGGGAAATTAGCAGAAAAAGGTCAGGGGATTGCTGCCTTTTTGCTGTCAAATACCCCCCTCAACATACCCCAAAAGCCAAAAAAAAATCCGCCTGACAAATTGTCCGCCTGACAAATTGTCATTAAAAGTGATAATTTTCAAGCATTTTATTGTACATATCACTGCCTCCAATGTACATGAAAAACTTCCCAGGTTTGTAAGCTTCAACTTAAGTCCAAGATGACCTTTCTATCTAGAGGATTACAGCTGGTATAGGCCTAACCAAAGTTCTCTACCGTACCTCAAATCGGAGAAAACAGAATTTTCATGTCTAGAGGGGAGCTCTGTGGTCAAAAGGCAGCCTGGACATATTCTGGAGTAGGCCTAAAGTTAGGGTGACCAGATTTGGGTTTGTGAAAAAGAGGACACTTCAGTGGGGGGGGGGGGGGGGGTCAACAGACATGGTGACTGTGGCCCAACGCTAACAGAAAAGCACTGCCTCAAAAGACTATTTTGAACACTTGAAAGTTTTCAATATTTGGATGGCAACCCATCTTTAATGTTGCATATCTCTAAATTTGATCCAAGGGGCTGTATTTTGGGCCACCAGCGCATGGCGTAATACTCGTTATTCACCCGCGGAAAGTTGAATTCGGTATTTTGCACGTTTATTTTTTAAGCATTGCGCCCAGGGGTGTGGCAATTAACAACCTAGGGAGGGGAGTCGCGCATTGTCTAAAAATCGCTATCATACACCACCTAAACCTGGTCAGATGTCAATGGCGAGTTGTTCATATGCTATTTAAAGAGCGCATGTCAACAGTCATATTGGCAGGTGCACGCACCATCCTTCTATCATTCATGAACGCACACCAGCGCACGTCCATGCAAAGCATTAAATTGCACGATTACAATGGGAAACATAATTATAATAAAGATATTACGAAATACTGTACATCTCATGATGAGTAGTTATTCACCATCATTTGCAAATTGGTAATGACGGTTAAAAGTGATTAGGGGAGAGGCGAGAGACACGTATGGAGCACAGCTGAAGACGCACTGTCACGAGATATAAGCAACTCCTCTGCAGGATAAATGTTGTTTTATTCAGTCATTTGAGCAACATTAGGGTAAGTGTTGCTTTTTCCAGCCTATGTTTTCGATGGTAACCCATTGTCAGTCAATAGTGAAAGTAACTGCATATAACTGTCTTGTCGTTGACTGACTCCTTGGTGAAGTTAGTTTCACTTTGCCAATGAGTTAAAATAATAGACTAGTGCAAATGCGTGAAGGCTATGCTAGGTTTTAGTAAAGCATGGTTTAAGAATGACTATTCCATACGGTCTCGCAAGCAGCCTCCTTCAAATGCGCCGTTGAATGCCAAAATACCGATGCATTTATTTGACATATCGCGCGTTGCGCCGTTAAAGGGAATGACATATGTCATTCTCATTGGTTTAAAATGATGTTATGCCCCAAACACACCCATATGATTGATTAAAAGACCTAGGAACACCTTGTTACGCCATGCGCTCCACTTTTGAGAAAGAAACCCCTCCCAATGTGAACTGGACATCCTACTAAATTTGAATAGACTTTTGACGAGTGACGATGCACTTTAGAATGTCATGATAGGGCCCTAGGTGTTTCTGAAAATACAAACTGAATCTTTTACAGTAGCCTAGCTCTATAATTTTGAACAATCTGTTTTAGAGCTTAAAAATCCTGACCTGTGAAAACAGTTGTGTTGATGGGGACTGATGTGGATATGTTGTCCATTTTCTTATATTTATTCAATCATGTCTGGTCTATTATTAGGCCTACCTCTTTTCAATCCATTATTATTACATATTTTTTTTGTAAAGAAATAGGCCTACATCTATCCCTTATGTTATGCCCACATATTTAATTCACCTGCATATAGGCTACAGTAGCCTAGATAGAGGATTATTGACATCTGCTGTCAGTGACGGACTGGACGGTCTGGCATTTGGGCAGATGCCAGAAGGGCCGCGGCCCCTCGTGGGCCGGCCAATGACGGAGCGGAATGTTTGTCGGGTTTGCGCGGCCCATTTATCGTAAAGACGGTTTATATCTCGTCCCACTATCAAGCATCAATAGTGTTAAATGGCTTCGAACAAGACATTTATCTCTAACTCCCTTTTCTTCCTTCATTATGGGAACCTGATCAGTATTTATACCAGACATGAGTCTCTACACTACAGTCATGGTGACCCTCAATATTTACATCAGTCTACATTCTTTTGTAACCTTATTCAATCAAATGATTTAAAAGTGCATTGTTTGAAATTGGAATACAATAAATATGCTGCCTGTATCTTTTATTTTATTATTGGTTTACAAGAGTTAGGCTACATGAAGCAATGACTTCTGGGAATTTCAAAACCGAATGTGTCTACTTCCTTCAGCACGGGGAATTGCCGATCTAGCATGCCTTGATCCTCGGAATTTTCCCCTTATAAAAGCTAATAAACTGCCCCCAAATGCACTTCGAAACATAAGAGAATGTCTGCTTAAATTCAGTAAAGGTGTTACGGTTGAAAATAGTCGGAATTGACACATCTCGCCACGCACTGGGACAGCCGGAAAAAGTCTCCTCTAAAGGAGTATACAGTCAAAGCGTCGGACTTTGATGATGCCGCGGAGATATAGGAAGATACAGAAATAAACCTGGTGAGCAAGAAATGTGCTACCTGCAAGAATTGTGCAATCTGTTGCTATTTCCTTCTCCAGCAGTTAAACCTCTTTACCTGTGCCTACAACTATATATGGTTAGCAAATTAATTCCTACTAACACTGTCATGTACTCAAGTGGCATGCAAACGGAGTTTTTCCACTCTTAAATTCATCAAGAATCGCCTAAGGGCACGATTGTCACAGGATAATTTGGAGGCCTTTATGCTGATGGCGACAGAGAAAGAGGTCCTATAATGAACTTGGATGCTGATGAGCAAGCTCCTTCGCAACTTGTTAACTGCATGACGTTAATTAAGACACGTTTGTGGAGCGGCTGCTCTGATGGGTTTCCTGTTTACCAACAAAACTAGGCCTACATTCGCGCGCAGCCGTGGGGCAGAAGACGCTTGGTGCCACAGTGTTATAAACTTGACTTAAAGCAACACCAAAGAACTTTTCATCTGTCGCACGCACTATTTGTTTATCCAGCACCGGCTTTGCAAATAACAATGTCCACAGACAAGGTAGAATAAGTTGCATGATTTTATGAAAGTACGATGTATTGCGACATCAGATGCAAGTCAAATTTGTAGTTTCTCATGTCTCATTCCATCGAACTACAGATCCGCTACCCGATGCAGCAAACTTACATAGTGCGGTAATAGCCGATAGAGGGCCGCGAAGCGAATGCAGAAAGTGCCGTTCACCTTGTTACGAGTTGATGAACCACTGAAACGATTTTGGAAACATTATTTTAAGGTACAAAAAACTCTTTGGTGTTGCTTTAAATAGTCGGCTGCTGTAAGCTACAATCGGAATTTTTTATATACCGCTGGTCCCCTGTTGTCTCAATGATAATAACATCTCATTTCAGGCTATATTTCAGAGTTTGCCGTTCATTTGCATTAACATCGTATTTTGTCATTTTTGGCGAAGACATGCATTCCTTTAGGGATATTGAACATATTGAACATTCTCTAACCATCGTGATTTCGAATTGGTGCAGTTTTCAGCACAAAAACTCATTTTGTTCTTTTCATGGAGAGCACTGCTCTATGCTGTTCTATGGTGCTTTCTGCCTCTTGCGCACGCTTGTTTTCGTGACGTTGCATAGAAATCCATGTAGCCTATTCTAGGCTATTCTTTTTTCATTTTCATATGTCATATTTTTGGAGTTGTGCATTGATATATCCATGTTCTTGGTTCAGTCTTTATGCATATTAAATTTAGAGTTCATCACCAATGGGGCTACAAACGTGTTATGTCCGTGCATGTGAAGTTATCTGTGTGTTGCGGCAAATGCACGCGCGTGCATGCGCGTCCCCGTGTGGGCCGCTGGTTGGTGAAAATGCCAGGGCCGTTTTTTAATCCCAGTCCGTCACTGTCTGCTGTTGTCAGTGTGCAGGCTATCTCAGTGGCAGTTTAAAGGGATAACCAAAGTGCAGTTTCCTACCCAAAGCTAGAAAGTTGCTAGGTCGGCAATCGTCCAGAGAAGGCCGCTCAGACAATGGCAGAACTGTTCGTCATGTTATATTTTTTATAGTCTATGGTTATGAGTTGATGTGCCATCAAAATGTTTTTGGAGACGTAATGTTAAGGTCGAAAAACTCTGTGACTTTAGCTGATGAGCTCTCACCCCTCGCTGCCGTTCGATGCTTTGCTGAATATTGTGTAGCCTACCTGTAGGGTCGGTCGTTGGCACCTTTATTTGCGACCGACATGTAAGTGCCTGCTTTGCAGGTCAGGCACTCAGCTTCATGTTGATATCGACCGAGACAAAAATATGGAAATTTACGTTTTAATTCGTCAGTGAACATACACTAAACAAGGAAGTTTGCGTTATTGAGGTGACTGACTGACCAATTAAATGTTTGAGATTACTATCGACCAATGACGGTAGCTAAGGTCAGGCTCAACACCCTACACTTTCCACTCAATGCAAAGCGAACTGTAGGGGGAGGGCGTGACTAGTATGTGAATGAAAGACATAGATATAGGCTATCCATGAATGAAACATGAATGAAAGAGAGAGCAATGCAAATTCGCTGTAAACACGTTGGAAGCTAGAATAAACAAAATCCCGGACGACTTTGAAATTCCGCCCGGACACATTTTTAGGTTTCAAAAAGAGGACATGTCCGGGCAAAAGAGGACGTCTGGTCACCCTAGCATAAGTGTTACGGCTCCTACACACAGTTGCGTTCCGTCAACGCATGCCAGTGGGTGTTCCCAACGGTAGCTATGCAAATGACTTGAAGTATAACCGTAATATGATTGGTTGGTGCCGTCTGTAGATTGGCTTGATTGGCCGGTGCCGTCTGTCGGTGCAGCAACAGCTGAACTTCTCAACGCGAGCGACGGGAGAAATGCAACGCAACAGACCCACAATTCAGTTCTGCAACGGATGCCCATGTAAAGTGAATGGGATGCGTCTCCAGCACTGCAACGCACGCAACTGTGTGTAGGAGCCGTTACAATTGGGGTGGAGAGAGTGGTGAGGATGGGTGTCTTTATGTTGCCCAGGGCCTATGATATATCTACGGGGCAGCCCCGTGGTCAGAAGGCAGCCTGGACATATGTTAGGCCTGCTAGATTATGGCAAAAATCACAATCACAATTATTATGACCGCCGCGCAGCGAAGCGGCGGTCATATAGGTTTAGTCAGATTTTTTTTTTTTTCTTTTTCGCATGCCCAAATTTCCGTCAATGATTCCCGGGACACTGAAAGACCGGGGTACACGAAACTTGGTGGGCATGTAACCCCACATGGATAGCATGGAACCATCGTTTTTCGTTTTGATCTGTAGCCCCCCCGCTGGACTGGACACCCCGAAAGGAGGGTAGGGCAGAAACAGTTTTCTGTGAATATCTCGAGAACCGTAGGGTTTAGGAGGACCATTTTTTTTGTATGTTGATCTCAAAGGGCCATGTCAACCCATTCCATAACCACTCATTTCATGTATAGCGGCACCTAGTTAAACACAAAAAAGTAAAAATGAGGTGTTGTAATCACAGGTATCTGTTACCTAACATAGTCAAAACTGCACGAAATTGGAAGTGTAGGATCATTATGACACCCTCTGTATGCACGCCAAGTTTCGTGGAATTCCGTTCATGGGGGGCCACACAATAAATTAATTTATGTTACTATACACCAACTGGCCTGTAGGTGGCCGGAGACAGTTTTCTGTGAATATCTCGAGAACCGTAGGGCCTAGGAGGTCCACCTTTTTTATGTATGTTGGTCTTAAGGGGGCATGTCAACCCATCCCATTACCACTTATTTCATGTATAGCGCCACCTAGTTAAAAATTAAAAAGCAAAAAATTAAGTGTTTTCATCACAATATCTCTGGCTGACAAGGTCAAAACTGCACGAAATTAAAAGTGTAGGATCATTATGACACCCTCCGAATGCATGCCAAGTTTTGTGTACTTTCGTTCATGGGGGGCCTTACAATAAAATAATGTATGTGTACATTTAGTGACGTACACCAACAAGGATTCCCGGGACACTGAAAGACCGGGGTACACGAAACTTGGTGGGCATGTAACCCCACATGGATAGCATGGAACCGTCATTTTTCATTTTGATCTGTTGCCCCCCCGCTGGACTGGACCCCCCGAAAGGAGGGTAGGGCAGACACAGTTCTCTGTGAATATCTTGAGAACTGTAGGGACTAGGATGACCATTTTTTTCCATATGTTTGCCTCCAGGGGTCATGTTAACCCATTTCATGTGCACACATGTGCACAAACAGATACACACACACACACACACATACATTCACAGTAATCATACGTATGACACATACGTACACAGTAGACATATGTACGCTTGCATGCACAGGCACATACGCAGGCACACACACACACACACACACACACATAACATAAACATGTACATGCACACAATTCAAGAATTTCTCAGAATTATGAACAGGCAAGATGGAGGTGGGGTTGTATAAAATGAATTTTACATGTGAAATCTATGAACTAATCATGTTTTGGTACTTGTTGTCTAGCAGATATCAGTGAGAATTGAGTGTGGATAATGCAATTTAGTGAGACAGTTAGAATCATATACTGTAGGCCTTTCAGCGTGATTTCTTTTTGTGGAAAAAATGTGCTGGACTGGGCGGCGGTCATATTTTGTACCGCTCTGCGGTACATCTAGTTTCAAGTTATCATGAGTGTCATTTGATTATATAATCACAACAAATGCTAATAAATGAAAACAGAATAGGCTTATGTGCTATAGGCTAACGTTATAGGTCAGGCTAACTCCCGTATGTCAAAATAAACTGATTTGATCCTAATTGTTTTGCGATCACACACAACTTAACACAGCAACCTCAAACACCACTGTTGAACCTAGGCTAATGCTTCAGTCATGTAAGAAATAAGCAGTTTATGAATTATCTTTACCCGTTTAATCAAGTCCACATGACCAAAATAACAACATATTTAAAGGCTGAGCTAGCATAACAGCCTAATATAGGCGATGCTGCAATGGATAACTAATAAAAAGTTTCATACAATTAATGAACTTTATCACTCACATTCTGAGTTTTTCTGGGTGGTTATATATCCATGCAGATCGTCTTCGAATAAGCCATCGCTGTTATATGATATATTATGTTACAGGATTCATGACTAACGCTATTAATGTTACATGATGCTGACTGACGCTGGCTATAACAGTATCCTAGCATTCATGGGCTTCGGAAAAACCTTTCTCCGAGTGAAAACATCATCATTCCGCGTCATTCACGTCACTTAATGTGTGAGCCAGAGGTCGGAAACTGGGGCTAGATTTTGCTAACAGAGTTGCCCAGTTAGTGGCTCGTCATCACTTTTGTCGTCACGTTGTAGTTCGTTTGTAGTCCATGTGGCCTTTCATGTCCAACAGTTTTAATGAGAACTTGGGAATTTGCCCTTTTTATCACTTGAAAGCTGCATATCTTTCTTTCACGAGCATCTTACACTATATTTTAAGCAAATACAGTTGTTTGTTTAGGATTAGTGACAGTGGCGTAACTATAGTAGGTGCAGCAAGTGCAGTCGCACCAGGGCCCGTGACCTCCCGGGGCCCGTCGCTACCTCCGCCCTGCCTCCTTTTTTTTTTTTTTTTTAGAACTTTAGAATGTTGGAGCACGGAGAGTGAAGCGTCACTTTGACGATTCTATCGGAAGATGAGCGCTTAACCGATGCAGAGAGATACTTCAAAGTGCAGGTATTTAATGCAACTCTGGACATCATAATCAGTCAGCCCTCCCAAAGATTTGCAAGTATGCGGGAAACTTGTCATGTGTTTGAGTCTTTACGTCCTATGACCCTTCAACTCGCAGGTGATGATGAACTGCTTGAAAAGGCAAGACGTTTGTCAGACCATTATAGCAGGGACATTGCACCGACATTCCCAACACAACTCCTCTCATTCAGGTCTTGCTTTAAAGCAGAGATTTCACAGAAGTCATCTATTTTTCAACTTGCCAAAATGCTGGTGGTAGATTATGACAGTGTAACATCCACATTCGGGGAAGTGTGTACTCATGTTGTTTCTGACATTGCCTGTGATTGTGGCAACAGCTAAGCGATCTTTTTCCAAACTCAAACTTATTAAGACCTATACCTAATATGGGGCAGGAGAGGCTCTGTGGGTTAGCTATCCTGTCCATTGAAAATACGAGAGCCAGAGCATTAAATATTGGGAACACCGTTGACGATTTTGCACAACGAAAGGCTCGTAAGATTGCCTTCTTCTAATGGCCTAATTCACGCATATTGGGGATTGTATGCATATGAATGATTTTATTTGGTTTCTGGACGGTTAAATAAGTTAGGCTACATTAAGTTTTGTTTCTGCGCAGTGCGAGTTTATAAGCAAGCAATCTACGCTTGCAGTTTCAGCAGAGGGTTGAAGAAGCGCATTGAGTGTTCCCATAATTCCATGCGAGTTTATGTTACAGTTTTTTTCAACTGCTTACACACTAAATCTTTGCTTGTCACACGATTTTCTAAACATGTCCTCCAAACATCATAACCCGACACCAAATCTGCAAAACCATACACTAATTCTCAGTGTTTGACTCAGTTTTCAATTGACTAAAACACATTTTGCAAAACAACACACACAATTTTCTACCTAACACACAAAAATCTAACAGGAAGTAACTTGATTTCGTTCTTCAAACACAACCCATCAAAATGCCACACTAAATCACCAGTGCTTCACTCTTTCTCTTCACATGTGCAAACACTCTTTACTTTACTGAACACCATCCAATCATTGCCTTCGTATAGGTCTATGAATAGATGTACTCTCTATATAGGTATAGACCCTTTCAATCTGCTCCTAGAGGATTTCCGGTTGAAATATTCAGAACCAATGCAGATACTTTGAAAATTACAGTAATCGGACTTTAGCTTACAGTAATGTTCTACTATGTTGACTTTATGTAAAATTTGTCTTTTTACTCTATTTTTGTTTGTCCCCATGTTACAGTACCATTAGCTCAATACATTTTTCTGTGCCTCCAGAAATGCCTTAGGAACGCTTACTGTAGAATTGTTTGTTTCTGCAGTTGAAAGGGTCTATAGGCCTATGAATACATACTGTACACAACCCCCCCCCCCCCCCACACACACACACACACACACACTTGTCTGTATTCTTCTTTGCTTTTTTTCTTGTTTGCTGTAAAATACTGTATTCACAACAGCAAATTATTTGGGAAAAATCACTATTTTTGGTTTCAATATTGCTTGCATTTTTACTGTGTATTTCAACTTCTCTTTGTTGATACCGTAACTTTCACTCATGTATGGAAATACATATAGAAAGCCTAAGACAGAAGAGCTTTAGGTTTTGAGCAACAGTGTGTACATGATGTATCCAAAATGTCATATTATGACAAAAGTGTTTGTAATGTGAGGCGAATGTTTGCTTTAAACATGTGTTTTTGACATTTTGAATGTTGTGTGTCATTTTGCTGGAGATTTGGGGCATTTTGCATTTTGTGTGAGCAGTTGTGGGTTTTGTGTGTGGAGTTTTGAAAAATAGACACAGAGTTTTGAAAACGTGTGTAAACAATTGTAAAAAACTGTAATGCAGTAATATTAGATTACCTTGGCCTGCAGGCTGTTAATAAAATTATTTTTTAATGTTTTTACATGTAATGGATATGTAGTCATGTGTTTTTTATTTGAAATTGTAATCTGTAACTACTAAACTACTTCGGTGCCTCAGGCCCTTTGCATAAACAATTGAAGTCACCCTTAATGTGTATTGCATGTATCAGAGCTAATTCATCCTGGGCCAAAGTTCGTCGGTATGGGGCCCGCTTAGCGCTCTCGCACCTGGCCCCACCATTGGCTTGTTACGCCACTGATTAGTGAGTGTATGTTTTAACCTTTGTTGTGGCATCCGTGTTTGTCACACATTCTGATGGCAAAGCACATGAACACTTGCTGTCAGAAAAACAAAGTAGCCATGGGGGCGGTCCTTGTCATTCCTAGGTGCTCTGAATGACCTGCGTGAAGCTGGCCCCCCATGTTATTCAAAAACAAACACTGCTAATCGTTTGTACTATGTTTGTGCCGGTTTGTGCCGTAAAAATTATCGTTTGTGCTGTTAAGGGTTTTAAGTAATTCAACTTTAACATTTTCTGACCAGTGACGTCACTCAGCCCCCCATACTTGTCCAAATTTCCCCAAAATAGTCTCAATCGTTTGTGCTACGTTTGTGCTGATTTGTGCCGTCAAAAGAAACATTTGTGCTACTTCGGTTTTTAAGTTATCAGGCTTTATTTGTTACACGCATGACGTCACCCAGCCCCCCATCAATGTCCAAATCTCACCAAAATGGTCTCAATCGTTAGTGCTACGTTTGTGCTGATTTGTGCCGTTAAAAGAAACATTTGTGCTACTTCGGCTTTTAAGTTATCAGGCTTTATTTGTTACACGCATGACGTCACCCAACCCCCCATCAAAGTCCAAATCTCACCAAAATGGTCTCAATCGTTTGTGCTACGTTTGTGCTGATTTGTGCCGTTAAAAGAAACATTTGTGCTACTTCGGTTTTCACGTAAGCAGGCTTTATTTTTTGTTACACGCATGACGTCACCCAGCCCCCCATCAATGTCCAAATCTCACCAAAATGGTCTCAGTCGTTTGTGCTACGTTTGTGCTGATTTGTGCTGTTAAAAGAAACATTTGTGCTACTTCGGTTTTCACGTAAGCAGGCTTTATTACACGGCTACTATTTGCACTCATAGACGTTTGCATTGCAAAGGCTTCTGACACGTTTTGCGTGCGTGACGTCATCATAGCCGCTTCTGCGGCCATCACTACAATGGATCTGCCATTTCGGTCGACAGCTTAGGAGGAGACTCACTGGCATCTCCGCCCGGCCCTTGCCCAGCAGTTGGCTGGCTTCATCCTGAAGGTAAGTCAAATATTCGTAATTTTTCTTGTCTTCATGAGTTTAAGCACGGTCTGCGCTACCCCGTAGGCCTAGCCTGTTATATTTGGAGGCGATAAGCCTAAAATATGACAAGCACATGTGTAGGCCTAACTAGGCCTACTGTGAATTGAACTGTCAGTTAATAGGTGTTGCCACTACCATAGGCGGTGTAGGTAATATCCCAGAGATAGGCTTTATTGAATTATTAAAGAAAATAAAGAGAAAGTCGCACACTCTGCTCCACGTTTTAATGTTGAAGTGACGTTTCGGCCGTCTGGCCTTCTTCAAACTTACACAACACCAACATCCAAAGTGTCTTTAAATTCATCCCAATTAATGAACACCTGGTCCCCTAGTGCATAGAGCTCATCCATTGGTTAGTCACCCTAAATGCCTCTGAGTAGCCTACAAGGCTCACTCATTGGCAAATCAGTCTTAATTAGGGGTAACCCAGAGTATTTACATCTATTTACACATGTTTACAGATTGAGATTAAAACATCAGTTCGGTTAAAACATCATAAATAATACAATCTGAAAACCTAAACAACAAATTTTTTGCAGGTAACCCTTCAGAGAAAACATTTAAGGTCATATTCAACATTTAAACCATAAGGTGTTAAGGTTTTTAAATGGTATATCCAGTAGTGTTCCCTTAAAACGTATCTGTAAAAAAAAAGAACATGACAACCATGAAAAATAACTTTAGAAAGAGGGGCTACAAAAACTCTGTTTTGAATGAAGCAGCTAATAAAATCAATAATATACCAAGAACTGATTTATTAAAAAATAAACCAAAAAAGAAATCCAATAAACGGGTGCTATTAACCACAGAGTATTGCAGAAACTTTGGACAGTTAAAGAATATAATCATGAAACACTGGCATATTTTGGAATCAGATGATCAATTAAAAAATGTCTTTAATGAACGACCACTTGTTGTCTACAAAAGAGGTCGAAATTTAAGAGACCAACTTGTTCATTCATATCTGTCCCCTGACCCTATTGTGTCTCAAACCACCCTAGCACCGATCCCTGATGGGAACAGGCGCTGTGGTAACTGTACCCAATGCAATTATACATATAGGTGTAACAGTTTTAAACACCCACATACGGGGAAGGAAATTAAGATCAAAGGTAAAATTTCTTGTAGTACAACGTATGTGATATATTTAATAACCTGTCCATGTGGTAAATCTTATGTTGGAAAAACGAGTAGATCTTTGAAGACACGTATATCTGAGCATCGAAGCACTATTAGATGCAAAAATCTGAATTATCCTGTTGCTGCTCATTTTGTTGAATTCAATCATCCAATTTCATCCCTTAAATACGTTGGTATTGAGAAGGTATCATTGCCCCCTAGAGGGGATGATTTAGACAATTTACTCTCCAGAAGGGAACACTACTGGATATACCATTTAAAAACCTTAACACCTTATGGTTTAAATGTTGAATATGACCTTAAATGTTTTCTCTGAAGGGGTTACCTGCAAAAAATTTGTTGTTTAGGTTTTCAGATTGTATTATTTATGATGTTTTAACCGAACTGATGTTTTAATCTCAATCTGTAAACATGTGTAAATAGATGTAAATACTCTGGGTTACCCCTAATTAAGACTGATTTGCCAATGAGTGAGCCTTGTAGGCTACTCAGAGGCATTTAGGGTGACTAACCAATGGATGAGCTCTATGCACTAGGGGACCAGGTGTTCATTAATTGGGATGAATTTAAAGACACTTTGGATGTTGGTGTTGTGTAAGTTTGAAGAAGGCCAGACGGCCGAAACGTCACTTCAACATTAAAACGTGGAGCAGAGTGTGCGACTTTCTCTTTATTTTCTTTAACATTTGTATACACAAGAAGCCAGCACCTCAGGAAAGACTTCATTGGTGTGCGATAACTCCTTTTTTTTTCCTTTATTGAATTATTAACCATGAAATTAACCATGAGTTTTAGACAATTATACTAAAAGTTATTATGAATAGCCTACTGACCATACGACCTTAGAGTGAATGGCGGGAAATTCAGCTGTCAATCAGATGATCAGCACGTGACTGATCTGACTGAAAGAATTTAGAGTAGCTGCATGAGAGACACTGTAGCCTACAACCTACATTATCAGTGTGGTTGTCTTTCTGTAGTGTGTGTAACATACATAACATAAGCTGTATTGATTTTCATTTTTTAGTTAACTAAGCCTACTGTTCTCCAGGTATTGTTGCCTATGCACTTCATATATCCTCCATTTCCCCTTTTTTCATATTTGCTGTGCAACAACTGCAACACAATTAGCCTGTTCCCATGCTTATTTCTCTCAGTATTTCATAATAAGATTTCATAACAATTCCTTTTTCTATGGGGAACTTTTTGGCTGTAAAAAAATACAAAAAACGCGCACATCCAGATCCAAACAGGTGCTGGACCCAAATATTTCAGTAATAAAAAATGACGTTAGTCCGCACACTGAAAACTCCTTATAAAAAATATTTTTTTGGCTGTAACATGGTGTTACCTATTCAATATATCAATATGTTAATATATTTCTGTTGAATTTGCTTTGATTTTTTTACATCTCGGTGAGCTTGTTTGTTTCCTGTGGAGCCAGGTGTGTTTGAACCTGCTGCTGTTCTGAATGTCATTAGTGTCTACACGGACCCGGTTTGGTGTTGCACCTAGAGAATCAGCACGTTACAATAAAGAAGGACATGCAGACACTAATTACATTCAGAATAGTGGCAGATTCAAACACACCTGGCTCCGCAGGAAACAAACAAACTCACCGAGAGCCTTTCGTGCAACTAGTCAATGGATGTGTTGATGTAAAGGTGTAATAATTTGATCCAAACACATAGTCAAGAGCAACAGCTGATTAACATAGTCACATTAACGTGACAAATAAAACTCCCAAGAATCACACATGAAAAGATTTACAAACAAGACAATCCAGCCGTGAGGAATTAGCAGATTGAGAATTGGCAGAACTGAATGATAGCCACAGTGACAAAAACAGGAGATGCAGAACAATACCAATCATATAGTCTCACTGTGTGTTTCTGTTCACTCTTTTGTATAAAACACAACATGTGGTTTTACTTTGTTTTTCTCAGAAGCAGTGGAAACTCCTTTGCTGAGATCATCATATCGCTCCCAGACAGAGAATGACCTCCTGCAGTAGGCCACGTAGTGTCCTAGAGCGCTCCTGTATGGCCCTGGAATAAAGGCAACAATTCCTCTCAGAATGAAGTGCTCATTGGTGAAGGTAATGTTCATGGGAAACTCTTCTAGTGGGTAGCTTGTCTCTTTAGCAGTTTCAATGAACAGTGCTGCTCCAGTGGTATAACTGTGGCTAACCAATCCAGTACACAACTGCGGAAATGTGGAAGGATCCTCTGTTAAGTTGTCTGATGTTTCTGGTGTTACAAGAGGCCGTAGACACTTTGAAGGTTGCAGCTGCACTCCTTCCAGAAGTGCAGCCTGAAGCCCTTTGATGCCCTCTGTTTTTAAAATGCTTACCTCAACAGGTATAAGAGGAACTTCCCTGCGGTGTGTGGAACTTCGACGACAGTGTGGATTGGAGCACTGGATCTCTGTCACCAGACTAGGAGTGTGCCTCATCAGTGATGTTACGACGTAAGCAATGTTACATGCCCCTGACCTCAGCTCACTTGAGCTGAAAATATTCAGCAGGAGTTCAGCCCTCTGTCTGAAGGCATCATATTGCATTCCCTTTGCCACAATGGTAGTAATCAGTTGGAATATTTCGGTGTTTTCTTGGTGGCAGTGGATAAAATCTCTGAAATCTGCACTGTCACAGAATGCACAGCAGAGACACTGACAGAATGAGTCAAAGGCACATGTATTGCTAAGACTTACAAGTGCCTTGCCTACCTTTATAGGCTTTGATAAATTGCCATTTTGTAGCAGGCCAATTTGTGTTTTGCTTTTTTTAGGAGCCATGTCAACATGAAGCCACTCTGGTTGTGGAGTTAGATATGACTTTCTCTTCTTTGGTGGTACAGCCAGGCCTCTCCAGTTTTAGGGTTCGTGAATTTTTGGGTCGTCTTCTGTCTCGCCATCATCACAGTTAATAGAAGATATTTCAGTTTCATTTTTTTCTGATTTTATGTTGTTGGCTGAGACAGCTGCAGAAGAAAGTCTCATCTGCCCTTCAATATAATTTAGGTGACTGCTGACAAACCGGTCTAGGCGAATGGGCAAGTTATCATGTTTAAACAGCCCATGTTTCAAATGTTTAAATTCCGCTTCCACATGAGCAGAGCTAGCAGTTAGGGTACTGCCTTCAAAATGTGGCACCATCACACCAGTCCACAATGGCAGGTATGAGCACATCCTAATCATATTAGGGAGAAGCTCTGGAAGGAAGTGCAGATTATCCCGGTCACCACAATGTGAGGCAAGTGTTTTACTCTCACCACAGATGTTGGCAACCCAAGATTGTGCTTCCGTGTTGCAGTCTTCCAGGGAGTTCATGGATGTTTCCATGATTTGCCCATCTTTGGCCATTTCATCAGCTAGGGCAGGGTTGTATTTGCCATCTGCAATTCTTTTTTTGAGGTTGCCTTTGCAGACCTCTGAGATGACCGGTGCACCACTTTCATCGTTTCCTTCCGACTCACTTAGGGCCACCACTGTAATCGACTGAATCAGCTGCCTTGCATCATCAATTGACACACACTGCACCACTTGTGCCAAGGTTTTGACATAGAAATGCTTCACCCGACTTCCCTTCTTCCTCAGGCATTCCCATTGAGTTATCATTTTAATGCAGTGTGCAACATCTACACGGAGGAAACAGGGAGGTAATGTTGATGAGGGATTTCCCAATAGTACCCCAAAGCACTCATTTATATAAGCTTTTAAGTCTGGGTGAGGTGTGAAGGCTTTGACAAGAGCCCCTAGGATAGCGAGTGAGAAGTCACATACAGCCTCTTTAGGGACAGGAGCACCTCCTCTGTGCCACTCGCTAAGCCAGTTGGCTATGGCAGGTATGTTGTGCCTCTCAGATAGCATCTGCACAACAGGTATGTGAACCCCAGACTCACCAGACAGAACACCTTGGTATAGGAAGATGTGTCCTGATCTTTCAGTTGGTCCGCTGAGTCTTTTCACTATTGTACCTGTGGCATCAAAGCTCACACGTGATCTACGGGCCTTGGAAAGGGACTTGTAAACCAGCAACTGTGATGGAGTCCAGTAGTGACAAAAGAACTTGTCCAGGCCAATGTCAAAAATGCTTCCACAGTAAGAGGCACTGTATTTTATGAGCTGCAATGAATGGACAGGATCGTTGTGCCCCAACTCCTTGTCCCCTCTCTCCTGTTTGGCCTTTCGCAGTGTAGATAAGCTGGGAAGATGGCTTGGCTCGGGATCTCCCATTTCCATCATCTCCTTAGCTTTAGTTGCTCGCCACACATGAGGAAGTTGTTTACCGTTCCAGAGCTCCTCTGATACTTTGGCTCTTTCTTCACTGGACAAATTGCGCTTTGATTTCCCACTGTGAAGGCTGTTATTAACATTCTCCAATGAACATTGCAGAATCACTGGTTCATTGTCCACTGGCAAGCTCTCTGCATGAGTCCAGTGATAACAAGGCACATTGATGGACTGTATGGGTGCACCTTTGCTCTCTTGAAACTGAGTGTGCAAGGACATTTGATTGCACTCCATATTTTCTGATTTAGGGTATGAGTCCAAGAGCCTCGCTTCAAAATAGTGTAATGTCTATCATTGGATTGTGCTTCTGTGCTCTTATACACTATTTCCTCAACAAATTGTTCTGTCCACTCCTGAAAAGGAATGGTGAGTTGAAAGCCAATTGTTGTTGCTGAATCCAAATCGACATCAGAGGTTTGGCTTTCCTCATGGGCTTCATTGGTTAAGCCTAATTTTTCTCAAATATTGTGGCGATTCATTTTAACAAAAGTGTACAAGGCTTTTGCTGAAATTCTACCTCCGAGTTGTTCACTGAGGTCTATCCAAATTTTGTGAGAGGGCCATGCAATATCCCGCCCACCCACAATCTCCTCCTTGGCTGCCAAGATAACATTTGTGACCTCATTGTTGTCACAAGATGGGAGCCTCGGCATCTATTGACAAAAAAAAACATGTAATTATTTTTTTTGCTGTTTTTCCACAGAATATGTATTTGTATTGCTTAGGTTATTCAGATTTGGAGATTTGTATGCTGCTTGCCGTTTTGTGTTAAACGTGTGATTTCAGTTCAATAAATCAGTGTTAAGTTCACTAAAACCTGGTTTGGATGCCTTTGATTGAGATCATAACACCCTTTAGGGGCGCTTATTTAAATGGCAGGCAAAGTGCAAAGTCTGTCAAGCAAAGTTATTGCGCCTGAACTAGAGCCAGCAATGCTGTGGTAGCATTGAGTGACTCATCAATGCTTGTGCTTAAGTTCTTGCCCATGGTGATAATAACTAAGTAAAATGAATTGGCTAATTTATCATTAGGGCCCTTAGTGTTGAATGAGCTGACTGACAAATCTGAGGTATATTATCTCAGCCCTGATGTTATCTTAATACAACTGTATATGCATTTGATTCAACATGAGGTTCATATAATTCACATTGTCAGCAAGTTTATTGAATAAATGACCAGGTATAACCAAATATATCAATGTGTGTGCAACTGTACAGGTAACATGTTAATGTGTGCAATATGCCTATGCCATAGAATTGAACTAAAATAACACACATTGTGTGATAAAAGGACATAATTCATAATTTTCTTCAGAAATCTTATTATTAAAGAAATATTGACTGTGTGGTTAACCCTGCTGATACTTAGGACTCATTCTACCTCCACTCTGGTGTGTAGTGTAGTTACCATGCCTATTCTCCCTGTCCCAAAATTGATACAGAGATTTTCCCTCCATTTTTGCTTAGCCAATAGTAGTTTGCTTGTTTTATCTGTCATTTTAACCATTTCTGATCAAATTTCTTGTATTTCACAAAATAATAATGTAGTGTAATGTTGGCTGCATCTTGCCTCTTAAAGATTAATGCTGTTCCTCAAAGCACAGGTGGTTGTCTTTGCACAATACACAGCAAATCTACACAGTGCAGTCTGGTAAAATAAGTGGTAACACTTTATAATAACTACACACAATTCATCATTTATTAAGCCTTTGTTACTTATTAGTTAACGGTTTGTTCATCATTAGTAATTTCTTGTTCATACATAATTTATCATCAGTAAAGCATTTATTCACACAATTATAAATGGTTTGTTCATAGTAAATAATCCTATCCAAAAAATATGTTTGTAAGTACATGATTTATACATAATAAGTAATGAAACAACCACTTATAATGAAATAATTTTCTTATAAACCAGTTGCAAACTATTACAAAATGCTTTGTTCATCATTTGTAAAGCATTGTTCATATGTTAATTCTCATAAATAAAGTATTTGTACACACAGTTATAAATGGTTTGTTCATAGTAAATAAGCCTATATCTAAAATATGTTTATGAATTATTGTTAATACTTAATAAATTATGCAATAGTATTTTGTTGATTATTATTCCATTATTTAATAGTTGTTACATACACATGCACTAATGATTAGTTAGGGTGAGGATACATATTTTATAAACCACTTCCTAATACTATAATTCATGATTAACTCAGGAGTTACAAGTGGTTAGTTAATTATATTTTGTGAGCTTATCTAAAGTGAGGACTTTCTATGCCTTGCAACACATTTTCAAATGAGTTGTAAAGATTACATTCACCTTCATTCATTTAGCAGACAAGCGACGTACACATGTCAATTAAATTGAAGGCCATTGACATAACAGTGAAAGCCGGGAATCGAACCCCCAACTTTTCAGGCTACTGCATACTAGTCCAGCTCCTTATCCACTACACTACCTTGGCCCAGATACAAACCCCTACAACTATGCAAGAGTTTCTGTTTTCTTCTACTACACACTGTTATTAAACATCTGTAAACTGTTATTAAATGCTGTATTCTTCGTTTGTAAAGCATTATTCCTACATTAATTCTCATCTGTAAATCATGTTTACACACAGTTAAAAATGGTTTGTTCATAGTAAACACGCAAATCTATATTATATTTTTTAATTGACTGTTGTAATACTACTGGACAGAGGTAGTGTAGTGGATAGAGAGCTGGGTTAACATGCAGTAACCCATAAAGTTGGGGGTTCAAGCCCCGGCGTCCACCAATGTGGCCTTGCCCTTTAATTTCATTGACATGTTTAAGCCGTTTGGGTGAAAGTGTCGGCTAAATTAATAAATGCAAGTGTGAACTTTATAATTCATTTGTAAATGTGTTGCAAGGCATAAAATGTCCTCACTTTAGATGAGCTCACAAAATATCATTAACTAACCACTTGTAACTCCTGAGTTAATCATGAATTATAGTATTAGGAAGTGGTTTATATGTATCCTCACCCTAACTAATCATTAATGCATGTTTATGTAACAACTGTTAAATAATGGAAATATTACTTAATCAAAAACATATTATTGCATCATTTATTAAGTATTAACAATAAACAATAACAATATAGGCTTATTTACTATCAACAAACTATTTGTAACTGTGTGAACAAATGCTTTACTGATGATAAATTAGAAATTACTAATGATGAACAAACCATTAACTAATAAGTAACAAAGGCTTAATACATGATGAATTGTGTGTAGTTATTATAAAGTGTTACCAAATAAGTTTATTTCTCCTGTATGTAGGTACGCATCACTTCATGTCCCCATAGAAACAAGGACTCTCATTAAGATTCCTTTTATTATACTGTACACACCCTCAATGTTCCATGTGTTAAAGATCAATAGTTTACTGTAATTTAATACATTAAATCATAATAATTACTTGTGTGGTTAAAGCCACATGCCATAGGTAAGGGGCAATATTAAAATAACTAACTATTGTGAACTTAATACAAATCAGACAGGTGCATTATAAATATTTTTTTATTGTCTTTTTGGTATGATGTAGACATTGGAATGGTAAGGCAAGAGCCAAAGCTGACAAATAATCTTTACATTGATGCCATTGATATTTTGTGCAGTCTATCAAAAAACTGCCAGGTTGGAGTGAGGTGGAGTCAGTGTTGTAGATTTGAAAAAAATAAAAAATAAAGACACATCTGGGACACTTGCGGAAGCTGCACATAGCCTATGCCTAAACCGGATCCAGAGACTTCTGTGCTGATCTGGCCCAGATCCGGCTGCACGTAGCCTATGCCTAAACCGGATCCAGAGACTTCTGTGCTGATCTGGCCCAGATCCGGCTGCACGTAGCCTATGCCTAAACCGGATCCAGAGACTTCTGTGCTGATCTGGCCCAGATCCGGCCTAGCTTGAGATGTGGTGGTTCTCGTTGGTAACAGGCTGTGGCCTAGGTAAGACAAATGTTTTATGCATGACACACACAATAAACATTCCACAAAGACATTAAGTCGGACGCTGAATGTCAGCTGATTGACACTTCTGTGGTCAAAAATATCCAGGCAACACTCAGGTGTGAGGAACCACTGCAGGTTTATTCACGATACCGGGAGCAGGTCACTAGCAACATCATGTTCCAGTAACACTACTCAAAGTTCTCTAGGGCGAAGCCCCATCTTATACATGTTAATTACATTGGTAATACAAATCACATGAGTACAATGGTCTTTTCCAAAAATCATACATGCAGAAATACAACAATACATATACACTTCTTGGACATAGCATGTGATCCATGCGCCATACGCAAGTCATGTGGCTACTCCAAGTAAGTAGATAATTGGTCAATACAATACATATACATCCTTCAGCATTCTCTTGCCAGTCTAGTTCCTGTTGGGATATTCCTAATATTACTGCCTCAGGCAGAAAACCCTTAACTCGTGACAAAGGGGGTCGCATGACCTTTATTAGAAAATCATGACATGGAGAGAGCAAATGACAGACAAAGCAAAATTGATGCACAGTATTGAATGTATAGAAAGCATAACACAGAATATAAGAAAATTAAATGTTAATCACTTCTATGTAATAAATGTTAGTAATCCAAAATTTCTCCTTCACTTCCGATTACAACAAATCAATCGGAAGTGTGGGCTGACTTGGGAAACTCAGTCTCGATCTGCCCCGCTCTCATACAACGGGGACTCCGTAGCCTAGGCTATTTGAATCAGAACAACCCAAGATTGTTGCAGGTGTTCAACAACGATTAGCATGATCATAGTCTAGTCATTAGAGGGGGTCCACGCGCACCCCCCGTAATTGTTGTTGACACCCATTTTTTTAGACTCCTTAATATGTCTAGTTAACAATAAAAGATGTTAGCATTGCTGCAAATTGTCCCATGACTGTTTTTCAGAGCTGTTTTTAGAACCTGTGCAATAGCGAGTTTTACAATTAAGAAATTTAACAATTCATATAACTTTTCAACCAGACATGATATAAAGACAAATGAGACCACTTTTTCATATAACTACAACATGGGGAATTGATTAGAGGGGTTCATTTATTGATAGAAACACTTTTTGACTATGTTAAGGCCTAAATGATCTAAAAATTATCAAATATTCGGCAAATCCGAACAGGAAACTGTGCATAAATGTTGTAAAGTTGAATGCAAATGCATCTATTTGTAACTGAATTCATTCATTAACATCAGGTGATCACTAAACATATTGCCATTAAACCTAGTCTACCAATGAAATATCCCTAAGCCTTTATAATGCCATGATTCATGCTCACTGCAAATGCTTTAGTTCAATTGTGTTGGAGCCATACCATGGAACCATACAGCATACAGTCAGATCTTGAAATCATACACATTCAAAACATTTTGCCAGACAACTAACGCACACACGCACATGCACACACACACATACACACACACACACACAACTTAACCTCTCCAGTAAGACAATGGACATTACTACACTTGAACTGGAGGGTAAAGTGAAAGCTTAAAAGCTTGAAATAATAGTGAAGATGTTCACAATGGATGTTTCCACAATGTCCCAGCAAATAATAATGCAAACACTCCACAAAATCTCCACAGTTCAGTGTGGAGTTTCAGCCTGTGGTTGTTGAGTTGTATTAATACTGTAGGAGCTACTATGTCTTTTTGGCAGTTACAGTCTAGAACATTCTATACATGGATTTCTATGCAACGTCACGAAAACATGCGTGCGCAACCAAGAGGCAGAAAGCACCATAGAACAGCATAGAGCAATGCAAAAGAGCAAAAGAATAAAATGAGTTTTTGTGCTGAACACTGCACCAATTCGAAATCACGATGGTTAGAGAATGTTAAATATGTTCAATATCCCTAATAGACAGGTGATATTTTTGAGATATGTGCTTCCTAGAGGCATTTTTTAGTAAAAGTTGGGAACAGGACTTTTTAACATAATTAAGGTGTGCTGAATCCAACTAGCTCTGTTCCCAAGCTGAATTTTGAGTTTATGACCATCTAATTAGCATAAACAAAATGGTTGCCAAAATGGCAATTTTGTGCAGTTTCTTTCAGTTCTTTTGGGCAGTTTCTTTCTTTCTTTGGGCAGATGTCATTATACCATGTAAATTAATTCATATTGTTCACAGAAATCTCCCTTGGCCAATAGATCAAGGATACAGGCTGTGAAAAAAAGAAAAATATCTAGTATTATGCCTATGCTAATTACCTGAAAAAACATAATTGTTAAAATTGTAAAACTAAGCAGGCACATGGTATTTGACGAATGAGACTTATGTTTTTTGAGGGTCAAGAAAGATGTGTAGTGATGAAAGTTTAAAATTGTGGCCTACTGGTTAGGGTTTCAGGCTTGAAACCAAAAGGTTGCCGGTTCGATCCCCGACCAGTAGGAAAAATATGGGTGGTGGAAAGGTTGAGCACTACTCTCCCATGCCCACATCCACGGCTGAAGTGCCCTTAAGCAAGGCAGCTAACCCCTCACTTTCCCCGAGCATCACTGTAGCAAGGCAGCTCACTGCTCCGGGTTAATGTGTGCTTCAATGTGTGACACGTGTGTTTACTAATTCATGGATGGGACAAATTCCTTGTATACGCAAGTATACTTGGCCATAAAACCTGATTTACATTACATTTAACATAATTGAAGCGAATTAGGTTGGTAATGTATGTAGTCTCAGAGTAAGTTACATAGGCCTTTACCCATTTCGGTAACACTTTATGGTAAGGGTACATGAATTATCATGAATTCATGCATGAATTAATTCATGATTTATGTATTACTTCATTCATTGATATCTAATTAATCATCAGGAATTTGCTGAGTTCATAGTTTGTCATTTGTGACCTCATACATGAACACATTACTAAAGTATTAGGTACGATGGGCACATGATGTATTAAGCATGATCATGACTATTTATTTTTCTGCCAAAAATGTGGTCATCACTGGTCAAATTCTGATTTGAACGTAACTTTGGAATTCTCTAAACACATGTCATTATTCACTACTTTAGTTGAGGGGCCACAGACATGATGAATGCATGAGCAATTAACCTAAAATTCATGTAATCATGATGATCATGCTTAAGAAATCATAATGATATACCCATCACACCTAATGCTTTAGTTGATGTGTTGTTCATACATGAGGTCATCATGAATGAGAGTATAGAAATTCATGTCAATTTCTGATGATTCTTAGGATATAAGGAATGAAGTAATACATAAATCATGAATTAATTATTGCATGAATTCATGATAATTCATGTACCTTTATACCATAAAGCATTACCCATATTTCTTCATAACCTTTGTGTTGGTAAAATGATTGAATGTCCTGTGAATTAATAGCTAGGTGAATAACTTTAGAACTAATGCAAGTTCAAGTTCAAGTTACTTTATTTGTACCCAGAGGTGGATTTTGTTTGCAGTATAGCGTGCTTCAAGAGAATTTGCCAGAACAGGAGCACAGAGGATGCCATCTTTACGGCAATTCACTCTGCCCTGTCCCTCCTTAACAATAGTAACACCTATGTGAGAATGCTGTTCATTGACTTCAGTTCAGCATTCAACACCATTATCCACTCCAAACTGATCACCAAACTCAGTGAACTGGGCATTAATTCCTAACCTGACTCTCGCCAGATGAATTTCGTTCCGCCTAGCTCCACTCATCCATCTGGGACCAATCCATTGGAGTGTTGCTTCAGAAGGCTGGGCCTAATCAAAAAATGCTTGCATATGATTGAATAAGCCACTTGTCCGTCATCTATTGACGTGCTACTTCAACCACTCACATCGAAGCCAACCCGTGACGCTGATAACAGTCTCACAGTCGCTTCTACGCTATGTCACATCTATGAAACTCCCGCCCTGCGTCCTGATTGGCCCTACCATACAATCTCGTGCTGAAATCACTCTCAATGGAAGAGGTCCCAGATGGATGTGAGTGAAGCTAGGCGGAGCTAAGCGGAACGAAATTCATCTGGCGAGAGTCAGGTTAATCAATTCCTCCCTCGGAAACTAGATTCTGGACTTCCTAACCAAGAGACTGCAGTCTGTTAGATTAGATAACCTCACCCACTCAACCCTCACCCTGAACACCGCCGTGTGCTGAGCCCTCCTTTACTCCCTCTTCATCTACAACTGCATACCTGTACATGGCTACAACACTACGGTGATTGCTCTCATCAGCAACAATGATGAGACAGCCTGCAGGGAGGAGGTCCAGCACCTAACATTGCGGAGCACTGACAACAACCTGGCTTTCAACACCAAGAGGACCAAAGGCCTCAATGTGGACGTCAGGAAGTCAAAAGCTAGCACACAAAGCCCCATCCTCATCAACAGGACTGAGGTGGCGCATGTCACCAGTTCATGATTCTGGGTGTCCACATCTCTGTGAACCTCTCTTGGACCCTCAACACCTCTACCTTGATCAAGAAGGCTCACCAGCATCTCTCATCTCAGATCCTGGTGAACTTCTAAACCTCTACCGCTGCACCATTGAGAGCATCCTCACCAACTGTGTCACAGTATGGTATGGCAACTGATCTGCCTCCGACCGGAAAGAGAAACTGCTCAACACATCACTGGTTCCTCACACCCCTCCATCAACACCCCCCCCCCCCCCCTCCCCCGGTGCCTCCTTGCCTGTGCCTGTTGAGGTGTCCATGTCGATGGCAACCTTCACAGGGACAACAAGGAGGCAAACATTTTGGTCCTATCCCACCCATAGTATTCTATTTATATTTATAAATGTACATACTGTACTTACACTTACACATAGTGATATTCTACTGATCTTTATACTGTACACTGCACATACACTTATACATTTTTAGTACTCTTCACAATGACAATGAAGGTAAATCTAATCTAAGATAATCTAATCAAATGAAACATGTGACTGCTGGCCATCTTTCCCATTTGGAATCAAGGATATGATGCTAGCTTGTTAGTTAACGGTTGTTCGTGATTAGTTCAAAGGAACTCCAATGATTTTAAACTCCAAACATGTGTCCACCCACCACGAAGAAGATGTTTACCAATGAAGCCAGGCCAGACTCTTTGCCAAAGAGGACTGTAAACATAGTCAAGAGTATGGTTCACAAGGTGATAAGTATAGTATAAGTAGTCAAGAGTATGGTTCACAAGGTGATAAGTATAGTATAAGTATATCTTTTGATCCCGTGAGGGAAATTTGGTCTCTGCATTTATCCCAATCTGTGAATTAGTGAAACACACTCAGCACACAGTGAACACACAGTGAGGTGAAGCACACACTAATCCTGCCGCAGTGAGCTGCCTGCTACAACAGCGGCGCTCGGGGAGTAGTGAGGGGTTAGGTGCCTTGCTCAAGGGCACTTCAGCCGCTTCTACTGGTCGGTGTTCGAATCAGCAATCCTCCGGTTACAAGTCCGAAGTGCTAACCAGTAGGCCACAGCTGCCCTGACAAGGCTACAAGCATACAAAAAACCAAGGCTAATTAGCATAATAATCGTTTTTTTTTTGCATTTTTATATTTTTCATAGCCTTTACTTTTTATTTATTGCCCACGGGAGATTTCTGAGATGCACAGATGTGAACAATATTAATTTATTTACATGGTATAATGATGCCCGTCCAAAGAAAGTGCCCAAAAGCGCCATTTTGGCAACCATTTTGTTAATGCTAATTAGATGGTCAAAAACTCAAAATTCTGCTTGGGAACAGGGCTAGTTGGATTCAGCACATGTTAATTATGATAAAAAGTCCTGTTCCCAACTTTTACTAAGAAATGCCTCTAGAGCCATATACAAGGACTTTTTCTTGAAATAGCACTTGTCTATAACGGAATGCATGTCTTCGCCAAAAATGACAAAATACGATGTTATATTAATAATGCAAATGAACGTCAAACTTTGAAATAGTCTGAAATGAGATGTTATTATCATTGAGACAACAGGGGTATACAAAAAAATCAGATTGTAGCTTACAGCAGCTGACTATTTAGGTTTAGTTTATAACGTTGTGGATGGCCACCAAGCGTCTTTTGCCTCACGGCTGCGCGCGCATCTAGTTTTGTTGGTAAACACGGGCGCCCCGGAAGTAAATAAAGTTTTAAGGTTACGGCCATAGATATATATAGAATAGTGTCAGAGCCCGTTTACGGAGAGCCGGATCACTCCCTATTAACTCCATTGTACCTGCAATCTGCTGCAGTTCCGCTAGGGGCGATCACGAATAAGTGCAAAAACAATGGGGGTCTATGGAGCTAGACGGCTAAATGTGTCTCTTTCACCTGGTTGTCGTTGACAAATCGAAGATTGGATTGTGGTTTCTGCAAGATCAATATGGATTATAGGTCAAAAGTTGAATGAACGAGTACTTACGTCCTTTCGATTTCTTACAGGTTGGGTCGTTGTTGCCCACAACTCACTAGCTTGCTGCTAATGAATGACGTCATTGACGCATTTGAAAGGCTTTTTAGAACAAATAAGTGACTCAAAAAATATAATACTCAGCGGTGTATATTTTCTCTGCCCCCTTTTTCGCATGCAACATTCCAATTTCTGGCCAAAAAATTATATCCCGAGAAAAGTGGATTTGAGGGGTACAGCTCCATAGACCTCCATTCATTCTGCACTTATTCGTGAGCGCCCTCATGTGGAACCAGAACAGGAACTGCAACCAGTTCAGAAACCGGAAGTTTCCCGAGAGTGGCGGTTCTCCCCTTATTAGACATTCTCTGATAGTGTTCTATATATATCTATGGCCGTAACCTTAATACTTTATTTACTTCCGGGGCGCCCGTGTTTACATTTTGGCCTAACAAGACCTAAGCTTCCTGCTACACACACCTGACGACACTTACACTGATTAGAGTAATTGCAGCCACACACAATAAAACCAGGAAGCAGCCGTAACAGGGCTGCGTGTTCTGTCTTCCCACTTTACTCCGAGCTGTGGGGATTTAATGGAGATCCCGGCAAGGTTGGTCTGTTTGTGTGTTAAGATTACCTTTTTTATAACGTAACCTAACTGCATTGTACTTCCCTACAGTTGCGGGTATCCTCTGCGGTGTTCAGCTTCTGCGTGAGCGTTCACG
The DNA here is from genome assembly GCF_046254945.1 of Alosa pseudoharengus. Classification (NCBI taxonomy): domain Eukaryota; kingdom Metazoa; phylum Chordata; class Actinopteri; order Clupeiformes; family Clupeidae; genus Alosa; species Alosa pseudoharengus. Next base: position 7,926,607 of record NW_027468674.1, on the reverse strand, counting down.
GACATTGATAACGACTTGCTCTTATTCTGAGAGGGGCTACATATGTGCGTGTGCTGTGCGGATGTTAAATGTAGGTACGGAAATGCAAGTATGGCGAACTGGTTCTTGAGTGGCACGCACTATACATGATTAACATTTTGATTCTGATGTATTGAGGCTGTGCTGTACTAATCTGTTTGGCTGTGTGTTTCAGGTAGTGATGGCGAACTGAAGCTTTCTGAACCAGTGAAGTATCGAAAAAGGGTTCAGTACTCGAAGCTTCAGAACTCTATGAGGACCTCTGCTGGTGAAAGTTAAGGATAGCATTGTGTCACAAAGTGTTTCAGACATTAGCCATGAATGTCTTTGAGTCGAAGATGAATAAATGTTGAGCATGAATTAATGGATAAATAAATAGGCCTAACTAAGCCTATTTTGTACCCTGTATAAATACAAATGTAATTGCCTTCTCTACAAAAACAATAAAGGTAGTATTTTGGCTGTGAACATTTCTTGTATTCATAAACAAATACATCAATTTAGAAGGGAGATGAATAAAGAATGGGCATGCACATACAATTCTGTGATTATATTGAGTACGTAGCCTAGACCAATTGTAATCTGGGTTGTGTTGTAACTATGCGATTCAGTCCTACATGCGGCTGGACTCGAACCCGCGAAATAGACGCACCTTAGAACGGGGAGTCGAGCATGCTGATAATTGAGCTAAAAGCCCGGGCTATAAGCTTTCTTGTCAGCAGCACTATTGAGTCTGTTGGCTCTCCTTCTTCAACAACCCACAACGGCGCCCCCCCGTGTCGCGCAAATTTAATGCTTTGAATTAAATTTCGAAGCAGTCACGTGGGTGTGTGTGAAACGAAGCTTCGGACGTCACTGATCACGTGATTATCACAAAACGAATCAAGCTCCGATACAAAGCTTCACTCCAAATTGGTTCATGTCTTTGATACACGCTTCGAAGCAGGGGTTTCACGGGTAACATCACTAGTTTCAGGAGTTGCCATTGCTGTTTTGCCTGTTTCTGTTTGTTTAGTTTTATTTTGTTTCTTTGTCAGTTATGGATGTGCGTCTTTAACTGTGATGCTAAGACAATGATTGGGCAATGATTGCTGTTTCTCTGCATAGGATTCCATCTGCACTCAGCTTGGGTACTGGCGGTCCAAATTCTTGGTTGCATTAGGCTAGTGTCATCTCTATTCTCTCTCTTTTTGTGTTAACAGAGCCTGTGAACGTGGTACTGGTGGTTGGGATGCTGGGTTGTTCCTTTTCCTGCACTGCATGAGGTGAACTAGGCATAGAGCTAATGAGCACCCCCATTCTATTTTGTAGTTTGCTGTGTAGCTGTGTGTGTGTGTGAGACACATTTCAGATATTGGAGCACGTGGCGTAGTTGCTGTGTTGAACTTCCCCCATTCTCCCTGCATCCAGGTAACCACTCTCGTTGGCTGTTAAACTAATTACAGTGCATGAAAATCTTCTTCTTCTTCTTCGTAGAAACTTCATTCAAACTATGTTGCGTGGGTCTTACTTAGGACATGTGGGCTTTGTATTTTTCAGCTTTGTAACTTTTATACTTTTTAAACTATTAATTAAAAACTACTCAAAATTTCCCCATAGACTTAACATGGGCTGATGACATCACAATGGACTAATTAACTTGATTTGCACCTGTATCATCTTCCAGCTGCTCATCTAGGCCCCATCAAAGAATCAGTTCAACTGATTGCACCTGTATCAACTGCTTTCTACTGAACTAGACCAACTCTCTCTGTGTCTCTACATTCTACAAGGATATAAGACACATTTCATCCAACTTTCTATCCATTCATCCTCTTCAAACCATTCACTCATCCACCCATTAAACTATCCATCAACATCCATTAAACAATCTGCCTATCAACATCCATTCAACTTTCTGTCTATCAACATCCATTACACTATCTACATTTAACTTTTAAACTATATACTCTGTCTCAGGCTTTAAGCATACAATATGGCTCTATTAAGACTGCCGTTAAGCAATTAGAATCCTAGGCCAGGTGGCCAGGCCACCTGCACCCTATCAGTTTCTCAGGCTAACCTTTTACTGACTGTTCAGTCAGTCCAACTATATTAAACCTCATCTACCTAGTTCAGTCATTCCAACTATATTAAAGGACAATTCCGGCGCAAAATGAACCTGGGGGTTAATAACACATTTGTACGAGTTCGACCGTTCGCTGGGATTTATTTTCATGCTAGTCGAATGTGACCAGTTTTATTGCAAACCGCTAATTAGTGTTTAACGCTAGCCTTCGGGGCACACGTACAGTAGAAAGAAATCGCTATTTCTATACCACTAACAAGGCTCAAAATAGCACTACACTTAAACAGTAGCATAATGAGGGTCTCTACATGTAAATCGAAGCATTGAGAACTTTGTAAGTGTACAGGCAGTTTATTAAAAAGAAACACATTACCGTTCACGTCTGGTTGTTCACATATACAGGCAGGCGATGTGAACTAAAATCATGTAATTTGCTCAATATAGGCCTATCAGAAATAAGCTCCGATGTAACATAACTTGTATAGTGTACTTACTTAGTGGATGTCCATCTGGTCTCTCTGGTATCGATCGCCGCCTCCAATTTCTTTTCGGGACATGGAAAAAAGTTTCAACTACAGCCCTGTTTATCAATGAGGGGGAATCTTCAGACTCTACAAAACACTGCGTCTCTTGGGGGTCGCGACGCAACAGGTCCCACTCCATGCAACAGGCACTCCTCTTCGGTGGCTATAGCTTCACAATGTCCGCAGGTAGCCTACAGTTTCTAGAAGTGCGAGGCTGTGTGCAGCATTGACTACAGGTAGCTCTCTCTCTCTCATAGCCCTTTCACGGAGCTCCGCAGCTCTTCGTTGGTAGGCTATATTCCGACGTCCAATAAGGGTTCATCCTCGATGTCTTCAAATTCGTTCAAATAGCCTGCCATCTCTTATGTCTCCTGTTGCGTTCAGTGCTTCTCTTTTGCACAGTCCTTTCTTTCAGCAACAACGTTTCACATGAGATTCACTTCACATCCCAGAGTTTCGTTTTCCCAAGGCGCCTGCCTGTATGTGAACCAGACGTGAACGGTAATGTGTTTCTTTTTAATAAACTGCCTGTACACTTACAAATTTCTCAATGCTTCGGTTTACATGTAGAGACCCTCATTATGCTACTGTGTAAGTGTGGTGCTATTTTGAGCCTTGTTAGTGGTATAGAAATAGCGATTTCTTTCTACTGTACGTGTGCCCCGAAGGCTAGCGTTAAACACTAATTAGCGGTTTGCAATAAAACTGGTCACATTCGACTAGCATGAAAATAAATCCCAGCGAACGGTCGAACTCGTACAAATGTGTTATTAACCCCTAGGTTCATTTTGCGCCGGAATTGTCCTTTAAACCTCATCTACCTAGCAAATAATTTAACTAGGGCTGTCAATCGATTAAAAAAAATAATCTAATTAATTACATACTCTGTGATTAATTAATCTAAATTAATCGCATATATATATTTTGCTGTGAAAGTATTTTACATATTTAAATTCAAATGAATCATTGAATAATCAGCATTAGTGACATTAAAGTTCAAAAACTCTTTTATTATTATTTTCACTGTTCAAATAATTGCCATAATAATCTATGATATGACCTAATATGCTGAGGAAATAAGTTCAAAAGTGCTTCGGGAAGAAGTTTTTTTTTTCACATACAAGGCATTTCAGGCCACAGATATAACCTAGGGGACACAATGAAAATAAATTAACACTCCCCTCAATGTCAACACTTATTTCTTTGCATTGATGTGCAACTATAGAGTTTGATGAACTCCGGTGATATGCAAATTCCTTGCTGCAGACATTGCAGAGGACTTTATTTTCAACACTTTATTTTTTATGAACACCATCAGGCCGTTTTTTAAAGAGTAAATGTTCCAATCAATGATCCAGGCAGCACGTTTTCTTGTCTCTCCTTCATTTTACAGTCTAATTTTTACTGACTAGAACGGCTCGGGGTCAAAGGTCATACGGAATCGATTAATCTGCACTAATTTTTTTAATCAGTTATTTTTTCTCAAATTAATTAATCGAAATTAATCAGTTATTTTGACAGCCCTAAATTTAACCATTTATTCCAACTATATTAAACTTTGTCTACCTAGCAAATAATTTAACCTTTTAAACTATCCACCTATTTAACTGTTCAGTCATTCCAACTATATTAAACCTCATCTACCTAGTTCAGTCATTCCAACTATATTAAACCTCATCATGTTGGTGGCCAATTAGCACATCATCTGTTTTAACAATATATTTCACACCATATGTTTTGCATTTTCATGCACTGGTAATTCCCTGGAATTGCGTTTTCTAGTTGTTGCTTAGTGTTGCTTATTATATGGGACCGCCAGTACTTCAGCCTTTACTATTGCTTGCTGCTTATTGTTGTGAGGCCTTGTTTTTATCTTTTCATACTGGAATAAAGTGATTGCTATTGATGAATTTATCTTGCTGAAGTGTTTTAATATAATCCTGGTTTTTCTAAATAAACATTGCCCAGTCACTGGAATATCAGTCTTTGTCTTTCTGTTTCATACAACTGTAGCTGTGTGGGAGTTCTCTACACTAATTACGGGCCCTATCATGACATTCTAAAGTGCATCGTCACTCGTCAAAAGTCTATTCAAATTTAGTAGGATGTCCAGTTCACATTGGGAGGGGTTTCGTTATCAAACGTGGAGCACATGGGGCAACAAGGTGTTCCTAGGTCTTTTAATCAGTCATATGGGTGTGTTTGGGGCGTAACATCATTTTAATGAGAATGACATCTGTCATTCCCTTTAATGGCGCAACGTGCGATATGTCAAATAAATGCATCGGTATTTTGGCATTCAACGGCGCATTTAAAGGAGGCTGCTTGCGAGACCGTATGGAATAGTCATTCTTAAACCATGCATCACTAAAACCTAGCATAGCCTTCACGCATTTGCACTCGTCTATTATTTGAACTCATTGGCAAAGTGAAACTAACTTCACCAAGGAGTCAGTCAACGACAAGACAGTTATATGCAGTTACTTTCACTATTGACTGACAATGGGTTACCACCGAAAACATAGGCTGGAAAAAGCAACACTTACCCTAATATTGCTCAAATGACTGAATAAAACAACATTTATCCTGCAGAGGAGTTGCTTATATCTCGTGACAGTGCGTCTTCAGCTCGCCTCTCCCCTAATCACTTTTAACCGTCATTACCAATTTGCAAATGATGGTGAATAACTACTCATTATGAGATGTACAGTATTTCGTAATATCTTTGTTCTAATTATGTTTCCCATTGTAATCGTGCAATTTGTAATGCTTTGCATGGACGTGCGCTGGTGTGCGTTTATGAATGATAGAAGGATGGTGCGTGCACCTGCCAATATGACTGGTGACATGCGCTCTTAAAATAGCATATGAACAACTCGCCATTGACTTCTGACCAGGTTTAGGTGGTGTATGATAGCGATTTTTAGACAACGCGCTAGGCCCCTCCCTAAGTTGTTAATTGCCACACCCCTGGGCGCAATGCTTAAAAAATAAATGTGTAAAATACCGAATTCAACTTTGCGCGGGTGAATAACGAGTATTACGCCATGCGCTGGTGACCCAAAATACAGCCCTACAAGTCTTAAGGGGCGGAGCCTTAAGTGGCGTAGTCTGGTCTTTTTACCTCAAATAGTAACCTGGGTTACAATTAGGCTACCGTTTTAACGTCTGCTGAGTCTACTGCCTACCAAAACCTGTCGCTGTTCAGTTGAAGTTAAATGATCAAATATTGTTTGATTTTGTGTCAGCTTTCAGAAGGAAGACATGTTTTCTGGTCAAATTTCACAGATTCTAAGAAAGGCTATAGTCTTCGTGTAAACAGAGTTTTGAACAGAGAAAAAAAGTTAGGCTACCATTAGGCTACATGCAGGTTCTCCCATAACGTTATCGATACAGATCAATGCACCAAATCAGGGCGATTTTAGCGAAACAACGTTCCTGTGACAGGCTATCAAATATTGAACAATGGGATAACGTTTCATCATCACCTTTATTGATGCCTGAAATGTTGACATTGCTGAAATACAGAGATGTAGCCTACTGAGAGGCAGCTGCAGACAACGATGTTCAATGGGTTCAACTTGTCCCTTGCCTACCAGCTGGATGTAAACAAAGCTATAGAACCTAGAATACGTCACATGAAAAACGTTAATAGTAGGCTACATACATGGTTATATAATATATCAAGCCACATTTAAGTTCACATACCAAACAAATATTATGTTGCATACAAAGTTACATTTCAAAAATGTATTATGTTCAGTTCAGTTCAGTTCAGTTAACTTTATTGTCCCAAAGGGAAACTTGTCTCGCAGTCAGGTACACATATAAATAGCACAAGATACACAAAGACACAAGATGGGGTAAAAGACACAGGTTAATATCAGTTAAGAAGGTTCAGAAAGAAAATAAGAAAGAAAGAAACTGTCTTATCAGTCTACGTTCCTGACAGATGCTCATCAGAATCGTTTCTGTGCAATAAAGCAAAATTGTGCAAATTTAGCAGGCGTATTGCACTAGGAATAAAAGAGTTTTTTGTCCTATTGGACTTATAAAATGGGACTCTTAGTCTCCGGCCTGATGGAAGAGCTTCAAATGAACAGTGAAGGGGATGATTTTTACAGTCCAGTATAGAACTTGCCTTCTGGATGACCTGCTTCTCATAAATGGTCAGCAAGGACAACTGTGGACAGCCAATCAACTTCCCAGCCACCTTCACAATGTGGCTAAGATTGTTTTTGTCCCTAAGACTGATGCCTCCATACCAGGCAATAAAAGAAAAAGTGAGAACAGATTCTATAAAAGATTTGTAAAATAAAGACAGCATAACCTTATCCACATTAAACAAATTGAGCTTCCTAAGGAAGTACAACCGTTGTTGTCCCTTCTTGCAAATAGCCTCGGTATTTATATCAAATTTGAGCTTGTTGTCTAACATTGTCCCGAGATATTTATACTGGTCAACCATCTCTATGCAGCTTCCATTTATATAAGTCAGTGGTGGAGAACAGGATTGGTTTCTTCTAAAATCAATGACCATATCTTTTGTCTTTGAGATGTTTAACTGAAGAAAAGACTTGTCACACCAACTGACAAACTCATCAACCACTGGCCCATGCTGGGATTCATGTTTATGCAGTAAACTCACAATGACTGTGTCATCAGCAAATTTCAGGATATGCCTATTTATATGCTGACTTCTACAGTCATTGGTGTAGAGGATGTAGAGCAGAGGGGAAAGTACACAACCCTGCGGAGAGCCAGTGGAAGAGACGCGCCTTTCTGAAAGACAACCATTGACCTTTACTCTCTGTGATCTGTTGGTTAAAAAATCCATAATCCAACCCACAAGATTATTCTCAAGATTAAATTCTGATACTAGTTTTCTAACTAAAACATGTGGCTGGATAGTATTAAAAGCAGAAGAAAAGTCCAGAAACAAGAGCCTGGCATGTGTGCCAGGACCTTCCAGATGACTGTACAGGAGGTTAAGTAGTGTAATTTGGGCATCCTCTACCCCCCTATTAGCCCTATATGCAAACTGCATAGGATCCAAGGCCTCACCCACCCTTAACAACAACAACCATTTCACTATCTTTTCAAATGACTTCATGACCAGTGAGGTCAGTGCCACTGGTCTGAAGTCATTTAAAGTCTTTATAGTGTTGCCTTTTGGCACTGGGATTATAGTAGATTCCTTCCATATCTTTGGAACCCTTCTCTGTTTTAAAGACATTCTAAAAATATCAGTGAACACCCCACAGAGCTGTTCTGAACAGCACTTTAGCAATCTCCCAGTAATCCCATCTGGTCCTGGACTTTTATTGACCTTATTTCTTTTGAGTACTGACCTTACGTCTTCCTGTGTAATTAAAAATGTACATGTAGTGGACTTTACCAGCGATTGCTCATCGGTTAATTTTTGAAGTTCATCTGAAAAGTCATGAATGTCAAAACGTGAATAAAAAGTGTTTAATGCTTCAGAAATATCTCTATCACTCTCATAAGCTGGGATATGGACTGGCTTGTTTTGTGTTCTATGCAGGCCTGTCATTCTCTTGACACCTTCCCATGCTGCCTTCAAGTTATTGCTGCCCAGTCTCCCCTCTATCTTACTTTTATATTGTAATTTAGCTTTCTTGATTTCTGATCTGACCTCTTTTATTGCCTCTCTTTTTTCACCCTCATCCCCTTTGTGAAAAGCGCTATGTTTTTTCCTTAACACTTGTTTCATGGATTGAGTGACCCATGGCTTGTTATTCGCATACACTTTTACATGCTTTTTTGGAATAACAGTATCCTCACAGAAAGAGACATAACAGCATACGGTGTCAGCCAGTTCATCAATATTTAAAGCAGAGTCCATGAAAACAGTCCAATCTGTGCAATCAAAACAGCCCTGTAATTGGGAAACAGACTCATCATTCCAGACCTTGATCTCTCTGGTTTTTACTTTCTCCCTCTTAAGCACAGGTCTATACCTAGGAGTGAGATGGATAGCATTGTGATCGGAGGAACCAAGAGGGGGCCGAGGGGAGGCCTTGTAAGCCTCCTTAATTGAGCCATAGCACAGATCTAGAGTCTTATTTTTCCTAGTTGGGCATGTGACATATTGATAGAGGTTGAGACTTTTGCTCAGTTTGCAGTTATTGAAATCTCCCATAAGGAGACACGGGGCATCCGGAGAAAGAGACTGAAGTCTTTGAATCACCGTATGGATAGTATCAGCAGCAGTTTGTGTATTGGCTTTGGGGTGTATGTATACTACAGTCACAAATATTTGGGGGAACTCCCTTGGGAGATAAAATGGGCGAACAGAGACAGACAACAGTTCGATGTCAGCTGTGCATATTAATTCCCTGACAGTGATGTTGTTACACCACCTCTGGTTTATATACACACACACACCGCCACCTTGAGATTTTCCCGTAGATGTAGCGTCCCTGTCCAACCTGAAAGGCGCCCCAAAGCCGCTGATTGATAAGTCCGCATCGTTATCTCTAGATGACAGCCACGTCTCACTGAAGGCCATAATACAGGCGTTCCTGTATTCGTGTAAGTAATTCGAGTTAGCGTGCAGCTCATCGATTTTGTTTCTGAGCGACTGAACGTTCGCAAGTATTATGGATGGGAGCGGAATGCGCCGCAATGTTTGGCGTTTTAGCCTGAGTCGGACGCCACCCCTCCTTCCTCGTTTCCTCGCGTTGCGAAAGTTTTTTCCAGTTTCCAAAAGACTTGTTCCTAGAGATCTCGGTCAGAATATCCTCAGTCACAAGTGGGTCCAAATATAAATCCCCTCTGCTCGGATTGTCCCAACGCATTAAACATTCCCGAGAGTATATCCTTACCGGCTCGTGTAGCTGATCCCGTGCGCCTTGGACATGATAGATCCATAAAGTCCATAAAATCCATAGAATGACAATATAAAGTATCTCCATAATGACTGGTTGAATGAGCAATCACATTTAGTCCGAAGATTTGGATAAGACAGGATACAACTTCTAGAACAAACAAGACGCATACAAAGTTACATTTCAGAAATTGGTTATGTCGCATACAAAGTTACATTGCAATCCCACATTTTGTTTTTACGCATGAATGGTGTTGTGAAGCAAAGCAATTGCAAAGCATAGCAGCAATATGTTTTAGCAAGGCGCATCTTCATTCAGAACTCAAAATCATATTTTCAATAATTTCCCTCACCATCCCCTTGTGTTTTGTTGGTATAACATTTCTTTTATTTACACAAGGTTCCAGCGTTACATCTCACATTTCAATTTTTCCAAGGTTTTTTGGCAGCATGGTTCGGTTCATTTTTATTATTTTTCAACAATAGACAAAACAAACAAATAAATTACATGGAAATAGCCCAAGACTCAGACATAACAAACGAATGAAATGGAAATAGCCCTAGTAAAAGGAACATAAAAGAATGAAAATGAATACAATAAAAAGAAGTAAAAAATCAACAAGAGGAATACATATACATATGACTATAAAACAGTCCATATGGCATATTAAAAGAGTACAATAAAAAACAAACAGTGCAGTTTTAAGTCTCTTTTTAAAACAGATATAATCTCCAATGATGGACGGAGTAATGGCTGAATGCCATTTCATGCTTGGTATTGACTCTGGGGATGACTAGCTGATCGGCCCCAGTATGTAATGATTTGCATACTGGAAGAGCAACATCAAAACCTGATTTATTCTTCATTACAAAATATGTTGAACTGTCTGCTCTAAATAAGTCATGACAGAACCATTTAAAGGACATTATTTATAGATTTTGTATTTTTGTCATTCGATGTACTGTGTAAAAAAAAAGTGTGATCACAACTAACCCACAGAGTAGGATTCTCCCAAGTTTTTTCCCCACTACTATCACATGGTGGACTGTCTTGCATCCGCAACCACATGTCCCGCATCTCTGTCGGGTTCATCTGATGCACCAGCATGATTTCACGATAAACACAGGGCCGCTTTCGGTCATTGCTGATGCCGAATGTCAGAAAACCGCTGTGGTGTGTGAGCTTCACACCCATTAGCTCCAAGCACAAGCCCAGAAAGACATCATCGAGTGGGAACAGCTTCACCTTCTGGGCCGCCACATCCAGTCCCAACATAGTCTGCTGTGACATGAGATATCCACCGCCACTTGGAAAGGGTGGATAGAGCTTCCCCTCTGGGTACATCTCCACAGGGACAAAATACTTTGAGTTATTGTCTCGGACAGGCATCTCAGGTCTGTGGATGTATCCAGCAAACAGGTGATTCTCAGGTTTGTGGGCTGTCAGGAACTCAACCAGATTCCCTGTGTTCACAAACACGTCGTCGTCGCCCTTGAACGCAAACTGCGCACTGCTGCACTTACGAGAGAACCAGCTGAGGAATCCCACCTCCTTCCGAGGCAGGTTGAAGAAGATGTCAGCAAAGTCCCACTGCAAGATGTCCCTATAGCAACGGCTTTCCCACTGCAGCAGTTGCTGGAGGTCGTGACCCAGCACCTGGTCTTGTGAGCGGCCCATCAGGAAGACCAGCTTAACTCGCCGACCCTGGATTCTACCAGCACGACCCCAGGTGTCCCGCAATGCAGCACGGCGGTCTACATTCACAGCTGTGGACTTCACGGCCAACAACAGATAGAGGTCATCCTCGCAAGGTGAAGGGGTCAGCAGGATTGGGAATGCTCGGCAATGCCTGTAGCGTAAGAATTCCTGGTATGACTGGGGCAGGTGTGATGGAATGACCTCTGTGCCATCATTGGCAGAGCATGTAAAGTTCCACTGGACAGTGTAGAGGCCTGCTGGTGCTGAGGCAGTGCCATTATGAGATATGTTGGACCAAAAAGGGCATGTATGTGTGTTAGGGGTGTAACGGTACACAGAAGTCACGGTTCGGTTCATACCTCGGTTCGGACATCACGGTTCGGTACGAGTTCGGTACAATGGAGGGAAAAGCAAAACAAAAATGCAGAAAGCATTTTTTTTTATTGTGCATGTCTCAGGCTGTACCATCTAGTGTCATACAGTCTCTTCCCTGAGCTATCTGCAACAGCCTGAAGTGTGTAAGATGTAGGCTAAACAGTACAATAAGTACCCAGACTCCATCTGTAACTTGTAAACAAAATAAGACAATCAGCTATAAAACTGAAAATAGGCCTACAGTATCTCTTATTTCTGAAAGTGCAAATTACATAGAAAAATGATTTTTAAAAATCCACTTAAGCAAGACCTTCAACATCTGTGTTTAGTTGTATATGGAAGGGTCTACAATTTGCCTCAATATTTTTCATTGTGTGTAAAGTAATAATCTAGCCTACTAACTGTGAAAATATCACACTATTTTGCCTTTTTTTAAAAAACGAAATTGCTCCTTTCATTTCATAAACAGACTACAACTAGAAGTCACGTGACTTTGCCCTTTGACGTTAACTCACCGTAGCATGGTTTGTTTATTAGCCTGGTTAGCGTTGTCACTTTATTTTACTGTCTATGCACTTAACACTACCAGCTCCTCATGTGAGAAGTTACAAGTTACCCCAACATAAAGGTAATTACCACGCGATTTACATAGCTTTCTGTCATTACGAAATCATTTAATTTAAGCCATAGGTTTTGGCCCTATTTGTATGTGTATCCAAAGGCTGCTGAAGCGCAGGGGAAGTTTTTTTTCCCCTCGTTTCAGTGATTGGTAGCCTACATCATCTGGGTGATGGCTTCGAATATGTGTAGCATTTTTTCCACTCACATACCCAACAACTGCTGAACAACGCCGACACACAGTTTCATCTTATCCACCACTCTTTCGCCTGTACTAACGTTACTGTAACTGAAGTTCTCAAACTTGCGATCTTAAAGAGACCAGCGGATCCTCTAACTCTTGTGGGTCTAACCTTAGTGCTGCTAATGACTGACGGACTCGACTGACGACCTACAGATTAGCGTTACGTGTCGCTAAAGAACTCCCGTAACTCTCGCTACTTAACAGTAATTGCGCATGACATTAATTAATCCGCACACGAGTTTTATGTATTTTTATACCGTGTATTCTCCGTGTAAATTCATGCACCGAACCGTGACGCCCGTACCGTTTCGGTTCAATACGAATACATGAACCGTTACACCCCTAATGTGTGTATATCTGGTAGAAAGGGGGCGATTTTGAGTCCAATGGGAAGACCAGGTGGTGGTACATCTTGAGCATCACACAGCAGAGGATGAAGGCCACAGCACTGACCAGAGCACACCGGTGGTACCGAACTCTTGCCATCCTCATCTTCATGCTGAGGGGCAAAGCAGATGAGAAAGAAGGTCAAATGAGAGGCAATGACAAGATATCAGAGTTCACCAATTATTTACATTTATTCATTTAGCCCTTAGAACCCTAGACTGTTTTAAGGGCATTTTCACTACCTTTAGTTAGAAGGATTTATCCTGGTCATTGAAAGTGCCATACACACATGCTATACAGTGGTAGTGCTTCGACTTGGCCAGCTTCCCTCGCGGTCCACGCGGCATCACGCGACTTCAATTTGTATTTTTCCAGTGACGCTGCAACGACGCTGCAACAACCGGCAGAGGTCTCAAGTGAGCAGGGTGTCTCGTAAAAAGAAATGGAGCTGGAAAACCCTACACAGACTTCACTACAGACTTGAGACTACAGAGTGCAACGATAGACAGACATCATTTGGACAAAATATAGAGCATATTAACCTCCGTTGCTCAGCCAAATGCCTTCCTGTTACGTCCTGTTATCACAGAGTTACAGGCGATAAACGATTTTTGATGATCACAAGTTTACTTCATTAGCGTTTATTTTTTTGATTATTAAAGAGTGTTTTTCATTTAAAGGCTTGACTTCGTGCTTATTCAGAAGAGCATTTAGTGCTCTCCCCAATCCCAGACGTTCACATTGCATGTTTGTTTGTAATGGATGCAACCGCGAGATACGCTTGTCATAGGCGCCGATACCGTGGGTGCTCTGTCTCTCGGGCACCCACTGAAAACATCGAGCACCCACGTGTGCCAGCTTACAGTCCCGGCTAAATTTACATTAATTTAAAATCAAACATCGCAGTTTATGTTAAATTCAGCATCTCTCATAATGTGATTGGATATGTTGCTGTCAATTCCCTACTCCATATACTAACCACCAATGAGAGCGTCTCTCGTATGAAAAATCCTGACACTTCCCACCTGAAGAATTAACGCAAGTCTTTGTCGGGTCTTCAGCCCCGAATGTTTAAAATGTATATAGCCCTGAATATCATTTTAAAAGTAGTCTGACAAAGCTTATTGTTTTGTGACACAGCTAAACACTGGTACCTCATAGAACGTCTATAACATAGCCTAGGTGGTCGCAACGCGCGCGCACTGTGCTTTATGATTGTTGGCTTCTGATGGTATCTTGCTAATTCACTGAACTGCATTAGGTGACACAAATGGTATTGCCTTTATCTTATAACTCCTTGTCTGAGCGACTACCAGGCCTATGGTTTTTAAAAGTCAGATGTTCCCTGACAAAGACATTCGAAAATTAAGAATGTTTATTGACTTGAAAAATACACTAAGTTTTGCAAACTCCCTTCATTCAACCCTTGAAAACGGGAGCGTACCTATGTTCCCCGGGTCCTATGTTCCCCGCTATTTGTATGGGACCGGGGAACATAGGACCTTTTTTGTAGAAAAGGGTCCTATGTTCCCCGCCTTGTATCTGACCACGGAAATTGCATGGGATATGCTTGCGAGTGCACATTTCGTGCACAAACGATAGCAAAGTGTATTTTTCCGTCAATGTTGCTTGCCGTAGCACACCAGGTAGACCTACACATACGCGCACGGTGCAATATTGACACAAGCCAGAAGGGCGATTTTCCTAACTTCCACGTTGAGTATAGCGGAGTAAAAGAATAGATGAAGAACATTTTTTATAACATAGGCCTACAATGGTTTTACTTGTGTAGTGCTTCTTTACTGAATATAACGAGTTCAAAGTTAACATTCTAGGTAACTTCGCATTGTCCGCTTCAGCACTAAATTGATGACAGCAACACACGAGCTGCACCTCACACAGAAGAAACGCGCTACAACTACATGCCTTTTTAAGTTGATATTTAATTGTTTTGTTTTGTTCATTTTTGCGTTCGCTGGCACGCTGCAGGGGGGACTGCGCGTTGCTCCGAAGCCCCTTTGGTCTGACTCGTCAATAATCCAAAAATGTCCCTTTGGGTCTACAGCCCAGTATAGTTTGATATCTCTTTGTTCCATTAAAATTAATCCCATTCTTCCGACAGCTCAACCAAAGGCTATTTTAGATCACCTCCGTCACCTCTTGTACAGTAAGAATCAACAATGACATGCCAAGTGCAAAGACAATGACAAGCTTGGGACTGAACTCGTGACTGTGGTAGTTAACAAACTAGATCAGTGGTTCTCAAACTTGTTCTTTCATTCCCCACTTTGAGGGGGCATTCTCGAGCCCCACCTGTCCCTCATCGCTCTAAGAAAGTGGTAGGTCAAGCTTAAAATTGTCAAATTTATTGAAATAATGACAAGTTCTAAATATATCCTCTTCAACAAAGTTAAAATCAGCTGGTGCTGCAGATATAATAATAAATAAATACATAACACACATATTTCTGTTTTCCAGCAACATATTAGGAAGCACAGGCCACAGCATTGTACAATATATTCAATGAAATGCCAACATGCTGCATTAAATGGATCCATAATCCAGTCATACTGAGCACTGCTGGTTGGGAAATATTTTTGAAAAAAACTTTGCAGGGATGTGATGTAGGCCTACTGTTTAATACATGGGATCACAAGAGTGTCTCCCAATCAGACGTTTCAGCGATTTCGCTCAGAAATCTCAAAGGCATAATACTGTCGCGATCGAGGCGCCTGTCCCATACTCAAGTTTTTTTGGTGAATGCAGCAATCTTATTTGCTAGGTGAGGTATGTGCTTGTCTTTGCCTTGTAACTGGACATTTAACTGCATCATTTGTCCAAACTAGTTAACTAGTGAGGTCATAAATGTATACTAGTAAACTAGTTCAAGACAAAATTCACACTAGTCAACTAGTGGCGCAGAATTCAAATTAGGAGGCGGAGAATTCTGGAAATTGAGGCTTTCTATTGGCTCCCTATGTCCAAATAGAACATGACAACCAATCACAGTGCTGAATTTCACGAAATCCCACCCACAACATTTGCATGTGGCACACAAGTTAACATGCTGGCCAAAGGAACTCTAGCTAGTAAACTAGTGGCTTCAGTGTGACACTTACATGTAAACTAGTGAAGGCAGAACTGCTCACTAGTTAACTAGTGAAGACACAAATGTCCACTAGTTAACTAGTGAGGTCTAAAAAGTGTCACTAGTTTACTAGTGTGCACCAAAACACCCACTAGTGAACTAGTGATGGCAATTTCCATTTGACTAGTTAACTAGTGAGGTGCAAAAAGTGTCACTAGTTTACTAGTGTGCCCCAAAATGCCCACTAGTTAACTAGTGAAGGCCATTGCAGCCCCACTAGTTAAATAGTGAGATGCCAAAACGCTCACATGTTAACATGTAAAGGCCAAAATGCCCACTAGTTTACTAGTGAGGGTGTTGTGGGCCTTACTAGTTAACTAGTGGCATGCATATTTTGTTCACTAGTTAACTAGTTACACCTAAAAACACAAACAAGCTGACCGTTTTTGTCCACTAGTTAACTAGTGGAGCAATTGAAGTCTCACTAGTTTGCATGTGTGGCAGTAAAGCAGCTCACTAGTTAACTAGTGCGCACAAGACACACACTAGTAGCTGTTTTTGGAGCTATCTAGTTTACTAGTAATGCAAAAGGTACTCTTACTAGTTAACTAGTGACACATTGGCCTTCACTAGTTAACTAGTTGACATGTTTGGCCTTACTAGTATACTAGTAATGGAACAGGACATGCTTACTAGTTAACTAGTGAGCATATCTGCATTATTAATGCCTTTCACTAGCTTATAGAGGGCATTTTGAGCCTTACATGTTAACTAGTGAGGACAAAACACTGTCCATAATGAACTAGCAGGAGAAAAATGCCCCTCACACTAGTAAACTAGTGGAATTTGAATAAATACACAAACGGCTGGCATTTTGTGCAACTAGTTAACTAGTGGGACGTAACATTGGCCACTAGTTTACTAGTGTGCAATGTCGCACTTGCATGCAAATGAAGAAGGCGGAACAAGGATTTTGATTGGTCCATTTAGGACTCAGAAACCTAGAAAACATGGCTGACTTCGTCCAGGCTGTTCTAAGAGCAAACTTTTATAAACTAAGATCGTTTGAGCATAAAAATATGTTTTGATAAGACGTCTAGTGACAAAGTTGTGGTGTATTGCTGTAATCTTCGTTCAGTTAATGTCTACAATCTTTAGTTTTTCAGTTATTAGTCTGAAAATCGCGATAAAACTGGAGGCATTTGTATATGGTTGCCTAGCAACAAAACGTTTCAGTAACATGAACATTGATGATAGCATTGCTGATGTGGCAAGACTAGCTCAAGTGGTTAAGCAGCATGACCTCATGTGGGAGACCAGGGTTCAATTCCTTACAAGTGCATGGAGTTTTTTTCTTGATCTTTGAGCTTTTAATTACTTTTGAAACTATGTGCAGTTAATGTGTACAATCTTTTGTTTTTCAGTTATTAATCAGAAAAGCGTGACTGAATGGATACATTTATGTCTGTGGTTGCCTAGCAACAATAAACAAAGAATAGGCCTAATATTAAAATCGATCCCTTGAATCTTTGGTGTGGATCACTAAGAGCTCACTTGTTAAAGCATGGGGTTTCCCTGTTATTATTAAAAACCATTTTGACAGAATATGAGATACTGCAGGCTCTGCTTTACTATCTATACTGAAGTATCGTTGCAGAGCAGTGTGTCACTTTAGCCACTAGGGGCACCCATCAGGACCTGATCGCGAGCCTATGAACAGTAAATTTACATTTAGACTGGGTGGGATTCTTACATAATATCCAATAGGAGTCTTCTACCCACCCTCTCATTAGAATTTGCATAATAGCCGTTTCAGGCACTAGTTAACTAGTGAGCTGCTTCACTGCCACACATGCAAACTAGTGAGACTTCAATTGTTCCACTAGTTAACTAGTGGACAAAAACGGTCAGCTTGTTTCTCTTTTTAGGTGTAACTAGTTAACTAGTGAACAAATTATACATGCCACTAGTTAACTAGTAAGGTCCACAACACCCTCACTAGTAAACTAGTGGGTATTTTGGCCTTTACATGTTAACAAGTGACCATTTTGGCATCTCACTAGTTAACTAGTGGGGCTAAAATGGCCTTCACTAGTTAACTAGTGGGCATTTTGGGGCACACTAGTAAACTAGTGACACTTTTTGCACCTCACTAGTTAACTAGTCGAATGGAAATTGACATCACTAGTTCACTAGTGGGTGTTTTGGTGCACACTAGTAAACTAGTGACACTTTTTAGACCTCACTAGTTAACTAGTGGGCATTTGTGTCTTCACTAGTTAACTAGTGAGCAGTTCTGCCTTCACTAGTTTACATGTAAGTGTCACATTGAAGCCACTAGTTTACTAGTTAAAGTTCCTTTGGCCAGCATGTTAACTTGTGTGCCACATGCAAATGTTGTGGGTGGGATTTCGTGAAATTCAGCACTGTGATTGGTTGTCATGTTCTATTTGGACATAGGGATCCAATAGAAAGCCTCAATTTCCAGAATTCTCCGCCTCCTAATTTGAATTCTGCGCCACTAGTTGACTAGTGTGAATTTTGTCTTGAACTAGTTTACTAGTATACATTTATGACCTTACTAGTTAACTAGTTTGGACAAAGGATGCATCAACTAGTTAACTAGTGAGACTACTGCCATCACCTAGCTAGCTAGTAAGCCATTTATGGTTCACTAGTTAACTAGTGCCATTGACCTACTGCAACTAGTTAACTAGTGATGTGTTTTGCCTTCACTAGTAAACATGTGCACATTTTTGGCAGTCACTAGTTAACTAGTGAGACCCAAAAGCCTTCAACTAGCTGACTGGTATGCATTTTGGCCTTTACTAGTTAACTAGTGGACATTTCTGGCTGTCACTAGTTAACTAGTGAAGCTGAAATGTGTTCACTAGTTAACTAGTGGGCATTTATGCTGTCACTAGTTAACTAGTGTGCACAAACATGGCTCACTAGTTAACTAGTTGACAAAAATGGCTTGCATGTTGGCCTGATATCAAGATATCAGAATAAATGCTTAAGCGGCTGGCCAAATTACATAGAAGTTAACAAGTGGGAATTTGACATTCAGTAGTCAGCTAGTAAACATTTTTGTACCTTACTAGTTGGGTCATTCTACGAAACCGGTGCCTTTTCACTTTGACATTTTTTTAAAAAATCATGTAGGACAAACCATATTTTAAGACATCCACATGATATAAGACATATATGACCTGCATAAAAAAATATTTTCCCACCTCAGGCATAAATCCCTATTAATATTTTCCTTTTTATTGTAGCCCAGGTGTCTTTTTTTTTACCACCCCGTAACGGACAAGATGCGCTCCATTTTAGACATAATGCATACATTGAATTCAGAACATTTCATGTTTTCCTGTCATAAAAATGTCCTTAATTTGATATTAAAAGTTATAGGTTTCTTTTTTAATTGGAGATTTGCAGAATTTAGATTCTAATCTTCAAACTGTGAATTCCGCATGCCCATTGGTTGGTGTTTTGAACAATATTGGCTATTTTACTCCCTATTGTCAAATTAAAGCTACATGTGTAAATAGGCCCACTTCATCACACTATGATCAAACATTTATTTATGGGCTATTTCACTCACTCTCTAGTATTTTTTTAAAAAAAACACACATGTTATGGGGTGGTAAGTCATGTTACAGGGTGGTAAATCCTGTTACGGGGTGGTTAATTTTGTTTGTTTCCATAATTTAACAATAATTTGATTAGTTCTGGACATATGTGTGGACTGTTAATGTCGTAATAAGTCAAGATCCAAAGTATATATAAACATATTTATTGATATGAAGTTCAAAATGCATGTTATGTCATGTAATACTGGGTACATTCAACATGGATAGATTTCAGAAGATTGAGTACATTCATTTTGATATATGATCATAAAATTGAGTACATTGAAAAAGATAAAGTACTCTCAGGAGGGGTGTCAAAAGCCTTCATTCTAGCCTTCGCCTACCCTGGAAATCCAGAGTTCTCGCAAGAGCACAATGGAATTGTCTCTGCGAGGCACTCTGGCAATGAGCAATGATGCACGTTACTTTTTCCCCTTGCATCCCGTAGAACCAATCAAATCGTATCTGACATAGGCGGGCCAGAGGCGAGCTAAACTGATGACGACAGCGTTGCAACGTTGGAAACATTGATCGTAGTGTTATCCAATTGCGTCGAAGTCCGTAATCATTCAGAGTAAACATTGGTCTAGTGTTATCCAATTGCGTGCAGTGAGATTTTCAAATGCATGCTTGGTGCCACCCCTCGAGTTGGGCCATTACATGATTGTTCGTGGCCAGACCCTTAATCTTTCTAGATTATCAGGGTCTGGATTTTCCAGGCTAGCCTTTGCCTGCTTTCCAGGGCTACACTGTAAAAAGTTTAACGTAAAATTTACAGCAACTTGCTGGCAGCAAATAACCAGCAAGTTGCTGTATTTCACTCTACAGTACACCTACTGTATATGAAATCACAGTACCTATGCCTGATACTGTAAATGCAAACTACAGTAGTACTACCAGTGCTGTAATGTATACAGTATTGAATTGTCTACCGTATTTTTAATCACAGTACTTATGGATCATACTGTAACTAAGTACAGTAGTAATACCAGTGCTGTAATATTATATACAGTAATTTTGGGAAATTCATATCCTGCTTTATCTACAGCCAGGATAAATTTGGCTAGGCCTAGGTATGGTTTAGGCTACACAAACTTGCATAAATAACCATTGACAACTTGTTATCAGTTTGAAAAGCAAGTACATTTATTCACTTTTTTCGTTTAGAAATTCTCGTGTGCTGCATCCTAATGTTAGACCAACGGTTGCAGTCAGCCTGATCCACCACCCGTAGCAGAGTGAAGCAGCACCTAGCAGAAATAGAAGAAAAAAAGATAAACAGTGTTAGATAACAATTTTCAACTGAAACGGAAGGCTACTTACAAGTGCAACTTTAGAATAATCATTTATATATATATACTGTATGTTTTTTGAGTTTACTGTCAAAATGCCAGGCTGAAGATGGTGTTAGCATAAGTTTCGCAAGGTATATTTAGTTAGCCAGCTGGGTGAGCTCATTGATGATGTTTGCTTGCAGCAACAGCCATTCGCGCTGTTCGTCCGAACGGTTAATGATAGTCAGATGTGACTTAAAGTTAACTTATATCAATATTGCCAAAGTTAGCCTATTAAACTCACAAAACCGTACATGATTACGAGGAGTTAACGTTACATAAGTTAGCTGGTAGCAGCTAAACCTCCACGTTAACGTTAACCAGCAGCACATCATCTTCAGCCTAACATTGTGACAGTAACGTTAACATACTAGGCCTAGCACTACTAGCGAATGTTTTATATAAATGATATGAATATAATAAACTGTAACTTACTGAGAACTAAGGTAGGCCTAATATAAATGAGACTGCCATAACGTTAACGTAACATAAAACATTAACGTTAATGCCACCGTCACAGCAACAGCAACTATGATAGCTAGCCTAACGTTACTTAGCACTTAGTTGATCCAACAAGCATGGATGAGTTTGTAAGTTAGACAGTACAACGTACATAGACTGTACACATGCCCGAATTTAATGTAGTACAATTTCACAATGAAACATTAACGTAAATAAATGCTTGCTTACCATTAAGGTGGAGCTGCGAACTTGTCAGAGTGCTGAACACCGTTGGTCTGACTCTGACTGAACTGTTGCTCAAAAATGATCTCCCGCCGGACAGTTCAAACGTCGTCGCACGGTGCACGTTTCAATCACCACGTCAAAATTTCCCAGTAAACCATAAATCCATGACTTTTCAATATCTTTTCAAAATGATGATTTGGATGGAAAATCAACATAATATCAATGTCACCTTGCTATCTGGGAGCTTAACTTTGTATTTATGTGCAAAACGAAAACAGAAAACCCCAACTGATTTTCCGCCATGTTTTTTCAAAATTTTCAAAAAGCTGACAAGTGAGGGAGGAGTCAGATTTATTACTGTGTTATGATTCGCAGCAAATTTTTATTACTGTAGTTTGACCATTTTTGACCATAATTCATAGCGAAACCACAGCAACATACTGTATTCACAAATACAGTACACATTTTTCTCAAAAACAGCAGTGATGCTGTGAAAATCACAGAATCTTGTTACAGTGTAGTCCACACGTACCAAACCAATCTTTTTTTCCTCCGTCTTCCCTGGAACCGTATCAAGAATATTTGCGTCCAAACGTATCCATCTCAACACGACTCAACACGTTACTTTATATCCCAGGCCTAGAGGTGGCATTGTTTCTGTTACAGAAATTGACCAAAGCTTGCGTGCTGTAGGCTATACAAACAGACATAATAGGCTACGACGAAAATGGCTAGTGCAAGGAAACCAGAATTGTTTGTGTGGACTGATAGTGAACTGTCAACTGTAGTCAACTGTAAAACTAATAAACTTCATTTTTACGGTTTGTGAAGGGTGCAGTCCCGTCCTTTATTTGGCTAACGCAGGTACAAATAATCTCCTTTACTTTCTTTGGTTGTAGGATAGTCCGCGATTCACATTAGTTTTGGCTATCACCGCAAGTGCATAGGCTACTAAACGCTAGGCCTACCCAAGTTCTAGGCTATTCCGTCGCCAGATTTATAATATTGCTATAATACCTTCGTTAGTAAGATTTAAACTTACACCGCACTTCCCTAATAAATGGACGGGGCCTCATTTTGTTCCTTCCACTTTTTCCTTAACTGTCGTTGGTCCCTCTCACTCAGGTCTTTGATCAACAACTTCTTCCCTCTTTCGACATCTCGTCTCCTTGCCGCTCCATCTCTAGATACTGCTGCCTCCTCTCTGGATCGGCATTGCGGCGAGCACGGAACAGTCGCTGTCGTTCAGCATTGCTCATTGGAGCCATAATTGTCTGCAAATTATGAAAATTATCATAATTATTTACACTGACTAGGTGTGTGTGCCAAGTTGAGAGAGACAGAGAGAGAGAGAGAGAGTTCATGACTGGGTTGTCACTAGATACACAAAAAAGCTAAGTACTCTACATTTTGAAATGCATTCATTTGCTGTGATGACCACAGAAACCTCCTTTCTGCTTGTAGTTAGCCCTTCCCAACAAGTTCATCACAACTAGTTAAGCTGTTTAATAATTATTTCTCACCACAATAGTCTCCAGTAGGCTAACATTGGCATACAATATAGTCATAAAATATTAACAGTGACCAATGCATACTGATGAACCAGCATTCAACAGATTAGCTGGTTGCTATGGACTTATTGCTAAGGGCTCACTGCAGAAAGAACAGAGGTTTCCCCCAGTCATCACAGTATGTAAAACTATATATAAATATAATTTTTATGAATTGTGTAATCTAAATGGCAATGGCAACCACTCTGCATTCCCCTTATCACCCCCTCTACATTCCCCTTACCACCCCATAACGATACAAAGTGTTATGGGGTGGTATGTTACGGGGTGGTAAATTTCACCTCAGAATGACTGCAGCTAGCACTGTTATTGACTAGCTAAGATAGCAAATATATCATTCAGTTTAAAATTTCCTTCACTTTACATTACAGTTGAAAAAAAAATCCTAATTTAACAGTTTCCCTATCTATTATACGTTATGGGGTGGTAAGGTTAAGCTTAACGGACCCTATCTAACTACCAAAAAGAGCAAATAAATCATATCAAATTGTGTGGGAACTTCCCTGCTTGAGACCTTGGCTCCTGCAAGGGTTTGAGTGATGTCATCTGCTGTCTGTGAGGTCACTTAAAGAAACAGTGTCTTTGTAATAGCCAGAACATGTAAGCGTTATGGGGTGGTATGTAAAACTACGGGACGGGCATAAATCATGATTTTTGTATAGGAAATCATACTTTTATTAAAAAAAAACATATAGTATAGTATCAAGAGCATATTTTTAATCATGACATTAATGAAAATTTGGTTAAAAAATGAAATGTTCTAATTAATATATTAGGTGCGAATTCCATATGTGACTTTCCGGACATGGGGAAATTGGCCATGTCCTTGGTAAAGATGACTAAAAAGTGTAGGATTTATATTTACAATGACATTGAAATATGCATTATGTAATTCATAACACTTAAATTAACAGGTTTGATCCTTTGAAATACATTTTGACACATTTTTACATTGTTGAGAGCTCATGAAATGGACCGGACGCAAAAGGCACCGGTTTCGTAGAATGACCCAGTTGACTAGTAATATATAGAAGTCTTTAAACTAGTTAACTAGTGCACATTGCAATGTCCACTAGTTAACTAGTGAACATGCTGAGCATTACTAGTTAACTAGTAAGATATGAAACATATTAACTAGTTAACTAGAGAGAATTTGGGCCTTACTAGTTAACTAGTGAGCATTTTGGCTGTCACTAGTTAACTAGTTCACAGAAACATGGCTCACTAGTTAACTAGTTGACAAAAATGGCTTACATGTACATGACAATTATGCCTGATATCAAGATATCAGAATAAATGCTCAATCGGCTTTCCATAGCGCTCTTCCTCCAAGAAGAGGCGACTCGGAGCTCAAACACGCGCGACAGCACTTTACCTCGGGAAAGCCACCTTGCCTCGCTGTGAAACAGTACAGCCTTTTGGTCAGCTACCATCTCTTCGCAAAGTGTAGAGAATAGACGCGCTTTTAAGGGCCGGGTTTTGATGAAATTCACCACTCTCATGCCACTGTCTTTTCAAGCAGCTACTGTTACAATTAAATAAATTAAACGTGACTATATCACACTGGGCTCCGCACTGCGCCTCTGTGCAAAGAACTTCAGTTCGCGGCGCCCCCTCTCCTTCCCTCATCACAAACAAAGTGTGGCACGGAGCAACAACAAACCGCGCCTTGCCGTGCGGCTGCAGTCTACTTGGAAGGGTCCTATGTTCCCCGGTAGCGGGGAACATAGGACCCGGGACCGGGGAACATAGGACCCGGGGAACATAGGGATGACCCCTTGAAAACATCGCGGTCTGGTGCGCTATGTAGATCGTTTCTCGTCCCATTTAATTTCTCAGAATGTAGGTCTACTAGGCCTACAATAACGTCATCACCAAATACATCTTTTATTTTTAGTTGATCAACCACAAAGCATAGGCCTACTGTGCACAGTGCACTGACGACTGTAGCAGTCCAAGGTAACCAGTTGTTGTAGATGAGAGGCAACCCCTTGTTTCAGATAGCCTGGACAACATGTTACCTGGGTGTTGCTTACGTTATTAATTAATGGTAGCCTACAATAGTTAATTGATTCGCGTAACATATTAGTTGGCTCAAAGAGTAGGGAATCAGGATGGAGAGAGTCACGCGTGTGTTGCTTTTGCGGGATCGAATCCAGTTTAATGCTAGTTTTCAAAACATATATTTTTTTCGGACTTTTGTCCGAGTGGCTGTAATGTAGCCGAGCGCTCATGGCGTATGAAAAGCGACTTCAAACCGCCTAAAACAACTTGTTTGTGAACAGGGCCGGTTCTCCCTATACGCACACTACGCAAGTTGCGTAGGGCCCCGCAAGTTAATGAAGGCCCCCTCCCCCGTCTCCTCTTGAGTCAAGATAGTGACAGACAAGTAAGTAGGCCCTATATAGTTATAGCGACAGTGCCTCATACATTAAGAAGATGAACATGAAACTGAATTACCATTCAGGGCATGAAAAACGGAAGAAATGCCACGAGAATGACAGCGGGAACAGCAGTCGGGTAAACTTGCGTTCGTTCCATGGTTTGATGTCAACATGCGTCTCTCCAGCGCGTGTTGCTGGCCTAGCCTAGGCCTACCTAACAGGGAAGTGAATCCCCTGATCTGTCTGCGGCTTGCTTGCCAGCCTTTCCCAGTCACAGTGCAAAGTTGTGAAATATAATTGCATATTCCGTTTGTTTGAATGCGGGCGACTGGCTACATTTATATAACCGCATCTTTAAATGCGTTCATAATAACGTGCAGCTCGGGATGAACTAGCCGTTTTTCAGCAGAAACATGTGAGGACCCGTCTAAACTAATAGGTGATTTCACTCTTCCCATACATTTTTAAAAGAACTAAATTGTTTTACAATGTTTCAGTCAAACTGAACGTATGCAAAATGGAAAGTAGGTCTAGCCTAATGTATTAACTTTGATTCGCTGTGCTGCATGGACAATGCACATCGTAAATTAGGCCTATATGAAGTATTAAAATGATTGTTTAAAATAGTCTACGTTTGAAATAAATATTGAAATAATAAGAGAATCAGGGGAGCCAGTTCATAGCCTGTCTTTGGCAAGTAGCCTACTACAGACACACAGGTGAAGAACAGTCAGCCAGTAGGCTACTAGCACAACCAGACCCTTACAAAAAAAACTGCATTACTTCAAGTGTCAAACTGCAGATTTCTGAGTATGAAAACCGCAGTTTTGGAGAAAATATTTGCAGTTCTTATGCAGGGAATGCATAGCCCGGTTAAAACCAGACCCTTCTCAGTCGTAACTGAGAGTGGGTCTGGGGAAGGTTCGTTCACAGCCCATTTCCAAAGGGCGTTCCCAAACGGACGCCGATCAAAATGCCTCGGACGCAATAGGAGAGGCCAAAAACCAATCAGAGCAACGAAAGAGACAGAAACACAATTTGCAACACTGTCTGGTTGTAGGGAGAAGCAGGAATAATTAACCACTTTTTAATTAAACGTAGGCTAATTTACAAAGACATCGTGCCACACTGAAAGCTAATATTTTGTCACTAGCAATTTACATCTGCCCTCTGTCAAACACAATTGCATTTTCAGCTCTGAACAAAACCGTTCACGTTCAAACGAGCATTTTGTTTCATTCGTCCTTTCTGGCTGACCGGGACATAGCAGGAATGGGGGACGAGAGACTGAAACGTTCAAAGCAATTATGCCGGAATTGTTTCAAGGCAAACACTGAAGTGTAGCATTCGAGTTATGCTTGCATAGCACACCAATTCAAAAGTAGCCTATGTGTTTTTTGTCGGCTACGTGTCCAGCTATAGTCCTATAAATGAACAGAATATCAAACCGTTTTCAGTAGCCTACCACTGTTGCAGATATCACATAGGTATCCCTTTACATACATGTTTGTAATGTTGCATATTCCAACATAAGGAAGCAGTTAAGAAACTTCTAACTCCCTGTCTTAAACCAACGTAATATCAGCTTCAAACAAGCAGCAGCTGTCATGGTTGATGTTTTTTTTTAAAACCCCGGCTTCTTCTATCGTCATCGTGTAAAGCCCGCCTAAAGGATTCTGATTGGTGCCTCAATCTAGCAAAATTGGAAATGGGCTAGAATAGAGCTGGTAAGTCCCGCCCATCCGCTAAACCCCCAGTGGACCTCTAGATTGAAAAATCGTCAATGCAAGTGAATGTGAGAAAATAATTATTTTCTGGTCCCGTTTGAATTGTGCCATGAATGTGAACATATGTTGTCTGTGAATTTTTAATATAATTTTTCATGTTACGAGTTTGACAGTATATTCATGCATTATTCGGCTATCAGTTGTGGAAAAGACATAACGAGAAAGACTACATGTCACCTGTGACGTGAGCTAGCTCTAATCGCTAACATTAACTGAGATGCTAGTTTTTGTAACGGCAGGAATAAACACACATGGTAACAAAAATATTCGAAACATGTCTAGCTTCACTCAACACATTAACACTATGATACAGTGTGATTGTAAAGTTGTATGGTTCACTGTGTTCAAAGTCGATCTTAATAACCCTCTACCTCTCGACCAACTGATGGTTGTTATGGGAAACTAGTTAGCTGTCGTCTAGCGGAAAGTTGTAGTCCACAAAGTGCTCTCACACAAAGTTTAACCGCATCAAACTTCTACCCACTCAATTGTAGCATTCTTTACACGAAAAATTATATTAAAAATTCACAGACAACATATGTTCACATTCATGGTAAAATTCAAACGGGACCAGAAAATAATTATTTTCTCACATTCACTTGCATTAACGATTTTTCAATCTAGAGGTCCAGCGGGGATAGCGGAAAGGGCGGGACTTACCAGCTCTATGGGTTCTTGGCCAGACGGACTTTCAGAGCGAATCTCGAATTTGCCGGAAGTACGTCTGGGTTTTTCCCAGGCTAGGGAATGCAGTATTTTAGACACAAAAAACTGCATTGTAGGCTACTGCATATAGTACTGTACTTTACTACAGAAATGCAGTATTTTGGACATGAAAATACTATACTGCACTGTAGCCTACTGTGGCATAACTGAACTGTACTTGAAAAAACTGCAGTTATTTTTTGCAAACAGCCCAGACACTGAAACTGGGCATTTATTGCTGTGTGAAGGTGATTCACACACAATTATGTTTCTTTCTCCTAGTCCTTTATAGGGAAACACACTATATTTGGTAACTTCCATAGACATCCAAAATGGGGTGGGATGATTATATTGGGAGCGCTGTTGTCAGATGATACTGTAAAAAAATGGTTAAATTTTCACACTCAGAGTTCAGGTAGGAGGGCCCCTTAGCAGGATTTTGCTTAGGGCCCCATGGAGGTCTGAACCGGCACTGTTTGTGAATGTCTGACAACTGCTGCAGCGCATGCACGCGCAAGGAAACCAGTAGGTGGAGAAACCAGAAGGCACACAACACCGGAACGATTTTAAGGCTATTTCGCATAGACTACTCAATGGTGCTATTTCACACGCATTATAGCGACCCCCACTCACCGGGGTTAGGTGGAAGGTGTTAACAGACGATAGGCGTAGCCTACAGTGGACTAGGGATGTCAAAATTGCTCAAAAATGACGTTCGAATATCCCTTCTAAAACTAGATGTACCGCACAGCGGTACAAAATATGACCGCCGCACAGTCCTGTACATCCATGCCGCGAAAATAAACCATATTAATGAATTGGTCTCCATCTTCTACTCCATCCCCCACTCTTGAAACTTTTGTATATGCTTGTTTGGAATGTGTGTTTGCAGCCGCACACAAAATATCCTACTGGCGCTGCAAAGGTGAATAGATTTGTAGCACTTGCCAAAAAATTTGTAGCATTGTTATAAAATCTTTAAAATCTCTAAACAATCACAAGTAGGGCAGTTCATCACAGTCCATCCATTGCAACTGGACTGATGAAAGGTACACCTGTAGGCTACATTGTATTTGGGAAAGCAGCAGCATAATGTATTTATTTATTTATTATTATTAAACAAAACAGTCCCTGCCAGTTCCATGCAGTTTTCAACAGCTATCAAGAAGAGAGGTCATGTCATGGATTTTTGTGAATGTTTCTTCTTCTACATATGCATATGTTTAGTCATCTAGTTCATATGGTATTCAGCTTTTTGTCTATGCACAAATTAAATACCACTAGTCTAAAACAAAATGCAGTTTTACCCAGTGGTGCAAATAACTGACATGTCCAAAAGGGCATTTATGAAATGCTTTGCTAGACTATTCATACACATCTTAATGGGCCAAGTTGAAGAGCTACTGTCCGTTATTGTTTGTGCAAATAATAGGCTGATTCATGTTCCCTTGCATTTTGCAACTATGAGGTCCATGGTTAGTCTGGCTTTCGCCAGACCAAGCTCAATCTTTTAAGAAGTCGAAAAAGAAATTGCCGGCAGATCAGTTCATCCAGCCTATAGTCCATGGTAGGCGCCCAATAGAAATATTGTTTAATTTTGCAATTGAGATATCCACGCACTGGCGCCCCCCCTGCGACGTGTTCGCCCCCCCGGTTTCAAAGCTATTCTAAATGCAAAAATGCATAGAGGGAGTTATGACAAAACCATGACTGTTAACAAACTATATAAGGTAGGCACTATGCTAGGCCTATTACACAACATAAATTGTCACTAAGCTATGCTGGCGACCCAAATAAAATCTCCCTTGGGAACCAATGGCTTACAGTATCAAGCGGACTTAAGCTGCCATCTCTTGGCGAAAAGTTATATATTAATAGTTTTGCATTACAGTAGTAATACATTTCACGCAGCTGTGTAAATCACGGAAAGCGCAAATTAAGTGGACACTTCTAAATGGAACCCAATCCACTGCAGTGTTGCCAACTCCTCAGTGAGAAAAGTAGCTAAAGGCTGTCCTAAAAGTCGCCAGAAGTCGCTAAATGACGTAATGACGAATTTAACCCTCCTCCTTTACCCGGGCATAGGACCGGCAGACGTAAATTAAAAGACACGCTGGCAGAGTTACTTTTTTTTAAGGTTTTGTGTTTTTTGTAATGTTTTTTTTTTTTTTTTTTTTTTTTTTATTGGTTTTTAACCCACTTTTATGAAAATTTCTAAATGTATTGATTTACAACTAGGCCTATGAACTATGAACTATTCAGAACTCCTCTGCTCCCAACACACACACACACACTAAACAAAGAGTAGGTCATCCTCATTTTCACCCTCTATGGCAGGTTCAGCAGCTGAGGGACCTGCCTTGAAAGAGTAAGTGCCAAAAAGCTGTAAAACATTATCAGGTAGCTGGTGTTCATAGCAAGCCTCACCAGACAGCTTCAGGCCATAACGGATGTACAAGATGGAGTTAAAGGTCTGCAAGGACATCCGATTACGAAGTTTGGTTTTTACCACACTCATCTGACTGAATGCAAATGATCGATCAGATATCACGTTAGTTAAGGCGTTAATAATTTAATACAGAACGAGAATGGCAGATGACGGACAGGATAAGCAGACCGGTCTGTGATGCTCGCTTGCATAGCCTACGGCCTGCAGTGTTTCGAGCAGCCTGAATCCAGCCCACTGTCTCGCAGCAGCACACACTGCCACTGAGCAGAGCTATCAGCTGAGAGAGGGTGAGACAGTAGCGAGGGAGGAGGGGCAATCACACACAGCACAGAACTCACTGCTCACTCAGAAGAGTAAAATGGGACAGTACATGCAATCACGACAGAGTCTCCAAAAGTCTCCAAGAACACCAGAAAAAGTCGCTAGATTTGTCGCTAGTCGCTTTTAAAAAAATAAAGTCGCTGGGGGGACCTGAAATCTCGCTAAATATGGCGACAAAGTCGCTAAGTTGGCAACACTGATCCACTGTACAGTAGCTCAAGGTCTGTGGCTAAAGCAGCCACAATGAAAGCGTTATCATTGTTTGGATACTTCACACACACACACATGTTTTTAATCGCATAGACTACAACTAACAAGCTGGAATCAAAGCACATCGACTCCCCTCTCACACCCTAAACACGCACTTCGAACAAACAAAAAGCATCTCAGTCTCACGGTATAGGCAAAACAGTATCGGACCGGTGTAACGTTGGTACTAAATCATCCATTGCAAAGAATGATTTTTGTAGCACGTGCAACAAATATGTTTAGGTACAGCCCTGCCCTGAATACATCTCAACGTGCGCTCTAAAACATTTGGATTAAATGGAGATGTAGATCATCACAGGTGTGTTAATAAATCTACATTGCGGCGAGTTGACACAAATGATTCACTTTGACGAATTTATGTAGTTTCAGTCCTAGTTACTTTACTTTGAGCCATGCTCTTCCTTACTTGAATCACCTTTGGAAATAAAGGGTTGAAGTAGCCTATATGGGTGTTTGGGAGTGAACGTTGACTCAGATGCTTTTTGAGACTTTGAGCAGAAATGTCCCAGCTCGGTGTTTAGGATGCATCATAGACAGGTTATCTTTCAGGAAGCCCATAAATTTTTTCCATTAGAAAACCATCACGTAGCGAACGCGTTGTGGCTAACTCACTTAGCTCCTGTTAGTAGCCTAGGTTATGGTCATAAGCAAACGAGGTGAAAGTCGAAAGATACAATTAGTGCTGTTATCAATTTGCTTGGTAGCCTATAACCGTATTTATGGTTTTCTACAAATACATCAATAATCAAATTGGCCTCCATCACTCAACCAATGCTAACGGTAGCCTAACATTTTACATACGTCCTAGGACAGGGCTATTCAATTAGTTTGTAATGGGGGCCAGTTCATGAAAAGCATCACAACTGAGGGGCCGGAGAAATGCGGCTTGAAATATGAGTAATCACATTAAAGAGCTGTAGCCTATATACAATGAATTACAACAGCAGCAATATGGGTGTTCAAATGTTGTATTTTGTACATGCATAACAACATCATTGGCTGGTTGATGGTGGCTAATATGGAATGAAATCTGTGATAACAGATAACACAAATGGAATCTGTGCTTTGCACAGTAACTAGGGTTGCCACATTTGATTTGTGAAAATCCGGGACATTCATTGCCGACCCCCCCCCCCCCCCCAAAAAAAAATATGATTTTGATTAATGTTAAATGGCTATAATTCATAGTTATACTAGGCCTATTACTAGTTTTAAATAATAACTTATTAACAAATGCTGCAAATGGTGCATTCATTGTCACTTTAAGGTTGCTGAGTCTAAACGGTTCTTATAATGCCCTTTCACCTGCTCTTTTAAATAAGGCTAATCCATAAAACATTAACAATAGGCTACTATGCATAATATTAAAGGAGAAGTTCGGTGTGAAATTGACCTTAGCTGTACTGAAAGATGTTGCCGAGTACTCACATGTGTCCAATAGGCACCTTCGCTCACCCCCTAGCATTCCAAATTACGCCGTTTTTAGCCGAGTAGCTGTGGGGGCATAGCGTAGCCTATGCAAATAAATCGCTATTTTTACACCATTAAAAAGGTTCCAAGTAACTCCACACTGCATTGGTAGACTTCTGAGGGTCTTGGAACCTTTTTAATTGTGTAAAAATAGCGATTTAGCTGCATAGGCTACGCTATGCCCCCCACAGCTACTTGGCTAAAAACGGCGTAATTCAGAATGCTAGGGGGTGAGCGAAGGTGCCTATTGGACACATGTAAGTACTCGGCAACATCTTTCAGTACAGCTAAGGTCAATTTCACACCGAACTTCTCCTTTAAGTTGTTACCCACTCCGAAAGTTTCACCCTGTCGGCGTTGAGCCTACTGTGTATCTCTTTTTCTTCGCCGCTGGCCCTGACTTTGATTATATCCTCCTCCGTCTCGCGCCCCATTTTATCAAACCAAATCGAACCGTAATTTCTTACTAGGCTACCGTCTCCAATCTGTTGCCTACCCGCACGCACTCACTCTCTTGGACATGCTGCGCGGGGCCGGTAGTTGCTAGGTGATGCTGATGGTTAAGGTAAACTTTCGTTTCGCAGGTCTGCATTACAACCAATCAAATTAGCGCATCCCTGCCTCCGACAGCTGGATACAATCAAGATAACTTAAGAAAAATAGTAGATTGCAGAAGCAGAACGTAGGCTACGTTTTATTGAAAGTGAAACTAGGGAATACTTAAAAAAATAGAAGTGCATATTTGCACAAAAAAACGGGACATTTGGTGTCCCGGGAAAGATGATCAATTTTCCGGGACAGATATATAAAAAAGAGAACAATCCCGGGAAAACCAGAACGTGTGGTAACCCTACTTCCAACTCAGCGGTTAGAGCCGTTCTTAAGGTTAGGGGTGTGAGGATTTACACGCGCAACTAGCATCACCAGCTAGCATACACCAGCCCCAGGTCGGTTACCAGTTGATCCAATATTAGTTGTGCAGAAATATAGCCCATCTTATACACACCAATTGAATTGAAATATAAATTGTATAGATTTGTATTTTTTGTATTTATTCCACATTTAGTGTAGTCATATCAGAACCTGAAGTAGCCTACAATCCAAATGCAAGCATGAAACTTCAGAGTATTACCTTTCATTTGAGGCCAAGATTATGCTTATAAGGGGTTCATATGCAGTAAGCATTTGATTGCCAGTATGCATTTTGGACAACCCAAAGTCCTATGGGGAGTTTTCATAGGGCATTTTACAAAATGCATGAGTATACCTTGGCAAATAATGGTCTAAAGTACTCATGTTGTCATTCTATATTGATCTACTTTTGCACACAGCATGACAAGACCTAATGCTAGGACTCAAGTCATATCAAGTCAAGACCTAGAGGGCTGAAATGTGGTCAGTTCAAAGGTGCTTGTTATCCGGTAGAAAAAGAAAAGAATAATCTAGCCTTTGTAACTTTGTGTCAGTACATCACACAGTTATTCTAATTGTTTTCCAACAGTGCCTCAGCTTTCCAAAAGAGAGCAGGTATTTGATTTTTGGCTAAAGTATGTAGGAGCAATGCCCTCCTAAGTCAAAATGGGGCAAAAGTATAATTTATAATTGCTCAGATTTGCAAAAGAAAAGATTTGACACATGGCACTAACAATTCAATAATGGGCCTTTTCACTAGTGGTGTCAACAATAATCGATTCGGCGATGCATTGCAATGCGGGGCATGCACGATTCAGCATCGATGCGGCAACGTGCCATAATCGATTATGTCACTGTTTATTTTCTGGCCTTGAGTGGACAATAAAGTTGTGAAGTTTCAATTACTTCTGGGGGCATTTCTGGAGCAACGTTGTAATGGCATGCGCAGCCTGTAGCTACATGCTAAGCGGCAGCACTAGCTAGCATAACAACAACGCTAAAGAATCAAGATGATGGAGGGAGATGAACGCGATAGACGGGTAATTAAAAACGCACCCAAAGCTTGGAAAGCGGACATCTGAGCACATTTCGGATTCTACGAAGTTAATGGGAAACTGGACAAGACGTACCAGTGTGTAAAACCTGCCACACTAAAATCAAGCACGTTGGCAATACAACTAACTTCACAAACCATGTCGATCGTTGGCATCCTGAGTTGGCTTCGTTACTGTGTGTGCAGTATGTGCAGAGTAGGAATTTCACGACGGCCGTGGCAATCGTTGCCCCTTGAGGTGGCTGTGATGCCCCTTTGAAAATCAGAGGTTTACAGGCCACGGTGGCCTTGGTGTCCCATTCTTTCGATATTCTGTTTTGCGTCCGACTAATAATGAATTTTATTGAGCCTGTCAAAATAAGCATTCACAGCACACATTAATTTAGTCTTTTACGCAGTGGAGAAAGTGCATCCAAATTCACCCATTCTTCTCAGTTGAACTACTCGCGAACGAGCCCACTTATCACACAGACATCACAAGTAGCCTATCACATCACATGAAAGAGCTTTTTCTCAGCTTTTAAACGATGTTAGCCATTAATTGCTGTGGTGAACGGTTCATGAGAAAAGTAAATAATATAATTCAATTTAATCATAAATTCTACTGAAGGTTCTGCGCCATCTCCCTACCCATTCATATCGGTGGGATACTACACGAACCCTTCGTTCAACACATAACAAACCATATATCATAATATACAGCTGACCTTACCGAACAGAAAGGTGTAAAGCAGTCCCCTGTACAGTTAGCCGTTCCAGAGTAATCCAGTTTTGAATTTGCAGCAAATTTCGACATGCATGGATGTCTCCAAATTTGGGCTTTAAAGGAGAATTCCGGTGTGATATTGACCTAAAGTGTGTTGAAACATGATACCGAGTGTGAACGTTTGTCTCATAGCCCATCTCGGCTTGTCCCCTGCATTTCAAAATCTGGCGCTAGTTAGCCGATGCTACCAACAGCTTTTTCAATGGTGGTGCTTCGGCATCGGGCTAGCCATGCAAATAAATCACTGTTTTACACCATTTACGAGGCTCAATGTATCTCCACACCTCATTGGTAGACTTCCGAGGGCCCTGACATTTAAAACGAGACATTGAGAACTTTGAAAAAGCACTGGTAGTTTACTTACAAGAATATTTATACAGACAGTATCTTCACGAAGTTTAGCGTTTGCAGCCATCTTGAATTTAGTCACGATAAGTCGAGCGACGAGTAAGAATGAACAGGTATGATAAGGGATCAGATTCCAAAAATAGTTCTGTGGAAATGCATGGATTCCAGTTTCTTCCAGTAGCAGCAACTGGAATACATGCATTTCCACTGAATTATTTTTGGAATCTGATCTGAATCTTATCATACCTGTTCATTCTTACTCGTCACTCGACTTATCGTGACTAAATTCAAGATGGCTGCAAACGTTAAACTTCGTGAAGACACTGTCTGTATAAATCGTCTTGTAAGTAAACTACCAGTGCTTTTTCAAAGTTCTCAATGTCTCGTTTTAAATGTCAGGGCCCTCGGAAGTCTACCAATGAAGTGTGGAGATACATTGAGCCTAGTAAATGGTTTAAAACAGTGATTTATTTGCATGGCTAGGCCGATGCCGAAGCACCACCATTGAAAAAGCTTTTGGTAGCATCGGCTAACTAGCGCCAGATTTTGGAGTGCAGGGGACAAGCCGAGATGAGCTATGAGACATACGTTCACACTCGGTATCATGTTTCAACACACTTTAGGTCAATATCACACCGGAATTCTTAAGTTTTACAATGTGTTTAAATTATTAAACTTATTAAAATGCCATATCCAATACCCTGTACCATTCAATTTTATTTTATTTAATTATATTTATGTCAAAGATACAGGAGAGTGATAATACACACATAGCAGCCAATAAAATCTGTTGTTCAATATCTGACTGCTTGTATTGCCTCATGACCTCAAAATTTGCCTTGTTGTGTGCAGTAGAATTTTGATGCATCGCAATGCATCGTAGAATCGAATTGAATGGAATCTTTACCTGGTGAATCGTAATCGAATCGAATTGTGACAATGCACACCCCTACTTTTCACCACCTCTGAGCATCCACTAACCTGGACCTTTTAGGGGGCTTTCCTCTCAGGGTGAATGAGAGGATGCTTAATTGCTTTTTACCCGACATTTTTGAATACAGATGCAATGATTAATGCATCCATGGCCAGGATATAATTATATAATATGACATGATTTTAAAAGTGACCTAT
Source organism: Alosa pseudoharengus (assembly GCF_046254945.1). Classification (NCBI taxonomy): domain Eukaryota; kingdom Metazoa; phylum Chordata; class Actinopteri; order Clupeiformes; family Clupeidae; genus Alosa; species Alosa pseudoharengus. The sequence goes on along the minus strand of NW_027468674.1, from coordinate 7,889,912 downwards.
AACAATAGGCTATGCAATACACTTTAATTTGTTTAGTGCTAATGAAATAATTAAGCCTATTTGGAAAGAGAGGTGTTTAGAATGTGACAATATGTCAGTCATCGTGTGAACTAAAGTATGACTAGGCATAGGCTACTTGTTCTGAGCAAGTGTTGTCAATGAACAGGCTGTGAAACTGTTGGTTACAGACCGTCATGAAAAACTGATGCTAATTATCTGGGAAACATTCTTTATAGCAGCAGTCACGTTGTCATTGTTTTTGTCAAACAAGTTGTGGATTTGTTGTAACATTAAAAGATGACTTACTCTGTGCTGAAACCATGAACTGATGCTCGAAGCTCCAAGGTGAACGAAACTTGGATGAAGTAGGTAACAGGTTCACGTTCAACAATTCCAGGATACGCATTTTTCATTGGTTGTTGCGTTAAATCTTACCCAGATACAATAGAGCTATTTTTTGATTGGCTATTGTGTATCGTTATTTTTGATTGGCTGATAAGTGGCAGGCTCAACTCCAGGAGATACGCGCTTGATTCCTGCCGGTTCCATAGTGAGAGCGGCGCGGCCAGAGACATTTATATATTAAATATATAAATAGTTTTTCTGCGTGAGAAATACAATGTGTGGCGGGAGAGCGTGACAAAAGACTGAAATGAGTGACTGTCACGCTCAATGGGTGACACTTGAGAGCCCTGCAATTAGTAGACTTTTTACCTGGTCTCAGATGACACGAGTAAGGCAAACAGGATGAGGCATGTTCGCCTGGATGCTTATGTTGGAGGTGAACCAAGCCTCCGAGGGTCAGTCAGATGACTTTTTTTAAATATCGTCAAAGATTATACATAGGCAGAGCAAGATAATTCGTCGTAGTTCATGTCTATGGGCACAGAATGGGGATCGAGTCCTGTCTGCATAAAGAGGCATGTCGTTGACGTATTGAGTATACGTAGCAACCGGCCAACAGCAGCAGGCAAAATAACAGGCGCACACCAGATATAGAGTTGATTTTCTCCAGACTGGATGCTCAAAAATGCTAAAAATGTACCTGAAATGGTCAGAAGGGTTTGATGATCATGGGCATTTTTTTTCTTTTCTGGTTGCTAATCACACTATTTTAACATGTTTTTGAGAGGGAGAGGCCCATCTTTTTTCTGACGCACGTCACGTTACCCCATGCATTAAACCAAATGTCACTGCTTGAATAAATGAAAAACTTAGCCTATATACAACATGGACAATATATAATGGACACAGAGACTCCAAGTTTTTGTTTTGCTATTGTTGCGAAAAAAATAGCCAGGCTACTCTATAGAAATACTTTGAAATTCCCTTTGAGTCGGATCTGCTCCACCTACTCAAGCGAGTAGGACGCATTTCACACTGCTCCTGCTTCACCTATCCTTTTAGCAATTTCCACTCTTTTTCATTCTTTTATTTCATTTACAAGCTAGTTTAGCAAAGACAGTGAAACCAGTACATTTAAATCTGAAACTTTAGTGGTTAGTTTTTTTACTTTACATGAGCCAGCCAAGTCAAAGAGCAAAAACTGAATGGCAATTCACCTTGAAGTTGGATTAAAACAAAATGCGCTCCTCCGGCCAGTGACCCAGGAAATCATGCCGAAAATGTACTGAGCTAGAACAGAGGATTTCTACTTTGGAATCAAAGATGCATGCCCTTCCATCAAAGACAGATGAACTACGAGAGGCATCTCATGAAGTGAGTACAGCAACTACTGGAAATGCAGAGAATGTAACCCAGCAGTCTAATATCACTGCTAATAGAGCAGATGAATGCATCGACCTCACAAAGGGAAATGTGAGTACATAGCCTTGGCACAGGCAAGGTGACAGACCAAAAAACAAAAAACGTAATACAAGAACTGTAATTACCTCAACACCAGTAAATTCAGATGTTAATTTCAGGCCTCGTATCAGAAATACAGACAGATCAGCAAACTACTACAGGGCTTGTGGTTCTAAGGGAAGCCCACAGCCCCTAACACTATGGAACAGATTTGAATGCCTCCGGGACGTGAGAGAGGAATGTCCCAGGGAACAGACCCAAAGCAGGCAGCGATCAAACCACAACAATAGAAAGATGGGCACAGACAAGAAGCAGCACTCGACACCTATTCATCCCACAACCCTTGTTCTAGGCCAGGGGTTCCCAAACTTTTCCACGACAAGGCCCCCCAAATACCACTAGGTTCTGGCCAAGGACCCCCTTGATGTTTTATTAATTAAACCCATCGACAATACTACGGCAAATGTAAAAATACATTAAGCTAATCTAATAATTATTTTAGCCACAACCACATCGCGATGGAGCATACAGTGTGTAAAAAATTTATTTGGGGCTTTCTGCTATATGAGAGCCATCACTCTACTATTATTCCCAGTCATTATCATGGAAAATCAGATATGCATCACATTATTATAATGCCATTGTATAACAACCCTCATAGTATATTTTAAATGTTTCAAATGTATTTATTTGTTGCTTTTATTTTTCCCTCCAACTTGCTGAGGCCCCCCTGGCACCCCCTCGCGGCCCCCACTTTGAAAACCACTGTTCTAGGCGACTCTGCTGTGAGACATATAAATGGGGAAAAGATGATTGTATGTTGTTTCCCAAATGCTTCAGTGTCTGACACAAAAAACAAGCTTGCAGAACTGGTGTCAAAATATGCAACTATCAAGCGCATCATTGTGCATGTTGGAGCAAATGACATCTACAGAGAACAGCTGTATGTCAAAGAAGATTTCAAGGAACTTTTCTCAGCCTTATACAGTGGGTCCCAGTTAAGTTTGGACGGGTTCCTTCATGAATCACGCACCCCATTTTCTCAGCAGAAATGGCACAAACTGCAGTTGACACAAACAACCACAAGGTGTCACTTGGGAGTTCTGCCACTACTATTTTTGATGCGACTTGACTTAACTGCTTCCATGACGCAGTGAGCCATTACCAAACATATATGATAATACAATAGCGTGAGTTTATATATCTTATACCCTATTTGTCACGGTTACTTATAGATTTGATAGTGTAACGATAAGCGCATGAGACTTTCAGCCGGGGCACGGGAACTTAAATTGATCACGGTAGTTTAAGCTTACACTTAAACAGACAAAACATTCTAAATGTAGATGCAATTGTTGTAAAATGGTGCAGCTCCTTTAAGAGAGCCCCATGCGCAGGGATGGAGAGAGAAAGCGAGAGGGGATGTGTGTTAGAACTTAGATGCGTGTGGAAAAAGTAGACGTGCTGTTGAGACTGGAGCAAGTCATATTCAAAATAATGCAAAAAATAAATCCACAGATAAAACCAATTATCCTCATTCATTGCAACCGCAGCATGCCGACATTCAAACGAAAAAGATATCAAAGCACCCTTTGCGTTTGAATGTAGCACGAACATTTTTTTTAAACAGCTGGACAAATGATTTAGCTAATTGATTATAGCCTGTACACCAGCAATTGTTGAACATTTACCTGTACAAGTACATTGACAGTAGCCCAGCCTAACAAGCATGTTGCATGTTGTAGGCCTACTGTAGAAATTTCACTTAAATTGCAACCGCAACATGCCTGCTTGCCGACGTTCAAACGACGACGAAAAAGATATCAAAGCAACAAGAGGGTTGAGTCTGAATGACACGGAGTTCAGACTCATATTGCTCCTCATAACCATTGTGGCAGATTTTTTTGAAGATGTCATGTGTTGCCAGGCTGCAGCCGAGAGATATATGTAGTAAAGTTCATGAAGAGTTCATGTGCAGCCAGGTGGCCAGGCAGAGGCTGGGGGAGGATGTCATGCATGTGCGCAAACGTGACACAGGCCTACTGGGGATTATTTAATAATTTTTGTGGCAGCTCAGTGAGCTCATCCACCAATATAATTTATTGAGTGTATACTGATTGGCTACAAGGGGGTCTGCCATTTACATAGGGGGCAGACACCCGGCCAGGGTTGGCCATACGAAAAAAGGAGGTGTTTTGATAACATACAAAAACTTTCCCCAAGAGGAAAATCCCTCAGGAAAATCCTTCTCCCCAAGGCCTGAGTCTCCGCTGCAGAGGACATCCATCATTCGCAACTCCTGCCTGGCGACACTTAGTCTCTGTGCATTTTCCAGAGCTGTACCCAGGAGGATTTGTGAATAAAAGGCCACAAGCGGCCACTTCTCATCTCAGACCGTTCTCCGCTGGTTTTTGTTCAGAGTGCTAAGTTAGAGTTAAAGTTAGTGATTTTTTCCACAACACCATCTATAAAAAAAGTGTTTTTTCTTTTCTTTTTGAGCACGTCCGAATCCCAGAACGCACTGGACCTTATAATAGGCTCGAGATATAATTCCAAAGGGGGCAGATAGGGGCCTACTGCACTTAAAACTTAAAAAGATTGAACGAAGCTTCCCGAAATTTGAAATTGCGATCAGTGACTGGCATCGGGTGAACGAAGCTTTTCGAAGTTGAACAGGCTATTAAAAACTATTAGCGCACCTCAATGTCACCCTTCTATGAATTGAAAAAGACGTTATGCTACCTGCAAACTGGCCTATGATTTCATTGCTGAGTTTGCGGCAAAGCAAGACAATGTTTTTTTCCTGAGTCAGGATATGGCGAGTCAGTGTCATTTATTTGTCCAATGTTAGCCTACAGACCAGTTTCCATAGTGCACATCTTATCAACAGTTTGTGTGCTGTTCTGTTGTTAATTTAGGAGTAGGGAGACCTCTAGTGGTCAAATGCACTTGCAGTAACGTTATTTTGTACCTGCGGGGTTTCCGTAGTTAGTTCAGAACGACATTGATGAGTTACTCAGACACGTTTTTTACCACTCAGTTTTACATGGCCAGAAAACATTTGCCTGTAAGTATTTTCTCAGTTTTATGATTTCTAGTTGCAATGAAAAAGTTCCTCTTGTGTGGAACTTTGTCTATGGAATTTAGTTCGTTTTGAATGATTACTTTTGTCCAATATGCTAATTGGTAACAACCCAATGGAATTCACCATACATATTAGCCTTAAGCTAACCCATCCATTTGTATTAAAAGCATGTAATGTTACGTGATTGTGTACATATCTGCTGTAATCTGAACATATAACTAAGATATATTTTGTATGTATGCTTAGTTTTACAGTGTTTCCAAGTAAAACATTTAAAAGGAACATCAGCGTCATTCTTGGGGAAACTGTTGTCTGTCTGCCCAGCAAATGTAACCGGCTAACCACCTCACACACGAGCGGGGGCAGAACAGTAAAAAGGCAACTCTTTCAATGGCCAATAATCATCTGTTCTGTAAGTAGAAAACAAAACAATCATCACCACACAAAGAAACGAAGAAATGGATTTTGAAGAACTAGAGACACGGTCACAAATATCCAACTGTTCAAGAACAAGCAAACGCTCTGTAGCTAATTCCCTCGCCTTAAAAGCACGGGCTAAAGCAGAAGCTGCGCGTGCTGAGCTGGCGTTTGCTAAGCGAGAGGCTGAGCTATTAAAACAACAAGCTATACTACACGCCAGTTTGCATGAACTGAAACTAGAAAAGGCTGCGGCAGCCGCAATTGCAGAAGCTGAAATGCTAGAAGCAGCTGCCGAAGATGATTATGAACTGTTAAGCCCACTTCAGCCAATTAAAACCAACATGCTGCCTCAGACCCCATCTGAACTTAATGGTGAAAGTGCTACTGTGCAGACCCCTGTTCAACATCCAGGCCATCAGTCCTATCAGAGTGGAAGAACAATCAATACATTAGTCACAGTCTCACCTCCCGATGCAAAGCCACCTACAACTCCACACACACCAGTGCGCCAATCTAACATGGACAGCGGTGAAGTGAAGAGCTGTGAGAACCAAGGTGATACAACATCGAGTGAAATCAGTGACTATGAGTTCCTCGAATTGGCTCGACAACGCTCGTCCAGAGGAGAAGCTACCTGGAATTCGAATCCGGTCACTAGCACTGTAAATGCACAAAGAAAACCACACAGCTATAGAGAACTTCCCCACAACATCATCAGCGATGATTACAAGCCTCCCTTGCCATATCAAGCGCATCCACTCCCTATGTATGACACAAGCCAATACAGTACTGCAGCTACAACAGACTTAGGCAAGTACCTGATGCGACGTGAGCTGGTGAGTTCAGGCCTGCTAAAGTTTGATGTTAAGCCGGAGAATTACTGGGCCTGGAAAGCATCTTTCCTCAGTTCTACTGATGACTTAAAACTCTCTGCTAGAGAGGAGCTTGATCTGCTATGTAAATGGCTAGGTCCATCATCGTCTGAGCAAGCTAAAAGAATTAGAGCAGTACATATTCATAATGCACCAACAGGCCTCAAGATGTTGTGGCAAAGATTGGAAGATGTTTATGGCTCACCTGAGGTGATCGAAAACGCCCTCCTCAAAAAAGTTGAAGATTTCCCCAAAATCTCAGCCAAAGACAACCACAAACTAAGAGAGCTTGGAGACACTCTCATGGAACTAGAAGCAGCTAGGGCAGACGGGTACTTACCTGGCCTGTCGTATCTCAACACCTCCCGTGGAGTCAGCCCGATTGTCCAGAAACTACCGCACAACCTACAAGAAAAGTGGATTACTGTAGGATCACGTTACAAAGAACAACACAAGGTGCCCTACCCTCCATTTGTAGTCTTCGTGAACTTCGTCATTGAACAAGCAAAAACGCGCAATGACCCCAGCTTTGCCAGCATAACGGGAGCATGGTGTGCCATCAAGACAGAAAAAAGTGTTTTCCAGTCATCCAGTCATCACGCGAGAACATCAGTTGCTGTAAGAAAGACTGAAGTCTCAACAAGTAGTGGTGACAGCACAACAGCAATTAGCAAAGATGATGATCCTGACAAACAGTGCCCGCTACATAACAAGCCTCATCCACTGAGAAAGTGCCGCAGCTTCAGAAATAAAACATTGGATGAAAGGAAAGCTTATCTGAAAGAAAAGCACATCTGTTTCAGGTGCTGTGCATCATCTAACCATCTTGCCAAAGACTGTGACAAGCCTGTGGAGTGCAAAGAGTGCAACAGCAACAGACACCTGTCAGCGCTACATCCTGGGCCCGCCCCATGGAAAACTGATGCCAATGTGAGTACTACAGATCATGGCAGGGAGCAGCAGCAGCTGGAGGTTGTTCCATCGGTGACGTCCAAATGCACTGAAATCTGTGGGAGTGTGAACACTTCAAAATCATGTTCCAAGATCTGTCTCGTCCTGGTGTATCCTGCAGGGCATAGAGACCAAGCTATGAAGACCTATGCTGTTCTTGACGAGCAAAGCAACAAGACTGCCGGACGACGCGCCAGTAACTTCATTGTGGAATCATTAGATGGCAATGCCCACATTCCCTTGCCTACTCTGATTGAGTGTGACATGCTGCCAGACGACAGGTCTGAAATACCATCACCAGAGGTAGCCAGACATCATACTCATCTCAAGCACCTTGCAGACAAAATCCCAGCCCTGGACCCAGATGCGTCAATCTTACTTCTTCTTGGACGGGATTTAATCCAGGTGCACAAAGTACGAGAACAATGTAATGGGCTTCCCAATGCACCGTTTGCCCAGCGACTCGATCTTGGATGGGTGATAATAGGAGATGTGTGTCTGGGAAGAACACACAAAGCCGCCAGTGTCAGCATCTTCAGGACCAGTGTGCTAACGAGCGGCCGCCATTCCATCCTGAGCCCATGCACCAGCAGGTTAGTAGTAAAAGAGAAGATTGATAAACCTGTGCCACCCCACATGTCCCCAGGTGTTTCTTATGTAGCCAGTGTCAGCTATGAGGTAGACCGCTTGGGCAGAAATGTGTTTCAAAGAACGCAGCATGACGACAAGCTTGGCATGTCCATTGAAGATGAGCTGTTCCTTGACCTCATGGACAAAGAGGTCTACATGGACGAAGCAAATTGCTGGGTAGCACCTCTCCCTTTCAGGTCAAACAGGCCGCGTCTACCCAACAACAGACGACATGCTGTCAACCGTCTCACGTCCCTACTCCGCATGCTAGAAAAGAAACAAGGCATGAAAGAACACTTCTTCAGTTTCATGCAAACAATGTTCAATTCCGACCAAGCAGAACCCGCCCCAGCGCTGACTGCAGAACAGGAACGTTGGTACCTACCAATATTCGGTGTCTATCACCCACAGAAAAAAGACCAAATACGTGTGGTGTTCGATTCCAGCGCCAAGCACGAGGGCCTCTCTCTCAATGATGTCCTTCTTAAAGGGCCTGACATGAACAACACACTGCTGGGAGTCCTCATGCGTTTCCGCAAAGAGCCTGTAGCGGTTTCGGCTGATGTCCAACAGATGTTCTACTGCTTCATCGTCCGTGAAGACCATCGCGATTTCCTGAGGTTTCTGTGGTTTGAAGACAACAACCCAAGCAAGCAGATCACTGAATACCGCATGAAAGTGCATGTTTTTGGGAACTCTCCTTCCCCTGCGGTAGCCATTTACGGCCTGAGAAGAGCGGCCCTGCATGGAGAAAAAGAACACGGTGCCGAACCTAAGCAATTCGTCATGAGAAACTTCTATGTTGATGATGGGCTCACTTCATTCCCTACTGAAGACGAAGCCATCTCCATCCTGAAAAGAACAAAAGAAATGTTAGCTGAGTCAAGCATCAAATTACACAAAATAGCCTCTAATAGCCGTGCAGTGATGGATGCCTTTCCTCCGGAAAAGAGAGCCAAAAACCTGGTGGATTTGGAGCTAACTGTAGACCCCTTACCACAGCAGCGCAGTCTAGGACTTACCTGGAACTTACAGTCTGACACATTCACCTTCAGTGTGTCCAAAGAGAAGAAGCCATTCACTAGGAGGGGAATCTTGTCCACAGTTAATGGCCTTTATGATCCCCCTAGGATATGTGGCACCTGTAACAATCCAAGGAAAGGCCTTAGTCAGAGAGCTGTCCGCTGAACAAACTGAATGGGATGCACCTTTACCAGCACTGAAAGAGGAACAGTGGAGACTATGGACAGACTCACTCTGAACTTGAGCAGCTTCAGATAGAAAGACCCTATGTGCCTGTCTCTCTGCGCTCCACAAAATATAGAGAAGTCTGTGTCTTCTCTGACGCCTCCACCATGGCAATATCAGCAGTGGCCTTCCTCAAAGCAACAGACCAAGAAGGTCACACTCACATTGGATTCCTCATGGGCAAGTCAAAGCTGGCTCCACATCCCCCACACACTGTTCCACGGCTAGAGCTTTCTGCTGCTGTCTTGGCTGTTGAATTGGCAGACTTAATTACAGATGAACTGGACACAGACATCCACAAAGTTACATTCTACACAGACAGCCGGATCGTATTGGGCTATATCAACAACACAAGCAGAATGTTTTATGTATATGTGGCAAACAGAGTCGCTCGCATCAGGAAGTCCACAAACCCTGAACAGTGGCGCTTTGTCAGTACAGAACACAACCCTGCAGATCATGGGACCCGCTCAGTGCCAGCAGCCATGTTGAAAGATACCATCTGGCTTAAGGGCCCAGCTTTCTTGTCCAGAGACACCTGCTCACAGCCAGAGACATTTGAACTCATAGACCCTGACGCAGACATTGACATACGCCCACAGGTCAAAGCTTTCATAACCAAAGCCTCCGACGGTGAGCTGGGGTCTCATTGATTCGAACGATTCTCCAGTTGGAAGGCACTCAGTCAAGCCATGGCCAAGCTCATACATAAGGTCAGGTCTTGCACAAAAAGCCAGCCCAGCAAGATAGATGAGTTGACACAAGCAAAACTAGTGCTCATCAGAAATGCTCAACACAATGTGTTTGCTAAGGAAATGAAAAGCCTTTCCAAAGGAGGTACCATCTCTAAGTCCAGTCCTCTGAGGAAACTGAGTCCCATTGTGGATACAGATGGCCTACTAAGAGTTGGAGGGCGCATCACCTTGGCGGGCGTACCCTGGGAGGAGAAACACCCAATCATAGTCCCCAAGAAGCATCACATAGCTACCTTATTGGTGAGGCACTATCATGAACAAGTCGCACATCAGGGCAGGCATCTTACAGAAGGCGCTGTGCGCTCTGCTGGACTGTGGCTGATTGGAGGCAAGAGGTTAGTGTCAAGCATCTTACGAAAATGTGTAACCTGTAACAAGCTGAAAGGAAGAATGGAAGAACAAAAAATGTCAAACTTACCTGCTGAACGACTCAACCCAGGTCCTCCGTTCACAAATGTAGGTGTTGATGTGTTTGGTCCATGGACCATAAGCTCAAGACGAACCCGAGGTGGCATTGCAGAGAATAAACGCTGGGCAGTCATCTTCACTTGCCTGGTTACAAGAGCTGTGCATATCGAAGTGATCGAGTCTCTGTCATCCTCAAGCTTTATAAATGCATTGAGAAGATTCACAGCTGTTCGTGGCCCTGTGCGCCTCTTTCGTTCTGACCAAGGGACGAACTTTGTCGGGGCATGCAAGGAACTTCAAATAAAATCTGAAGACCATGAACTGACCGCTTACCTGCAAGACCAAGGCAGCACTTGGATGTTCAACCCTCCCCACTCCTCACACATGGGTGGAGTGTGGGAGCGGATGATAGGCGTCGCACGCAGGATATTGGATGCACTGCTGATACAGACAAACACCCCCCATCTGTCTCATGAGGTTCTGGTCACACTGATGTCCGAAGTCATGGCCATAATGAACACCAGACCCCTGGTTCCTGTGTCATCCGATCCAGACATGCCCACTGTCCTGACGCCTGCTATGCTTCTAACACAGAAAGTTGAGCCAGTGTCACCACCTCCAGGAGAGTACGACCTCAAAGACCTGTACAACAAGCAGTGGAAACAAGTCAAACCTGAGAGAAGGAGATGTCGTGCTTCTCAAAGATGCACAAGTCAAGCGAAATGAATGGCCTGTTGGAGTAGTGGTTAACACCATTCCCAGCAAAGACTCTAAAGTTCGCAAAGTGGAAGTGAAGGTGGTCAAACAGGGTATCCAGAAGGTGTATTCTAGGCCAGTTTCAGAAGTTGTTCTACTTGTGAAAGGGGAATAGTGTTATAATGTAGTATAACAGGCGGGGAGTGTGCTGTTCTGTTGTTAATTTAGGAGTAGGGAGACCTCTAGTGGTCAAATGCACTTGCAGTAACGTTATTTTGTACCTGCGGGGTTTCCGTAGTTAGTTCAGAACGACATTGATGAGTTACTCAGACACGTTTTTTACCACTCAGTTTTACATGGCCAGAAAACATTTGCCTGTAAGTATTTTCTCAGTTTTATGATTTCTAGTTGCAATGAAAAAGTTCCTCTTGTGTGGAACTTTGTCTATGGAATTTAGTTCGTTTTGAATGATTACTTTTGTCCAATATGCTAATTGGTAACAACCCAATGGAATTCACCATACATATTAGCCTTAAGCTAACCCATCCATTTGTATTAAAAGCATGTAATGTTACGTGATTGTGTACATATCTGCTGTAATCTGAACATATAACTAAGATATATTTTGTATATATTTCTTGGGGAAACTGTTGTCTGTCTGCCCAGCAAATCTTTTTTTTTTTTTTTTTTTTTTTTTATAAAATCCTTTATTTCATCTTTGACATATACAGAGTCAAAAACATTAAGGGGATAACAAGACCAAAATAAGGTTACACAATCTGTATGCATTCTTACTTTTAACTTTCTTTAAGGACTCAAAAAATAAAGCAATATCATTTTTGAAGGACACAAAGTTAGGGAGGGTTTTTGAATACCTGCATTTATGTACATAAAACTTTGCAAAAATAATAAGATTATTAAATAAAAATTCAGAGTGTTTTTCCTCCCAGAAGATACCAAATCTAACAAAGTTATATTGCATATCTGGTAAAACATATTTTGTACAAACCCAGTTATACAATGTAATCCAAAATGTTTTAACTATCATACACGTATAAAACAAGTGTTCCTGTGTTTCAACTTCCTTTTGACAAAAAGTACATACTTCTTCAAAATCATTTAACTTGAATCTTAATTTTAAAAAATTGTTACAAGGATAGATCTCATTAATCGTCTTGAAGTGCACTTCTTTCATTTTTGGTAATAGGGGAAAGGATAAATATCTACTTCTAATTTTTTTTGTTTGAATCACTGAAAATTCAGATGATAATATGCTTCTTTTAAGAGGAATAGGAAAACATTCATTTGTCATTGCATATCTAAGTACTTTGTTGTCACATTTCATATCCATAAAATTATAATTGTTAATTGTTAGATGAGAATAAACAGGAATTACTGACGAATACTGTAACATACCCTTGAACATGTTTTTTACTGCTAAAGGAATGGCTTTGATGACTACAGAGTATAGCTTAAAGGAACATTCCAAATTGAATTTAGATTTAAACTCAGAGTGAGACAAAACATTTCCCTCTCTATCCATGAAGTGGGCAATAGCCCAAACCCCTTTCTCCATCCACTCCTTATAAAACAAAGATTTTCCCTTATGTAAAATATACCTATTGTTCCATACAATAGCTGTGTGTGGGGTGAAGTTATGCTTGTAAATCAATTTCCAGTATAGTAACACTTGTTTATGAAAATTAGCTAGCTTAAATGGTAATTTAACTGGGTTAAAGTCACATGTTAGAAAAAACTGTATCCCTCCTACTTTATTAAAAAGATGAGCAGGTAAACTAAACCAACTGCACTGTTCATTTTTTAAGAAATTTTGTAGCCATCTCAACTTAATAGTACCATTCATCACTTCAAAATCAATTACATTCATTCCACCATCTTCCACTGGTTTCACTAAATCTCCTTTTCTTATTAAATGATTTTTGTTGTTCCAAATAAAATTATAATGACACTGATTTATTGCCTTGGTAGATTTCTCTGGAATAGCTATGGAATAAGCTGGGTATATTAGTCTAGATATTCCTTCCATTTTTGTTAATAAAATTCTCCCAAAGATTGATATATTTCTCTGTAACCAACTATTTAAAATTCTTTTATTTTTTTGTATCTGCCCAGCAAATGTAACCGGCTAACCACCTCACACACGAGCGGGGGCAGAACAGTTTGAATGTCGTGTGTGTTTCTGCTCATTGACAAATACCGTTCAGCTCAATGATTCATGCCCAATTAATTTCCCCTGTTAAAGTGTTCGCCTTTGTTACACTATTTGGTTTCGTGATGTAGCCTATGATAAACAGTGATGCCAGTAACGCGTTACTTAGTAACGCGTTAGTCTATTTTTACCACTTTTTTCAGTAACGAGTAATCTAACGCGCTACTATTTACAAACCAGTAATCAGATTAAAGTTACTTATCTAAGTTACTGTGCGTTACTTTTTTGTAATTTTCCTTAATAAAAAGATATATTCTTTGCTTTCTTCTTGTCTTGGGGATTAATGTCATGTACGTAGGCTATGCTCACGTTTTCAGCATGAGGACAATTCACGTGCAGCGACACAAACGAAAGCAACAATGGAGGGAGAGAGAGAGAGATGCACATTTCATCAGTCATTACTTTGAGTTTGTGTCAGCTAAACATGACAACATTAAGGTACATTGTACATTCTGTGCTGGCGACAAAGTGCTGTCTAGCTAGACATCCCAAGTCTCCCGAAGTTTTGGGAGTCTCCCACATATTGATAGCGGCTTCCTGACGCCCGCAAATTACATAAAATCTCCCGGAACCTAGAGCGAACAAGAGCACGCAAGCCAGACCGGACTTCAAATCAAAGATTCTAGAATCTTTGCTTCAAATCGCGTGTGCATATCTTAATGTGCACACAACGGAGAGGGAGAGAGAGAGGAGTGGTGCATTTGTGCCTGAAGCGCATCCAAGACAGAGAGCATCCTGGTCTGTTTTGCTAAATCAACCAATCAGTTTTCAGTGTAAGTGCTTATATCTTTTTTCTCCCAAACATAATTAATCAGTTCAGTCAGTGTATCTAGGAACAGAAGCGTCATGGCAGCGTCAGTGCCCCTCAAAAATGAAGATTTAAGACCCATTTCACATCAGACTACACAAAAGTGTACCCAATTGTCTTAAAAGATTAAAACATAATGATAGTCTTGCACACTGCACTGTTTGTAACAGCAACTTTAGCATTGCTCACGGCGGGTTAAAAGATTGCAAAAGACTTGTTGAGGTGAGTTTAACAAGTGTAATTTCATTTGCATATTACTCAGGCCTATAGGCTACAAGATGGCTAGTTGCCAAGGCTACATGAAAAAAAATCTACATATTTTACTATAACAATTTCTATCAATAGGCCTTCCTTATTTGGTGTACTTAGACATTATTGAACAAACATCTGAATTTCAGTATCTAAGTAGGTTAGGTTGGGATGTCTGCTATACATTGCTGTTAAAATGCACTTCCAGTATAGTGAGTATTGGCAAAACCGGTTATCATTTTTATGTTGAGGCGTTGGGGGTGTTGTCGGCAGCTGCTGAAAGTAACTAATAAAGTAACTTGTAATCTAACATAGTTACTTTTAAAATCAAGTAATCAGTAAAGTAACTAAGGTCATTTTAAAGGAGTAATCAGTAATCAGATTACTTTTTCAAGGTAACTGTGACAACACTGATGATAAACACCATATGGCCAAATATGTGACTCAGCTAATGTTATAGGCTATACAATTTCCCCTCTTAAAGACAAGCTGGTGTAGCTTATTAGACTAGGCTACTATTAAAATGCACTGACGGTAGCCTTGGCTATGTGTAAAGTAAGCTATCGCATGATTTCATGCACGTAAGTTCATGCATCTGTCAAGTTCGCACAGGGCCTCGCACCCCCTTGCGACGGCCCTGCAGCTCCTCCTAAGACAGCGAGGAAAAAGTTAAAGAGGCCCTATGCAACAATTTTAGCAAAAATGACCTTAATTATGCAGGTTGAGAGTCGTTCTGATGGTTCTACAACACTTTTTGGGTCGTTTGGTGGGTGCTTCGTCTCCCCCTAGTGCTTCTCCGCGGAAAAACCGAATATGCAACTTTCTGGTCACGGTCGGAACACATCCGGATGTAACTCGGCGGAAATACTCGAAAATGTAGTCAGATTGTAGTTTCTAAGAAGACTGCAAAACGGACTCCGACTTGGGTTTGTTGCTGTTGAAATTGTAAGTAGCCTACATTTGGGTTTTTGTAATGTGATTTTTGCTCGACCGTTTTATTGTGAGCCCTATGTGTTTAGCTTGGTTTATTGATGCTAGCTCGCTAGCTATTTGGGGTTTAGCGTAGCAGTCACTTGCTACCGAAGCTGCAGGGGGAGCTATTTCGTGAATAATGCGAGCCCAAATCAGGCGAAAACCCAGAAACAGCGAAGGAATAACCAGACCTGCATAGGGCTTCTTTAAAATACGCGATAAACCCGGGAAAAGTTGACAGGTTTGTTTCGGTCCCGGTGATTATTTGTGAAATTGTGCAAACGACAGCCTTTTTCAAGGCATTTCAAGGAAGGAGTCGTAGCATGCAAGCTCCCAAATTGACCCAGTAGCCTACAGAAGGCATCAATAGCCTAAATTGTTGGGACTGGGGAGGGTCATGCGTTTTTTCTCAATCACTTTGGAGGGTCATAGAAAAAATTCTTGCTGGCGAGGGAGGGTCACGTCTTTTTTGACTAACGCTCCCAAAACTCCTCCGGTAGCCCCTTAAATAAATAATGAACAGTCCCTAATTGATTATAGCCTGTAGGCCTACACCAGCAATTGTTGAACATTTACCTGTACAGGACATTGACAGTAGCCCAGCCTAACAAGCAGATGTTGCAAAAGACATCAAAAGACGCAATTACTCAGAAATAAATAATGTAATCTGCATCACTTTATTTAACAAACTGCAAGCAACAAGAGGGTTGAGTTCATTGTGAGGCCAAACCCAAGAGCAGAGCCTATCTGTTAAGGCACTCGATAGGCTATAACAAGCTGAGTGCGCCTGGAAAGACAATAGAAGATGCTTTCTGAATAGCACAGCGAAGACGGCTCTGGTCATCCCATACCCTCCCCCCACTTCCTGTAGCCTACCATTATGACTTGTTGCCGTTTTGGGACATTAAGCTTTTTCACGTTAAGCCCCCCTCCCCCATCCCCTTCTTTCACAAGCAGTGGGGGAGCGCGGGGCACAAAGTAACACTTTTTGGTAGACAAAGGAGGGTTCTCCGTGCTTCTGTCGTTTGGCCACAATCCGGTGCAACCAGGCCAGGACAGATATTTTAGAGAGAAGGAGAGACACCGGTGCAGCTCAGATGTCTTCTTAATTTTCTTTATTCTTTAGTAAAAGGTGCAGAACATTATTGAACTTTGACTAACGTTTCGATGTGTCGATGTTTTTGATTAACGAACATCGAAACGTTAGTCAAAGCTAATAATGTTCTGCACCTTTTACTAAAGAATAAAGAAAATTAAGAAGACTTCTGAGCTGCACTGGCGTCTCTCCTTCTCTAACACTTTTTGGCTTTGGCTAAATATTTCTAAAATCATTTGAGTTTCACTAGTCACACGTTTTAACAAGCAACACTTGTTATTGAACTAACTAGATGTACCGCAGAGCGGTACAAAATATGACCGCCGCCCAGTCCAGCACATTTTTTCCACAAAAATAAATCACGCTGAAAGGCCTACAGTATATGATTCTAACTGTCTCACTAAATTGCATTATCCACACTCAATTCTCACTGATATCTGCTAGACAACAAGTACCAAAACATGATTAGTTCATAGATTTCACATGTAAAATTCATTTTATACAACCCCACCTCCATCTTGCCTGTTCATAATTCTGAGAAATTCTTGAATTGTGTGCATGTACATGTTTATGTTATGTGTGTGGGTGTGTGTGTGTGTGTGCTTGTGTGTGTGCCTGCGTATGTGCCTGTGCATGCAAGCGTACATATGTCTACTGTGTGAGTATGTGTCATACGTATGATTACTGTGAATGTATGTGTGTGTGTGTGTATCTGTTTGTGCACATGTGTGCACATGAAATGGGTTAACATGACCCCTGGAGGCAAACATACGGAAAAAAATGGTCATCCTAGTCCCTACAGTTCTCAAGATATTCACAGAGAACTGGGTCTGCCCTACCCTCCTTTCGGGGGGTCCAGTCCAGCGGGGGGGCTACAGATCAAAACGAAAAACGACGGTTCCATGCTATCCATGTGGGGTTACATGCCCACCAAGTTTTGTGTACCCCGGTCTTTCAGTGTCCCGGAAATCCTTGTTGGTGTACGTCACTAAATGTACACATACATTATTTTATTGTAAGGCCCCCCATGAACGAAAGTACACAAAACTTGGCATGCATTCGGAGGGTGTCATAATGATCCTACACTTTTAATTTCGTGCAGTTTTGACCTTGTCAGCCAGAAATATTGTGATGAAAACACCTAATTTTTTGCTTTTTAATTTTTAACTAGGTGGCGCTATACATGAAATGACTGGTTATGGAATGGGTTGACATGGCCCCTTGAGATCAACATACAAAAAAACAATGGTCCTCCTAAACCCTACGGTTCTCGAGATATTCACAGAAAACTGTGTCTGCCCTACCCTCCTTTCGGGGGGTCCAGTCCAGCGGGGGGGCTACAGATCAAAACGAAAAACGATGGTTCCATGCTATCCATGTGGGGTTACATGCCCACCAAGTTTTGTGTACCCCGGTCTTTCAGTGTCCCGGGAATCATTGACGGAAATTTGGGCATGCGAAAAAGAAAAAAAAAAAAAAAAAAATTCTGACTAAACCTATATGACCGCCGCTCCGCTATGCTCCGTCCGGTTCGAGTCAATTTTCGACACACGTCTGTTATTATGACCGCCGCTTCTGCGCGGCGGTCATAATAACAGACGTGTGTCGAAAATTGACTTTATTTTCCATACGGAGAAATAACATATGCAGAGTCTAACCAAGGTCAATCTTGCCAAAAAAGCCCTCAAACCTGAAAACACATGAGGCAAAAGTGCAAAACATCACAAAACTAACTAAACTAACACGCACATAGTTTTGTATTGCAATCATTGTAGCCTACAGTTGTAACAGCGCGTAACAGTCGTTTTACTCCCCGTATGCGCTCATTATAAAGAACGTTTAACGTGTTCCAAAAACAGCTATCAATTAATCACCAAACGTCTTATAAACAAGTATTGCCAGGAGCAACACCTTGCAAAAAATGATAACAATAGGCCTTTATATGGCTCTGCTCCTGCCTAAATTCGAACTCAGAACTGCCTGAAAGTTGCAGACCTGTTCTGGAAATACGTGCATTAACCCACTCGACCGTCAGACAACGCTATCTGCTTCGAGTAGGCCTATTGGGTAGGACTGTAGCCTACACTGGTTGCTGTGGCACAGTCTTGAGTGACCAAATTCGTTTTCCTTTGTCATATGAATGCTGTCATTTTGTTAACATTACTGTTAAGGAGATGCTGTAGGCAAAGGCTATATTTCATCCTCGTTAGTGTAGTAAAAAAAATCAGAACTATTCACAAGGTTTCTGGGCAGCATATTTATGTTCTGTTAGCAAGCAAACTTCTCATGACTGCCGACAAAGTAGCCTACTGCCAGCTGACGAAGCTCTCATTTTAAAACATTACTGAGAGACAGGCACTGTACAATCAAGAAATCTTGCCACTGAATCCAAAACTATGTTTAACATTATGTACAAAGCTTATAGGCTACAGTGGACTAGCATGTTGCAGGGGCTGCTAAAAACACAGAGAAATGCACTGAAAACGCGGCCAATCACAGCCCTTGCTGTCGAATGCTCCGTCCGGTTCGACCGTGGAACGCCACAGCGGACTACGCTGCCCCCAAGCGGCTGCAGTTGTACTTACATTTCACCCAGCTGCGTGAATCACCTTGATGGTGAATGAAGTGTCAATTCTTAACTGGGACCCACTGTATGAGCTTGGAATACAAATTTTCATCAGTGGCCCACTCCCAGCAGAGGGAAGCTTTGTATTTTCCAGACTATTCAGTTTAAACACCTGGCTCGCAAAAACATGCTTTTCAGTTGGGATGAATTTTATTGACAATTTTAACCTTTTTTGGAATCGCAGGGAATACTTCAGACCAAATAGCACAGAGCTGAGTTGGACTGGGGCCAAGATCTTAACCGAATACTATCACCTCTATCTCCTGCACCCAACATTTTTTCTGCCAACCTTGAGCCGAGCCTCTGATAAGCGCTCAGTGGCCATACAGACGGAACAAGCGGATGACATCAACAACTCAGCTAAACCAAAACACTCTGCACAGGCTGAAACAGAGAAATGCAGACCTTGGAGAAACATAAACAACCAGCTCAACAATGCCCAGCCATGTCCACTGGACAAGATAAGATGGGTGCTGCTAAAATGACTCAAAGTCAATCACTGGCGTCAAACTCCCTGGAATCTCAGCAAACAAATGGATGTGATGAGCATGAGGAGATAGCACCTATCAAAGCTGCTGAGAGGCTATCAGAGAGGAAGGGTCATGTTGTAACACCAGTATCAATACCCCTCCCCACCTCCGTTGACTCCTTGTCACCACAAAGACACAACAACATGGAATACACTACTGGAGTACATGCTGAAAGCGGAGCGTCTGCAACAAACTTCCCAGAACCTCAGCAGGCAGATGGAGACTCTGGATCAATTTCCAACCCCAACCTCCTTGATTTCCCATCACCACCCACACCCAATCACGTCCCCACCCAATCAAATTCCCCAGGCCACACAAACCCCCCTAATCTCCCATCACCATCCCCACCCCGTCATCCCACCACCCACTCAAACTCCACAGGATCCCCTGAATACCCATCACCATCCCCACCCAAGCACATGATGTTCCCTGCAAGAATGGAGAGACTGCTACCAGTAGCCATGCAGAGTTTTACTAGCCCAAGATCTTTAGCACCAAAGAAGCGAAGGGCACCTCCACCCCCTCGCCCTCCCCCTCCCCGTTTAGAAGGATCTCTTAAGCAGCAGCAACCTCTGCAAGTTCATTTTCTCAGCCGGCATATAGCATGGAATGTGCAGTGGAATGTGCAGTGGAAAATACAGATGGCAGCAGCAGGGGCCAATTATATGATGACTGTACTGCATGATATTCTCAGGGTCCCTGCAATATAAATGGTACTGTACTGCATGATATTCTCAGGGTCCCTGCAATATAAATGGTACTGTACTGCATGATATTCTCAGGGTCCCTGCAATATAAATGGTACTGTACTGCATGATATTCTCAGGGTCCCTGCAATATAAATGGTACTGACAGTAGTTTTGAGAACATGCCGGGACCCAGTAAGCCCATGACATTCTCTATTCCTGTATTGACAAGAAATAGAACACAAATGCATCGAGCTTATAGGGTAAACCAGTCCAATCTCCTACCCGTACCACATCAACCTCAGATTTCCCCCATGGATCATATTTCCCCAACACTTACAGCAAAACTAGCACTCCTAAATATCAGATCTCTTTCAAACAAATTATTCTTAATTAATGATCTAATTTGCACACACAAATCGTCATTTGGTGACTTTACTTCATTTGAATATCTGTGTGTGCACGCATTAAGTCTTCTCCTCAGATTTTATTACTGACAATTTACAGGCCTCCAAAACATTCAGCTAAAGTTTTTCTAGATAGAGCTAGGTGAACTGCTATCAGTCGTTTGCATAGAGTTTGACTGTCTTATTATATCAGGGGATCTAAACTTGCATGTGGATAATCCTGAAAACAATTATGCCAAGGAATTCATTGCACTAATCGATACTTTCTCCCTAACACAGCATGTACAGGGGCCAACACACTCTCTCGGCCATACCCTCGACCTTGTTATCACAAAGGGTCTCGATGTCTCTACAGCTGTTAAAGACCTGGCCTTATCTGATCATTTCTGCATGTTCTTTGATGTGTCTATGTCCCCACACACTCAAAACACAGCTATGATGGTAAAAAGGAGAATCATAAATGATCAGACAAGTGCTCTCTTTGAGCAAGCACTTTCACTAAAGTCAAGTCAAGTCAAGTTTCACTAAACTTTCACTAAAGTCAAGTCAAGTCAACTGTCAGACTCTGTAGAAGACTTATTTGATCACTTTAATGCAAAAATGGCAAACATTATGGATGACATTGCTCCATTACAATTCAAGAAAGTTAAGGACAAACAGAAGGCACCATGGAGGCAAAATCCAGCAGTTAAACTTCTAAAAAGAGAGTGTAGGAAGACTGAAAGAAAATGGCTTAAATACAAACTTCAGATCCACTATGAAATCCATAAAGAGATGCTCCGCACATATAACTCTGAAATATGCAAAGCAAGACAGTCTTTCTTTTCTAACATTATCAATAGAAGTTCAAATAACTCGTATTCTATTTTCAACTGTTGATAAATTGCAATGCCACATATGGCAGACACCTTCAGATATGAGAGACCCCCTCAGATATTTGACTTTGTTGCTTTCATGGGAGCCAGTCCTCACTCTATGGGAGCTCGGCTCCCTCTGGCTCCCACGTAATTCGAGCCCTGCTTAATTAAGCCTTGTGTGCACAGATGGAATTTTGGCTAGGCTTTTAAGTCTACCCAAGACTATTCCCGTCAGTTGTCAAACATGCAATGGTCGGATTAATTAGGCTTCGGAGCAATGGACTTATGTTGTTGGAAAAATGAGAAATGCCAAATGCAGGGAAAGTTGAGGTTTAAGATAATGTTCACTGTGCTTTCTTTCACGTTTCTTCCACAATAGCACTATTGTTTTATTTCTTCATTCAGAGCTAATGACAGTCAGTCGGCTTTTGCGTAAAGAAATAAGCCATAGCCTACATTAGAACTCCTTGCCTATGATTACAATGAATTTGGATTAAAATACACATTTTTATGCTGCTCTTATCAATGAAGACGTCAATTTTAGTTGGTTATTACATAATGCACCATATTATTTTTATTTTTTTCCCGCAGCACCCGCATTTTGTAATAACAACCACAATATAATAGCTTATTACATAATGCAGCAAAATGTATTACATATTACACATTACACACAAGCAATGATGACCACACTGACACCTTCCAAATGGATGCACAGATTAACATTACCCAAATGTTACTCTTACCTGATCACGTCACATCCGAGTCAATGGGCTAAATATATCATGGATATCTTATGAAGTCTACATCAAACGTCACTTTTCTATACAAGTTGCGAAGTATTCGTAATCACTGAGTTTAACACTGGGAGGTAAACTAGCCTACATTCAGCTGACCCGTATTTGTGTAACCTGGAACGGTTGGACATTCCCAGTAGCAAAAGATGAGAAATCATCTGCAAAGGTTACATCGTAAAACAAATACATTTTTATGAAACAAAAATTATTTGCTCGACCATGTTCTGTCTTTTTGGCACTGGAGTAGCCCATTGACTCAAATGTGATGTGATCAGTTAAGAGCTTTGGAACAAAAACGACAATGCTGCTTTGCGATTGCTGGACTTTTATTGTGACAAGTTGTCGTCATTTTGTCTTGCACATTCATGAAAGGTTTGGTATGAATGTTGAGTCATGTCTCATGAAACAGCCATGAATGCTTTATGTGCAGTTCATGACAGCTGCTATGAATGTGTTATGATAATTTTAACATTACTTTAATTATGGATCAGTTGTCACATTTCTGTATCTGTAAAAGTACAAATAAGAGCAGTAGCCTAGACAGCTCAATGGAGGCATAGACCTCTCCAGAATAAGTCCCGCCTCCGTAACATCCGTATCCATCCAACTTCCGGGCGTGGATTGTCTATGGGAAATAACATGGCGTTTCGAAATATCATACCGGTAAAACATCTGTAGGTAGCGAAGTTAAAAAAGCTGGTGGGCAGATAAGCCTACACACTTCTGACATATAGTTTCCACTGGATTTTTTGATCGTCGGTGCCGTTTAAGTAGTATACTATAGACTATACTACTTAAACGGCACCGAAAATCAAAAAATCCAGTGGAAACTAGATGGCAGAAGTGTGTAGGCCAATCTGCCCAGCAGCTTTTTCTACTTTGTCACCTACAGAGTTTGACAGGTACGATCTTTCAAAACGCCATGTTATTTCCCATAGACAATCCACGCCCGGAAGTTGGATGGATACGGAAGTTAGGAGGCGGGATATATTCTGGAGAGGTCTATGGCTTTGGTAAGAGTGTGGGCATCATTGATTTCAGAATTCTAATTGGCTGCAGGCATGTCTGTAGGCAGAATCGGATTGGTTGCAAGGGCATATGTTTCATTGTTTTCAGAATTCTGATTGGCTGTTGACATGTCTGTAGACAGTATCGGATTGGTTGCAAGAGAGTATGTGTCATTCATTTCAGAATTCTGATTGGCTGCTGGCATGTGTGTAGGCTGCATCAGATTGGTTGCAACTGAGTAAATCAAAAGGGAATTGATGTCCACAGGTTCAGTGGTACTTTCATAAATCTGATTGGCTGACTGGGAAGAAGCAGGTTGCTGTTCTGGGATTTGATTGGCTGTGGTGTATATGCTGATGACAGGTGAACTGTCCTGATGATTCTTCTGATTGTTTGGAGTCGGAGGAGTTTGGAGTTTATCTGCACTGCTGTCTGTGTCTTGTATCTCTGCATAGATGCCGTTGTTCTGGGCAGAAAGAGACCAGATATACCTCATTGCACACCAGAGAAGAACTGTGGAGTGAAAATAGTCTTAAGGACACACACTTACACAAACACACACACATGCATGCCTATGTGCACACACACAGAAATACCGATACTATAGCCAGCAGAAAGCTCCATACCTCTTCTGCATTACTGGGGTTCCTTTGTGATGATTGAGGTGCTGTAAGTGACAAAAAATAATGTTTCATGTTTGCAGTACATGTTTGAAGAATTGCTAAAATAGAGTCACATTTAGTCATCTTTGAATACACTTGAATGTGTGTGTGTGTGTGTGTGTGTGTGTGTGTGTGTTACTTTCTGTCCTCTTCGCTCTGGTCCTCATCAGTATGATGGTCAACACCACTAGGCCGACCAGAACAGCAGCTGCTAGTCCTCCATAGAGAGATGCTTTCTGCCCTGTAAGGACATCTGATTACAGACTATCAAACAGTTACATTTTACATTTATTCTTTACACGTTTTATCCAAAACAACTTACATATGTCAGTTATACCGCTAGGGACAACATCATGTCTGGACGAGCTATGCTCTCTTACTACAAGGCCTGCTCGATCCAAACACTCTCATCCATGGCTAAATGATACCCTCCGTTCGCAACACACCAAACTCAGAGAAAAAATGGCACAAATCTAAACTAACTGATGACCTCAAAAACAACCAGACACTATCCTCCTTTTCATCCAGCAACACTGCTGCTAAGACGGCCTTCTACAATGACAAAATCAACAGCGCCACAGACACTCAGAAACTTTTCTCAACCTTCAAATTGCCATCCAGCCTGACTATGGATACCCTGGCTTCATTTTTTACAAACAAAGTGGTGGCAATCAGCAGTCAATTATCCACATGCACAAGACGCGACCGACACATATACTGCACTCCTACAACCTCTGGCGGCTCCTGGAACATCTTTTTTCAGCATTCTCCGAGAGATTCATCTAGACTCCTGGGGCCGTATTCACAAAGCCTTTTATCTTACCATAGGAGGTGCTATGGATGACATCATTACTCATGCACGAGCTTGACTGAAGTGACCACCTTGATTGGCTGATGATTGTAACGCGGGAATGATTCCAAACACCTCCCTTACGATGATGAGTGACAGGTGACAGGTCTGAGAATGCGTGCGCTACACAAGGACAGAAGATGATGAATAACTGAATAAAAAGGCCTAGCCTAAATGAATCAAGAGTAAGGCAAAACAAATAGCCTAGTAGCCTAATGTAACATACAGATTGATGCAGTATCTTTAACATTATTAAACTAATCTGTCACCATAGCCTATGCCTATGCCTACGTTTGCAAAGAGGAGAACATTTTAATTTGATTCTCAATGAAACGTTACATTTAATGTACATGTTGACAATGAGTAGCCTAGTTTTGGTTGTTGTTGGTGCTGTTATTGCATCAATTAGATAGATAGATAGATAGATAGATAGATAGATAGATAGATACTTTATTGATCCCCAGGGGAAATTCAAGGTCTCAGCAGCATACATACAACACAAAAACATTCTTTAACATCAGAAAGAGTAATTAAAGTATATAATATACAAACACAACTAAGCAATAAGGACAGTAGAAGATAAAGAATATGCTAAATATACTAAAATACAAATTATACTAATTAACACTTAATACAATATATAAAAATATACTAAAATACAAATTACTAAAATACAAATTATACTAAATAACACTTAATCTAAGTCATTCTAAAAACAGTATCTACATAGTGGTGATTAATCAATCAGAGGCGCTTGCAATGACTGAGGCAGGGACTGAGCCTGTGATTCTCTGTGCATAGTAAGATATGGTAAGGTGCTCTAAGGTGCT
The DNA here is from genome assembly GCF_046254945.1 of Alosa pseudoharengus. Classification (NCBI taxonomy): domain Eukaryota; kingdom Metazoa; phylum Chordata; class Actinopteri; order Clupeiformes; family Clupeidae; genus Alosa; species Alosa pseudoharengus. The sequence continues at coordinate 7,864,433 of NW_027468674.1, read as the reverse complement.
CTGTGCGAATGAGTGTCATGGTGGTAGTGCAATGGTGATAGTGATAGTGGTCATGGTGATAGTGCAAATGAGTAAGTCCAACAGTGCAACAATGCAGAAGTAAAGTAAAGTCTATATATCTATATATTTAACTATTTAAGAAAATGTATAAGTGTGGCCACAGTTCGGCTGTGGCATGGAGGGGGGGGTTATGCATATGTGCTAATATAGCACGCAAACAGTGAGGCATAAAGACAGTGGTACAAGTGGCTAGTGGACAGACAGTACCAAACATGGAGGGGGTGAAGAGGCAGACAGACTATGCAGAGAAGTCTATCTCTCCTCTTCCCTTAAGTGAGGCATTGAACAATTCAATGGCCCTGGGGACAAATGACTTTCTCAGTCTGTCCGTTGTGCAAGGCAGTGAGTGAAGTCTCCAGCTGATCAGGCTCTTCTGCTTAACAATGGTGCTGTGGAGTGGGTGACACTCATTGTCCAAGATGTTGATCAGTTTGTTCAGGGTCCTTTTGTCAGGTAGTGAAGTGATGCACTCCAGTTCAGCTCCCACTACAGAGCCAGCTTTCCTTACCAGCCTGTCAATTCGCCCCGCATCCTTCTTCCTTGTGCTTCCTCCCCAGCATACTACTGCATAGAAGAGGACGCTGGCAACAACAGACTGGTAGAACATCCTGAGGAGCTTACTGCACACATTGAAGGACCGCAGCCTCCTCAGGAAGTACAGCCTGCTCTGCCCTTTCTTGTAGAGTGCATCAGTGTTGGCTGACCAGTCCAGTTTATTGTCCAGGTGGACACCCAGATATTTGTAGGTGCTAACCACCTCCACATTGACCCCATCAATGTGGACTGGTAGCAGAGTGGGCTTAGACCTGCGGAAATCCACCACCATCTCCTTGGTCTTTGAAGTGTTAAGTTGAAGATGATTGAGTTTGCACCATTGCACAAAGTCCTCCACCAGGCTCCTGTACTCCTCCTCCTGCCCGTTCCTGATACACCCCACAATTGCAGTATCATCAGAAAACTTCTGCATGTGGCATGACTCGGTGTTGTAGCAGAAGTCAGATGTGTACAGGGTGAACAGGACTGGAGATAGCACAGTTCCCTGTGGCGCTCCGGTGCAGCAGATCACAGTGTCAGAGAGACAGTTATTCAGTCTGACGAACTGTGGTCGCTCGGTCAGGTAATCTGTAATCCAGGTTACCAGGTGAGCGTCCACACCCATCTGCAAGAGCTTGTCTCCCAATCTGAGGGGCTGGATGGTGTTAAAAGCACTTGAGAAATCAAAGAACATGATTCTCACAGCACTTTTCCCCTTATCTAGGTGGGAATGTGTCCTGTGTAGAAGATAAGTGATGGCATCGTCCACGCCCACTTTCTAGTAATGCCTACAATGCAAAATGGTTTCCTCGCGATTGGAAGCTCCTGTAGCCGCATAGGATTTCAAAACATTGCGACGTGAAATGCCACAAAAAGCAGTTTGTGAATAGGTCTTAGTGAGTTAGGAGTCCTCTCGACTTTTTTTAAGCTGTCCCAGACTTAGGTGCTACTTTTAGGTCTAAAATGCTTCGTGTATTACTTTTAGTGAATAAAATTAGGAGTCCTAAAGTTAGGAGTGACATGCCCATTATTTTTAGGAGTTGCTCCTAAATTCGCCAGTTAGGAGCTACTTTTGGCCTTAAAATTCTTTGTGAATACGGCCCCTGATTATTGTATCTTCTTTTTGAATTTGTGTGAAACCAAGGTGCTACCTACTGGCCCTGCATATTATGTACTACTGCGTCTTTAGTAGTTTTAGAGGTTTTGTGTGGACAAAGTCATTTCTAAAAACTATGGCATGTGGACACAAAACATTATTGAAAACGGAAATAAAAAAAAATATTGTTTTCAAAACCTTTCGTTCTTGTGTGGACGGAGCCTTTGTCACACAGACCTGCAAACATCCGAATGCAGCAGTCAAACCCAGGTCAGATTTCAGTTTTTTGAGACTTGTGTGTGTGTGTGTGTGTGTGTGTGTGTGTGTGCGTGTGTGTGTGTGTGTGAGAGAGAGAGTCAATCCATGTATAATTTTCCTACCTGCTTGTGACTGTGTTGTATTTGAATTCCCTTGTACAGATGTTGACTCTGGTGCTCTTGTGTTTCTGGATGAGTGTGTGTCACCTGTATGGATAGTACCAAACACATTTGTGTGTGTATGTGTTAGCAAACACATTTGTGTGTGTATGTATGTGTTTGTGTGTTTGTGTTCTTTTGAGCATTAGATGACAACAATGATGGGTCCAGTTCTCCTGAAGGCTTATGATTGCAGAGAACTACCTTCTCAGACTCGTTGTAAGTGTTTACAATCAAACTAAGGCAAACGTTCAAAAAGTGATGTGTTAAAAATTACACATCTGCTGAGTGTGCTCAGGAACAACCCATTTTGTGTCAATTTCAATACACAATTGTGTGCCTGGCTGGATGTAAGACAGATTTCAGTTATCTCAAAAAAATTGGCAGCATGTCGGAATAGCAGCATGTCGGAATAGCGGCATGTCTGACAAAAAGCATGTCGGAGTGGCAACATGTAACCAAACAAAATATGTATTTGTAAACAATGTTTTTGTTTGTTTGCTTGTTTTTTGAGGCAGAGGTGGACTTCATAGGCTATGAAGAATGAAGTTCCAATTACGAGACAAAAAGTCCCAATTGCGAGAAAAAGTTAAAATTGCGAAAGTCGCAATTCAGCATATTTTTTTTATTTATGTAGTGGCAGAAACGTAGCCTAGAAATCTAGACGCACCCTAGCGGCGGCAAATTAATTTGCTCAGCCTGTACGTCTAGTATCGAACCATAGGAATTTCTATTGGCTTAACACCGTGGATGTTCTCCAATCACAGCGCTCTATTTCGTTAGAGAGTCTTAAGGCGGGCTTAACAGGATAACGACATCCTGCGACGGTGAACAAGGAAGGTGGCTATGGCGAACGAAGAGCGGTTGTTTGAATCGGCGTTGGCGTCAACTTTGGAGGAGTTGGACTTGTGCTTTTCTTTGAAAGTAGAGCAACACAATGCACTTAAGTCATTCCTTTCGAAGAAGGATGTATTTGCCGTTTTGCCGACCGGATACGGATATGGTCGTAGCGCTGGCCTATTGCATGCCTAGGCAGTTTGAAAGACAATTCTCTGCCCGCCCCTTGGATTAAGCAGGTGAATGATTCGATTCCAGACTATACATTTCAATGATATAGGATGGCCCGCCAGGCTAGCAGAAACGGGCTTCCATATGGTAAAGTATGTGTTTCGATAAATAATTATGTCAGTTAACTCCTCCACCTACCTGTAGGGCTTTGGTGTGCTGATGTACTTCCTGTGGTCAGTGGAGGTTTGGAGGTGGGAGGAGCTAAAGGAGGGGGTAAAACAGAGGAGGGAGGGACTAAAGGAGAAACAGTAGGGAAGAGGGGGTTGGTTACAGCAAACCCTCATAGAAACTAAATATCCCGCAGAGCTATATAAAACATGTTATATATAAAACATGAGCTATATTACTGACATTAATGTTCCTGAGAAAGTGACTCACCCTGCTTCACCTCCAGCCTGAATTCTGTATACATGTAATCTTCCTTATTATCCGTATACACAGCAGGTACACACCTGTATGTCCCAGCATCCTCTGTGTTCAGGCTGTGTATGGTCACCATAATAATTTTCACATTTGAGTCATGATAGAGGGAGTATCTCCCTTTGGTATATTCGGTCCCATTTTTGTTAGTTGTTTCAATGACAGTTTCTCTGTTGCTCATTTTCATCAGGCAAACTGATGTGGGGTCATATTCTTGAGGATATTCACAACTGATGTGTACGTATCCCCCAACAGAACCCTTCATTATATGAACACAGCATACCCAGCTCACATCTGATACATGGAGAGAAGAAAAGGTGTGTGTGAGGAGAGCTGTATTGATCAACTTTTATCAAGTCAACTTTTAAATGAAATATCATATTATATTACAATGTATATATTACAAAAGATACAACAAACTATATATATATGTATACCGTATAAAGACATCAAAGACATGTACACTCATACTGACGCTGATACTTAACCTATAAATGACCAAACCACACAGGAAACTGCCCTTTCTCTCTGTACATCACTTCCTGTTTTTTATGACAGTCGTCCCTTCTTCTGGTGTAATCGAGCAGTAAGTCCTAATGACCAATAATATCACAGTGGCCTACTGGTTAGGGCTTCGGGCTTGTAACTGAAGGGTTGCCGGTTCAATCCCCGACCAATATGGGGATGTGGGTGGGGGAAGTGGTTGAGCTCTGCTCTCCCATGCCCACATCCACAGCTGAAGTGCCCTTTAGCAAGGCACCTAACCCCTCACCAGAGTTGTATAAAGTATCCGAAACCCAAACTTGAGTTGAAGTACAGATATTTGATCAGAAAATGATTAAAGTAAAAGTAATCTATAAGCATACCGCTTAAGTAAAAGTCTTAAAGTATCTATTATTTACAGTACTTAAGTATGACAAGTAGCCCATTCTAAAACATACTTAAAGAGAAACTATGCAGTTTTGGTAATTTCTTCGCTGTTTTCTCGCTTTTTGCTTCTTTTTCTTCTCTGTCATGACGAATGTCTGAGAAACTCCATCGCCACCTTGTTCTAGCCGGTGCCTGGCGTGTATGTGTTTTAAATGCAGTAGAGCAATTCGTTACACTTCCTGAAACTGAGGCCGTCGGCCAGCCGGCCCAAAGTTGCAAGGGTGTTTTTTCCGCTCACAGACACTAGGAGGAGGTGAGACGGCCACCATTCAACCCGAAAAAATTCCAATGACTCCGAAGCTGTTAAGTTAAGGTAAATTAAGCTAAAAAACCGGCATAGTTCCCCTTAAGTAGAGAAAGTAAAAGTACAAAGTACTAGTAAAACCTTTCGAGGCCAGGTGGGGTAACCCCCCCCCCCCTTCGCTATGCTTTTAATGAAAAAGAGAGCAGTCAGAACTTTGGATAGGCTATTAAGTTCATGCAGCATCTTAAAACTTGTACTTATCTTAAAATTTCTACTTACCGGTAGTTACTTTACATCTGTGGCCCTCACTGCTCTGCACTGCTTAGTGTGTGCTTCACCTCACTGTGTGTTCATTACATGTAATTCACGGATGGGATAAATGCAGAGACCTTGTATACACAAGTATACTTGGCCTATAAACCTGATTTACATATACATTTACATGTGACACTCACCTGAGAGCAGGAGCAAGATGGAGATGAAGCCCCTCATGCTGATCTAGATTAAAAAATATATAAAAAAGTGAAATGCCTGACCTTTAATTTAAAGACAGTTCTGTAAAATGTGAAATTGACAAACTGATTACTCTCTTGTTACCTTTATATAACCTATAGATCTGACTGAGGATGTATTCATCCTTTCAGATCTTTTTTAAGATGATAAAACCCGTCAGCTGTTCAAGTTTACGGCTTCTCTTTGAAATATTGCCACTGTCTCAAGGTTGCACTTTGCACTTACCGTGGGAGGCTTTTGTGGCACGTGTGTGTGTGTGTGTGTGTGTGTGTGTGTGTGTTTGAAGTTCAAGTGGCCTCAAAGGAACCCACAGAGGAGAAGCCTGAGCATGACTTCCTGTTTGTTGTCAAATCAAGTCAGTTTTATTTATATAGCACATTTAACATGCACAGAGTGCAACCCAAAGTGCTCCACATACAAGACATTGTCATTGACACATAACAAAAGACAATAGAGGCCGGACGGAACAGCGTAGGCCGACTTGTAATCAGAAAAAAAAGTACTAGGAATAACACAAAAACTATCGAAAATAACGTAAATAAAGAGTGAATACATTTAACTAGACAAATAAATACAAAAAACTAGATGTACCGCAGAGCGGTACAAAATATGACCGCCGCCCAGTCCAGCACATTTTTTCCACAAAAAGAAATCACGCTGAAAGGCCTATATGATTCTAACTGTCTCACTAAATTGCATTATCCACACTCAATTCTCACTGATATCTGCTAGACAACAAGTACCAAAACATGATTAGTTCATAGATTTCACATGTAAAATTAATTTTATACAACCCCACCTCCATCTTGCCTGTTCATAATTCTGAGAAATTCTTGAATTGTGTGCATGTGTGCATGTACATGTTTATGTTATGCGTGTGTGTGTGTGTGTGTGTGTGTGTGTGTGTGCGTGCTTGTGTGTGTGCCTGCGTATGTACCTGTGCATGCAAGCGTACATATGTCTACTGTGTGAGTATGTGTCATACGTATGATTACGGTGAATGTATGTGTGTGTGTGTGTGTGTGTGTATCTGTTTGTGCACATGTGTGCACATGAAATGGGTTAACATGACCCCTGGAGGCAAACATACGGAAAAAAATGGTCATCCTAGGCCCTACAGTTCTCAAGATATTCACAGAGAACTGTGTCTGCCCTACCCTCCTTTCGGGGGTCCAGTCCAGCGGGGGGGCTACAGATCAAAACGAAAAATTACGGTTCCATGCTATCCATGTGGGGGTACATGCCCACCAAGTTTTGTGTACCCCGGTCTTTCAGTGTCCCGGGAATCCTTGTTGGTGTACGTCACTAAATGTACACATAAATTATTTTATTGTAAGGCCCCCCATGAACGAAAGTACACAAAACTTGGCATGCATTCGGAGGGTGTCATAATGATCCTACACTTTTAATTTCGTGCAGTTTTGACCATGTCAGCCAGAGATATTGTGATGAAAACACCTAATTTTTTGCTTTTTAATTTTTAACTAGGTGGCGCTATACATGAAATAAGTGGTAATGGGATGGGTTGACATGCCCCCTTAAGACCAACATACATAAAAAAGGTGGACCTCCTAGGCCCTACGGTTATCGAGATATTCACAGAAAACTGTCTCCGGCCACCTACAGGCCAGTTGGTGTATAGTAACATAAATTAATTTATTGTGTGGCCCCCCATGAACGGAATTCCACGAAACTTGGCGTGCATACAGAGGGTGTCATAATGATCCTACACTTCCAATTTTGTACAGTTTTGACTTTGTTAGGTCACAGATACCTTCAATTACAACACCTCATTTTTACTTTTTTGTGTTTAACTAGGTGGCGCTATACATGAAATGAGTGGTTATGGAATGGGTTGACATGGCCCCTTGAGATCAACATACAAAAAAAAATTGGTCCTCCTAAACCCTACGGTTTTCAAGATATTCACAGAAAACTGTGTCTGCCCTACCCTCCTTTCGGGGGGTCCAGTCCAGCGGGGGGGCTACAGATCAAAACGAAAAACGATGGTTCCATGCTATCCATGTGGGGTTACATGCCCACCAAGTTTCGTGTACCCCGGTCTTTCAGTGTCCCAGGAATCATTGACTTCGCTGCGCGGCGGTCATAATTAACAGAACATTACATAAAATGACCAACATTACATAAAAACAAACAAAAACATGATGCCAGAAGGAGCGGCGTGTCTCGCCAGCGCCCCCGTAACGTAGCAGTTGTAGTCCTTTGGTCAGTCTGAAAACACCTTCCCTGTACCCTTAAATCACTCAAAATAGCAACACATACATAGAATACAGATGATCAATTTCATTCAAATTAGATTATTTGACGTGGAGCTATTTTATATCAGTGGCACATTTGGACCAATGATATGTCTGCCTGTTGTACAAAACACCTGATTACAGTTTTTTTATTACTTACACATCAAAATCAATAATATTACACTATTATTAAAACCTCACACCTGTGGATCAAAACATCTGCCCAAAATGATGCTTGCTTCTTGTCACTGTATTCACTGTCCAATCAGATTAAAGGCATAAAAGCCAAACCGTTTTGATTGCTACAGGTAATCAAGTCAAGCCTGCTGATTTGTTGCTGGCTTTTGAACAATGAGCCTGGCGAACTTATTACGCCATTTAGACATAATATATACGTATTTAAACCATCCACTTCAGGGTGTGATCGATGAAGGTGTGCAGGGGGCATACAGCTGGATGGATTTGGTTGTGTTGTCTTCTGGACACGTCTTTCTTCAGCCTTAGCCTTACACAGATGTTTCCTGTGACACAGAGCACACACACACACACACACACACACACACAACACACACACACACACACACACACACACACTTAAATGGAGTTCTACAGTCTCCTTCAGTACACTATTGTATAGCTATTTTACTTACATCTTCATTGTTTTTGGGACTTCCACATGTTGCATTGGACACTAATGAAGACAACAAAATATAACACTATTATAGGCCTACAGCCATTTTTACATAAAACTAGTGCTGTCAAACGATTAAAATTTTTAATCACGATTAATCGCTGAATTCCTATAGTTAATCATGATTAATCACATATTTTATCATATGATTATTTTGCATTTCTGAACTTTCCAGGAGTCCATATTAACAATAAAGCAATTATTGTTTATCTTGATTGGGATTCAAATGAAAGCAAAGCAAGTTACTGTATTAACTGAACTTTAAGACATAGGTCTATTTGATTATTTCAAATCAAATTTCAAAAGATGTGCAGCAGACCTGAGGCAACACAATATATTCTTCAGAAATATAGCTGATATAAACTGAAATAAATGCTACTGCAGAAGTGCATGCACAAAATGTAGGCCTACACACATTATAAAGGGCATAACAAACAGAAAATATTATATTCATACTATATTCATTATCTTTGAGTTCAGTTTAAAATAAGGAACTTTTCAACATGAGTGCATTGCCATTTTATAGGCCTACAGTATATGGTGCACTGTCACTTGCCACACACATCAACGTTGTATTGAAAAGAATGGAATCTAATGTAAATGAATGTCGAAAGCAGAGTGGATCTCAAATAGTAGCAGCCAAAGAGGAATGTTGATAACAGAACAAGTGACGGTGAAAAAATCTTTGGCGGCACACAACTAATGCGTCAGCCTAGGCTACTACTCTTTGGCCGGCTCGTTAGCCCAATCAAGTGTGTGCAGCATGCCTTTACGTAGCCTACTAACAGCGCATCATCATAAAGATACATTTGATCTGCATCACGCCCCATTTTAGCAGAAAACACATTAACATTATACCATTGAAAGACAGCTAGTAATCACACGTTGACGTTACATCTAGTTATTAATTCACAGGACATTCAATCATTTTACTAACTTGCTAGCTTGCTAGCTTGGGCAGCCGTTGCCCACTGGTTAGCACTTTGGACGTAACCGGAGGGTTGCCGGTTCGAGCCCCGACCAGTGGGCTGCGGCTGAAGTGCCCTTGAGCAAGGCACCTAACCCCTCACTGCTCCCCGAGCGCCGCCGTTGTAGCAGGCAGCTCACTGCGCCGGGATTAGTGTGTGCTTCACCTCACTGTGTGTTCACTGTGTGTGCTGTTTGTGTTTCACTAATTCACCGATTGGGTTAAATGCAGAGACCAAATTTCCCTCACGGGATCAAAAAAGTATATATACTTATATATATATACTTAGCTAACTGTGGAACTTCAGTATAACATAGCCAATTATCTCACCTAGTTGTAGGAAATAGGCTACGTTCATATTACAAGTGATAGAATGAATGTGTGACTTATGTTTAGTTGATGTTATGACATGTAAAGTTAAGCTTGCTGAACTTAATTAGTCAGCCACAGGCAGTTTGACTGTGCCTATCGATAGATTTGTGACACTCCTGTAAACTGAAGAGAGCAAAACATAGGAACATGGTCACATTAATCCCATAAACACACAGATAACTCTTACACCAACCTTATTTTGTGCCTTTTATTCATGTTTGTTTCAAGATTTAGTAAGTTTACTATAAGCACGTTTCGCTCTCCACTTTGATGCGGCATAGATTTCCATTATATCAGTCATCTTCCCCCTAAAAGGGGGCGTGTATGCAGCACATACAACGTTCTGTTCCATTCCATTCGTCAGTGCGTATTGTTTAGTTTCCGGTCTGGCTAGATCGGTGTGGTGTTGTAGTTGTTCTAACGTTACTAGTTGTTGCAACAGCATGTGAAAAAACTACAAAGTTTGTTACACCAAAATGAACGTTAATCTCGCGATAAAAAAATTGACGCCATTAAAATAGGTTTCCGTTAACGCCGTTAATAACGCATTTAACTGACAGCACTACATAAAACAAACATGAAGTGTAACACTATTACACTATAAGAACACATTGATGCACTGATATTTAGCTCCATTGATGCATCCTAGATGTTCCTAGGATGCATTAAACTGACACTGATGAGCCTTGCTGCAAGACTAGCGGTCAGCTCTTCTGTCACTAGTGTTGCAGAACCAGAGTGTGTGTGTGTGTGTGTGTGTGTGTGTGTGTGTGTGTGTGTGTGTGTGTTATGATGTCCTACCTTTTTTCCTTTCACTCTGCTTCTCATGAACTCAAAGGTTGAATGCAGAAGGGCAAAGAACAGCACAGCTGCTACAAGTCTCACAAAGACAAATGTAAGATGACCTGCAGAGGAAAAAATAACAGTGATGGGACATGTTTGGTAAAAAGCTCTAAACTCTCCTGAATAAATAGTATAGCACAGATTCACAGGAATTTAATTTCCAATGGTAAATATTCCAATGGTAAAATGTGTGTGTGTGTTTGTGTGTGTATGTGTGTGTGTGTGTGTGTGTGTGTGCACGTGTCTTTTGAATAAATTCTTACAGGAAGAGTTGTGTCCTGTTTTCTTTTGTTTGTGTGTTGTGTGCATTTTTATTTTGCATCTCTCATGTTTGCTTCTCATGTTTGCTTCCTGTTAGACGTTGCTCTCGGTCTATGGGTTATAGGCTCTGTGCACTAGCGTGGTGACCCATTTCCTGTTCGTTGTCATCACTGTCAACAACCACCTGAAGATGAGGGCTTTCATTATAACAAAATGTGTGTGTGGGCATCAGAAATCCTGTCATCTTTATTTTGTGCAGCCACTGTGCACATAGGCTGGCGTTTTTAAGAAAAAGGTATCGGCTTGAAACCGAGCAGAGTGGCGTCAGTGTTCCTTACAGCAACAGGTTTGACGAAACTTGAAAGACTTCTGTACATTGTATTTCTGAAGCACTCATCTTGACAGCGATGTCAACAAACAAGAAAATGGTTTGACGACTTCAAGACAAACACGGAAGTTTGACACTACGCTAGTGCAGAGTATATTGTCTGCTCTCTGCTCATGCTCCTTGTTTTTCCTGGTCTTTGCCCATTATTGTCACCTGTGTCCTGTTCTATAATTAACTGCAGGGTATTTAAATGCTCATGTTTCTTCAGTCTCTGTTCATGACTTTGCAGTAGTGTGCATTTGGGTCCTAACCTTAGAGCTGCACATTATACTCACAGGTGATGTGTGGCTACTAACTATTATTTAACTATTTATTTAAAAATAAAACAAAACAAAAACTAAACATACAAGTAGGTGGAAAGGCTAAGCAGCACAACATAACACACTAGAAACTAGATGTGCCGCAGAGCGGTACAAAATATGACCGCCGCCCAGTCCAGCACATTTTTTCCACGAAAATCAATCACGCTGAGAGGCCTATATGATTCTAACTGTCTCACCAAATTGCATTATCCACACTCAATTCTCACTGGTATCTGCTAGACAACAAGTACCAAAACATGATTAGTTCATAGATTTCACATGTAAAATTCATTTTATACAACCCCACCCCCATCTTGCCTGTTCATAATTCTGAGAAATTCTTGAATTGTGTGAATGTGTGCGTGTACACGTTTATGTTTAAGTGTGTGTGTGTGTGTGTGTGTGTGTGTGTGGGCGTGCTTGTGTGTTTGCCTGCGTATGTGTGTTTGTGCATGTGCATGCATGCGTACATATGTCTACTGTGTGCGTATGTGTCATACGTATGATTACTGTGAATGTATGTGTGTGCGTGTATATCTGTTTATGCACATGTGTGCACATGGAATGGGTTAACATGACCCCTGGAGGCAAACATACAGAAAAAAATTGGTCATCCTAGGCCCTACGGTTCTCAAGATATTCACAGAAAACTGTGTCTGCCCTACCTTCCTTTCGGGGGGTCCAGTACAGCGGGGGGGCTACAGATCAAAACGAAAAACGATGGTTCCATGCTATCCATGTGGGGGTACATGCCCACCAAGTTTTGTGTACCCCGGTCTTTCAGTGTCCCGGGAATCATTGACAGAAATTTGGGCATGCGAAAAAGAAAAAGAAACTACTTCCTCTCTGTTCTCTCACTTCCTGTTTCTCAGGACAGTCATTCACTCTTCTGATGCAATACGACCTAATGTTCAATAATATCACAAATGTGACATCACTCACCTGAGAGCAGAAACAAGATGAAGGAAGTAAAGACTCTCATCCTGTGGTTATGTTTGTGTGTGTGTGTGTGTGTGCGCGCGCGTCTGTATGTTGCTCCCTGCCTCATCCCTACTCCACCTCCTATCCCTCTACTTTACTTAAACAGCTAGTTAATTATGGGTAAAGGTTTACATGTAATTTATTTAAATATTAGGAGTCTGACAAATAAAATAGACCTTCTAAGAGCCTGGCTGGTCTACAACAAGCCAGATGTTATTACTTTGTCTGAGACCTGGCTTAATAGTAATATCTCAGACGATGAAATGAAGCTTGATAAATATACACTGTATAGATCTGATAGGGGTGCGCGAGGTGGTGGTGTAGCCACCTATGTCTTATCACACTTATCCTCAGAGGTTGTCAAACCCAATGAAATTCCTGAGTCCTTTGAATGTCTTTTTATACAATTATGTCTCCATGAAAACAAACATTTGACTATAGGTAATATTTACAGACCACCAAGCTCCCCCTCTGAGTCTATAAAATGTATTGCCAATACCATTAGCTCCTTAAACTGTTCAAAAGAGATGATCATCCTTGGTGACTTTAATCGTAATTGGCTAGACCGTTCGTCTCTTCATGAAAGACATTTTCTTGAGAGCCTTAACTTAACTCAGTTAGTCAAAGAACCTACTCGCGTTGATAATAGATCCAAAACCCTATTAGACTGGATCTTGGTCACCCACCCTGATAGGATAATTAAATCTGGAGTACTTCCTGACTGTTTTAGTGACCACTCTATTGTGTCTTGCATATGGAAAATGAGACTACCAAGATTACCACCTAAAATTATTAAAGTAAGACAATTGAAAAACCTTAATGATGAGCATTTCATTCAAGACCTATTGAATATTAAATGGGACAGGCTTAACTTAATTCCCGCTGTTGAGGATGCTTGGAATTATTTTCACACCGAGGTTCTCCAAGTTATTGATAAGCATGCTCCATGGAGGTCAGTAAGGGTAAAAGGAAGACATCTACCCTGGATTGGTGGTGAACTACTTACACTATTTAAACAAAGGGATAAGGCATGGGGTAAATATTGTTCGACTAAGGACCCTGTAGATTGGGAAACATATAAACACTTAAGAAATATATGTACTACAAAAACAAGGAATGCTAAATCTGAGTATTTTAAAAGTTCTCTATCAAATAACTACAATGATCCCAAGAAATTTTGGAGAAATCTTAATGAGTTATTTAACAAATCTAATCCAAGTGCTCCAGCTAAAATTAGACTTAAAAATGATACTCTTTCTGATCCACTTGCAATAGCTAATGCTTTTAATCAGCATTTTGCTTCAATCTGCAAAACCCAGTCTTCTAATTCCAACAACATCTTAAATATGGCTCAATACTCTTGTAATAGGCCTACCTCTTTTTCTTTTTCAATTATTAGTCCCATTGATGTACAGAGAGCTATATCTGAACTGAAGACAGGCAGTGGTAAAGACTTAGATGGTCTGGAAACCAAGTTCATTAAGGTCGCCTCTGACATATTGTCATATCCACTATCCGATTTATTTAATCAATCTTTAGCCACTGGTGAGGTCCCATTAAGATGGAAATGTGCCAGGGTAACCCCAATCCATAAAGGAGGTGATCCATTTGACCTTAACAATTACAGACCCATTTCCATTATTAGTAGCGTGGCAAAAGTTTTCGAAAAGCTAATATTTAATCAATTATATAATTATATTAATGCGTCTTCTATTTTGTCTCAACATCAATCAGGTTTCAGACCTAAATTTTCCACCACAACTGCCTTATTGAAGTTCACCAATGATGTATCATCATCCCTCGATGATAATATGTCTAATGGAGCGATTTTTATAGACTTAACCAAAGCTTTTGACCTTGTTAATCATTACATGCTTTTAGATAAACTCCATGCTATTGGGCTCTCTAAACAAGCTCTTCTTTGGTTTAGCTCTTACTTACATTTTCGCCAACAGTGTGTCCTTTTTCAGGGTAGTCTATCCTCCTTTGCCATTATGGAAAAGGGTGTCCCTCAAGGTTCTTCGTTAGGGCCTCTCCTATTTTCAGTCTTTATCAATGACCTTCCACAAGCTTGCTCAGACTGTTCTATTCACTTATATGCTGATGATACAGTGATCTATAATTCCGACTCTAATATTTCTAAGATACAGAACACTCTTCAGACAGACTTTGATATTATTCAAAAATGGTTCCACTGTAATGACCTCCTGTTGAATAAAAAGAAATCATACTGTATGCTTTTCCCAACAAGATCTACTGTTAAACAAACAAACTTGTCAATTAACTTTTTAGATGGCACCGCTCTTGGCAGAGTTGATGAATTTAAATACTTGGGCTTTTGGCTTGATTTTCAACTCTCCTATAAAACCCACATCAATCATATCATAAGAAAGTTGAATTGTAATATAAGGATGTTGTATCGTTTTAATAATTGTTTTACACAGCAGATCAGGTTGAGAATTGTGAAGCAATTATTATTTCCAATTATAGACTATGCTGATGTAGTATACCAGAACTCCACTGAGACCTATCTTAAGCCCTTGACTGTTGTCTTTAATAGCATTTGTAGATTTGTGTTGAAATGTTCATACAGGACGCATCACTGTATCCTGTATGATTCATTGAATATTCTGTCACTTAACGCCAGGAGACAGTTTCATTGGTTCCAGCTTATTTTTAAGTGCATACATCTTAGTTATCCACTCTACCTGCAACAACATTTAATACCTTACCAAACAAACTATAGTTTGAGGCACACCGAATATCTATCATTTACAGTACCACATATCTCCAAAGAAAGCGGCAGGCGTTCATTTAAATACAAGGCTCCCTTTGACTGGAATAGCCTGCCTGGGGCCTTAAGATAAATTACATCTTTGAGTCGCTTCAAGACATCTTTGTTCACATATCTGAAAGCAAGTAACCGTTGTAACTGTTTTCATTAATGCTTGTGGGAGCCATTAGCTATTGTTGATGTTGTGGTGGTGGTCTACACTAGAGGGCAGTGTGCTTGTGTTACAGTAGCTAGGTCATAGGTCACGGGGGGACAGGCACGCCAGGTAATTAATTCACAGGTGTAGCGGGGGGGTAATGATGCTAGGGTGGCGGGGAGATCGCACAGTTTTTACCGCTGGCACGCCACAGCTAGATTAGCCCTCACGTTTGAATATACTAGTCTGAACTTTGTAAACTATCTTTGCTATTAAATGGGAACATCACCCAAGGACTCTAAACGTTGTGGACTTCAATTTTATCCGAAGTGGACAGGCCTATAGCGCGTCAAAAACAGGATCTAGCCCTCACCCTGCCGAGTGTCTGATTTGTGGTAAGACAGTCACTACACAAGTAAAAACTTTGATCTCGTTGAGATGTCCTGGAAGAAGAACAAATGAAAATCTGGTCTCGTTTGGATACTTTGGAAGTTGGATTAATGTTCGATATCGTTTGGATACGTTGGAAGTTGAACAACAATTGGATTTCGCTGGAATACTTTGGAAGCTGAATAAGCAAACGGATTACTTTATCGAACTTGAAACCGCAGCATGGTAAAGCCATAAACTGGGTCATCCATCGCCAATCCTAAGGTAGGATAAATCTTTTTATCATCGACCGGCAAAGGAAAACTTGGACGTTCCTGATAAGCAGGTTACGAACTGAAAGACTGTTCAATTAAGACTTGTCGACTACGATGTTATAAAAAAGACTGTTTTGAACGGCCTATTACCATACTGTGAGCTGCAAAGACATTTACGCCTGCACAACAATTGACGCAGTGTTAATAATATTGCTATATAGGTCACGTATTGCGAGTGTGTTGCCTAGGCAAACGGAGAGGCCGCATAGTCGACACAGCGCAATAACAAGGCCCGTGAATCTTACAAAAAAAATCTGTTGAAAATGAGTGACACACAAGGCAATGATGAAAATAAAGCTACAGAGTTGCAACGTGAGGGTAGCGAAAAAAGGACAAGAAAGCCTACCGCTAAAGGAATCGTTATGATAATTGAAAAGCTTCAAAAGGAAAGAAGTATGATTTTTAAAAAAACAAGCAAAATAAAAGCAGACATCGTCCCGTTTTTGTCTTCTGTTGAAAATGTTCCTGCAAATGTGACAAATGTTCAACAAAAGCTAAAAAGGTTTAAATCTCTATGTCAAAATGCCTTTGATCTTCACAACACATTGCTCACAGAGTTTTCTCTGCCTGAAGAGGAACAGAAAAGACAGGAAGAATGGTTTCAGTCAAAAGGGTCTGTTAATGATGCATTTGTTGAAGAAGTGTATAAATGGTTGAAGGAGATGGGAGCTTCATGTGATGATGAAAATGTGAATGATGCTGCTGACATTGTTGATGGTGGCGGTGATGGTGCTGTTTCTGATGATGATTGTGGTGAAAGTGACGATGATGATGATGATGATGATGATGGTGATGGCCAGGGTGCACAACTAAAGGTGAAAAACAAAGATGCTCAATCTGTGTGTCAAGATGACATTAAGCCAGGGGACAGTGTGTCTAATGTGTCCAGCAAAAGATCAAGCAAACGAAGCCATGGCAGTTCCAGTGCATCTTCCGCACGGCTAAAGGCAAAGGCAGAAAGGGCAGCTTTGATGGAGAAGGCTGCTGCTTTACAAAGGAAGCATCAGCTTGAGGAACAAGAGGAGGAACTCCGATTGGAAAGAGTCAAGCTGAGGAAAAGGAAGGAACAGTTGGAACTTGATACACAAATTGCTATGGCAGATGCAAGGCTTTCAGTACTGGAAGGCAGTGATGTGGGAATGGCCGCATCAGATGGAATGAACTCATACGCGAGTAAGGCACGTAAAGGGCAAAGTCTTCAACTTAATCCAAATGCAAGCACGTATGTTCCTAAACAAAGCACCATGACTACAAAACCAACCTCAAGAGAACCACCTGTGTCTCCTGCGCATGGCGAGGACCCTTTTGCACGCTCACAGGATCATGAACAGCGTCGTGTCATATCATCAGCAAGGGATAGCACTTTCAGACTGCAGTCACAGCCACTCAATGGAACACATGGTACTGGCCGACAGCATCAGTTTGAAAATGTTCCTACAACCTTAATAACTGCGCCTGCTGGATCAGTAGCTGCACAAGAACAGCAATTGCACAGGCTTCAGCCAGCACAGAACACTCCATCAATGCAAAGCACTGTGGACCAGAATGCCATATGTCGAATCTTGCAAAGGCAGAATGAGATTACAGCAATGCTTGTGCAGCAACAAATGTCATCAAGTTTGCCACAGAAAGACATAGCCATATTCGATGGGGATCCATTGCAATTTCTTTCATTTGTTAGAGCTTTTGAACACTGTGTTGAGGAGAGAACTAGCAGCTATCAAGACTGTCTTTACCTGTTAGAGCAATATACTACAGGGCAGCCTAGAGAGCTGGTTCGAAGTTGCCTACATATGGCATCACAGCAAGGATATCAAAGAGCAAAATGTCTTCTGCGAGAGCACTTTGGCAGTGAACAGAAGATAGCAACAGCCTATATGGACAAAGTGTTCGGATGGCCTGTCGTAAAGGCTGAGGATGTTAAGGCATTGCAAGAATTTGCACTTTTCCTAAGAGGATGCTGCAATGTTATGACTGAGATACAATGTATGGAGGAATTGAACATTCCATCAAATATGAAGAATGTGATAATGAAATGGCCGTACAGGCTGCGGGACAGATGGAGATCTACGGCCTGTGAGCTACAAGAGCGACGAGGCTATCGAGCCAACTTTCCTGATATGGTGAACTTTCTCGAGACTCAAGTCAAAATCTTGTCTCATCCACTTTTTGGTGATATTGCAGACACACAATCCAGCGCTTTGAAGGCTATGAATAGTAGTAGGCCAGTGTCCAGGAGTAATATCAAAGGAAGCAGTTTTGCAACTAACATTTTGGCGATGCCAAGCCAGCCCAGTGCTTCGAAGGAGTCAGGCTCAGAGTTCTGCCACTATTGTAAGCAGCCTCATCTATTGCCCAAGTGTCCAGGCTTGAACAAAATTCCTCACAGGGAGAAGATTGAATTCTTGAGAGGAAAGGGTGTTTGCTTTGGATGCTTGAAAGTGGGCCACATGAGCAAAGAGTGTAGAAGTCGTCTGACCTGTGATGAATGCAATCTGAAACATCCAACTATTTTGCACATCCACAATGAGGACAAGATGACCAAGACACAGGAAGTAGAAGTTAATAACGCACTGGTGTCGCTTCAGACATGTGGTTGTACTGGGGCCGGAGATCAACATTGTACTCTCTCCATCATTCCTGTACAGGTGAAATCTAAGAAAGGACACAAGGTGCTTAGGACATATGCCTTCTTGGACCCTGGAAGTACAGCAACATTTTGTACCAACAGTTTCTTGAAGAAGTTGAATCTGCAGGGTAAAAGGACCAACATTCTACTACGCACCATGGGCCAAGAGAAGGTTGTTGAAAGTCAAGTTGTTCCAGGTCTGGAGGTGTCCAAATTGGGTGGCAGCCAGTTCTTGGACCTCCCAGAGGTGTACACACAGGACGCAATTCCAGTGTCAAAGAGCAACATTCCCACCCAGCAAGACCTTGAGAAATGGGAATATTTGAGAGATGTTAAAATTCCAGAATTGGATGCAGATGTTGAAATCTTGATTGGGACCAATGCACCAAAATTGATGGAGCCCTGGGAAATTGTCAACAGCGAAGGTGGTGGACCCTACGCCATGAGGACCCTATTGGGGTGGGTCATCAACGGTCCATTGAGAGGCAATAGTGGATGTTGCAAGAGAAGCTGCTCAACCGTCTATGCCAATAGGATATCCATTGCCAGGCTGGAGGAGCAATTGGTTTCTCAGTACAATCAAGACTTTAATGAGAAGTCCTTGGAGGAGAGGCAGGAGATGTCAAGGGAAGACCTGAGGTTCATGGAGGTCCTTGAGAAGTCCACACACTTGCAAGGAGGTCATTACTGCATGGATTTACCCTTTAAGACTGATGACATCACCATGCCAAATAACCGGTGCATAGTGGAACAGCGTGTTAACTGGCTAAAAAGAAAGTTTGAAAGGAACAAATCTTATCAGGAGGAGTATACAGCGTTTCTCTCACAGATGATTGACAGCGGATATGCTGAAGTGGTGCCTAAAGACCAGCTGGACTGTAAAGAAGGCCATGTGTGGTATCTCCCTCATCATGGGGTGTATCACCCAAGAAAGAAATCTCTAAGGGTGGTTTTTGACTGTGGAGCTGGATTTAAAGGAACATCCTTGAATTATCATGGATCACACTGCTCCCCGTGGATCATGGATTATGGGTAGAGTGACAAAGACTTACCCAGACAAGAATGGTTTCGTACGTGCCGTGTAGTTGAAGACTAAGACGGTGCAGTTGGAGCGCCCTATTTCCAAGCTTTTCCTGTTGCAAGAAGCTGTGTAATGGTCATGACCCAACGCTGGTTAACATCCAATCCAGAAGGAAGAAGACCTGAAGACATTTTTTGTGTGGCTCCCTGTTTTGTAGTTTAATTGGTCACACTTTCCCAATTAGGGGCCGGTGTGTGGGAGCCATTAGCTATTGTTGATGTTGTGGTGGTGGTCTACACTAGAGGGCAGTGTGCTTGTGTTACAGTAGCTAGGTCATAGGTCACGGGGGGACAGGCACGCCAGGTAATTAATTCACAGGTGTAGCGGGGGGGTAATGATGCTAGGGTGGCGGGGAGATCGCACAGTTTTTACCGCTGGCACGCCACAGCTAGATTAGCCCTCACGTTTGAATATACTAGTCTGAACTTTGTAAACTATCTTTGCTATTAAATGGGAACATCACCCAAGGACTCTAAACGTTGTGGACTTCAATTTTATCCGAAGTGGACAGGCCTATAGCGCGTCAAAAACAGGATCTAGCCCTCACCCTGCCGAGTGTCTGATTTGTGGTAAGACAGTCACTACAATGCTTTTTGTGTGTCTTTGATCTGTCTGATCTGTCAATATGCCCTGTTATAGATATGTGAGCGTACGTGTCTATATTTTCGTATATGTGTATGTATGTACTGTGCGCATGCATGTGTCTCTGTATATATATATATGTGGATATGTAGATGTATGCTTGTTGTATATACGTGTATATGTATGTATTATTAGGGAATGGGAGCTGTTGGGTTGGGGTTGGGGGAAGAGGGCTGTATGTGAGTGAATGTGTATGTTGTACTGTACTGTACTGTAGTATCTTGTCCCTTTGTCTTTGTCCAGTCCTATCGAGGACCCTCTCGAAAATGAGATGCCACATCTCAAGAGGCATTCCTCTTGAAATAAATAAATAATAAAATAATAAATAATAATGCTGATCGAGATAAAATTCAAAGACAGTTTTGTAAAACCTGAAACGGACAAACTGTAACTCTGACCCCTGTTACTATTGCCTAGCTTAGATCCCTTAACATGAGTGGACGTCCATCATGCTGCTCAAGTTTGTGGTTTCTCTCTTCTGACCTGAGCTTTTAAAACATTGCTTCCGTCTTTGTGAGATTCACTTACACTTACTGGGGTAGATGTGTGTGTGTGTGTGTGTGTGTGCTTGTATGGTGTGCATATGTTATGGGGATGTGAGTCTCAACAAGGGGTGGGTTGTGTACAGTATGTGTGAAAGAGAGCGAGAGTCCAGTGGTATAAAAAATAGCACTCAGAGGAGGAGCTTGAGAATGACTTCCTGTTTCTTGTATACCTTCTGTCATTCTCTGAAATCACAGAAAATAGCAACACGTGATGATGTGATGACTTTTATTTTGGGGTTTAGACCACTGACAGTTAAGGCATCTGATTATGGTTTTTTTTTGGATTGCACACTAAAACTGGATCAAAACATCTGCCCAAAATGATGCTTGCTTCCTGTCACTGTATTCACTGTCCTATCAGATTTAAGGCATACAAGCCAAACCGTTTTGATTGCTACAGGTAGTCAAGTCAAGCCTGCTGATTTGTTGCTGGCTTTTGAACAATGAGCCTGGCGAACTTATTACGCCATTTGGACATAATATATACGTATTTAAAGCATCCACTTCAGGGTGTGATCCATGAAGGTGTGCAGGGGGTATACAGCTGGATGGATTTGGTTGTGTTGTCTTCTGGACACGTCTTTCTTCAACCTCAGCACAGATGTTTCCTGTGACACAGAGCACACACACAGGCACACACACACACACACACACACACACACACACACTTAAATGGAGTTCTACAGTCTCCTTCGGGACACTATTGTATAGCTATTTTACTTACATCTTCATTGTTTCTGGGACTTCCACATGTTGCATTGGACACTGATGAAGACAACAAAATATAACACTATTATCGGCCTACAGGCATTTTTACATAAAAAAACATGAAGTGTAACGCTATTACACTATAAGAACACATTGATGCACTGACATTTAGCTCCATTGGTCAGAGCAGAGTGGCATCAGTGTTCCTTACAGCAGCCCACGGTTTGAAGAAGCTTAAAAGACTTCTGTACATTGTATTTCTTAAGTTTTGGTACAACTGAAGCACTCATCTTGACAGCGATGTCAACAAACAAGAAAATGGTTTGCCGACTTTAGACTAACACGGAAGTTTGACACTACGCTAGTGCAATTGTGGCTTGTCTTGTGGCTCTCTGCTCGTGCTCCTTGTTTTTCCTGGTCTTTGCCCGTTATTGTCACCTGTGTCCTGTTCTGTAATTAACGGCAAGGTATTTAAATCCTCATGTTTCTTCAGTCTCTGTTCATGTCTGCACGCTGTTGTGTTGCTCACGGTTGGTTCTGATATTTGCTCATTGTAGGTAAAGATTCTCATTTTGTTTAAAACTTTGCAGTAGTGTGCATTTTCTTTGTCTGTGTGTTTGTGTGTGTGTGTGTGTATGAGGGAGAGGGAGAGAGAGAGATGTGTGAGAGAGCAAGAGAAAGTCAATCCATAGAGCTTTTTCCTATACCTGCTTCTGAATGTGTTGTACATGAATTCCCATGTGCTCCTGAGAGTCTGGATGAGACTTCCTCACCTGTATGGGGCGTAGCAAACACATTTGTGTGTGATTGTGTTTGTGCCTATGGGCTCTCAATCAAAAGCTTGACATTCTTAATTCATCGTAAATATACCCTTGGTTGTTTGAACTCCGGAGTTACACTTTAAACACTGTGGGGAAACCATGCGGGGAGTGAGTGTGTCGACGTGTCTCTTACATCCTTAATAGCTATGTCAACCAGAGATTGCTCGTCCTTCACGTACTGTACCTGCTGTGATGGTGTGTGTTTCATGTGTAGCGCTGATGTGTGCTGATGTGCTTCCTGTGGTCAGTGGAGGTTTGGAGGTGGGAGGAGCTGAAGGAGGAAGGGGTAGGAGACACAGAGGAGGGAGTTGGGGTGGGGTAAACCCTCTAGAAACAATACTGCAACAATAAATGTATGCTTTTGAAAAATACCTGTAGTAATATCACAATATGGCATACAGTGGGCATTACTTTCAAATGGCCACTTCAGTCGCGCATTACGCGGCGTGAAGCTGCGTGAAACTTTAGTACCACTTTCAGCCACTGTGCGTCGCTCTGTCAGTAGCCTTCCTGCCGCCCCTTCTGAAAAAGCAGGAGGCTACCTTTAAACATATAATTGTTGCCGAGAGGAATCCCAGCCTACGAACTCAATAACAAAATAAATCATGCATAATTAAACATTACCTCGATTTGGGCTACTTGGGTATGGCTTAAGGCTTAGCTACACAGTGGTAACGAAAATCGAAATCTGCTTTTGATAGCCTACCAGTATGGAGCCCTCCGCGTGACATGGGGGAAAAAAACATGGGTTAAAAAAAAAAAAAAAAAGTAATGGGGGAAAAAAACATGAAGAAGAAAAAAAAAACGATGCACTTTTGCGGGATCTCATTGCGAGATCTCGCAAAACTTTTTTTCTACTTTTGGAACTTGCTGGGCTTCCTACTTGACCCCAATAGGCCCACAAACCACTACCGCCAGATGGCAATCATATCATGATACTATGATTGCTCTATCACTGTTGCGTTTTGTGGGTTTTCTGGACACATTACATAGGCCTATGACACGGGAGGGAGAGGGAGACACCTGCGTGCAGACACGCACACATGCGCGTAGCAAGCGTGGGGGATGTGGGTGTTATAACGTACAGTTTTGCTGGAACACGATTCTATCCCCCACACTTTTTGTCAGATTAAATTGAAAGTAAAATATGGAAATAAACGCTCCCGTAAAGAGTTGGAACCGTATCTATAACGCACACACAGAGACACAAATAGGTCTGTTGATTTGATTGAACGGTCATCCAGCCAATCACATCAAGTTAGGTGAAGAACCAGAGCCGCTCTGATCAAATTCAAAGTGTGCGTCTTTCAAGGCTGTGCTGCTGCTTGGGTCTGCATTGTAACGTCTGCAGTGAGCAGATTTCAGATAGAATTGAAATGATAATTGTTACCGCATTATGCTAATTTAGTAAACCAAAATTCACTGTCTGACTGACAGTTTTTGTCACAATGCAGGGAGTCAACGTGAAAGCGGGGTGTGTGCACCAAGGCACCTGTTTCTGCAGGAAAACCTTTGGCTACTGTTCTCAGAGCATTATGCTTTCTCTGCCTATGATCTGCAGCTTTTCTCAAACTATGGGCCTCAACAATTAACCTACTACTGCTCCACGTAGCCGCGAAATTAAGTTATGCCCGGTGCTTCACACGTCTGCTCATTTGCAGCATACTTATTCATTTGGTGTCATCAACTATATAGACATAGCCCAGTCAGCACACATACAGTACGTCTCCAAGACGCTTGGAAAGGAACAGCTTAATTACATCGCGTTCCATTTAGAACGTCTTATTATTATTATTATTATTATTATTTATATATATTTTTTTTCCTTTTCTTTTTCGCATGCCCAAATTTCCGTCATGGATTCCCGGAACTTGGTGGGCATGTAACCCCACATGGATAGCATGGAACCATCGTTTTTCGTTTTGATCTGTAGCCCCCCCGCTGGACTGGACCCCCCGAAAGGAGGGTAGGGCAGACACAGTTTTCTGTGGACCATTTTTTTTTGTATGTTGATCTCAAGGGGCCATGTCAACCCATTCCATAACCACTCATTTCATGTATAGCGCCACCTAGTTAAACACAAAAAAGTAAAAATGAGGTGTTGTAATTGAAGGTATCTGTGACCTAACATAGTCAAAACTGCACGAAATTGGAAGTGTAGGATCATTATGACACCCTCTGTATGCATGCCAAATTTTGTGGAATTCCGTTCATGGGGGGCCACACAATAAATTAATTTATGTTACTATACACCAACTGGCCTGTAGGTGGCCGGAGACAGTTTTCTGTGAATATCTCGAGAACCGTAGGGCCTAGGAGGTCCACCTTTTTTATGTATGTTGGTCTTAAGGGGGCATGTCAACCCATCCCATTACCACTTATTTCATGTATAGCGCCACCTAGTTAAAAATTAAAAAGCAAAAAATTAGGTGTTTTCATCACAATATCTCTGGCTGACAAGGTCAAAACTGCACGAAATTAAAAGTGTAGGATCATTATGACACCCTCCGAATGCATGCCACGTTTTGTGTACTTTCGTTCATGGGGGGCCTTACAATAAAATAATTTATGTGTACATTTAGTGACGTACACCAACAAGGATTCCCGGGACACTGAAAGACCGGGGTACACAAAACTTGGTGGGCATGTGCCCCCACATGGATAGCATGGAACTGTCATTTTTCGTTTTGATCTGTAGCCCCCCCGCTGGACTGGACCCCCCGAAAGGAGGGTAGGGCAGACACAGTTCTCTGTGAATATCTTGAGAACTGTAGGGCCTAGGATGACCATTTTTTTCCGAATGTTTGCCTCCAGGGGTCATGTTAACCCATTTCATGTGCACACATGTGCACAAACAGATACACACACACACACACACATACATTCACAGTAATCATACGTATGACACATACTCACACAGTAGACATATGTACGCTTGTATGCACAGGCACATACGCAGGCACACACACAAGCACGCACACACACACACACACTCACACACACACACACCCACACACATAACATAAACATAACACAAACAATCATTTATGAATTATGAACAGGCAAGATGGAGGTGGGGTTGTATAAAATGAATTTTACATGTGAAATCTATGAACTAATCATGTTTTGGTACTTGTTGTCTAGCAGATACCAGTGAGAATTGAGTGTGGATAATGCAATTTAGTGAGACAGTTAGAATCATATAGGCCTTTCAGCGTGATTTCTTTTTGTGGAAAAAATGTGCTGGACTGGGCGGCGGTCATATTTTGTACCGCTCTGCGGTACATCTAGTTTGATCTGATCTTACAAACGGCGGCGTCAAGACACATTTGAGTTCTACATCGGAGATAGAACGCTTATGATCGCTCATGCAATGTGTGCGTCCCTGCAGCAAGTGAAACTGGAGGTAACGTGGGCTAGAAGCAACAATAGTTTAAACAACAACGTGGCTTCTTGTAACTATCAATGGAAAAATGCATAGAAACTGCTAATCATAATCTTTAAATTTACATTAATTAAGCTGGCTATATGCAACACAATTTATATATATTCCCTCTGCATATGTTTGGGTAGACTTCAAACGTTTTTGAATTTGAGCTTACAGTTCTGTGTCCTTTACATTTATTATGACCGCCGCGCAGCGAAGCGGCGGTCATATAGGTTTAGTCAGATTTTTTTTTTTTTTTTTTTTTTTTCTTTTTCGCATGTCCAAATTTCTGTCAATGATTCCCGGGACACTGAAAGACCGGGGTAGACGAAACTTGGTGGGCATGTAACCCCATATGGATAGCATGGAACCATCGTTTTTCGTTTTGATCTGTAGCCCCCCCGCTGGACTGCACCCCCCGAAAGGAGGGTAGGGCAGACACAGTTTTCTGTGAATATCTCGAGAACCGTAAGGTTTAGGAGGACCATTTTTTTTTTGTATGTTGATCTCAAGGGGCCATGTCAACCCATTCCATAACCACTCATTTCATGTATAGCGCCACCTAGTTAAACACAAAAAAGTAAAAATGAGGTGTTGTAATCGCAGGTATCTGTGACCTAACATAGTCAAAACTGCACGAAATTGGAAGTGTAGGATCATTATGACACCCTCTGAATGCACGCCAAGTTTCGTGGAATTCCGTTCATGGGGGGCCACACAATAAATTCATTTATGTTACTATACACCAACTGGCCTGTAGGTGGCCGGAGACAGTTTTCTGTGAATATCTCGAGAACCGTTGGGCCTAGGAGGTCCACCTTTTTTTTGTATGTTGATCTCAAGGGGCCATGTCAACCCATCCCATTACCACTTATTTCATGTATAGCGCCACCTAGTTAAAAATTAAAAAGCAAAAAATTAGGTGTTTTCATCACAATATCTCTGGCTGACATGGTCAAAACTGCACGAAATTGAAAGTGTAGGATCGATCATTATGACACCCTCCGAATGCATGCCAAGTTTTGTGTACTTTCGTTCATGGGGGGCCTTACAATAAAACAATTTATGTGTACATTTAGTGACGTACACCAACAAGGATTCCCGGGACACTGAAAGACCGGGGTACACAAAACTTGGTGGGCATGTACCCCCACATGGATAGCATGGAACTGTCATTTTTCGTTTTGATCTGTAGCCCCCCCGCTGGACTGGACCCCCCCGAAAGGAGGGTAGGCCAGACACAGTTCTCTGTGAATATCTTGAGAACTGTAGGGCCTAGGATGACCATTTTTTCCGTATATTTGCCTCCAGGGGTCATGTTAGCCCAGTTCATGTGCACACATGTGCACAAACAGATACACACACACACACACATTCACAGTAATCATGACACATACTCACACAGTAGACATATGTACGCTTCCATGCACAGGCACATACGCAGGCACGCACACACACACACACACACACACACACACACACACACACACTCACACACACACACACACACCCACACACATAACATAAACATAACACAAACAATCAAGAATTTCTCATAATTATGAACAGGCAAGATGGAGGTGGGGTTGTATAAAATGAATTTTACATGTGAAATCTATGAACTAATCATGTTTTGGTACTTGTTGTCTAGCAGATACCAGTGAGAATTGAGTGTGGATAATGCAATTTAGTGAGACAGTTAGAATCATATAGGCCTTTCAGCGTGATTTCTTTTTGTGGAAAAAATGTGCTGGACTGGGCGGCGGTCATATTTTGTACCGATCTGCGGTACATCTTGTTTAATAGGTATTAGTGATACCTCGAAATTAGGCTGCTGTCTGTTAGGCAATTTATTTTAGCCTGCTGTGTGTGCGTGTCTGCACGCAGGTGTCTCCCTCTCCCTCCCGTGTCATAGGCCTATGTAATGTGTCCAGAAAACCCACAACAGGCAACAGTGATAGAGCAATCATAGTATCATGATACGATTGCCACCTATTGGGGTCAAGTAGGAAGCCCAGCAAGTTCCAAAAGTAGAAAAAAAGTTTTGCGAGATCTCGCAAAACTTTGCGAGATCCCGCAATGAGATCCCGCAAAAGTGCATCGTTTTTTTTTCTTCTTCATGTTTTTTTCCCCCATTACTTTTTTTTTTTAACCCATGTTTTTTCCCCCATGTCACCCGGAGGGCTCCGTATACCGGTGCCGCTCCACAAAACGAAAAAATATCTTAATTTGCTGTCTACGTTATTGTCAGTGTTGGGGGTAACGCAACTATGCAAATCAAAACAGTGTCTTGTCAGTGTCTCAAGAACTGTTCATGCAGACTACAACTGGCGCGGTGTAGCCTACACAACATTGTTCAAAATTGATGCATTCAAGTTTGATTTGCAAAGTTAGTGTTATAGCCTACTTATCATAACGTTGTCAATCGCAAACGCTAATTTATTCTAACGTCTCTATATGGAACTACCTGCTTCATTTGCAGAGGACGAAGAGAAAGCATCTTTTTGATAATTGAGCCAGTAGAGAAATAACTGTTCAGAATTAATCTGTAGCCTTGGGTAGGCTTCTAGAGAAAGCAATGTTGTTGGCGATTTAATACTATCTAGCGATGTTTTTAACAGGCTACGCAATAGAGGCTTAGACAACTATGACCCACGTTTTGGTTTCGTAAATTAATTTGCCCTACTTCTTGACTGCAATGTAGTCAATTGACTGCTTGACATGTCATTTTTAATTTTCTGTACAATAAACAAATCTGCTTTATGCCGCAGAATTACATTCATATTTGGCTGACTTCTGCAGACGCGCAAAAAAACACTGCCATTTCCCTCCCCATATTCTACTGATCACACATCAGATCAGCTTGTAGGCCATTAGCAATCTGTTTATTTTATTTTATGAAGCCTATACAGTATATCACCTGCCACATTCTCACTTGCAATATAGACAGATGCAATAGCCATTGGTCAAGTACTGAGTATAAAGCAATTAAGATTAAATATCGTAGGCACAGGAGAAAACTTGTACATCCATTGACCCGTGAGGAGATCACATGCCAGTTGCCTCTCCCTTCAGTGCTATGACTCTGTTGATGACTTTGTCCAGATGGTCTATGTATTTATTGCAAAGTTCCGCTGTGAGTTTGTTTCGCCAAAAAAACTCTATTGCAAATATCAGTGCGTCTTTGTTCATGGGTTTGGCCTCACAGTGAATATATTGTTTCATTTCAGCCCACACTAACTCGATAGGGTTCAGATCTGGCGACCTAAAACAGAAACACATGGACATGTCAGTAAAGTGTTAGCTGGTTTCTGAATATGTAGTTATCAATTTTATTATTTTAGGTTATTAAAATAACTTACTCAGCCGGTGTTGGTACCCAGTTGATCCCCTCTCTCTGAATGCAGGTCTTGACACTTTTAGCTGTGTTTTTCGGATTGTTGTCTGACAAAATCAAACAGGACAAATTAGGAGGGCTACTTACTCATTCAACAAACATCAGTAGCCTAATCATCACCACGTTGCTTTTACTATAGGCTCATGCAAATTTTTTTTTATGGAAAACAGAGTGTTATAACAATAGCCTACCTTGGAAGAATCTGTGTGTAGACATAGGGAATTGCTCCCTTAAATATGGACCAGCAACTGTTTGGATGATCTCTTTCTTGTAGAATTGTTGATCCATAATACCTGAGGGTTAAATAATATGTAATCACATTGTAACTATTTATTTTGCATAGGCATTATCTTCTCTATCCTAACCCTTGAGCTTCATCACTCACCTTCAAAAATGACAAGCGGGCCCGGTCCACAGCGAGATATCCCACCCCACACATGCAGTTTGACGGGGTGTTTAACTCTTGGTTTTACATTGCCCGTGTAGTTCGACTTTCTCCAGCACCGCAATGGAAAAGGCTCCAGTACCACAGTGGACTCATCGGTGAAGAAAACATCGTCAAACTTTTCGCCAGCATCCTTCCATTCTTGAACTTGGATTAGACGCAAGTGTTTGTCCCGGGTCATTGGAACGAATCTGTAAGCATAATATATCAAAATGTTACTGTACTGTAATAAGGCTATGTTGAGTGCCAGATTATCAGATGGGTAAATAATAGCCTAAAGAGACGAGTTATTTAGGCCTACCTAGGCTTCCCAAATGTCCAGCCAAGAATCCGGAATGCCTTTCTCAGCGAGCTAAAACCGATTGATATGTTGTGTCTTCTTTGGAGAAGGTCTTTCACTTTTCTTGCTGATAGTTCATCGTCTGTGCTGAGGATGGAGTTTATTATTTCCATCACCTGACTGAAATAGACACATTGTTTCAATACATAGTTTGGTAAACTGGGGGCAGCCGTGGCCCACTGGTTAGCACTCTGGACTTGTAACCGGAGGGCCGTGTGGGTGAAGTGCCCTTAAGCAAGGCACCTAACCCCTCACTGCTCCCCGAGCGCCGCCGTTGTAGCAGGCAGCTCACTGCGTCCAGATTAGTGTGTGCTTCACCTCACTATGTGTTCACTGTTCACTGTGTGCTGTTTGTGTTTAATTCACCGATTGGGTTAAATGCAGAGACCAAATTTCCCTCACGGGATCAAAAAAGTATATATACTATATACTGTAATTGTTGTTATATTGATTAGCATGTCAAACGTATAGGACTTACCTGAGTTTCAGAATAAAAAAAGTAAATGTACCTTGTCACTTTACGCGGCTTTGGTTTCTTCTTTTCCACAGCAGCATGTCGGCAATGACGCCGTATAGTCCGCAACGATGGTCTTATTCCAATCATGGCTAGTTGTTTGGCGATAGAGCTAGTCGGACAGCCTTTCTTCCGCAGGGTCCTGATGCGCTCACTGACTTCTGCGTTGACGACAACCATCTCTGAACTGTGTAAATGGGCTATGCATTGGGTGTCTAACCAGGCATTTTTATTAGGCCACCAGGCCTCAGGCCCCTCCTCCTCCTGGACAATAGGCCAGAGGTGGAGAGGTGGAAAGGTGAGTTGTTGGGGGCAGGGTGAATAGGCCTATAACTTGATTAAAACCGGCATATAACTTGACTAAAACCGTGCAAAATTGGAGACACACCTGTCATTATCTGAGCAGTCTCATGTATGTCCTCATTTTGCGAATGCGAGGAGGATATGAGCCTGTTGCATTTCGTTAGATGTCAGAGTCACGCATACTGTTTGAAAACCACTGGCTCGTAATCACAATAATTTAACACACGACAGTTGGATACTTCGTCATGTTCCCATGCCTACATTTTGGTGAGTAGCAGATCGTTAAAAACAACGTTTGGGACATCGAAAACTTATATTTTTAATAGGGCAGACTACCGTCGGAGATGCTGACTTGCAAAGGCCTCGGGATAACACGTTATCTCCACTACCATCAGTCAATGCTTTTTGAGGATGGGCTAGCCTACATTAAGAACAAGCATATTTCTGGTCGATTTAAGAAGGGCTTTCAATCGTACATCCCCATGCACATAATAGAAACGCACTCCACCGACCAACACCAACACAGACCTCCACCAAGGCAGCTTAATTACTGAATTATTATTATTTAAATCTAAGTTATTGAATTATTGCTTGAATGTATTGAGTAGATATTTTTGGTATTTCGTATTTTTCAGTAGTGTTCACAAATTGTTGTTTTCTTTTATCAGAACTGATTAGGCTACATCGTGCATAATGTGTAGCCTAATTAACGTGATTAACACCTGTCACCGAGATAGTTATGCTCTTTACTCATCGGTGCGTATGACTGTCCATTGTATGGCAAGGCTATTAACACCTGTCCCCGAGTCTGTATAGGCAAGCAATTACCGGGTAGCTCTAACCGTATCATAATAAAATAAGCACCTGCATTCCCCAGCGGTGCTTATGAGCCTGTTTACACGTGCTTTAAATACTGGAAATACAGGTGTAAACAAGGTCCGTGTACCTTCTGTTCATTTGATTTTCAAATTCGAAACGAAAATTGAAAATCGAAAAACGACCTTATATCTGTATTTTTTAAAAACAAAACAGGAAATTCACTCGTGTTTTTGTTTTGGATATTAAACTTTGTATCCCCACGACCGAAATCCAAAATCAGCATAACAATAATGTGAAATCGGCACTTTCCTCAATTTTTCATTTGGCCTATCCCCGCTAGGCTGTCCTACATTGAAACCTATGACGTTTTAATTAGAGACATGTTTGTAAACAAGCTAACTTACGCAGAAATGTTAGCTACGTTGTATCAACTGAGCAAGGGGAGTGGAAGCCGTAGAACGCAGAGCTGGAAAAAATCTGACAACAATTCACTGGCCTAGCATGAGGCACGAAAATATGCATTTGGGCTCCTCTGTTGTTCTGTATGCGCGACTAGCCTATCGTTGCCTGTATTATGTTGGTAAAGGAGAATAGTAATGGAGAAAGAATCGAGAATCGAGAATGAGCTGTCCTTGCATTGGGGGGGGGGGGGGGGTGCACGTGATAAGGCCTAAGGAAGCATATAGCCAGCTGACCAAGGACGTAGGCTATTTGGTTATAATTTATATTCATATTGTAACAACTGAGGCAACAAGGTTCAAATCAGTACATTTATTGGGTCAGGAGCGGGGAACACAGACAGGTCAAAAGTCAACATCATTATAGAACACACAAGGCTAGTCACTAACACATGCACAATACAAGAACAGGTAGTCACACACAACACACATGAATAAACACATGAGGTACAACCATAGACTGTATACAGTCTATAGGTACAACCAAGGGAAGACTACACATGCTAACACACCACAAGGTACATGCAAATACAACTAGGCCTACTAAAACCGATATATCACAAACATGCACATATGGCATTATGGGAGTCTGATACAACGAGTCAAACGCACCGACGTTACAATTGTTTTGTTTTTTTGCAGTTTAAACTGTTAAGCTAAGCCTATACCTACAAAACATAGGCAAATAAATGCATGATGTCGATTGTCTTTTCAGTGACATATCCCCTCTTCAAAGGGTGCACGCAACCTTAATCCCACTCCCTAGCACACCTGGGACATAGGCCACATATCGATCAAAATGAGAAGCTTGGAATGTTCTGGCGATTTTTTTTCTATGTGCAGATCACTGTCCTTCAACATCACCATCTTGCTCCCTTTGATGAACATATAGGCTAGCAATTATCCATTCGGGCAGTGGCAAAAAAATGCTGTCAGCATGCAGTAGCTTGTTGAGTGTGTGGTAGCCTCGTGTGCCTGGGTTTTCATTTTTAACTTAAATAATGACTAATTGAAATTACAATATTGAAATTCAAACCCTCATTGTATATTTGATTATTTTTTCCACAAAATGCTTCAATAGGCCTATTTGTCTTTTATTTTTCTCTGGGAAGTACTGTTTTAGGTAAAGGTCTTCAAATCCGTTTTTTGATCACTGTTTCAACCTTGAAATTCAAATGAACAGAAGGTACACGGACCAAACAATCACCAAGACGCAGGGGCGCAGGAGATACTTTGAAAGTGGGGGACCAAATTGTGAACACAAACCCATAGTGAGATCAGATTTCCAGATATCGGATCACCACCTCTGGCCCACTTTCGACCATCATATTTTAATCTTGCCAGAATATTAAGATAATACCATATAATGGATGAACAGGCCTAGCCTATATTATACAATGCTGCAAAATATTGGCATATGCTTCCTGATATGTTGCTGGAAAACAGAAATATGTGTGTTTAATTTACAATTGCACATTATATATTTATTGTTATATCTGCAGCACCAGCTGATTTGAACTCTGCTGAAGAGGATATATTTAGACAGGTGGGGCTTGAAAATGCCCCCTTGATCAAAGTGGGGAATGAAAAAAAAAACTTTGAGAACCACTGGCTTAAGTTACTTGCAGTCCAGAACACACAGAATATTGCAACAGAAAGTTGCCTTTATAATCAACTACTAGCCTATTTCAACAGCATTCAAACAAAGCCTTTATAAAAGTGAAAAAAAATATTCCATAAGAAGTAAAATAAAATACTGTTACTGTAGTAACTGTACCACATTATCCCAAGCTTCAAAGAGCTCCACACGTCTGTGACAGGCAGACGTGACACCGCTAAATTCTTAGCTTGTTTATAGCCTACCCCACACTGAACGCATAAGACCACTAGGCCCATCACTGTGGGTTGTGGTAGCCTACTCAGTGAATTATTATTATTTAAATCTAAGTTTTTGAATTATTGCTTGAATGCAGATATTTTTGGTATTTCGTATTTTCAGTAGTGTTCACAAATTGTTGTTTTCTTTTATCAGAACTGATTAGGCTACATCGTGCATAATGTGTAGCCTAATTAACGTGGTTAACACCTGTCACCGAGATAGTTATGCTCTTTACTCAGCGGTGCGTATGACTGTCCATTGTATGGCAAGGCTATTAACACCTGTCCCTGAGTCTGTATAGGCAAGCAATTACCGGGTAGCTCTAACCGTATCATAATAAAATAAGCACCTGCATTCCGCAGCGGTGCTTATGAACCTGTTTACACGTGCTTTAAATACTGGAAATAGGCTACATGTGTAAACAATCGCCAAGACGCAGGGGCGCAGGAGATACTTTGAAAGTGGGGGACCAAATTGTGAACACAAACCGATCAGATTTCTAGATATCGGATCACCACCTCTGGCCCACTTTCGACCATATTTTAAACTAGCTAGAATATTAAGATAATACCATATAATGGATGAATATAGGCTATTGTACAATGCTGTAAAATATTGGCATATGCTTCCTAATATGTTGCTGGAAATTGAAAACAGAAAAATGTGTGTTTAATTCACAATGACACATTATGTATTTATTGATTATATCTGCAGCACCAGCTGATTTTAACTCTGCTAAAGAGGATATATTTAGAACGTGTCATTATTTGAATAAATTTGACAATTTTAAGCTTGACCTACCACTTTCTTAGAGCAATGGGCCTACCACTTTCAAATGCCCCCTTGATCAAAGTGGGGAATGAAAGAAAAAGTTTGAGAACCACTGGCTTAAAAGAACACACAGAATATTGCAACAGAAAGTTGCCTTTATAATCAACTATTTGTTCCAACTGCATTCAAACAAAGCCTTTATAAAAGTGGAAAAAAAAATATTCCATAAGAAGTAAAATACAATACTGTTAAGGTTAAACATGTAGGGTCTCGCGCCAAATACTCAAAGCCGTGCGGGTGCGTTAGTTTTGGGCAACGTAGTAGTCAATCAAGGAAAAAAACTCGCACACCATTGTTTGCCGTTTAAAAAAAAATAGCGTAAGACCGCTAGGCCCATCACTGTGGGTGTGGTAGCCTACTCTCTGGGATTTAAGTCAAGCAATATAACAAATGCGCGGCCTGCTCACGCATTGTTTCAAAATGAGTAATTTTGGCTTTGTCTGAACTGGCCATTGTAGGCTACGTAAAAATAAACAAGTATCCCCCATCCAATGATATCCAATGATGATATTAGCAAAATGCTAGTGTGTTAAGGGCAAAACCGGCCCACCCTGTAAAATACCGAAAGGACATAAATATTTGTTTCACTTTTCATGGAAAACCCATGCTGTAGTTGTGAAAACTACAAAGAAATGTGAAGTTTGTTGGCGATAAGTGTTTAATCCATCAACCAATGCGCTACCAAGTGAGGTGATGTACAAACGTTTCCGTCCTCAGACCTTCATCAGTGCAAAACAGTTGGCAAACAGCAGACGTGACACCGCTAAATTCTCAGCTTGTTTATACCCCACACTTCATAAATATTTGTTTCACTTTTCATGGAAAACCCATGCTGTAGTTGTGAAAACTAGCCTACAAAGAAATGTGAAGTTTGTTGGCGATAAGTGTTTAATCCATCAACCAATGCGCTACCAAGTGAGGTGATGTACAAACGTTTCGGTCCTCAGACCTTCATCAGTGCAAAACAGTTGGCAAACAGCAGACGTGACACCGCTAAATTCTCAGCTTGTTTATACCCCACACTGAACGCGTAAGACCGCTAGGCCCATCACTGTGGGTGTGGTAGCCTACTCTCTGGGATTTAAGTCAAGCAATATAACAAATGCGCGGCCTGCTCACGCATTGTTTCAAAATGAGTAATTTTGGCTTTGTCTGAACTGGCCATTGTAGGCTACGTAAAAATAAACAAGTATCCCCCATCCAATGATATCGGCAAATGTTTGTTTTCCAAAGTAAGAATTTCACTTCACCATGCACCTTCGACAATGAATAGCTCATTACACTTATGTTACCGTAAACGTAACTGGTATCATTACAAACATTATTCTGTGTCCTAAAAACTGGCATATTTTATGCATTGTGTCATGTAAGGTCGTTGCAAAATCTAGAGAAATGTGTGAGGATGTGTGAGGATTGTGTTATTACTTGAACATTCCATTTATAGGCTACTCTTCGCCATATCTGTTCCTGTGTCACATTTTGTTCATGATGTATTCCTTTTAACCACACTACAAACACGTTGCAATTGCTATGTTTTTATTTATTCAACTTTCCAACTAACTGGTTAGTTAACTATACATCAGAAAAAATGGGTGTCTGTACCAGGTAGGTGTCTCAACTGTACTCTATAGGGTGCAGTTAAGACACAGTCAAGACAAAAATGCACCTTATGTAATCCTTATGGATTGGTTGCAAGAGAGTATGTGTCATTGATTTCAGAATTATGATTGGCTGCTAATATGTCTGTAGGCAGTATTGGATTGGTTGCAAGAGAGTATGTGTCATTGATTTCAGAATTCTGATTGGCTGCTAATATGTCTGTAGGCTGCATCGGATTGGTTACAACAGAGTAGATCGAACTGGAGTTGATGTCTCCAGGTTCAGTGGTACTTTCATAAATGTGATTGGCTGACTGCGAAGAAGCAGGGAGCTGTTCTGGGTTTCGATTGGCTGTGGTGTATATGCTGATGACTGGTGAATTGTCCTGATGATTCCTCTGATTGTCTGGAGTCGGAGGAGTTTGGAGTTTATCTGCACTGCTGTCTGTGTCTTGTATCTCTGCATAGATGCCGTTGTTCTGAGAAGAAATAAAGCAAATATACATTGTTATACATCAGAGAAGAACAGTGGAGTTAAGATAGTCTTGAGGACACACTCATACATGCTCATATGCACACACACACACACACACACACACACACACACACACACACACACACTATAGTATAACCAACAGAAAGCTCCATACCTCTTCAGCATTACTTGGGTTCCTTAGTGATGATCGTGGTGCTGGTAATGATAAAAACCAATGTGTCATGTTTGAAGAATCACTCAATTAAATTATTATTATCATATTTAGTCATCTTCAGACCCTTATCCTTAGACATTTCTGAAATACAGTAACATTAATTTGTTGTCTCACACTTCCTCCTCAATGCATCTCTTCTCTTTTGTCTACGCAAATAAATGGGAGAGTTGCAGTCTTGCCTATATGTATAAATAATGTATGTATAAATGTGTTACATGTGATATACATGTAAAATATATGTAATATAGGCTACTTGTTTAAAAACATGTGTTTTTGAATTGCTTGGCATTCCATATCTGAGCGTGTGTGTGTGTATCTGAGTGTGTGTGTGTGTGTGTGTGTGTGTGTGTGTTACTTTCTCTCCTCTTCGCTCTGATCCTCATCGGTATGATGGTCAACACCAGTAGGCCAACCAGCACAGCAGCTGCTAGTCCTCCATAGAGAGATGCATTCTGCCCTGTAAGGAAATCTGATTACAGACTATCACACAGTAATAATCACTAAGCAACGCAATTCAGCGCTCTGATATAATCCACAGTGTGACTTCTTATAGCAATCACTAGAGGGCTAGCTTAGTCATAAGATGTTAAACTTGGCATGGTAGTCATGTTGATAGGAGGTACATTCAAATTCATTAAACATTCTGAGGTATTGAAACATTTACGGTGAACATGCTTTCTCTAAACAGATTGAATAACAGAAATAAAAAATCAAGGCAAACAGAAACTGTATGTAAACATTCACAAACATTTGTGTATGTTTGCAAAATTGAACGCACGTCAGGTCAATTCTGACACACAGTGGGACTCATAGATGGAACGGGACCGCAGCGATTGGACGGAGAACCCCTCCTGATTTTTCTCACTGTCTAAGGCAGTGGTTCTTAAACTGGGGGTTGGGAACCCCAGGGGGGTCAGCAAAAATATTGCAGGGGTCACGGAATGATTTGCAGCCTGGATTAAAGACATTTGTTTAGTCAAAGACTGCCATTGACATTAATGCCTTTGTGTTGACATAGACTACCTAAGAGAGAACACAACTTCTGCCTCTGCTTCCAATGCCCATCTCGCAACATTTCGAAACCAAAGTCCGCCGGTTAGAGAGAAGGGGGTCGCGACTCACGAGACTTGTTGTCTCAGAATGAATGGAAGCCTATGGAGCTTCACTGACCAATCAGCATTTATTAGCAAAATGCTAGTGCGTTAAGGGCAAAACCGGCCCACCCTGTAAAATACCGAAAGGACATAAATATTTGTTTCACTTTTCATGGAAAACCCATGCTGTAGTTGTGAAAACTACAAAGAAATGTGAAGTTTGTTGGCGATAAGCAAGTGAAAAAAAATAAATTTGGCCGTCTAGCCCCATAGACTCCCATTCATTCTGCACTCGCCCGCGATATGAAGTGAACAAGCTCTCCGTAGACGGGCTCTGGAAACGTTCACAAATAACGTTTATTTGTTACATAATAATTACATAATAAATTACTTAATTGTATGACCACCTCCATGACACTGACAAATGTTGTCTTCAAACATTCGAGTGTGCAATGTGAAGAATGGAGAAATGAACGACAGCAATATCCAAACCATATGGGGAGTGAATTACCTGTAAAGCTGTGGTGATATGTCTCTTACATGATTATTAGCTATGTATGCTAAACAGAGATTACTCTTCCTTTACAAACCTGCTGTGGTGGTGTGTGTTTCTTATACGATAAATACGTATGCCATCCTCCTCCACATACCTGTAGGGCTGTGGTGTGCTGATGTACTTCCTGTGGTCAGTGGAGGTTTGGAGGTGGGTGTGGCTAAAGGAGGAAGGGGGAGGAGACACATATGAGGGAGGGGTGGGGGTGGGGCAACCCCTTTACAAATAATATTGCAACAGTACATTAAGGGTCTTGAATAATCCCTGTAATATTAACACTAGATAATTTCCAGATAATTACTCCTAATATTGTTATAATCTTTGTGAACTTGTGAACAGGGAAACCTGTTCGAGTCCAAGGCTGTTTTTTGCGCCAAGTGGTAACTATGTCCATTTCTGCTGTGAAGTTGCACATGTTTGGGGTCTATGCTTATTGACTCACTCTTGTAGCCTGCCCCTGATGGACGTTTGAGATACTGCAGGTTTCGGGACTTCTGTGTTGGCTGCATTGTTTGATATTGAATGTTGCCGCTTGTTTATGACACATTGCTGGTGGTTACTACATCTGGAAATGTACATTATTGGGCTCCACTATGATCCTTACAAAGCTACTAGTCATATTACTGCAATATGAGATTTATGTTCCTGAGGAAGTGACTCACCCTGCTCCACCTCCAGCCTGAATTCTGTATAAAGATAATCTTCATCATCGCCATCATACAGTGAAGCAGGTACACATCTATATGTCCCAGCATCGTCCATAATCAGGTTGTGTATGGATGCAACAATGACTCTGCTCTCTGAGTCATGATAGAGAGAGTATCTTCCTTTGGTATATGTTCTCCCATGTGCTTTTGTTAATTCAATGACAGTTTCTCTGTTGCTCATTTTCATCAAGTACACTGACGCAGGGTCATATTCTTGAGGATATTCACAACTGATATCCACATTGCCCCCCACAGAACCATTCAGTGTCTGAACACAGCATACCCAGCTCACACCTGACACATGGAGAAAAGAAAGGTGAGTGTGTGTGTCTCTCTCTCTCTCTCTCTCTCTCTCTCTCTCTCTCTCTGTGTGTGTGTGTGTATTTATAAATATATTAATATATGTATTTATTTGTATAGTATACATGTATTTGCATGTACAAAAGCACAGCTGATCTACCAATATAAAAACAATCCTATAAATTGCAGTATACCGTATAAAGACATCAAATACATTACTGACACTCAAAGTTAACCATAATGTCCAAACTACACAGGAAACTGCTACTCCTCTGTTCTCTCACTTCCTGTTTCTAAGGAACTTCATCTCTTCTTCTGGCGTAACTGAGCAGTAAGACCTAATGTCTAATAATATCACAAATGTGACATCACTCACCTGAGAGCAGGAGCAAGATGGAGGAAGAAAAGACCCTCATGCTGATCGAGATAAACAAAAAGATGGAGAAATCTGCTGTTAGTTCTGTGTTCTGCAAAAGTTCTGTAAAACCTTAAACTGACAAACTGTATCTGTGATCCCGGTTACTATAACCTAACATATAGATCCCTTAGCATGACTGAGCATCTCTTAACCTATAGATCCCTTAACATAATGAGCATCTCTGATGTTGATAATAAAATAAAAGCCCAGATTCCACCAGCTGCTCAAGTGTGTGGCTTCTCTCTCCTAACGTCTGAGTTTTTAAGATGATGCTTCCTTCTTTGAGTTTCCCTTTAAACATATGGGGGGAGGGATGTGTTTGTCTGTGTGTGTGTGCGTGCGTGCGCATGTCTGTATGTATGGCGTACATATGTGGTGAGTGTATGTCTGAAGATGTGAGTTTTGTAAATGAGTTTTTGCTCTCAAAATAGCACATAGAGTAGCGGCATGATGATGACTTCCTGTTTCCTGTGTCCTTCTGTCAGTCTCTGTAAACTTCTCCTGTACACTTAGTAATCAAGACTGAAAACACATGCCCACAGTGGACAGACTCGACAGGTGATCTGCATGCAGGGCGCTGACCTCGCTCTGGTGGCCCCCTGGCTTCTCCCCCCACTGCACTAGGATGGAACCCTGTACCCCTGTTGCCACGGTGCAAGGCACAGCTCGCCCAGGCTCTGTCCTCCCAAACTGGCAGTGGTCTCCAGACTGACATATGTGTGAGAGTATGTGTTTAAGCTCTCTCTCTTTAAGTGTATGTGGGAAAGGGGGGGGGGGGTGATGAAAAGTTTGTGTGTGTGTGTGTGTGCGGGGGGGAGGGGCTAACAATGGGGCGTGTGGGGGAGAGGGGTGTACTGTATGTGGTTGGGGGAGAACTTGGTGTATGTGTGCTGGGGGAGTATTGGAGTGGGGGTGGGGGGGTGGGGGGGGGGCGACTCTTGGACTATATATAGCATATGACTATTCGAACCCAAACCAGCTGTCTAGTTGTGATAGTTGTGTAATTATTTTACCAGAAGAAGGGATGACTGTCCTGAGAAACAGGAAGTGATAATAAATAAATAAAGTTTGGCAGGTCTAACAGTTCTAAAACCTGAAACTGACTAAATGTTGCTCTGATTCCTGATCCTATTATGTATTATAACATATAGATCCATCTCTTAATTCCTAAGATGAGATCCAGTGTATGTGTGTGTGTGTGTGTGTGTGTGTGTGTGTGTGTGTATGGTGAGCATATATGATAAGTATGTGAGTCCGAACTTGTGGGTTTGTGTGTGTGTGTGTGTGTGTGTGTTTGAGGTTTTTTTTTTTTCAAGTGGTCTCATAACACCCAGAGGAGGAGCTTGACTTCCTGTTTTTTGTAATCCTTCTGTCAGTTTCTGAAAACTTTCCTTGCAAACATATAAATCAACAATCAAAATGCCAACATATGAATCAAATAACTTAGAAATTATATATTTCATTTAAATTAGATTATTTGATTTGGAGCCCAAAAGGCTATTTAGACCAGTGGGACACTTGAACATGTAGCAATGCTATCTGCCTGACTGTTGCAAAACACACCTGATTAATACAGTTTTAATTTGCTTATACACTAAAATGAAAAGTAGTACAGTCATCAAAACCTTACACGCCAGGACCAAAACATCAGCCCAGATCTGCTAAGACATTGTCAGCCTGACGCTTTTGCAAAACACTTCACACATTTCTCTACACAGAAATCTCAGAAAATATGTCTTGATTTCAGAATTCTGATTGGCTGCTATATGTCTGTAGGCAGTATTGGATTGGTTGCAAGAGAGTATGTGTCATTGATTTCAGAGTTCTGATTGGCTGCTATATGTCTGTAGGCAGTATTGGATTGGTTGCAAGAGAGTATGTGTCATTGATTTCAGAATTCTGATTGGCTGCTAATATGTCTGTAGGCAGTATTGGATTGGTTGCAAGAGAGTATGTGTCATTGATTTCAGAATTCTGATTGGCTGCTAATATGTCTGTAGGCTGCATCGGATTGGTTACAACAGTGTAGATCGAACTGGAGTTGATGTCTCCAGGTTCAGTGGTACTTTCATAAATGTGATTGGCTGACTGGGAAGAAGCAGGTTGCTGTTCTGGGATTTGATTGGCTGTGGTGTATATGCTGATGACAGGTGAATTGTCCTGATGATTCCTCTGATTGTTTGGAGTCGGAGGAGTTTGGAGTTTATCTGCACTGCTGTCTGTGTCTTGTATCTCTGCATAGATGCCGTTGTTCTGAACAGTAAGACAGTAAGATACCAGATATACCTCATTAAACATCAGCGACAAAAAGTGGAGTGAAGATATTCTTAATCTTGAGGAGATATACACACACTCTCACACACACACACACACACACACACACACACACACACATAAACACACACACACACACACACACACACACACACACACACACACACACACACAGACACATACACATACACACACACACACACACACACACACACACACGCACACAGACACACGCGCACACACATTCACACACACACATGTACACACACATGATGCACACACACACACACGCATGCACTCACACACACACACACGTGCACACACACACACACACACACACATACGTGCACACACACACACACACACACACACACAAACCGATAATATAACCAAAAGGAAGTTTCATACCTCTTCAGCATTACTTGGATTCCTTTGTGATGATTGTGGTGCTAATAATGACAAAAACAAATGTGTCATGTTTGAAGAATCACTCAATTGTGTCACATAAGATTTGCTTTAGTTTTTTATTAGTGTTGCTTATATGCAATGTTGTGTATGGTATTGTTTGAGTATCGTTTGTGTGAGTGTCTGTACAGCATAAATAGATACTGTCACGCCAGGCCATGCCGTGCTGGGTGTGTCTCTCCCTGGCTTGGTCATGG
The DNA here is from genome assembly GCF_046254945.1 of Alosa pseudoharengus. Taxonomy (NCBI): domain Eukaryota; kingdom Metazoa; phylum Chordata; class Actinopteri; order Clupeiformes; family Clupeidae; genus Alosa; species Alosa pseudoharengus. The sequence continues at coordinate 7,821,300 of NW_027468674.1, read as the reverse complement.
GCGGATTATGAACTTTCGGGCCCCTGGGCCCAGATGTATTAAGGGCCCCACACTTATTGTCGTATATGTGGGAGGGGGGGTTTGGGGGTCCTCCCCCAGAATTTGTAAAATTTGTTTGATGTGATTTCCTGTATTCTAGTGCATTTTGGGGATGACCAATACTAAATTCAATCAGATTCATAGCCTACATCCTGATTTGTTGATATTGAGGCAATGATTCCATGCAAAGGCTTGGGCTTCAAGGCCCCCTGACCCCTTGGGCCCCTGGGCTTGGGCCCGGTAGGCCCGTACAGTAATCCATCCCTGGGCCCTGTGTGTGTAATCTGGCCTGCATTGACTGCTGCTGCTGTTCTGTGTGGCCTGTAGGTGGAGCTGTTGCGGTGGGCTGTGCCGTGCTGGGTGTAATCTGGCCTGCATTGACTGCTGCTGCTGTTCTGTGTGGCCTGTAGGTGGAGCTGTTGCGGTGGGCTGTGCCGTGCTGGGTGTAATCTGGCCTGCATTGACTGCTGCTGCTGTTCTGTGTGGCCTGTAGGTGGAGCTGTTGCGGTGGGCTGTGCCGTGCTGGGTGTAATCTGGCCTGCATTGACTGCTGCTACTGTTCTGTGTGGCCTGTAGGTGGAGCTGTTGCGGTGGGCTGTGCCGTGCTGGGTGTAATCTGGCCTGCATTGACTGCTGCTGCTGTTCTGTGTGGCCTGTAGGTGGAGCTGTTGCGGTGGGCTGTGCCGTGCTGGGTGTAATCTGGCCTGCATTGACTGCTGCTGCTGTTCTGTGTGGCCTGTAGGTGGAGCTGTTGCGGTGGGCTGTGCCGTGCTGGGTGTAATCTGGCCTGCATTGACTGCTGCTGCTGTTCTGTGTGGCCTGTAGGTGGAGCTGTTGCGGTGGGCTGTGCCGTGCTCGATCTCTCTTTCTGCTGCTCCGGCCTGATGACGAGAGGCTGGCTGGGGTTCTGGCCCGTTTACCTTTTTGCTTTACACTTACACATACTGATATGCACTATATAACACTTTTGGTTGGCTTCCCACTTACTGACTTCTGCAAATCCTTCGTTAATAAACCAGCATATTCTTTAAGCATTGTTCAGTGTGGTCCCCCTATGTCAGCTCTACTTTGAGCCAAGTGGTCCTGACATACTTTTGGAGAGAGTATGTATCATAGCATTCAGATTTTGGTTTATTTTGTACATACATATGTGTGTGTGTGTGTGTGTATGTGTGTGTGTGTGTGTGTGTGTGTGTGTGTGTTACTTTCTGTCCTCTTCGCTCTGGTCCTCATCAGTATGATGGTCAACACCAGTAGGCCGACCAGCACAGCAGCTGCTAGTCCTCCATAGAGAGATGCTTTCTGCCCTGTAAGGACATCTGATTACAGACTATCACACAGTAATCACAAAGCAAACCCAGTTCAGTGCTGTGATACACTCCACACCAGTTGAGGGGGAGGATGTGTTGTGTGATGAGTGATAAGATGTTAAACTTGGCATGGAAGTCCTGTTGATCAGGGCAGGACTGAGAACACTTTATAGAAATCGTAGGCTATTGCACAATTGCCTTAAGTCTTTTGTGATTCTCCAGATCGGGGGAGAGTGAAGTTCTCCTTATAGGGGTAGTGTAAAGCTGTAGTCCCTATAGGGGTAGTGTATACAGTAGCTGAAGTCCCTATAGGGGTAGTGTAAAGCTGTAGTCCCTATAGGGGTAGTGTATACAGTAGCTGAAGTCCCTATAGGGGTAGTGTATAGCTGTAGTCCCTATAGCGGTAGTGTATACAGTAGCTGAAGTCCCTATAGGGGTAGTGTATAGCTGAAGTCCCTATAGGGGTAGTGTATACAGTAGCTGAAGTCCCTATAGGGGTAGTGTATAGCTGTAGTCCCTATAGGGGTAGTGTATACAGCAGTGTTTCCCAAACTTTTTTTCTGGCGACCCACTTTTTAAAAATGACAGACCATCGCGACCCATTTCACTTCAAATCTACCCTGCAACCACCAATATTGTTTTAGGCCACAGGTTCTCCAACTTTTCTATGCCTCCCCCAACCATACATTGCTATAGGATCCCTGCTTTGAACACGGTTGTGTTGCATTTTGAGCACCATCAGCGTGAAAAGTTGGAAATGACTACTGAAAAGATACGTTTTAATGCGCATCCGAGAGTATGGGAAATTCTTGCATGTTGCGCAGTCGTCATTCGTCAGCATAGTAAGCTGTTCCTGTATTTCTAAAACAAATGTTGTAGGCTACGTTGCGTTGCAGACAAATTGGTCCATAACCAGGGGTGAAAGTAGTTTTTATTTCTTGGTGGTACTATGATATATAGTTATAATGCGCGCGCATAGCGCGGGCCGAAAATTTCACTTAGCCTAATTATTTATTTATTTGTTTATTTACTGTATTATAGTCTACTTATCAAGCATTCACTAGGACCACTTCTTCACCACTTCTTATCACTCTAGTATCACTCTTTAACCCCCCTGTATCTGTTTTTGATTATGAATAAATTGCAAACACTTAATGTCTGTCTCTTGCCTCTCCAGCGAAATACTGCACACATAAAACCAGAATAGGCTATTGAAACATCAACATATTTTTCTTTAGCCTGTATGTTTTTTTTTTATTTGGGAGACTTTCCAAGAAACGTCCGTCTGCTAAAACATTTTGGATACCAGTGCACGTTGGCGCAATTACTGTAGGCTACTGTACGCGCGCTATAGCTTGCTCGTTGTCTGTCCAGCTGCACAGGAGGTTTAGACACAATTCAGATACAGTTCAGAACGATGTATATCAAATATATTTTGGGGGAAACGTGTTGCTTCTGGTAATTTGACGTTAGCAGTTGTGTTGTCATGCTGAAAGTGCAATATTTTTCAGAGACAGTATAGTTTTCTTTCCGGTACGGCGTACCCTCTCCAAATATTTTAGTGGTACTCCGTACCGGCCAGTACCGGCTTACTTTCACCCCTGTCCATAACACTGTGGACGTCAATTCCAATGTAAACAGCAAATAACTCAAGTCGTTATATTGTATTGTTGTATTATATTATATTGTATAGTCGTTATATCAGAACAAGAGGCGTTTGCGCAATAGCCGGAAGAATGCGCCTTTACTTTGGAGTTAGCGAGGTAGAAAACGAGAGGAATAGTGTTTAAAATGCCCATTTAAATTGTAGACTAATATAATAAACTGTTGTGCATTTTAAATCAGAAATAAGAATGTGAGGAGGTTGCTATTAACTTTAAAGATTGCATCTGCAATCAAAACTGTATGCAAATTGAATGGCCAATTATGTCCGGTCTATGGATGTCTGCTTTATTTGACAGCACGGTCACTAGATTTTAATCGGTAAAGTTGAGGAACTGGTATCTATTAATGTTCGTGCAAATAGGCGGATTCATGTCCCTTGCAGTTTGCAACTGCGAGGTACATGGCAGGCGCCCCATAGAACGGTTTCATTTTGAGAGGTAGATATCCTCTCGATGCGTTCGTCCCCCAGTTTCATGCGCCAGTTTCATGAGCTTTTATGACAAAACTAGTAGTTAACCAGGGCCCACTTCCCCGAAAGCATCTTAAGCCTAAGAGCGTCGTAAAGTCCCTCTTACGAACGTCTTAAGATTTGGGCACCCTCTTAAGAGCGTGAAGGAGACACGCTCTTAAGAGGGTTTTCTACGATTCATCTTACGATCGTTCGTTTGGTTTTTCCGACTGTTTCCCGAACATGCTCGTAGCGTGAATGCGCGTGCACTGCTCTTAAGATGCTCTTAAGGGGAGCTGTCCACGTTAATAGTTCTGAAATATCCTCTGATTTGACGGTGATGTCAGGTGACTGCACGTCACAGCTATAGGCCTACCATTTAAACTTTGGATCTACACATTCATTCACATCAATACGAAAATAGAAACACTTTGACATCTGCATGTAAGCATCCCAAGTAGGTTATTTACTACACAGAGACATAAATAATTGTAATTATTTTAAGATTAGATTGTTGCACCATGCAATAATTTTTCGCGGTGTCACACGTTTGAAGATAAGACAGAAGGCGAGTAAGAAAGAGAGGAAATGTGTAGGCTTAGATTTTGATGCAGTAGGCTATAGACAAAACCACATGTTGCTTTCTCTGCTTTTTACCTCATAGGCCTAATAAAATATTCACTTAGCAAAGATAATGTCAAACTATTCTGGCAACGTCTCGTTTCATAACTTGATTGCATTTATGTCCGCTTTTCATCACATTATTATGACCATTAAATGTAGGCTATTTTGAAACGCTAAAATCACAATGAAGAATGGGAACGTAAATTGGATTATGTATTCTAAGTTGTAATTCCTCTGTATGTCCTGTTGGTGACCTCAGTGAGAAGTACTGTTAAGACGCTCTTAGCCGGTAACGAGTACTCTGGAGCACTCGTAGATCTACGAGTGTTTTCACGACGCTCTTAAGCTACGATGGTTTCGGGAAACAGTCGGCAAATCTTAAGACGTTCGTAAGAGGGACTTTACGACGCTCTTAGGCTTAAGATGCTTTCGGGGAAGTGGGCCCAGGGCCGTAGTCACCATAGACATTGAGGGGGACGTGTCCCCCCCAATATTCAAATATGACCAAAATGTCCCCCCCAATATTCGGACAGAGAAAAAGAAAGAAAGAATAAAGCGCTATACTAGGCCTACAGGAAACCAACACGTATCTGAAATGTAATCAAATGTAAATAACGCACAAATTAGTGACCTATGGTTCCAGAGTAGCCTACACCCCTGAGTGGATTGTCCTGGTGTTTTTCCATTTTTCGTTAGTGGCGTGCACTATCAAAAGCTTCCATTTACTGCACCCTACTGCGGTGAGGTAGGGCTGTCAACAATATCGCAAAAGCTACCGGTACAATTTTCACAAAACTTCTTGGAAAGGTGTAGCACAGGCTAGGAAGTCCTATACATCAGACTGAAAGGGAACATTTTCCATATTGTAGCCTATTCTCGCAATGATAAGTGAAACGTTTTATTTTAAATGATGAATTTGTGCAAGCCTGTGTCATTTCTTTCACGTATTTCAACATAAATAATGCATTCATATGCTAGTAGTAATGCCAGAAATTACCGTGTATAGGCCTCTTAGAAATGATTGTTGCATCTTGCATATTATTTAGATGCGCACTCAATCGCGCATCCATGCAGGCAAAACGTGATCAAATGTGGTGACGTTTACAATACGTGATAGCCTACAGTTAATGTGAATCGCGGACAATAACCAAAGAAAGCAATTTGCAGCTCCATTCACCAATCAAAGGCTGTAGTAGGCCTAGTGTTTCTACATGTTGGCACAAAACGTAATTTCTGTCAGAAGCCAGTCTATAATGCATACAGGGGTAACATGAGGTGAGTCTGACAGAAGAGGGGCCTGTCTGAGTAGCCTATTCCTGAATCCTGTCCCTTTCAAACTACGTTAAAATTGTGTGATTAGCCGCCAGCATAATAAAATCTAAATTAAAAGACAAAATCTTATTAGGCTCCAAACCTATGAATCTAAGCCTTAGTTTAAAAAAATCTTCAGGTGTAAGTAATGAGTCAAAGAACCACATTCTGTGTAATATAGAGGTTATCATAAGATATTCTAGTTTGTAATTTCTTTTAAAGGTCTCATCTCATCGTTTTTTCATTAATTTTGCAGTGGTCTGTAGTATTGATGAATGCCCTGTGAGCCGGTTTTGGTGAAAAAAATGCTGTCCTGCGTCTGTTTCATGCTGTTCTAGTTTGGTGGGGAAGGTGGGCGGGGAGGAACGACTGGATTTCGCCTCTAGTCATGAATATTAATGACATGCTAATCAATTCACCTCTGATTGGCTAACAGTACTGTGACGCTTCCTCCAGTGCGTCCTCATCCGATTCTGCCTGTGCTATGCTCCATATTCAACTTTACAGTGCTAAAACCTGGCTAAAACTCGAGTCAAAACTGTTGCACAAAATGTCTTCGGAGATACAACTTCATGTGTTTGATCCTAGTATTCGAGTAGGAAGAAGAACCGTTTCGTGATCGTTTGTCGGTGAACGTTGGTTTAATAGAATGGTAACAATTGCCTGTCAGCTAAAAATTTCTCCTAAAAGAGGTAACGTTAGCAGCTAAACGTTTGTGACAATCGTCATCTTGCTTTCAAGTAATAAACAGTTGGAAACGTTTTAAAATAAAGACTTATTTCTTTACACAGTCAAAAGTCTTCCTAGTAGATATTTTACTTCACAACACAGGTAAGCACCCTAAATGATGTTCAGCCACTGACCTAGCCTGCTAATGCTATCGGAATAGATAGTTACTGTATGGTTTGAATTCCATGATACTATCATTGAAAGACCTTGGTCATAGCCCAATATATATATAGATCTAAATGCAAACACACCTACCTAGCTATATTTTGCTGGAATTGTACGAGAATGCCTACAGAAGCAGAGAATGTGTGCTGCAAGACTTCTCCGGTAATGAGAACTATGGCTTTGATAGCCTGACATTGGCAGAGGTTAGCCTACTCAAGTTGTTTTCTGTCACGTATGACAGAAAAAGTAGCCTACTATAGGAATCTTATAGTATTTTGGGACTAAATATTACAGTAATCTTATAGGAATACTATAGTATTTGGACGTACTATAAGACTACTATAGAAAAACTATACAGGATATTATAGAATTATTAGTAGTACTTCTACAGTATGTCCCAATTATTCCTATAATAATTATTCCTATAAGATTACTATAATATTTTGTCCCAAATACTATAAGATTCCTATACTACTTTTTCGTAAGGGGATTGCTCATGTGGTTAGAAAAATGTTGTCTGGATCCTGGCCAGGATTAGAACCAGTCTGCCTTAGCATAATGTACTCCCTTCAAAATGCAATAAACATTCGACTATGGCCCTCTGTGAGACAGAAGATATGAAAGGTAAGATAAACCTTTAGCTTAAAAGGGACAAAAACTGATGAAACTTCTAAAACAAATATACAAAACAGGTCAATTTTCAATAAATAACTTTATTATATTTACATACAGCAGTGGTACTCAAAAGTGTGGTCCGCAAGCTCTCAAGTGTTCCACAAGTAGATGTGGTAAAATATAATAGAGGAGTTGTTTGCAATATTGAACCAACTTGTATGTAAATCCAAACAGTTCTGCAACACTGATGTAACCTTTGCCAGTTTAAATCATATGAATCCTCTGACACCATAAGCAAGGTGCAAAGACAATAAGCAAGGAGGTTCAGTGAGAAGGCCTATTGTGTAATATACTGTTGAAGTAGTGTCGTGGAAATTATCCACTTCCCGAAACCTCCAATCCAACTAGCACTCTGATGTCAAAGACCCGAAGGAGAACACCAAGACGAGAAATGCTGAAGACTGTTGATCCTTTATTCACCGTATTGCAGTGATGATACAATCCAAACAATGTCAGGACTGAACCGTCAGGCAAGAGAGTGATGAGTTGCAGCTGCTACCCCGATGAGATCTGATCTGAATGTGCCCGAGCTCTCTCTTTTATGCTCTCAGGGGCCTGAGAGGCGTTCCTATCACCAGGAACGTCACCAGGCCCCTTTTAGCCAATCAGAACGTTTTGGGACTTGAGATATTGGTGGAAACTCCTTCTCATACAAACATTAAAAAATGTGTGTTGCTAGGCAGAATACATGTGATCAAGTTCTATGTGTAATCTGTTGCCAGGCAGGGTATGTTTTGATTTGGTTCTATGTGTCACTTCAACTTTGGTTTCACTTCCCCTCTCTGGAGGGTCCCTGCATCTCCTCTTCTGCTAGCCCCTTCTATTTATGCCCTTCTGGTAAGCACCTTTCTCTCCCAGGCCCTGTTTTTACTTTCACTCTTAGCCTTTGACAGCTCAGTCTCATGACTTCCAGTAAATGTTGCATAACAGTTGCACAAACAACACCTTTATAGTAAATGGAATGTTCCTAATAAACCAGCACACACACACACATAAGTATTATTATTATGTCTAGATAAAATCACCACATATTCCCCCCTTTGAGGCTAAATTAGCCTCACTATGCAGCATAAGCAGTATTTAAAAAACAGGAGTGTGTCATGATCCCTTATATATCGTCGCGACACCTCAGGCTAGATGCACATGAGCAAGTTACAGGGGCATGGCGTCTACTATTAAAACCTTATACTAAACATGAAACCTTAAACCTTATGTCAGAACTAATGAGAATATGTGTCGGCATTACCGCCCTTATATGAGCAAGTACTGATGCTAGTAAGCAGACCCTGAACGCCCAGATCAAGTGACAGAAGGACCAATTACTCGCAAGAACGAGTTGTGAAATCTCCCCATTTATTGACTGAAACAAATGGCTGGGACCCGAAACGGATACGTCCCCAAAGTGACCTGAAACCTCATATATTTCAACCAGTCACTTTTTGCACACGAGGTTAAGTAAAACCCCATGCTTCATAGCACTCAATGCACTAGGTATGGTATCAGGCATTGGCGCGGCCTATTCCGTCACTCATCTATACCCTACGGGCGCAAGGTTATTCCGCAAACCTTATATATAAGAGTAAATGATAAGTCAAGAGCCCTGGACGCCCAGAGCAGGTGACAGAACGACCAATTCCTTGTTATGAACATATGGCTAGGACCCGAGACGGATTTGTCCCCAAAGCGGCTACTGTGCTAGTCACTTTGAGCATAAAAGAATTTTTATGCAACGGTCATCGGTGCCAAATCGGAGTTACATAACAACTTCATGATCCCACTCGTCACTCACCCATCCTTCTTCCAGGTATATGGCTCCTTAAGTAAATTCTTATATAGAATATAAATGGTGTATATATGGCCTCTTTCTGGCCTTTATGCATCAACCCCCCCTTTGTTACTCGCAACGTCATCCCCTTACTCCTCCGGATTCCTCCGGGCATTCACACTAGCGTGAGAACGGGTGAGCGCGCCGGCCGCAGGCGCGCCACACCGAGGGGACGGGCCGCCATGCTCTGCCTTAGGTTGCCCCTGCTGGCCATTGGGGTCGTACCCGTCCTCGAGCACTGACCGCGCCACACACCTGCCACACCACTAGGCGGGCCAGGCCCGACGTACGGTAAGTTGGGGTGAGGTGAGCGCTTCTAGTAGCAAGCTTTGGTTATACCTGGCCGGGTTTGGATGGCCTTGCAGTTGAGGGCTAAACCTCATATAAAATTGAATCAAGATTACTTAATGCGACTTATTCGTGTCAGGTCACAGCCCATAACCCTACCTTTTACTCTGTCACCTGGGCGTGCAGGCATGTGTCTTGTGAATTACCTGTCAGTGTTGTGTATGTGAGTGTGAGTCAGTGTGTGTGTGTAGAGATGGGTGACTCGCAGGACCCCACCTCTACTCGTACATGACCGGGAGAGGAAACTCCGGGGGAGGAAACTCCTGTTCCTGCTCCCGCTCCTGCTCCAGCATTCGAGCGAGGAAGTCGCTCTCCATTACATGACCCTCGTTGAACTCGTCTTCCGTTATTCGTCCCACACTAGTTTGCACTAAAAGAATTCTCTCATTTTCATCCTCCTCATCCCATGGTATCATTACATTCTGGACCACGAGCTGTCTAGCAACCACCTTTGAGCAAACCTTTCCACAACATTGAGTAATACAGCAAAACATTCCTACCACTAAGGCTGCTCCTAGCAATAACTTCCCCAGAAATGCTACAATCTTACCCCCCCATGACCCAAAGGTGTCCGTCAGCCACCGGGTTACAGGGGCAAAGATTCCTGAGATATCCGGGATTCCATCAAACGTCAGTCCTTTTCCAGAGTTCTCGTGGGCTTCCTTGTTTACAGCCTTGAGTCTTTTCATTGCGTTTGTGAAGTCGTCCATGTTCTCGCCTTCACCTGGGACGTACGTACAACACGAGTCTGTTCCAACGATCGCGCACACTCCACCTTCCTTGGCTAGTATCCAGTCCACTGCTATCCTGGTTTCCATTGCCATTTTTGTGGTGGCATTCAACCTCCTGTCAAACGCGTTGAACGCGTCTATAGTGGCATTCATGAACCGCAGGGCGTTGTAGTGGATGTAGTTGATCCATTGAACATTCTTGGCGATGCCTACGGATGCTCCGTAGAAGGGGAGGGCGGCTTCAAATCCGGCGAGTACCTCGTCCCGTTCCTTGAACTGTCTCGGGACGTTGTGGGGTTGTCCGAATATGTCCATATACACTCCATCATCAGCGTCTCTTCGGCTTCTCCTCAGGTTCCCTTTTATCGGCGTTTGCTGGTTGGCCCCTGGGCCGGTTGAGTTCAGTGTTGAGTTGCGTTCTGACCAAGGGACTATGTAGGTTTGCTGGGCCAGGGTGACCCTGGCACACTTTCCTCTCCAGTATTTTGGAAGGGTGTTTCGCAGTCCCCATCGTCTTCCACAGGCCCACCATAAGTCTGCCAGCGGAATATCTTGTTCGTACATCCAATTCACGCTCAGCATCGTGGTGTTTACTTCGACTCCAATCCTCTTCCCGTTGTCGCTATTCTCCACCAGGCGGAAGTAGAAGTTGTTGAGCTCGTGGACCCACTTGGCTGCACAGCGTCCTTCGAATGCTCCTACATCCTCCACACCTTCCTTGACTGTGTTTGCCGTGGGGTGTACTTCAAAACACTCGAACTCTACATCCCCTGGAATCTCGTAGAGATGATGGGTTTTCTTTATCACCCTGGTCCCCATGCCTGGGTAGTCCTTCCTGCACCTCGCCTCGTTCTGCTGGAGCTCGTGCCCTTCCCCTGTCTGTTTTCCGGATGATGGGCCTATCTTAGTCCATACCTTCCGTAGCTCCTCGCTTCCCAGTCGCACAAGACATCCGAACGGGGAGAACTTGTCTTCTGTGTACTGCTTCCCTGACTCTTGGTGCACTATGTCTTCTTCTCCAGTTCCTGGTGCTGGCAGCACTGTCAGCTTTGGTTTCACCGCCGAACACACATAACACCCTCCTTCTGGTTTTACTGTTTTTGCTGTGTATTTGGCCCATTGCATCCATGAATTATTCTCCCAGGCGCCCAGAGCGCCCGTGGATCTTTTCCTTCTGTTCTTGGTTTGAGCCCCATTAACCTGTTCCCTTTTCAAGACCTTGGGAAGCATGCTTGTACTATTTACATTCTTGCTCTCATTTTTGCTCTGAGTCTTTGCATTATTCAGCACCGGGATGTATTCGTTACTTCCCGATGCTTCTGGTTCTGGTATGTGTGTCTCATTTCCTGATCCTTCTATGTACAAAATATTGTCCGTGTCTAGGGCACTGTCTTTGAGCAGCTCCTCTCCATCTCCTCGCAGAGAGTCATTGGGGGTGGCAGCCTGCACCCCCTTCGTCGCTCTCGTCGTCTTCTGGGGAGCTCGGGAGGGGCCAGTCAAGGGCCTCTTCGAAGCCCCCAATCCAATGGGTACCGGGGGAACTGCCCCAGTTGGTCCTTTGGAGAATTCGTCTTGTTTCTTGGCTGGTCCCTGGGCGGTTATCCCCGGAGTGGGGGCCGCCCGTGTCGTGCCCTGAGTCCGTCGGCCTCTCCACCACAGGCTCCGCAGGAAGCCGCGAGCCCTGCTGAGGAGGTGTCCGGGGGGGAGGCGTATGGACAGTGGGTAGTCTGAGTGCGTCGAGGGCCTCGGCCATTTCTGCGGCAGATGGCTGTGCTCCACTCTGGTCGTCGGCAGGGGCGTCGGCTGGGTATGGGTAATCCCAGTCGCTGTAGAAGTCCCCAAAGTCGATGGTGTCGTTCCCTTGCTGGTGTGATGGTGGCGATGGCGGTGCTTCTTCTTCCGGCCTCGGCGCTTCTTCGGCGTCGCTTCCTGTGAGGTCGGGTGTGTCCGTGGCGTGAGAGCGGGCTGCAGGGTCGGCTGGTGGATCACCGCTGGTTGAGGCTGTGGCAGGTCTGGGTACTTGGGATTCGGGAGCGGCTCCCATCTCAGGTGGATGTCGCCTTCTCCTCCTCGAGCCTGGCTCGGCCCCAGCATCGCCAGCACCTGTAGGCACAGATAGGGGAGGGAGAACAGCAGGCACCCCAGGTACATTGCGCCCAGGGCCATCAGCAGGAGCCGGCAGTATCCTCCGCCTCGTACTCCTACGCGTACTCGGTCCTCCCCTTTGTTCCCCACCACCATCATCCTCCCCGGGGGAGTCTGGTGGGGGTCCTGGCGGGCTCTGGTCCCCGTCATCGTCCTCCGACTCCTCTGGACCTCTCGCTCCTTCTGGTGGCACCGCCCTGTAACAAGAGTTAAGGTGATACCACAAATCTGATCCTTGCACTCTTACCGCCCGGGGGGTAGCCTGGGTCACTCTGTAGGGCCCCTCTGCCCTTGGGTCGAGACACGACCTCTTAAACACCCTCAGGTACACCCAGTCTCCCACTTGGATCGGTCCTGGCTCAGTCCTCCGCTCCCGCGCTCTCTCTCTTCTCTTCTGCTCGTTGAAAACTGCCCTGTGAACTTGAGAAAGCTGTTTAATATAACTGCTCACCTCTTGTTCTAGAATTTCCAGCGGGGGCCTCTGATCCCCTCTGAACCGTGGCGTGGGCATCGCCCGCCCCGTCACCATTTCGTGCGGGGTCAGATGCGTGGTTCGATTTTTTTCACAACGCATTTTCATCAGCGCGATTGGTAGTGCGTCAACCCAATTTAGGTTTGGCAGGTTTGGATCGTCGTGCGCGCTTCGGACGATCTTCGCTATTTTATTCTTCAGCGTTCCGTTCGCTCTTTCGACCATCCCCTGAGACTGCGGGTGGTAAACACAACCAAACCGAGTCTTGATGCACAGCGCCTGTGCAATCTTTTTCCACGTGTTGGCCGTAAACGCTCGGCCATTGTCGCTGCTGATTATTTCTGGGATCCCAAACCTGGGTCTCACCTCCCTTGCTAGGAATCGAATCACCGTTTTCTCGTCCTGCCCTCGGCTTGGACAGGCTTCTACCCATCGTGAGTAGCGGCATATTATTACCAGTACGTGTTTGTACGTGTTCACCGTTCGACCCATGTCGATGTAATCCATCACCAGGTGTTTGAACGGTCCCTCTGGGAGTGGCACGTGTCCCAGGGGCCGTGGTCCTATGCCTATTGTTATGTTGTTTCTGTAATTGTGTGTGGCACAAGTGTGGCAATTTCTTAACACGTAATTGATGCGATCTTGAAGGTATGGGGCCCAGAACCCTTTGTCAAGTATCTGCCGCTTGACCTCCCCCCTTGCGCAATGATCCACATCATGCGCATCATGAATGAGGAGATCAAGGAGCCCACTTGGGGCCACCACCCTTCCGTCATGACTTCGCCACACCCCATTCCTGCCTTTCGACGCACCCCTCTCTTCCCATAACAATGTTTCGGCCTGCGGAGCTGCATTCTGTGCGTCTTTAATAGCGCTAAGCGTGAGTAAAGGATCCACAATCCTAAAGGTTCGTCCGTCAGGCAAGGTTCGGACCACTGGGGCTTGTATCACTGTGTCGGTTGCTGTGAAATAGCGATCAATTACGCTCGGTGAGTATCTAGCTTCACAAGGCTTGTCGCAGCACTCAGGGCAAGTGGCCCTCTGGCATAGCGCGCAACAGGCGGGATCTACCTGGTGCTCATGGTCGTCATCACACCATTGGGAGCACCACATACACGTATTGTAGGGGTAGGGGCATTTTGTAGGGCAAGGCATACTGTGCATCGCCCTGTTAAGCAGTATTTTGTGCGGCTCGTTATCCTGTGGGGATTTAGGGGCTGTATTCAACTTCCTAGCCTCTAACGCCGCTTCCTTTGCTGCCTCATCTGCCTGTGCATTCCCTAGGGTAATGTAGTCCTGTCCCTTACAGTGCGCTTTGCATTTGCATATTGCGAGTGTTTTTGGACGCATCATGGCTGCTAACAACAACTGAATTTGCTCTAGATGCTGAATTGGGCTCCCATCCGATTTCTTGAACCCTCTCTGTTTCCACTGGGCGCCATGCACATGGCAAACATTGTGGGCATAGGCGCTATCTGTGTGTACGGTTGCATCCTGTCCTTCCGCTAAAGAGCATGCTGCTGTCAGCGCCTTTAATTCAGCTAGTTGCGCTGAACATGGTTGTGTGCACGGTTCGCTCATAACTGTCACAAAGGTTTCTGGACCTTTCATCTGCACTACGCTGAACCCTGCATGCGTCTTGTTGTCATAGTTATGGCTAGAACCATCCACAAAGTAGGTGATTCCTTGTCCTAACGGCTCACTCTGCAGGTCTTCCCTCAGCTTGGAGAAGGCGATTGAGTCCGCCACACAGTCATGTGGCTCGCCCTCATAATCAAGCGGGATGAGATCCGCCGGGTTTCCTGCCGTGTCGCATGCCTTTATAGTGACATCTGGGCAGAGTGACAGATTGTAGTACCTCAACTGCCTCTGAGGCGTCACGCAGAACTTCCCTTGTTCCACTAACTGCGCTATTGCGTGGCTGCTGTGTATCACCACTGGCCATCCCATGGTAATGTTGGAAGCTTTGACGTATGCCGAATATACTGCTTCAAGACCCTGGAAGCATGGTGGGTAGCCTTGGGCCACCGCGTCCAGCTTTGAGCTGTAGTAGGCGATTGCCTGTTTGCCGCGTCCATGACACTGTGTCTGTGCCACGATCGCGGTCATGTACGCGTCTTTTCCTGCTTCCTTTCTGACCGATACGTACAGATAGAAGGGTCTTCCGTAATCCGGCAGTGCAAGTGCAGGTGCTTGCTGTAGTTCTCCTTTGATGCGTTCAAACGCCTCATTTCCATCCATTGTCCATGTGAGGCGGTTCCTCAGGTGGCTGGTTCCAGCTTGCACGATCATGGCTCGTAGTGGGGCTATCTTTTGTTCATAGCATTCCACCCAGTCGCTGCTGAAACCTATGAGTCCAATGAACGACATCATTTGCTTTACTGTGTTTGGCTTCGGTGCTTTGGTAATTGCCTCAATGTGGTCTGGGGCGATGCCCTTGTGCCCATGCGAAATTCGGCGACCTAAGTAGATCACCTGGGGCTTTGCAAACTGTAGCTTCTTCCTCGATGCTTTGTACCCCCCTTCGGCCAGAACGGTCAGCACATGGACTGTATCCTTCTCACACGTTTCCTGGTCCGGGGAGCATACCAAGACATCGTCAACATACTGCAGGATCGTGCTCCGGCACACAATGTGTTTTAAGTCCTCCTTGAGCGCCTGGTTGAAAATGTGCGGTGAGTGCTTGAACCCTTGTGGGAGCCTTGTGTACTGGAACGTCTTGCCTTGATATTTGAATGCAAAGAACTCCCTACTCGCGGGTGCCACTCGTATCGTAAAAAATGCTTGAACCAGATCAATGGCGGAGAACGTTGTTGCACTCGCCGGGATGTTGGTCATCAGTACGTTAGCATGTGGGACGTCCGCTGGATAGTCCTCAATGCGTTCATTAACAGGTCTGAGGTCCTGGACCATTCTCCATCGCACTCCGTCTGCCTTCAGCACAGGAAATATGGGTGTGTTGCACCTCGCACTTGGGACTTCCTCTAAGACTCCTGCTCCCAGGAGATCTTCAGTTGTTCCTCTTATTCCTTCAGCTGCTTCTGCTGAAATGGGGTACTGTGGTTGGAAAGGCAGCGTCGCTCCTGGTTTCAGTCTGAACTCCACAGGGCTTGCTGACCTGACCAATCCTATGTCACCATCTCCTTGTGACCATACCACAGGCGGCACTTTTCTCAATATTCTCTCTGTTCGTTCGGTGCCTGTCTCTGTCGCTTCTTGTAGCATCATCATTTTCCAGGGGGTCGGTCCCGGCCTCCCTGTCTTCTTATCCGTCTCATTGTCTATGTAGTACTTCTTGTATTCCTCCCATTCTGGGTCAGATTTGTTGATGGGCACATGGTTCTCCTTATCCCAGCATCGATATCCTGCTCCTCCCAGTAGGCCATACATGCAGTATGGGTTGCCATAGGGGCATCCCTTAACGTAGGGTATGTCATGAACCTCCTCCGAGGCCATTTGTCCGCCCTGATGGCCTTCCTGGGACTGTATTGCTGGTTGTGCTGTCCTTTTCTTGGGGCACCATGACAGGTGTCGCATGTATGTACTCCATTCCGCATCCTCTTTGCTGAATGGCACATGTCTCGTTTTGTCCCAGCAGCGGCGCCCCGCTCCTGGGAATAGGCGGTAGAGGCAGAACTGATTCCCATATGGACACCCTTTAGCATAGGGTATCTCCTCTTTCTCCTGCGGTTCTGTGTCCATGATCTTGATCACTTGTGGGACTCCCCACACGGTGACTGGTCTGTCCAACTTTATCCTGAACATTGGTTCTCCTTCACAGCTTATGGCCGTTTGTAGTCGGTCATTCCCTGTATCTTTCCATTTGATGCACTTGGCCTCGAGCATTACTAGGCCCATTTCTCTTGCTCTGTGACCTCTGGCCACTCTCAGGGTGATGTGTGGCATTGTTCCGGGCATGTTGAAGATTACGCCTAGATCCCATCCTTCCACAAATTTCACCTCAGCGGCTACTCCTTCTTTGGCCACCACTAGTGCGCGTATGTCAAGTGGGATGCGTCCCCACTTACCCACTTCCCTATTCCATTTTTCTTCTCTCTCTTTGTTTGGGGTTTGGTCGAATTTTATCGTGCAGTGAAAAGGGCATCTTGGCGTCCTCAACTGAGCATGAAGGCTGTTTATTTGAAAGGCATGCTCGTTGTAGACCACTCGCTCTATGTTTGGTTCCAATCGTCCAATCCAGTAGACCTGGTGAGTTTCAGTTTGAGATGGGGCACTTATTCTTAGGGCCATTTGTGTTGCCAGTCCTGTTATCTGTACTCCTGTTGGGGAACACTCAATTTGGAGTCTTAGGTTGCACAGCGCATCTCGTCCCAATAGGTTGACGGGCGTGTGTTCTGCTATTAAGACTGGTATCCTGATTTCCTTGTCTTCTATTTGGATTGATACTGGGGCTGTCATTGGAATTAGCTGCGTTTTCCCCGAAAAACCCACTGTCTTCATAAACTTTCCTGAAGACCTGGGGAGGTGTTGGGCATCTTTTGGGTGAAGACAAGTATACGTTGCCCCGGTATCCACTAAACATTCTACCTCCATGCCCTCGATTAGAACCTGCAGCATTGGTTCTGCGTCAGCTCCCCTTGTCAGGGCGGGGAACTGACCCTCCCCTGGGTTTTCTGGGCCTCGTCAATTCCAGCTTCCCCCGTAAGGGGAGACTGGACCAGAGGGTGCCTGCATTTGCTGTGGAGCTCTCCCTTGTTGGGGAGCATAATTTCCCCCTTGCATTTGTCCTTGGTTTGCCTGTCCTCCTTGGTTGTTCTGGCCTCTGGCTTTTGTTGGGCAATTCCTGGAGATGTGGCCTATTCCTCCGCATATCCAACATTCAATGTTGTTCCCTTGGTTTTGCTGGCCTTGGTATTGTCCTCTTCCATAGCCTCCTCTGCCTTGTCCTCCTCTTCCCTGGCGGGATCCTCCTCTGCCTCTTGGCTGGTACCATTGTTGTCCCTGTTGCTGTTGTTGTGGGGGTCCATATGGCGCTTGCTGCCATGTCTGCATCATGGGCTGCACAGGCTGTGGTTGCATCATTACTGGCTGCTGCATCATGGGTTGTTGTACCACTGGTTGTTGTGCTACTGGTTGTTGTGGCTGTGGGACAGGGGCTGTAGTGGGCATCACTGGAGCTTGGGTGGCTGCCTTCTTTGCCCCCTTTGCCTCCTGGAGCTGTACATGGGTCAGCTTCCTTATGGTCTCCTTTTCTTGTTGCTCCTCCTTGTCTTTCCCCTGTCTGTACAGAGTTACATGGTGCACTACTGCCAGCCTGAATTCCTCTTTGGGCATGGCTGCCACGCGCCAGTCATTTTCCAACTGTGTTCTTACTTCCTTTGGCAGAGCGTCCATGACCGCTCTCCTGAATTGCATGGTGAGGGGTCCTGAATCTTCTGGCCTTTGTTCCATCCTTATCGTCCATTCCTGCGCTGCCTTTTCCACGAAGGCTGCAGGATTATCACTATCTTTGAGCTTCTCTATCCAGACGGCTGAGGGGCTGTACTGGTTGGGGTATGCTGCCCTTAAGGCCTTCCATACGCTATTCCGGACGCTGTCGAAGCACAGGGCATCCCTGTTTGCATTCATCAACCGCCCTAGGTCCTCTCTCTCCAGTACAGCCTCTGTGTCCGCCTTTCCCAATATCAGGCCGAGTAGATACTTTATGTCTCCCACGGCCAGATTTCGGCCTTGAGTCTCCGATTCTAGCCGACTTATCCATCGGCCCGCACCCTCATGCAGGACAGGGAGTCGTGAAATGAGGCCATTCACATCTGAGTGGGTCCACGGCTGGTAGTGGGCCGTTTGATTTTTTGTTATCAATGGTGCCATCACCACTGTCTCTTCTTCATCCGATTCTTCTGGGATGGCTTCCTTCCTTTCCTCTTCTCTTCTGGTTCTCTCTCTCTCCTTTTTTCCCTCCTTTTCCAATTTTTCCAGCTCCTTTTTGTTTTCTTTCAGGCCTTTTTTTACTCCTCCTTCAATCTCGTTGAGTCCCTTCCGCACCCCCTTTCTGATCTCGTCCAGGCCTTTCTCTACTCCTTTTTTCATCCTGCTGATTCCAAATAGTCCTGTGGCAAGCACACTGGGTGGGATCATCATTGGGAGCATTCCGGCCTTTCCTCTGCATGCCTCTACTTGTCGCTGGTGGGCCTTCACACCCTTTTCTCCTCTAAATGCTCTTCCGCAGCCGAGACACACTGCGGGGTCCGCTTCTTTCGGGACCTGTGGCAGTTCTCTCTGAACTTGCTCTACAAGGAACTGTTCCAAGATACCCAGTCCTTCCTCTTCATCTTCCGCCGACTCATAGTCTTCTCCTGAGCCAACCTGGCTGTCTGCTCCGTCCATGTCTTCCTCTTCGTCTTCCGCTATCGTGCTTGGACCGCAGGTCAGTTTGAAGGTTAGTCGGCGGGCCCCCTTTTTGTCGGAGGACTCTCGTCTGGGTTCTTGATAGCTTTCCCTTTTCTTACTCTCCTGTTTTCTTTTCAGTTCCTCGTCCTTCTTCATCTCTTCCTCTCTGAGCTTTCTTTCCTCCTCTTCTTGCGTTATCATGGCATCCATTCTTTTCAGGACCTCTGTCATCTCCCTCCTTAGGCTCTCGCCGCAGTCCTTGCAGGCTTTTTTATATTTGACATGCTCTGGTGTGCTCCCTGGGCCTGCCCCCTTGTCTCCCCACTCCTCCACCTCTGTTATCTTCTCCATAATCTCCTCGGCCAGTTTTCCCTCTTCTAATCCGACTTTCCTGGCGGCTTTCAACCTTTTCAGACCTTCTTCCATTCTCATCATTTTTTTTTCATACCATTCTTCAATCCCTTGTTCTTTTCTTCTCTTGTTTTGGTATCTCTCCTCCGTTTGTCTAACGGCCTCTTCCACTTCCTTCCAGCATGCCTGGATGTACTTCTCGAGCTCCCGTGTAGTGAGAAATTTTGGCCTTAAAGGTGTTTCCATTTAAGTGCAGGCTATATTCAACCATTTACTCTTTTGGTATGGTCTGTGCAAAGCTGAAGAAAGAGACGCTGCTGTAAGCAGAAAGTGAAGGAGAGATTTATGTGTTAACAACTGTGGAATTCCATGTTCAAGGTGTTTGCGCAGCCATGCTGGGTGTGTGAGTGTGCAGTCCCGCTGTGTGTGTATGTGTCTTCATGGTGAGCGCATGGTTGCAGCCTTGCTGAAAGTGTGTGCGTATGCCGTGATGTCTGGATGTATGTGCGTGTGTCAATGCTGTGTATGTGTGTACCATGGCTTAGGTGTGTGTGTGTCCTCGAAGGAGGCTGGGTAGGCCTCTTCTCGACGGCTGGCGCCCTAAGACCTTATTTACTGTCTTGGGGTCAATCTTGACTGAATTCCATGGCCCTTGGTCGTTATGGGATACAGCCTTATAGATATGGTTGACTCTTTGGTTAACTATGTCGTAAACAAGTTTGCGTACCATTAATGGAGATGTCATGTCTTGTCTGAACTGTCAGTGAAGTATAAAAAGTGTTTCTCTGTTTGTAACATCAGACTGCGTCTGTTAGCAACACGACGTAGGTCTCCGGATTCGTGAATAAAGCTCTCTGAGATTTCTGACTTGACTCCTGGCTGACTGAGACTTCATTTCTGAAACAATCCCTAGACAATTTTAAGTTCCTACATTTGGGGGCTCTTTGTCCGGACACTGATCATCCAGCCGTGCGACGGAACCTGACTTCTTGAGGTCCCCTGGCCCGGGGGTCCTGACTACTAAGGACCTGGTAAGCTTTACTTGAGCATCCACCTCTCTGTCAGAAGGTTTTGCCGCGCAGCCTGGACGTCCAGTGAAATACGGAACCCGATTGTCAGCCCGGTGGTGAGTTTTCAGAACTCTGTTGTGGATATTTCATCCAATTCTGTTGTCGTTGAACCTTTGCCAGGTCCAATGCTTGTGGTCAGAGAGCGACTGCAGTACTTTGTTGTATGCGCATGGTGATCCTTCGCCAGGATCACGGGGCTGTTGGCACACAGTACCAGTTTCTGTCAAGCTTGAATATTTAGTGTCTGTTCCAATTTCTTTAATGCTCACATCCGTCTCTTTTATTTTTCAGAGGCTGTTGGTTATGCCATTGTCACTAAAAAGAAAATACAGTGCAAAGACTTATTTTTGATAGTTTATGGCTAATACTTACTACCTTACTATTGCATTCTCTGATTTTCATTACACTCATGATGATCTAGCCCTATTACTTTCTGTCTGTATTTTAGTATATTCCTCCTGGAATGTGGTTGATAGTTTTGTGTCTGACGCTAATCCTAGTGTTACATTGCATTTCTTGCTACTAAGGTCCTGAGTGTCTCTCTCTCTCTCTCCCTCCCTGCGCTCAGACACCCTCTTTCACTCTATCACCCTGCGCTGTTCTCAGGAACATGCTACAATTGGTGTGGAAAACTGTCTTCTGTACCTGTTTCTTTTTTCTACTGAGGTCAGTGCCAGTGTGGGTTGTTGGTAATTTTTTGCTTTGTTTGATTTTCTGCCGTCTCCTCCGGCAAATTGCCCTTTAAAAAAAAAAAAAAAAAAAAAAAAAACTTTGCCTGCTAGGATTACATGGATGGCTGATTGTTATTTATTCATTTCAGGTTCTTATTTCATATATTTCTATTACTAAAAAAAAAAAAAAAAAAAAAAAAAAAAAAAAACCTTTTCCCTTTTTCCTTTCTTTTATTTTCTTTTGGTTTTCAAAAGCAAATAAGAGGGGATACTAGAATAAGTCTTACAAGATTTTTTTTTATTTTGGTCTAACATAAGAGACTAATAGCATTTTATTTTCTGTCAACTCCATAGAAATTTACAAAATGGGTGCAGAAAAAAGTAAATTAGTTACGGTACCCATTGCTATTAAAGATCCAGGTTGCCTAAGAACCATGTTTAACAAATATGGAGCAGAAGCAGTAGATGCACTGTTATTGACTAGATGGCATCGTTGGACGGAGGGGAAATTTCCTCTAATAGGCACTCTGAGCGTTGCCTGCCTTCAGGAATGTAGGGAGATAATGGCAAGCAAGGTCAAGCCGTTCAGACCAAATGTATTCGACATGTGGGAAAGAGAAGCAGCGGAGCAGCAATTGAGAAATGAAAAGAAGCTGGAAATGCAAAGTTCAGCTCAACAACCAAGAGGTGGACAGGAAACAGTGCCCACTGCTCCCCTTAACCCTATTCCCCCAGTCTATATGTATCCACAGATCTCGCGTTATCGTGAAGAAGACAATTGTTGGCCGTTTGCAGCGCCACCACCACCAGCACCAATGCCCGAAGAACGACAGCAGTTTCCAGACCAAGGGCAGGGGGAGAGACCAACCCCCTCGCCTCGTCGCCCAGACCCCCCACCAGACGGGTACGCTTCTGATCCAGACCACCAGGTGCCGACATCCACCAGCGCTGAGGGTACAGTTACTCGACAGCCTGCCACGACACCGGACAACCAGCCGGCAGAAGGCACAAGGGGCCGGAGAAAAGGAGGGGCAGGACCAGCTGACGCCTCCACTCCTGAGCAGGAAGGCTTGACAGCGATCATCGAACTCAGTTCAACTGAGATTGGCTCTGCGGAACAGGATTCCGACGAGGACAAAGGCGGAC
The DNA here is from genome assembly GCF_046254945.1 of Alosa pseudoharengus. Lineage (NCBI taxonomy): Eukaryota > Metazoa > Chordata > Actinopteri > Clupeiformes > Clupeidae > Alosa > Alosa pseudoharengus. The sequence continues at coordinate 7,799,224 of NW_027468674.1, read as the reverse complement.
CTACTAAGGCAGCAGGAAAAAGAACCCAGAAAGCTCCAGGATGGCTCAGTTATGGTACACTGGGTAGTCAATCAAAAGTCCAAATACTGCCACAATTACTCCCAACTGTTTCTCAATTTCCCCTGATGCAGGTGCCGAGTCCAACTGGAATAATGACTGTGTCTAGGCCCTGGCTCCCAGACGAACTGACGGCCGTGACAAAGTCCCTGCCGAGACCGGAACAAGGGATCGAGAAGTTCATAAATGCCATCAGAAAGGTTGTACAAATGTATCATCCAATACCCGTCGAATTTTGCGCCGTGCTAGCGCCCCTAGTGGGCGCCTATTGGGTCGACCTAAGAGAAACACTCGCTCCCAGCCTCAATCCAGCGGTTGACCCCACGACAGACGAAGGTAAGAGAACCTTTGCAGATTGCCTGACTAATCTCTACGGGGCCCTGCGAGATACGTTCCCGAACACGGTCGATTGGACCCAGATGGCGGTACAACAGGGCTCTGAAGAGAGAGCCTTCGACTTCATGGCACGTTTGTCCAAGGCCGTGATGACTCACGCAGGCACCGAAGACCGAGCACAAAGAAAGACCCTGATGAGGCAACACTTCCTGAACGGTCTGCGGACAGAAGTAAGAGAATATGTGGTGAAACATTGCATTAATTGGAGAAGGTGTGAAGCTGCTGAATTGTTGTCTTATGCTGAAAATTTTGAAGTAACCTGTGTTAAGAAAAAGGAAAAGAAGGATACAGAGCTGCGAGGAGCACAGCTGGCTTTCTACCAAGGCCAGGGAGGCGGGGGAGGAGGACAAAAAGGAAATGGCCGAGGACGAGGAGCTCGTTCAAACGATAGAGTGGTATGTTATGCATGCAACAAAACAGGCCACTACGCTAAACAATGCAGAAGCAAGAATGGTCAGAGAAATGGCGGACGTTCCGACGACCGCTCTGACAACCAAAGAAATGACAACCAAGACAACCAGCGTGCTGACTTCCCTGCGTGGACGCGCCGCGAAGAAGACCGGCCCTAGGATGAGGCCAGCGGTCACCAGGAGGCGCCGGGACTCCACGGGGATCGTTCAGCATGTTTTGCTATGATGACCGATTCACACGACACTGACATTTTCTCATTTCCATTGTTTGACACTGATGCAAGCATAGCCACTGATAATGATGAACTGTTTGCCTTTCCACAGCTCACGACAAACCCCACCTCCTCTCCGAAAATACATCTTCAAGTTCAAGATAAGAGAATCGCATTCTTGTTGGACACAGGGGCTCAGATTTCCACTCTGGGCCGCTCAGACAGCCACCTGTTCACTAACCTCAGAAGTGGTAGAGAGATTCACGTAACAGGCGTAACAGGCCAGACAGCCACTGAAATTTTATCTCAACCTCTTTGCGTCAGTTATGGTGATAAGGAGTTGACACATAGTTTTTTGCTTAGTGAAAGTTGTCCTGAAAATTTACTAGGAAGAGATTTAATGTGTAAATTAAGTATCTCCCTTGATTTGTCCCCCACTGGCATTGCACTCAATTCTGCATTCTCTTTCTTCCAGACTAACATCACGCTTGTACGGACTGTGTTTGAGTGTGTGCATCAGGATTGTATCCAGCCTACACCGGTAAAGTTAATTGGTCAGGGGGAAACTCCCCAGTCTTTGCGCTGTACAATGGCAACATACCACAGTTCTGACGATGAGTATTTGAATTGGACTAACGATAGTGGAAATGTTTTGAAGTTGAGCATATGTGGAACATTGACTAGTAAAACAAAATCGGCAGCGGTGGTAGATCTAGACCCTGCCTTGAAGAGCTATTTTAAGCTGAGTGACTCCCATCCCCACATTCCTTTGAGAAAAATGCAAGGGCAATGGGAAGATTTTGACTGTTTTGTGAAAACATGTGTGGAGTCTGTTGACTGGAAACCAGAGGTTGGTTTTTCAAACTTGTATTACTCACAGAGTAATGTTGCATATTTCTTTCAATGTTGGCAGCGTGTCGAGGTACAACCTACGGTGTGCTTCGAGAAGCCTGAGGAGGAGACAAGCGCCGCTAAGGGAAATTTGACGGGTCTGTTAAATCAGGTACCAACTTCTTTATGGGCTACTGATTCATTTGATTTTGGCACATTACGTACTGCACGTCCTTTGATCATCACCCCAAAGACTGAAACTTACCCTTTCCAGAACCAATATCCTTTAAGTCAGGAAGCAGCAGAAGGGATAAAAGCCGGTTTTCAGTCATTACTCGAGAGGGGTGCTGTTGAGCCATGTGAGGGGAGTCCTGTGAACAGCCCTTTACTCCCCGTTAGGAAAAAAGACAACACATGGCGTTTTGTGATTGATTTGAGACGTGTTAACTTAGCAGTGCAGCCTGTAGCATCTGTTGTGCCGAGCCCTACTACTATTCTGACTACAGTACCCTCTGACGCGGCTTACTTCTCTGTCGTCGACATAAAGAACGCGTTTTGGAGCGTACCAGTTGCAAAAGAGTCACGTTTTTGGTTTGCATTCACATTGAGAATGGATAATGGTCGTTCGCGCCAGTATCAGTTCTGTCGATTGGCTCAAGGTTTCATTTCAAGCCCGTCCCTGTTTTCAGCTGCTTTGAATGAGTGTCTTGAAAATTTTGAACCACCAGAGGGCAGCACTATTGTCAGCTATATTGACGATATTTTAGTTTGTAGTAATACTTTGCCCGCATGCCAAACAGATACTGTAGCTTTGTTAAGTTTTCTTGCAGACGCGGGTCTCAAGGTCTCTAAAGATAAGTTGCAGTTGTGCAAGACACGAGTGAAGTACGTGGGCCACATTTTGGGTCCTGGCGTGCGAGAACTTGATCCTAGTCGTGTCTATGCCATTACACAGTGTCCCAGGCCTTTGACTAAGAAACAGGTGTTAGGCTTTTTGGGATTGGTAGGCTATTGTCGAGCTTGGATCATGGATTTTTCTGCGATAGGAAGACCGTTGCAGTTGTGTGCAAATGATTGTGCAAAATTAACTGATAAAGTCACATGGTCTCCCGAATGTGAAAAGGCTTTTGTGGCTTTGAAGGCTGGTCTGGCCTCTGCCCCTGCATTGGGTCTGCCAGACTATGACAAGCCATTTCATTTGTTTGTGTGTGAGAACAGAGGAACAGCAGCAGGTGTTCTCTGTCAAAAGCACGGTGGGCAAAATCGTCCGATTGCGTACATTTCCAGAACTCTGGATAATGTGGCTGTTGGGTTTTTACCCTGTTTAAAGGCAGTGGCGGCTGCGGCGGCGGCTGTCCTGGCCTCAGCGGATCTCGTCCAGATGCATCCATTGACTGTCCACGTCCCACATGAAGTTCATGCATTGTTGTTACAAGCTAAAACCACACATTTGACTTCTGCACGTTTGTTGGGTTACCAGCATGTGTTGCTGGCACAGGAGCATATCACCTTGACTCGCTGTGCCACTCTAAACCCAGCTACTATGCTGCCATCTGCTGATGATGGTGAACCTCACGACTGTGTGACTGTGATTGAGATTTCCTCCAAACCCAGACCTGACATTTCTGACGTACCACTTGACAACTCTGACTGTGTTTACTATGTTGACGGATCTTCTCTCCGCAGGGAAAATGGTGATTTAGGTGCGGCATATGCTGTCGTATCTAATAATGATGTTATTGAAACTCATTCTTTGACAGGAAATCTTTCAGCACAGGCTGCAGAGCTTATTGCTTTGACTAGAGCCTGTGTTTTGGCTAAGGGTAAAACAATTACTGTTTACACAGATTCAAAATATGCACATGGCGTTGTACATGATTTTGGAATGATTTGGCGTGAGAGAGGTTTCCGCACAGCCACTGGTAAGCCAATACAGCATTTGCAATTTGTTTCATTGTTGCTGGCAGCGATCCAGTTACCAAAGACAGTGGCTGTGGTGAAATGTGACGCTCACACCAACAACACTGATCCAGTCAGTTTGGGAAATGCTCTTGCGGACATCACGGCTCGTGAGACCGCAAAGAGGGGAGGTAATGATATCCCAAGTGACTGGCTCAGAACACACAAAGATTTCAATTTGGCACAACACATTGATATTGAGATTAAAAAACCTGAACAAGTGTTACAAGAAGCCCAGGAAAATGCACATCACACTGAAAAGCGAAAATGGAAAGATTGCATACAAAATGATCAAGGTTTATGGGTACATGAAGAGAATGGTAAACCTGTTTTACCAACAAGTTGTTTTCATATGATGGCTAAATTGGTTCATGGTCATGATCATGCAAACGCAAACGCAATGACAAAAATGGTGACTAACATGTATTTTGCTCCAGGTTTTTCCAGTGAAGCGGTGAAATACTGTACACGTTGTTTGATTTGCATGAAGAGAAACACGGCGGCCACCTTGAAGCCCGTTATGAGTCATCATCCAACACCGTCTCAGCCATGGGAACACGTAATGATGGACTTTGTGCAACTTGAAAAGTGTAGGGGATTTGAATTTTGCTTAGTCATCGTGGATATGTTTAGCAAATGGCCCGAAATCTTTCCTTGCAGAAAGGAAAATGCAAAAACTGTTGCTAAATGTTTGAGTAAGGATGTAATTCCCAGATTCGGAGTGCCCACTAAATTGACTAGTGATAATGGTAGCCATTTTGTGAATCAAGTTATCTCTGAATTGACTGACATGTTGCACATTAATTTCAGAACGCATTGCGCTTACCATCCAGAATCGGCGGGCGCAGTTGAACGTCTGAACAGGATTTTAAAATCAAAATTGGGACGAATCATGGCTGAGACGGGTTTGGACTGGGTGTCTGCATTACCATTAGTGTTAATTTACCAAAGGGGCCGGCCGTCCCGTGTCACAGGTTTAAGCCCGCATGAAATAATAACTGGGCGTCCATTCAAAATTCCAGGTGTCATGTATCCACCACAATTACAAAATGCTGAAGATGACATGGCCAGATATATGAGAGGTTTGTGTGCTGCCTTGTCCTCCGTTTCCCAACAGGTAAAAAACGCGCTGCCACAGGTGTTTGGTTCAGACCAGTTACCAGTGCAGCCTGGCGATTGGGTTCAGGTACGAGATTACAGGAGGCGGCATTGGCACACACCCAAGTTTCTTGGCCCGTTTGAGGTATTGCTCGCTACTCCCACGGCTGTGAGGATAGCTGAGAGAGATACCTGGGTGCATCTGTCTCACTGCCGTGTGGTGAAACCCCCAGAGTTTTATCACACTTCAAGCTCCACTCAAGGAAATTCCACAAATTCCACAGAGGCCGCAGAAAGGGCCTGTGTTGCTGTGTCAGTGGCACAGTGAGAAAAAAGCACTTCCCCAGCGAGAATTAGCTCCACTCGCTGTGTTTCGGTTTGGAAAGGAGTATGGTCTTTTGAAAATTCCCCAGCAAAGTTCGTCAAGTGAATTTGCTGTGTTTCGGTAAAGGAGGATCAACATCATCGCAAGGAGCAACTGTTCTTCAAAAAATTGGACTTTTTGATTGCATTGAGTGCCGTGAGTGTTTGTTATTCTGCCAAGTAAAAGTAAAAGATGGAAATTAAAATGTGGGTGATACTGCAGATCTGGGTAATGTTTATGTTGCTGTGGTTGGGTGGAGGAGTAAGGGAGAAATCTAAAACCTTTGAAGATGAAATTTGTAAGGGAAATACAGCTTGTATGTTGTCATCTCGCACTAGGCATCTAATCAGTAATGATAGTTGCTGGGTGTGTCATTTGCTGCACGATACTTCCACCGTTCATCCTTTCGTGCCAGGAAATTACTCTCCTTGTGCAGCTGCTTTGACTTCTGAATGTCCAGATGGGGATTGCCCCGATGGTCAAGAGGGGTTAAAGCAGAGGTTCATTTTTAATCAGATGTTAACGGTAATGAATGCACTTTGGGCTAGAGAAAGTGGTCTGATTCTGGACGAGGAACAGTTTAGTCGAAGAAGTAACTTAGAGGCTAGAATTCCGGCTAAAGCTGTGGCCAGTATATCTGAGCTCCCTGGTCACATTCATGTTTGGGGGAAGGGAAGGGACGGAGAGGTTTATTTCCCTTCTACAAACTGTAGCTTGCATGTCCACGAGGGGGTACCTTTCAGTCCACATTCCGAACATGCCGCCCAAGTCATTACGGTAACTGAAACCAAGGGTGTTGTGTGTGTTTACATACACGCTCTCACAGTAGCGGACCATCAGTTTTTGGGTCGTAGTGTGTGTGAGCATTATTGGGATATGGGTTGGAACAAAACTGAGACTAGACGTGATACAGAGGATGGTGAAATAATTGTAAAGAAAGGTGAATTAGTTGTTACTACCAGCGGAATGTCTCGTGACTTTAGTGTCACTCAGTTTGCTGATTTTGCTTTGCCCCATGGTTATTGGTGGGTGTGTGGAACTAAAGCATATAGTCGCTGGCCAGTTTTTTCCGTGGGCTCATGCTTCATAGGGGCCATTTCACCATCGGTAGCTGTACATGCCAAACACCATTTGTATCAGGTAGCACGCAAAGTTGGAAGGGTTAAGCGCGATGTAGAGGAGATAGACAAGTACGGTAATCACTTTATCCGTAGCTGGTCTGGTTATGATTCTTTCAACGGCTATGTCATGGACAATCCCTGGACCACTAAGGCTCAGGTGGCTGGACTGACTTTATCCCTATGGGGAGGTGTTGCTGCTTCCCTGATGAAGATCAATTATTTGGCATGGGCGTTGCAGAGTGTTGCAAATGACACAGCTATGTCTGTAAATTTGGTAGGTGAAGATATGCGGTTGATGAGAACTGAATTGATGTCACATCGATTGGCACTAGACATCCTGCTCGCCGAGAGGGGTGGTCTTTGTCATGTAGTTAATACATCCTGCTGTTTCTTAGTTCCCGATCACTATGCAAATTACACTACTCTAGCTGCTGAAATTCGTGACCTAGTGCCCAGATCTCCTCCTCCAACCACCCTAGATTTGGTTTTTGATCAGTGGTCCCATTATTTAGGTGACATGGCTACTGACATCTTGATGACTATAGTGAAGATTTTTCTGCCTTTCTTGATCCCACTTATCATGTTATATGCATTTGCAATGATTCTCAAGTTTCTGGTTGGATGTGCTCAGCGCCGGATGGCAGCTGCAGCTCCTCCTGCCATTCATCAATTGGTTGCAATTGCTGCCTAGTTTATCTAGAAATATTGTGTGTGATGTAGTGTGCCCCATTTGGGGATGATGTGTTATTTTTATTATTTAAGGCATTATTTAATCCTGTGTGAAGGTATTTATTGTTTAATTATAATTATGTTTTGCTGTGTTTGGATTTTGACACACTTTAAGGCAATAATTTCTTTTAACAGAAGCGTCTTAGCTTCTGAGAGGGGAATGTAGTGAGAAATTTTGGCCTTAAAGGTGTTTCCATTTAAGTGCAGGCTATATTCAACCATTTACTCTTTTGGTATGGTCTGTGCAAAGCTGAAGAAAGAGACGCTGCTGTAAGCAGAAAGTGAAGGAGAGATTTATGTGTTAACAACTGTGGAATTCCATGTTCAAGGTGTTTGCGCAGCCATGCTGGGTGTGTGAGTGTGCAGTCCTGCTGTGTGTGTGTGTGTCTTCATGGTGAGCGCATGGTTGCAGCCTTGCTGAAAGTGTGTGCGTATGCCATGATGTCTGGATGTATGTGCGTGTGTCAATGCTGTGTATGTGTGTACCATGGCTTAGGTGTGTGTGTGTCCTCGAAGGAGGCTGGGTAGGCCTCTTCTCGACGGCTGGCGCCCTAAGACCTTATTTACTGTCTTGGGGTCAATCTTGACTGAATTCCATGGCCCTTGGTCGTTATGGGATACAGCCTTATAGATATGGTTGACTCTTTGGTTAACTATGTCGTAAACAAGTTTGCGTACCATTAATGGAGATGTCATGTCTTGTCTGAACTGTCAGTGAAGTATAAAAAGTGTTTCTCTGTTTGTAACATCAGACTGCGTCTGTTAGCAACACGACGTAGGTCTCCGGATTCGTGAATAAAGCTCTCTGAGATTTCTGACTTGACTCCTGGCTGACTGAGACTTCATTTCTGAAACAATCCCTAGACAATTTTAAGTTCCTACACCCGCCATAGCTCTCTGCACCCCGCCATCACAGGTTCCCTGTCCACCTGTGACCTTACCCAGGCCAGGGTTTTCAGGGCCTCTCTATCTTGGGCCTCTTTCTCCTCGTCCCCTGTGGCGTTCACCCATTTTTTCATGACTGCCTCCAGGTGGTCCCACAGATTTACATACCACTGTCTCTGTTCCTTCTCTCCCCCCTCAGGGGCCTGCTCCTCCCTTTGGCCTGGGAGGCGTGGGGGTCCGCTTCTTCCAGTTTCCGGGTCACCCACGCCCGTCTTCTGGCTCTCCCAGTGGGGCTCTTGAGGGCTGGTTACCGGGGATCCATTTGTCTCCCAATGTCCTTTTGTGCTTGCGTGGAAATCACTTACCACCTGCTCTTCCATAGCCTCTTCTCCTCCTGTCCATTCCTTCCTTCCATCCGGCACTGTGCCCTCCAGGAGGTATTCTGGGATTGTTGTCCCGGTGGGGGATGATGGTGGGGATGGTCGTACAGACGCCGGCTGGGGTGTTGATGGCCTTGACTGGGGGTGAGCCTGCTCTCTCCTTATCCTCTTTATTTCCTTCAGTACCTCCGCGCAGGATCCTTCCAGTGTGATTCCTTTTACTACTAGCGGGGCCTGCACTGCCAGGTGCACCGTTGGGGCCTGTGATCCATACACTGGTGCTTGTATCGCCAGGGCCCGCGGGTTTCTTTCCTCCAGGCGTCGGAATATCTCCCGCGCGTTATCTTCCTCTCGTGGCACATCCGGGTATAATTTGTCCTTTTCCCTGTATGGGGGAGGACGTGGCTCCTCCATGGGTGGAGCCCCTGGTTCTGATGTTTGAGTCAAAGCATCCAGTTCCCTTCTCGTGGGCTGTAGTTGGGGGCACTTTTCTGTGATGGGCGTTGTGGGCGGAGTGTCGGGCGGTGTGTCACTCTGGTCAGCCCTCTGCCTCCTCTTCCTTTCCGATATTTTTGCGAAGGCCTCCAGAGTGTTCAACTCCTTCTCCCTCTTTTCCTGCCTCCGTGTGCTCTTGTCATAGCCTTTGTAGTTCATAATTTTCTCCCTCATCTGCGCAATTATTGTCGGGTTGAGTGATCCTTCCTTTGGCCATGCTGTGTGGTCTCCTTTGTATCTCAGGAACCATTTATGGTTGATGCTCTTTACGTCTTTCTCAGCAATGGCATTCTCCTTTACTACTTCCTCCAAGGGTGTCATTACTCTGGTCGCCATCTTCTTTAGAAGTCGAGGCCGTAGTCTCTCCTTTCTTATTCCGCTATGTCCTCTCGGTCAGTGCAGAACAGAAGATAGTCCTTCTTGTATTGCCTTTCCCTCTCCCTTTTGCACCTGTTCTGGTCTTTTTCTTCCCAGTCCAGCCGTAGGTCGCTCACTAAATACAGTATAGAATTCTGCACGTCGTCCCACTCCTTGAAGACAGTATTCAGTTTGCCTCTTCTTTCTTCAAATGTCTTCCCTTTATCGTTCACTGCGCTCACGCTCCACCCGTTACTCCCGTGCTCGGAGATTCTTATTGTCCACTTTTCTCACCCGATGTAGTTCCTCCTTCACTTCCTGCTGCTTGGGGCTGTGGTTCCTCCTGCTTCCTCACTGGCAGGCTATTAGGGGTTAGTTCCCCCAACAACGAAAGCGTTGCTTTTAAGTCTATGTCGTCTCGATATTTGCACCTATACGGGAATTTGCACTCAAAGGGGACTTCACCCACGTATCCTACGTATTCTTGGCCTTTTCCGTCTCTGACGCTTATCTCCCAGTCGTGTTCGTCGTATTCAACAATATCTATGGCCCAGAGCATGTTCTGCTGTCCCTGTTCCATATACTTCTTAGAATCCTTTCTGTCCTTATCCTGAGTCTCTGCTGGTTTGATGTGTCACTTTCTTTTTAGATGTCAGCGTCTTCGGTGAAATGGTAGACCTTATTGCCCCACATCGACTTGAAGTAGTCTTCTTCAAACTCCCTGTCTTCTTCTTCCCTACGACTGCGCTTGAGGGAGTCCCCCCTGTCTTGCCTCTCTCTTTCCCTCCGGCACCTGTTCTGGTCCTTCTCTTCCCAGTCCAGTCGGAGGTCGCTTATTGTATATAGTATGGTGTCCCTTACCTCTCCCCAGTCTTCAAGGACAGTATTTAGTTCAGCCCTTCCTCCTTCGAGCACCTCTCCTTTATCGCTTGTGGCGCTCACGTTCCACCCTCTATTTCCGCTTTCCGCGACCCTTATTGTCCACGTCTCTTTTATTTCTGAGCTGCCGGATATGGCTCCCTCTTCGCTCCCGGCTGCTTGGGGCTGTGCTCCCTCTGGTTTTTTCTGTGGCAGGGTAAAAGGGGTTAGCTCATACACCAGGGGAAGTGCTGCCTTCTCGTCTATTTCGTCCCGATTTCTGCACCTGAAAGGAAATCTGCACCCAAAGGGGAACCGCCCTACGTACCCCACTTGTTCCTGATCCTCTCGGTCTCGGATGCTTATTTTCCAATCGTGCTCGCCGTACTCAGTGATATCTATGGTCCAGATCACGTTTTGTCGTTGATGTTCCATATACCTTCAAAGTTTCTCCTGGACCTGCCTAATGGGTTCCCCAACCTTTGCTAATCCGACGTGTCACTATCGTCACTCCTTGTGTCCATAGGCGTTCCTAACTCTAATGGGTAAGCTTTCCCTATCAGGTATTCTACTTTCTCCAGTAGCTCTGTGTAACTATGGCACCTATATGCCCCGCTCACTAGGCCCTCTCGGTTTCTTGTAAATACGCACCACTTATTATTTTGCTGTCGAATGAACGTGATATGCCACTTACTTTCTAAGTTCATTCGCTTATTTGTGGGCGTTACCCTGTTTATTCTCTCTAAATCCTGACTTTTATCTATTATTATAACTATCCTCTTTATTTTACCAACGTTATTTTATCAGCGGGGACTTTGAGTCCTTACCTTTCTTTTCAATAATATTTCTTCACTCAAAATTACCTTTTAACCTTTTATTTTGTTTTTTTTCACAAAGTACATCTATTGGCTTTATTTCCTCTTTTATTTATTGAAGCAAGTACAAAACTTTTCACTTCAAGCAAAATCAGCAGATTACAAGTTTTTATTAAGCAGTTATTATGGAATTTTATTCAGCTAAGCAGTCGTTATAGAGGTCTTGCAGCAGTACCTCCCCCTTTTTGTTTCCCCTAGTTATTTGTCCTTCTCCTCCTTGTAGCTGGAGAATCTCTCTCAAACTTGCGCTTTCTGCCCTCAGGTGGGGCAAAGAGCTGGTCAACCACTGGCCTTGTGTTTACCCCCACAAACTTTCCTACCTGCTCTATCACTGTCTGCAGGGCCAATGGCGCTACGCGGGTGCCTAGCCTGGAGTGGGTTCCTCCGTATTTGTCAAACTGATCAATGTGAACTGAATACTTGTCCCTGCTGTTTCCTTCCTTGTTCCAGAATACTGACACTGACAAAGACCCTCTCATAAAACTGGCCAGCCTACCTCTGTCTCGGCCAACTATCTCCCTCACCTCCCGCTCTATATCCTGCACTGACTGGGGCTCAGCCGGGCCGTGAACCTCTCCCTGCTCTCTCTCTTGCCCTGGCTCCTGTTCAGGCTGAGACACAGTGGGGCTTTGGCTTGGGCTATACTGGGGATTGGTTGGGCTGTAGCTTACAGAGGGTGGTGGGTTATATCGGGGAGTGGCTGGGCTATTGACTATACGGAATGGGCTGTGGATCAACTGGTGAGATACGGTGTTACCTGGATAGGGAGTTGGAGCTCTCACTGGACCCCCCTGATCTGACTCCTGGCGCCCCTCTTCTTCTGACCCTAAGCTGCTGTAGCCTGTCTCTGGTGGGGCACTGGCTTCCCCCTGTCCAATGTCTGCCTCTATCTCCCACACTACTGTTTGGAGTGAACTCCTCTAAGGAGTCTGTGTCGGGCTCTCCCTCACCTGAATCGTCAGAAACTTCAAGGCGGTAAAGGATTTCTCCTAGGGTCTCTGGCCTATGGTCTCTCACAATCCTAAGCTTGGGCACCGTTGCTCTAGCACGGGGCTCGGGGGGGGCATCTGCAAAAACCTCCAACAGCTGCAACAATCTTCTTATGTTCAGACTATGGTTGTTGTGCAACCTTCTTATGAAAATGCCCGCAGCGGCTTCGATTATGTGAGTCTGACGTCCGTCTGTCAGTGTGACGATCCTCCTTCCCTCGCCGAACTCCTCTACCTCAAATGTGTATGTGTACTTGTCTTGCATCTATTGTGGGCCCATGCCCAGGCAACAAAACAAAACACAACGGCGCACACTCAGCTTTTACAGAAACAACAACAAATTATGATAAAATATGTTTTGTTCATCATCCTTTTGTTCAGGACAGTTTTTTACACATTTTAACTCACAGCTAATATTGCAGTTTACCTATTAACCCGTTCTTTTCTCTGAAACACACATATATTTTAGGGCAGCCCGTGCTCCCTTTACACAAAATACTATTTTAGTTTTTCTCCTTGAAAACTAGATTTCCTCCTTGGAAATTAAAACACTATTTCAGTTTTCTCCTTGAAAACTAGATTTCCTCCTTGGAAATCATTACATGGCCATTTAACTCAGTTTTCTCCTTGAAAACTACTTTTAACCGGTTTTCACAATCACAAAACGCTTTTTAAGATCAACAGTACAACCCAATCTCTGTCTTGTGTCTCCACTATTCTTTTGAGGATTCAGGCAAAACACCCCTTCCCGGCCTACCCACCGACTCCCACAGTACAGCTCTCCTAATAATAAGCAAAACGCTTACCTTGTTTTGGGCCCTGAGAGCTGCACTGGAGAAGTCTGCTTCACCCGGGACGGAACTGCTTCCCCTGTTGAATCCTTTCAAATCTCGGTAGAACCTCCAGATCTGTCGTGGAAATTATCCACTTCCCGAAACCTCCAATCCAACTAGCACTCTGATGTCAAAGACCCGAAGGAGAACACCAAGACGAGAAATGCTGAAGACTGTTGATCGATCCTTTATTCACCGTATTGCAGTGATGATACAATCCAAACAATGTCAGGACTGAACCGTCAGGCAAGAGAGTGATGAGTTGCAGCTGCTACCCCGATGAGATCTGATCTGAATGTGCCCGAGCTCTCTCTTTTATGCTCTCAGGGGCCTGAGAGGCGTTCCTATCACCAGGAACGTCACCAGGCCCCTTTTAGCCAATCAGAACGTTTTGGGACTTGAGATATTGGTGGAAACTCCTTCTCATACAAACATTAAAAAATGTGTGTTGCTAGGCAGAATACATGTGATCAAGTTCTATGTGTAATCTGTTGCCAGGCAGGGTATGTTTTGATTTGGTTCTATGTGTCACTTCAACTTTGGTTTCACTTTCCCTCTCTGGAGGGTCCCTGCATCTCCTCTTCTGCTAGCCCCTTCTATTTATGCCCTTCTGGTAAGCACCTTTCTCTCCCAGGCCCTGTTTTTACTTTCACTCTTAGCCTTTGACAGCTCAGTCTCATGACTTCCAGTAAATGTTGCATAACAGTTGCACAAACAACACCTTTATAGTAAATGGAATGTTCCTAATAAACCAGCACACACACACACATAAGTATTATTATTATGTCTAGATAAAATCACCACAGTAGGTCTACTGTTTTTTTTTTTTTGCTAGGTGGTCCGTGAAACACTGACAAATAGTAATATTGCAGTCTATTAAATAAGGCAAACACAAAACAAGAACATCCAAACTATGCACAGAATTAACAATGTCCTCTTTTTGCCAGACGATGCAGACATCTGGCCTACAGATCCTTTGTAAGATGGTGCTGGGATTATTTAGGGAAAAAGGTCTGAGTTGTTGTTTCGGCTTGTATTGTCCTGGGGATCCGAAGGGACAACTCACAAAACACATTCGTTGGCTGTGATGATTCTATTACATTGCTCTTTGATTGTGCTGGGCCATAGGTGTTATTGTGCTGGGCCATAGGTGTTATTGTGGAGATGTCGCTTTCATCCTCCTCCTCCTCCTCTTGATCAACCCGAGGTCTTCTAGCTGGCCTTGGATGAAGAGGCTTGATGGCAGTAGAGGTAGCAGGCCCCCATGCCCATGGTGTACCCGAAGTGCTTGTATCAATACTCATACTTTTCATGAAGTATTCTGTTTGGGTACCTAAAGTAAATAAATGTGTATTACTGTCAAGTTACAAGATACTAATAGTACACAGGACATTCACTATCTCACACAAAACTGTACTGGCACAATGGAAACAAACATATTTTAGTGACTGTGGTAAGGTGTATGATGTACTAAGTAGCACACCCACAAGAAGACTTTCGGTAATATCAATTCTATCTGTTATGCAATTCATGGGTTTCATCAGGTCCATTTACACAGGTGTATTAATCAAGCACCATGCAGTCTGCATTCATAATCGAGGTGCTTGATTTTATACACCTGTGGAAAGTAACCTGAAGAAACCCATGAATTGACTTTCCCAAACATTGACGAGCACATAAGAACCTGTATTAGCCTACTAGAAAAAGACTTCTAGAAACTAACTAGCACAACAATAAAAGTTAGATCACAAACCTTTCCTTAACGTGATGACCTAATGTAGGCTAGAAAGCTGTGTAGCCTGACATGAGGATGTGCTCTGGAAGACATACAAAACACTAAGTAAACAGCAAGTAATCAAACAAAACATCATTGCAGGCCTACAGTACAAAGGTCAATGTAATAATGGCAAGACGACATAAATTAGACTGAAGTGTAAATACCTGAGCTCTATAGTGATAGCAACTTATCCTAGTGCACGGGTATTGTGTTTTTGATTTTCCCTGTTCAGACTAGAACAATACCCGTACTTAGTTGAGCATAAGATATTGTTGCTAATATTATTATTTGTGGTTTAACGCTTAGGTTAGAAGATTATAGGTTCAACAAGCTAAATCTCTGGGTAGTGTGGTCAGTTTCTTATGAGTGTAGCTACACCAGGCACGTAACTGAAGCATTCCGTTCGCGTTATGTACTGCAACAATAGCTTCCAATAGGCCTAATCAATGGAAGTAGCTACACCTGGTGTGTTAGTGGCCTGTAGGCTACGTTCGGGAAAATAGACCATTCCTTTAATGGATTTTACCAGAGCCCTTCCTATTAGACATTCTCTGATTTTACACGTCGCGAACAGAACACTTCAGTTACGTGCCTGGTGTAGCTTCCTGTAATATAGGCTAGCCTAAGCCTAGCTTGTACCCTTTTCATGCATGCTAACGTGAAGAATATGAACATGCTATTTTGTAACAGACGTTAGGTGGAAAAGTTTGTTTGTACTTACAGCCTGTGAGCCTGGTGGTCGATCGTCATGACGGTACAGAGCCAGGTTTTCAGAACATCGATGCAAAACCACTTTCTAACTGTAGGCAGTGAGTGTGGTCGAAATGATTGGAACACAGAACTAATGTTGCACTACTTCGGTGGTGATGTTCCAACGATAAATCCGAACCATTTCTTCCTCAACTCTTGCTTCTAAGGCAAGACATGCAACATTGATGTGTTATTGCCACAAATAACACTGGCACGATTTTTTTCCGCTATGTTAGCAACTTGCTGTTAGCTCCTAGCTGCAGAGAGACAATCCCCTAGCCGCAAAATCTTCCAGTCTTCCTGTAGGCGGTCACAAGCCAAGGTGGGCGAGGCCATGAATAATCAGTTTCCCTTCCTTGTCATTGGGAAGGGCTCTTTCTGATTCGCTTGTTTTTCCGTGTATTTTCTTTCATTGGCTACTGCGGGCAATGGGGGTAGAAGATCATTTTCACGTGCAGCATGCATAACTTGGAGTGAGCTATAGTATTTCGAAAGTAACAAGTATTAAACGGTTTCTCAGTGAATGAGACCTTTAAAGTATACATTTTGAACACAAATGGAGTCACGGGTCCAGGGATGGACCAGTGAAGTTGCTTCTTCTCCACCCTTCTCTTTTCACAAAACTCACCGAGTTGTTTGTGATTTTTAATAATATTTTTGCATGGTAGGAAATGTATTGAAATTCTGTTTGGGGGTCCCTCAGACCCCACCACAGATTTGGTCCCCCCCAATGTTGACATCATGACTACGGCCTTGTAGTTAACAATCTACATCCTAATAGAAAACTGTTAGCTTTCCTGGTATCAAATGACAAATGGTATCAGTTAGGCCTATTACACAACATAAATTGTGCTGGCGACCCAAATAAAATCTCCTGCGACCCAGACTTTGGGAAACACTGGTATACAGTAGCTGAAGTCCCTATAAGGGGTAGTGTATACAGTAGCTGAAGTCCCTATAGGGATAGTGTATACAGTAGCTGAAGTCCCTATAGGGGTAGTGTATAGCTGAAGTCCCTATAGGGGTAGTGTCCAGCTGGGAAGCCGTGTCATTTCCCCAACTACAAGTTGTTTACCATCAAATGACTTTGAAGCAGTTATATTAAGGTAAAAAAAATATATAAAAGGAAGCTTGACAAAGGCAACCGAAGGGTCAGTGTTTGCTCTAAATAGTATTTGAGCATTTCCTGGTGGTTGGACATGTGATGTGATCGGGTTGCAGTGGATGCTGTGGCTTCCTCTTTAGCACTCTCCGCCATGATAGGAAATGAGAACACTCTCAACACACTATGAATTATCTAGAGTGTGTGTGTGTGTGTGAGAGAGAGAGAGGTGTGTGTGTGTGGGGGGGGGGGGGATGACAGAGCAGGAGAAAGTGAATCCATGTATCATTTTCCTACCTGCGTGTGAGTGTGTTGTATTTAAATTCCCTTGTACATATGTTGATTGATAGAGCACTGCCAATCCATAGAGCATTTACCTGCTTGTGAATGTGTTGTATTGTTCGCAGATGTTGATTCCAACTCTGGAGCTCTTGTGTTTCTGGATGAGTGTGTGTCACCTGTATGGATAGTAGCAAACACATTTGTGTGTGAATGTCTGAGGGGCGTTCAAATTTTTTTAAAAGAGATGGACGTTCAAGAGGAACATGTTTTCCTTGAATGGTTCAATTTTAAAGATTCTGTGGAATAATGTCCTCGTCAACATTAACCCTTAGTTAAGTGTCTATTTAGGCCTATGTCTGCGGAGAACGACCTCCTCCTTTGAAAGTGTTCACAATCAAACAAAGGCAAAGGTTCACAAACATCTCCAAACAGTTTTTTGTCTGCTTAGAGTTTGCCTTTGTTTGTGAATTTGAATGCACTTCAGTTTTGCCGGTACCTGAGAAGTGGTTGTGTGCTGATACATTTTTATTTACAAAACATAAAGCTTCATTTTATGACAATCACAATCTTGTTATCAAGTCTTGTCTTCAAACGCTATGTGATGGGTGGAATAAAGAACTATGACAGTTGGATTTAGCTCCAAACCCCCTTTAAACACTTTGGGCAAACCATGCAGTGAGTGAATTGTGTTGATGTGTCTCTTACATAATTAATAGCTACTAGTGCAGTGCCCGTTCAAACATGCTATTCCTGTAGCCCAATTACATGCCTGCAGGTAGGCCTGCTTTGAAAATAGAATAGGGAAAAACATAATTCCAGGTAAGCATTCAATAATGAATAGGCCTACAGATAATATAATAAATGTGAAGTGAGCAGAATTTAAGCATGGCTACATGTGACATTTTTTACAAATCAAAATTTCATAATCCTAACAGCTGCTTTGAGTCAAGGCTATATGCTTAGCCTATTGAATAACTTGATGATAGAGAAAACAAACCATTTTGTGGAATGATGCATCATATGGAATTTGCAACGGTGTGACTCAACAACAGTCTCTGGTGGCCTATAAGTGACATCACACTCTTTCTGCCACT
Source organism: Alosa pseudoharengus (assembly GCF_046254945.1). Lineage (NCBI taxonomy): Eukaryota > Metazoa > Chordata > Actinopteri > Clupeiformes > Clupeidae > Alosa > Alosa pseudoharengus. The sequence goes on along the minus strand of NW_027468674.1, from coordinate 7,781,370 downwards.
CGTTGCTTGTCGCTGGTTATGCTTTGCATGTGTGGCATTCTGAGACGTTCTTTAATTCGGGACCATTATCGCTCGTTTCAATTTAGGACCTTGCAGTTGGAATTGTCGTTTGCTTATTCAACGTCTAAAGACAGTCCAAAGTAGCCTGGGCTATTCGAAGTGTCCGTTTATTGCACATCATTTTTTACGTCATTTTGAAGATTGAAGAGCCACTGCATACCTGTGTGTCTTGGCGTCAGTGTTGGGCAAGTTACTTCAAAATCGTAATGTACTATGCATTACTTATTACTGTCATTTCAAAGTAGTTTGTTACATTATAATATTACTGTCTCTGAATTGTAAGGCATTACACTACTATTGCATTACTTTTAAGTTACTTTCACCAAAATATCTAGAAATATGGATTTGCCATTCTAAATGCAGTTTATTACGCTCAATGCAGCTTGCTCTTCCAATGGAGGGAGATGTGGTTTAGCATAATGACTGAGCTAGGCTTAAGTGCTCATAATGCAATACAAGGAACAATCATAGTCAGAATTTTGTTAAAAACCGACAAAAGGTCAATTGTGATAGAAATACTGTAACTTTAAGGCCTAGGCCTACTCATTAAAATCAATAGAGAGCCTACTATATTGTAAATCAAAGCTTAAAGGAACCGTATGTAAGATTGTGGCCAAAACGGGTACTACAATCACTTTCAAATTACTGTAGAGCGGTGTATCCCCTTCCCCTCCCCTCTGACTGGCAGAGTTGGCAACCGGATGACGAAACACTACTGACTTTGTGATTAGTAGATAGGTGGAGGGTGGCGCATTAGGCCAAAACACAACATGACAACATCAACATCAGTTGAGGGCTCCAACTTCACTTTTTAAATGACAATATCCTGGCCAGACTACTGTTGTCAGTGATATAAGTATTTGAAATGAACATGATTTCTTAATGTCTAGTGACATATCAGGGCAATTTTATGATTAATTGAAATACAATTTTTACATACGGTTCCTTTAATAAAGACATGTCAAGATGGTGGCCTGCTGGCCATTTCGGTGCCCTAAGTGAGTGGCTTTGAGTGAGTGACATTTAAATGATAACTCAAACACCTAAAGTAAAATAAAAGGCCTATTATTTACAGACCATTACTGTGTATTTTTAAACATTAATTTCTGAAGAAATGCTGTTTTACTTATAAATGGTGCACTGTCACTTTAAGAGCATTGATCTTTACGTTGTCATAATGCCCTTTTGCCAGCTCTTGTTTACAAGCCTTATTTGTTTGAGTTACATTGATAGCACAATATTAACAATAATATGCACAATGTTAAGTTGTTTTAAGCAACCTTCATTGAAAATGGAAGTATGCAATGACATGTTGCTTCACATTTCGTTTTGCGAATACATGTGAATTATGAGCCTGGTATCCACCTAGCTATCTGAATGGAATGCGTTTCAGTCGACTCAGCATATCATGTGCTTCATGTAGCCTAAATGCTTGGAAAACGAATGATTGAAGACCCACCAATTCTAGTACTACGTGGTGATTGAGAGAAACCAAAAGGTATCAAACTTGCATGTAACATCGTGTTAGTGCATTTTGACATTGTAAACGTTATTGATGAAGAGTGAAACGCAGTTTGCAGTAAAGCTACTATTCATTGGTTACATTTGGGTGCCCAACGCAAAGTGTGTGATGCGCGTGGTGGGAGCGGTGGCACTGCCAGGCTACACAATCTTTTTCTGCATTTCTATCCCTTTATTCTCTTCAATTTAAGTTCACAGCCTAAAGCTGACATGCACAACAGCATAGTTTGTGTTTTATCAAGAATCAAAAAGATTAGCGTGGCACTACTTTAGATGTTTCATTAATTTACTTGTGCTATTTCGCGAGCTGAGAGATCTTTCGGTTTCGCAAGTGTACTAACTATTATGTTCTTCATAGCCTTGTCTCTGACAAGCTGAAAATAATGAGCGTAGGCTTATGTCCATACCGCAAATAGAGTCTGCCTGCAGTCTGCTGCAGCCACAGTCATATTCAACCAGTATCAGGAGATAACGTTCTACTATTTTGCGCGGATTTTTTCTCCTCTGTTGTTCTCCAATGGTGTTTGCGAATATGTATCAAAACAAAACAAGCGCTTAATTTTGGGTTAAACTGCATTGTAACGCGCGTTACTGAAGTTTGTACCGAGTAAATATTACCCAAATTTTTTTTGTAATGCCTTACATTACCGCGTTACCGCAAACAGCAATATATTACAGTAATTACATTACTTTTGTAACGCATTACTCCCAACACTGCTTGGCGTGTTGCAAAATCCGTGGAGTTCACTTTATTGTTTAGGTCAGACATGTTACGTTTTTACCCGTATAACTTACACTGATCCAGCTTAGCCAAAGCCCTGCTTCTATCCTCACTGGTAGCTTACAGTACAGTGGTGTGTGGGAGGGGGAGTGGCTAGCGGCGAAAGCCAATGTGCTTCTTTTACCGATATATTTAACGATATCTTTTGCATCAAATTTGGCTCTGCACTTACTCATGCCCATAGCAAGACACCTGCCAAGTTTGAAATCAGTCTGACAAACGGTCAGCGAGATATGCGTGCCACAGACAGACAGACAGACACACAGACACACAGCTATAGCTTCTTGCTTTATAGATAGATAGATAGATGGTCTATGGCCTATAGTCTTAGCATAAGCCTACCTCCTATGGTGGTGTGTGTTACTTACGATAAATAAGTATGTAACTCCTCCTCCACCTACCTGTATAGCTGCTGTGTGCTGATGTACTTCCTGCAGTCAGTGGAGGTTTGGAGGTGGGAGGGGCTAAAGGAGGAAGGGGGAGGAGAAACAGAGGAGGGAGGGACCAGGGGGAGTTAGCCTGATAATGTGTGAAGTTTTGGAGGAAATCTAATGACCCAGATCTGGATTTATCTTGTTAAAATGTTCTGTAACTCACGGTGCTCCACCTCTAGGTGCACTGGATCTGTATAATGATCATTGTCACTATAGTCTGCAGTTAAACACCAGTACACCCCAGCATCTTTTCTGATCAGATCATGTATGGTTGCAGTGATGTCTTTAGTTGTTGAGTCAAAGTATAGAGAATATCTCCCTTTTGTAAATTACTAATGTTCATTTTCTGTAGGACAACTGATTGGATTTTAATTTCTACATTAATATCACATGGGATGTCCACTCTTCCACTTACATAACCCCTCAGTGTCTGAAGGCAACATACCAAGCTCACTCCTAACAAATGGAGAGAAGAAAGGGAGAGAGAGAGAGAGACAGACAGACAGAGAGAGAGAGAGAGAGAGAGAGAGGCGGGGGTGAGAGAATGACTTGTAGAAGACCAATCAGCTGTATTGATTATCCATCACCATTTATGACAAGTAAGTATAAGTGAGTAAGACACATACTACATGACAATAAACTTTTTTTGCTGTTTTTCCCAATAGCTTAAACACATTTAAACCTTCCACCCTTTTATTTAAACTGTAAACACAAACCCCAAACCTCAAATTACATCCAGAAAACCTCTGTCCATGTCTCAACTACTTGGTCATCTTGCCCTTCAGCCACCGCCACCAGTTGGTCCCTGTACGAGGTACGAGGGTAGCTCCTTCTCCCAGCGGCATGTAGATTTACTTGCCATAAGATGGATTAGAGACAAGGATCTACGCCAAAGACTGTTACTATAGTCATTCTGGTCTAATGTTCAATGTCTAAGCTACACTCACACAGTAAACTTGTCACTTAGTCTTATCCTGTCTACTGAGTCTTTCTGGTAGAAATGCAATTCTCCTCCTGAGCTGCGTCTTGTGCTGCCTTACTATGTGAACAGGGAAACCAATTTTAGAGCCACAACCCGTTTTTTGTACCAATCAGTAAGTTTATCCATTTCTGTTCACATGTTGGGGGCCTATGCAAATTGATTCACACTTCACGATTTCTGATAAAGAAGCCTTCCCCTGAATAAAACATTCCAATTAGAATTTCCATTTACACTCAAACTAAGTTACACTCAAAGTTAACCAAAATTACCATACCACACAGGAAACTGCCACTTCTCTCTGTTCTCTCACTTCCTGTTTCTAAGGAAACTCATCCCTTCTTCTGGCGTAACTGAGCAGTAAGACCTAATGTCCAATATCACAGATGTGACATCACTCACCTGAGAGCAGGAGCAAGATGGAGGAGGTAAAGACCCTCATGCTGATCGAGATAAAAAACAATAAAGCTGGAGAAATGCCTGGTCTACAATTTAAGGACAGTTCTGTAAAATCACAAACTGACAAACTGTAAGTCTGGTACCTGTTTCTATAATCTAACCTATAGATACATTAACATAACTGAACATCTCTGAGCATGAATTCCTTGAAATAAATTACTTTCTAAAATGGTAAAACCCCAGAGTCCACCAGCAGCTCCAGTGTGTCTCTCTCCTAACCTCTGAGTCTTTAAAATGTGGCTTCCGTCTCTGAGTTTCACTTTAAACATACTGGGGGAGGTGTGTGTGTGTGTTTGTGTGGTGAATGTATTTTTGTGTGCGTGTGTATGTGTGTGTGTGTGTGTGTGTGTGTGTGTGTGTGTGCGTGTGACTTTTTTTTCACATACCCATAGTGGACGGGGCGTGGGGAAGGATATGCATATATATATGTACTATAACATATAGGCTATATATATATATATACAGCGGGGAAAATAAGTATTGAACACGTCAACATTTTTTTCAGTAAGCATACTTCCAATGAGGCTTTTTGCATGAAATTTTCACCAGACATTAGTATTAACTCAGATAATCCACCCATATAAAAAAATCCAAACATTAAAGTCCATAGGTAGAGTTATGTGCAATAAAGTGGAATGACACAGGAAAAAAGTATTGAACACGCCTGCTGAAATTTCTTAAATACTTTGTGGAAAAGCCTTTATTCGTAATGACAGCTTTAAGGCATTTCCTGTATGATGAAACTAATCAGTCACAGTATTCTGGTGTGAGTTTGGGCCCATTCTTTTAAACAGATAGTCCTTTAATATTGAAGATTTCAGGGATCCCTGTTGTGAATCCTGATCTTTAGTTAACTTCCAAAACTGTTCAATTGAATTAAAGTCAGGGCCTTGATTTCCTTTCTCTGAAACCAATTGAGAGTTTCCTTTGCTGAATGGTTTGGATCATTGTCCTGCTGGAAGGTCTAGCCATGTCTCATCCTCATCATCCTGGTATATGTAAAGATTCTTCCGGAACAAAATGACTCCATTCATCATTCCTTCAACTGTATGAAGTCTGCTAGTACCATGAGATGAAAAACACCCCACACCATGATGCCACCACCTCCAAACCTCACTGTTGGTAGGGTATTTTTAGGGTGATGCACAGTGCCATTTCTCCTCCAAATATGGTGTGTAGTATGACATCCGAAAAGTAAAATTTTTAACCAGAATACATTCTCTCAGTATTTCATAGGATTGTTCAAATGTTGTGTAGCAAACTTTCAACGAGCTTTGACATGTTTTTCTTCAGCAATAGAGTCATGCGGGATGAGCGTGCATAGAGGCCATGGCGGTGGAGTGCATTACCTATGATTTTCTCTGTAACAATTGTACCTGCTGCCTCCAAATCTTTCTGGAGCTTTCTCAGGGTCCTTGGCTCTTGGCTACTTGGCTACTGTTCTGACTATCCTTCTGACTTCCTGGTCAGAAATCTTGCAAGGAGATCCTGTGCATGGCCAGTTGATGATGTAGTGATGTTCCTTCTACTTGCAAATAATGGCTCCAATACTGCTTGCTGGATGATTCTGAAGTTTTGAAGTGCATCTGTAACCAGTTCCATTAATATGTTTGGCAACAATAAGGTTGCAAAGATCTTGGGAGAGCTTTTTGCTTTTACCCATCATGAAATGTTTCTTGTGTGACACCTTGCTAACAAAAACCTTTTTATAGCCCACCAGTATGTACTAACCCAGCTTATATCAATTTGTACAGATAGGAGGGATAATTTCTCTAACTACTTATAGATTCCAGTTTGTTCCTTGCCATTCTTTGCGTTTGTGTACTGCTTTTTCTTAGCGTGTTCAATACTTTTTCCCTGTGCCATTCCACTTTTTTACTCATAACACTACTTTTAGACATTAATGTTTGGATTTTTATATATCTGTGGATTACCTAAATTAATAGTAATGTCCGGTGAAAATTTCATGCGAATAGCCTCACTGGAAGAACACTTACTGAAAAAAATGTTGACGTGTTCAATACTTATTTTCCCCGCTGTATATGTATATATATAGTACATACAGTGCAAACATATTTTCCTCTAAGCGGCAGCCATGTTCCGGCCTCCATCTTTAGAATAGGGCCTACATTAGCCAAGGAGGAACATACCTGAAATTCTAGCTCTGCCTTTCGTGTTAGTCGGTCAGGTACCGAACGTCAGAGTTGTGCTCACGGCTGCCAGGGGATCAATCTTGTTGGCCAGAGTGAAAATGCGCCACCTACTGGCCACCCACCAACACCTTACATGACATAGCTTCCATGGAGAGTTAGAGTTTGTGTTTGTGCTCTCTCTCTATCTCTTCCCTTGAGGTCAGACATACATACAGTATATGCACTGGTATTTTCTATAAAAAGCTAAGCAATTATTTATCTGAACGTCTGAATGTTTCGAATTCAGAGTATTATGTATGGATATGACTTGGCCCAGTAGGGGACTGATAACCAGACTGGAGATATTTTTGAGCAAATGTACTGATCTGATCAGTCGATTGTATTAGAATTAAAATTATGCCATTGGCTACGTTTGGATTGCTAGGGGTAGTCGGGTCCAAGACGGCTGGTGTGAAATACATGTCTTCAGCTGCCGGATGGGTTGTAATCAAGTTTATGTTGTCTGGTCTGGGTTGAGTTTAGCTGCAGTAGTTGATGTTGTCAGGTCTGGGTTTAGTAGTTGATGTGGTCAGTTCTGGGTCCAGTAGTTGATATTGTCTGGTCTGGGTTCAGTAGTTGATGTTGTCAGGTCTGGGTTGAGTTTAGCTGCAGTAGTTGATGTTGTTGGGATAAATGTGTGGCACAATGAGGACAGAGACAGTGGTTTAGTCAGAATATAAATAATCTTTATGTATTTCTGCAAAGAGGGAGAATATCAGTGACCACCGGCCACTTACACAAACTCCAAAGAGCTTCAGCACAGTATCCCATTAATTATGACAGTACTATTTACATTTCGGTGGGGGGGTTACCACAACATTCATTCCTGCAGGCACCCCTGATTCGGTACCAATCTTTTCCCATCATACTTACATCTTTATTGTTTCTGGGACTTACACGTGTTGAAGTGGACCCTAATGAAGACAACACATTAACATTATTACATGAAATGTAAAAATGTAACACAGTTACTATGAGACTGTAAGAGCGCATTGATACACTGTAATTTCACTGGGATCACATTGGAAGTGGCAATGGCAGAGCGCATGCAATGCTCAGACCATCATCATTTGATAATGTGAAGAACGTTACTGCTCTGATTGGTCAGAATGTCTGAAGTGTTCCTAGGATACGTCAAACTGACACTGATGAGCCTCGTGTTACGTTCTGAGAGTAGAACCGAATCCAACACCAGTGTAAAGCTAGTGGTGCTAAGTGTTCTGCTGCAGAACCAGAACCATGTACAAACAATCTGCTGTTTCTCACTAGATCAGTGTGTTCCCCCCTAACAAAAATATGTGCTGCCATGCCTCCTAGTGCTTTCATTTGTGTGTGTGTGTGTGTGTGTGTGTGTGTGTGTTATAATATGTGTTATAATGCCCTACCTTTTTTTCCTTTCGCTCTGCTTCTCATGAACATGAAGGTTGAATGCAGCAAAGCAAAGCACAGCGCAACTGCTACCAGTCTCACAAAGACAAATGTAAGATGACCTGTAGAAGAAAACTACAGTGATACATGTTGTGGCTACTTACTGTAAAATAAATAAATAAATACATAAATGAATAAAGAAAGAAAGAAAGAAAGAAAGAAAGAAAGAAAGAAATGTGCAACTAGGTAGAATGACTAAGCAGGACAAGACAACATTTTAGGTCTTGCCTTGTTTGCAACAGATATACTGTCTAGTATTGTGTGTGTGTGTGTGTGTGTGTGTGTGTGTGTGTGTGCGCGTATATGTGTGTGTGTGTGTGTGTGTGTGTGTGTGTGTGTGTGTGCGCGTATATGTGTGTGTGTGTGTGTGTGTGTGTGTGTGTATGTATATGTGTGTGTGTGTGTGTGTGTGTGTGTGTGTGTGTGTGTGTGTGTGCGCGCGTATATGTGTGTGTGTGTGTGCGCGTATATGTGTGTGTGTGTGTGTATGTGTGTGCGCGTATGTGTGTGTATGTGTGTGTGTGTGTGTGCGCGTATGTGTGTGTGTGTGTGTGTGTGTGTGTGTGTGTACAGTGTGTGTGTGTGTGCGCGTATATGTGTGTGTGTGTGTGTGTGTGTGTACAGTGTGCGGGAAAAAAAATGCGAAAAATGTGAAAATCCGTTGCACACGGGTGGAGCCATAGGTCTATGTTTGCTTACATGAAACATAATACATAATATGTTTACAATATTTACATGAAACACCCCGATGGATCATCAATGGGCTACGCAAACTTCGATGAACTTGATAGTAAATAATCCACGGACCCCGACCACCAATGATGTGTCTTTTGACTGTTTAATTGAATCAACTTAGAATTACTCAACAACTTACATTGTTTCACAATCACATGGGCTATAGCCTATAAGACTGTACACAGAGCCAAACACCATGAACACCACAAACACCAGCCAAACATCTTGAATTTCCCCTTGGGGATCAATAAAGTATCTATCTATCTATCTATCTATCTATCTATATCTATCTATCTATCTATCTCTATCTATCTATCTCTCTATCTCTATCTCTATCTAACACATGCGATAAGAGCAGGCAGCGGCACCAACCATAAAACAATAAACAATAACATTATGGCATAAGCTAACTTAATGTGGCAATAGCCTATTATTTACAATAGGTTTCAGCTAGGACTATAGCACAACACAACCCTCTCACTGCCTGGAGAGACACAACGGCACATACTGTGCACAACACAATGATGCACATAGCCCTTCTCATAAGTAGGTGGCCTATCACATAACAGCAATCCTTAGGCCTACAACAACAGCAAATTTTAAATAAAAGCAGTTACCTAACAAAGAAGCGACCACAGCGGCCTGGGTTCAGCTGCTTTTGATTTTCGCGCCTCTAACGTGCAAGCAGGCACTTTTTTCATGAATCATGAACTCATGAACTTTATTTCTCTTATTTTACACATTTTAGGAAAACCATGGCCAAAATATAATTTATTTGTCAATCATATCAATATTTTATAGAGAGAGAGAGAGAGAGAGAGAGATGGAGATGGGGGGGGGGGGGGTATGAGGAAGCACAAGGAAGTCAATCCATAGAGCATTTTCCTACCTGCTTCTGAATGTGTTGAAATCCCATATTGAAAAGAGATGAATGTTCAAGGTGAACATGTTTTCTTGAATTGTGCAATTTCAATTATTTGTGTAAACATTTCATATCAGCTGTAACCCTTTGTGTTTGAAGACTACATCCTCCGACTATGTGCAAGTGTTCACAATCAAACAAAGGCACACATTCACAAGCCTTTGTTTGTGAATTTGAATGCACCTCGATTTGCAGGTACAGAAGAGGTTGTGTGGTAATGTGTGGTAATACATGATTTTTACATAACAAATAACTTTCATTATTATACAAATTATGAATTTTATTATACATTTTATGACGTCCACAATCACACTGACAAATTGTGCTATGTGAAGAACATATGGACTGGATTGTGCTATGTGAAGAACAGTGTAAAGACCTACAACAGCTGGAGATACCCAAACCCCCTTTACACACTGTGGGCAACCCATGCAGGGAGTGAGTTACCTGAAGATTTATGATGTGGTGTGTGTGTGTGTGTGTGTGTGTGTGTGTGTGTGTCTCCACCTACCTGTAGCACTGTGGGCTATATTTTGGGGCACCAGCGCATGGCGTACAGTTCGTTTTTCAGTCGCGCGAAGTTGAATTCGGTATTTTGCACCTTTATTTTTTAAGCATTGCGCCCAGGGGTGTGGCAATTAACAACCTAGGGCGGGCCCTGGCGCATTGTCTAAAAATCGCTATCATACACCACCTAAACCTGGTCAGAAGTCAATGGCGAGTTGTTCATATGCTATTTTAAGAGCGCATGTCAACAGTCATATTGGCAGGTGCACGCACCATCATTCTATCATTCATGAACGCACACCAGCGCACGTCCATGCAAAGCATTACAAATTGCACGATTACAATGGTAAACATAATTAGAATAAAGATATTACGAAATACTGTACATCTCATGATGAGTAGTTATTCACCATCATTTGCAAATTGGTAATGACGGTTAAAAGTGATTAGGGGAGAGGCGAGAGACACGTATGGAGCACAGCTGAAGACGCACTGTCACGAGATATAAGCAACTCCTCTGCAGGATAAATGTTGTTTTATTCAGTCATTTGAGCAACATTAGGGTAAGTGTTGCTTTTTCCAGCCTATGTTTTCGATGGTAACCCATTGTCAGTCAATAGTGAAAGTAACTGCATATAACTGTCTTGTCGTTGACTGACTCCTTGGTGAAGTTAGTTTCACTTTGCCAATGAGTTCAAATAATAGACGAGTGCAAATGCGTGAAGGCTATGCTAAGTTTTAGTAAAGCATGGTTTAAGAATGACTATTCCATACGGTCTCGCAAGCAGCCTCCTTCAAATGCGCCGTTGAATGCCAAAATACCGATGCATTTATTTGACATATGTGTGTGAATTAAATTATATTTCATACATTATACAATATTGCAAAACAGCCTAAGCCTACGGTACAAAAAACAAAGTTTTAGAAGAGCAAAGTAGCCTATGTAGGCTGAACCATAGAGAGGGCTATAAAGGCTTTAATATGAAGTTATAGATTTGACTACATAGTTAGCCTACTTGATGATAATATATTTTTATAATATACAGTATACAGTATTACTGTAGAAGACTCTACCCATGTCCTACTCAGAGCATTTTAATGGCTGGCTGATTAGTCCTGGGACTAATCCCCCACACTTACCTACACCCCTATCTGTCTTGTTCTTTCTTATTGTCCTGTCATATGTCACTATGCCTGCATGATGAATTTGCCCCTGGAGGATACAGTATTTTGAACATAATTTAATTTAATATAAGTGTTTTCTGGGAGCCCCCTGGGCATAAAAAAAAAAAAGGTTTGGTTCCTGTTGGTTGTCAGTTGAGGCCATGGGTCGGTAGGGAATTTTTTTTTTTTGTTTTTTTCCAGTGGCAGTAAGGGATAGGTAGAAAATCAATCCCACCAGGATTCCGCGAGGTTTTTTGAGACTGTTGCGACCTAAAATGCCTGGATGGAAGTTGCGGTGATTTTAGCTGTTTCTTGTGGAGAAATTGCGGGAGGAAGTGAAAATTGCAAGAATAGTTTAAATTTAGGGCAATTAAGGTTAGTAAGACCAAAATCACACTGATAATCTTGATGCTTATTAAAAAGGATAATCAAAGGTAAACAGTAAGGATTACAGAAAATCAAAGTAGGCCTACTTTATTTGTGAAAATGCTTTGACTGAGGTAATTCACAAAGCATTATAGTAGAACTGTCCAAAAAAGACAGTCACCTAAAGAGATGGCATCATGTCATATGTTTCAATACATTCATATATTTTGTAATTCATATTAAGTTCATATCTTTTTAATAATTCATAGTCTGTGGCCTGCATAATTACTAATATCCAAGTAAGTATCTAGTAATTTCATATTGATTTAAACTATTTGACTACACTTCTGTTTAATGTCATTACATTGGTGGTGTACGTCTAATTGATTGCCTGCCCCTTTAAGGACGTGAGAGTAGCCTAATTACATTTCTGAGTGGATTGGAAGGCTTGCATCTCACTGTGTTCGGCTACGAGTGTAAATCACTTTTTGCATAGTGCATTACCATATGTGGATGCAAGTGGGAATGTCTTCTATGTCATTAGTTAAAATAAATGTTAAAAAAAACAACTCGAATGAAATCATTCTTGGATCATAGAAGAGGTAAATGTCTTGCAATTTTATTAATTTTTATGATTTTGGTAGCACTACTCAAACTAAGCCCACAAGCTAGCAAACATAAGCTTGACATAAACATGACATAAGCTAAAAGGACATATCCAGGTAAACGTTTGCCAATGGGTTGCATAGCCTACTCAAATGTCAGTAAAACAAGTAGGCCTTAATTAACTTACTTTCATAGCCTAGGTAGGTTAGCAACACCAGGTTGAGAGATGCAAGTAAGCAGATCGTTAACGTTAGCCTTCTATTTATTGTCATCAAAACTGCAGAGGAACAAACACTTAGGGCAGTCTTTGGTGTCATATGCAGAAGGTGCAGAAGTAAGTGTGCCATCTGGCTCAATATTCTGCGCGAGGGACTGTTGCGGTAGGTGACATTTCACAGTGAAACTACGATGACAAATTTGCGAAAAAGTTGCGGTGTTTGGACAAAATTGCGAGTGCCTTCGACGAAAACAATCGTCTTCGTGAACTGTGCATAGGCTACTTTGTAACAGAGAGAATACGCTCATCCCTATACATAACGCAAGGGGTAATTAATGTAATTATAGTTCGCCTTTTATTTGTGGATTTATTTAATGTAGCCTAGACTATTTAGTGTTATTTCTTCCCCAAGCTCATAAAATAAATTTGGGTCGCACATAAATTGACAGGGTCGGTCGGAAACCGGAACCCAAGATTTTTTTTTTTTTATGCCCTGTCAATGTTAGGCCCTAGAATCATCCTAGACATCTCAGTCATCTGGAATGTCAGTAGGTGGTATCAGATTGGTAAGAGAGTATGTGTTGATTTCAGAATTCTGATTGGTTGATGGTGTCTGTTGGTGGCATCGGATTGGTTGCAAGAGTATGTTGTCATTAACTGGTTACAGTTGATTCCATTGGGGAGAAGCTTGCATCCTACTTCAACTGTTGTTTACTATGGTTGTTAAAGTTTCCAAAGTTACCGTCAAAAGAGCATATAACAGTGATCAAGCTTTACCAGTTCTAGGTGTCCCAATATACAGAATTAATAGCCACCATGTCAGCAAATAATATTTCTTGTCTCTGGGGGATTAAGGGGAGTTAACCTGATCATTTGTGTAATTTTAAGGGGAGTTAACCTGATCATTTGTGAAGTTTTAAGAGGAACAGTTTTGGTGACACATAACTGGATTTATCTTGTTAAAAAATGTTTTGTAACTCACGGTGCTCCACCTCCAGATGCACTGGATCTGTATAATGTCCATCGTCACTATATCCTGCAGTTACACACCAGTACACCCCAGCATCTTCTGTGATCAGATCATGTATGGTTCCAGTGAAGACTTTAGCATGTAAGTCATAGTATAGAGAATATCTCCCTTTTGTCAGGTAACTCCTCCTCCACCTACCTGTGTCTATACCTCCTATGGTGGTGTGTGTTTCTAACGATAAATACGTATGTCAGGTAACGCTACCTACCTGTATAGCTGCTGTGTGCTGATGTACTTCCTGCAGTCAGCGGAGGTTTGTAGGTGGGATGGGCTAAATGAGGAAGGGGGAGGAGAAACACATGAGGGAGGGGACCAGGGGGAGTTAGCCTGATAATGTGTGCTAAAGTTTTGGAGGAAATATAATGACCCAGAACTGGATTGATCTTGTTAAAATGTTCTGTAACTCACGGTGCTCCACCTCCAAGTAGACTGGATCTGTATATTCATAATGGTAAACTTCATATCCTGCAGCTAAACACCAGTACACCCCAGCATCTTCTCTGATCAGATCATGTATGGTTGCAGTGATGTCTTTAGTTGTTGAGTCAAAGTATAGAGAATATCTCCCTTTTGTAAATGTCTCACCATCCTTATTTGACTCAGTGAGGGTGACATTCCTACTAAAATCCATTTTCTCTAGGAGAACTAATTGGATTTCAATTTCTATATTAATATCACATGGGATGTTCACTCTTCCACTTACATAACCCCTCAGTGTCTGAAGGCAACATACCAAACTCACTCCTAACAAATGGAGAGAAGAAAGGGAGAGAGAGGGAGAGAGAGAGAGAGAGATGATAGAATTACCGGTAGAAGACAAATCACCAGATCATTTACATTTTTAATTTCAGCTGTAATGATTATCCAACACAATATATGACAAGCATCTAAAACACATAAATTAATGTCAAGGTTTGAACAATGTTTAAGACTGACAAGTACAAGTACAAGCATTGCAATAACACTTGACTCCTGTTGAGCAAGACATGTGGTACATGCCAATAAAGTTTGTTTAACTGCTTGAACCCCCCCCCCCCCACACACACACACACACACACATTACATGCCACCCAATATCTGCAACCTGTGACACAAACAGCCAAATTCCAGCAACAGATCTGCAAACCTAATACGCTAATTCTAAGCATTTGATTCAATATCCAGTTTAGTAAAATATGTTTTGCAAAATATTATATACAGGAAGGATACAATGATCCGATCATTTTTATTAAGGCACTGCCCTTCAGAATGCAAGATGTGAAAAGTTTAACCATGTGAATAGTTGTGTTTACCATTTTATTTGAATATTTCAATTATTGGACAAATAAAACATTAATTATGATCAACAAAACGATCATAAACTGGCAAAAACAAGAGGATGAGGAAGAAATGCAGACATTCCATCTTCAAAGACACAGTCCCACCAACTGACACTCAAACTGACCAGACCACAGAGGAAGCTGCCACTCCTCTCTGTTCTCTCACTTCCTGTTTCTCAGGACAGTCGTTCCCTCTTCTGATGCAATACGACCTAATGTCCAATAATATTACAAATGTGACATCACTCACCTGAGAGCAGGAGCAAGATGGAGGTGAAGACCCTCATTGAGATAAAAAAAAACTTTTTGTTTTTTTTTGATGAAAATAACACTGTCTGACCTACAATGCCAAGACACTCTGTAACTCTGATTCCTGTACTATTACCTAACCGAAAGTTGCGTTAACACGACTGAGCATCTCTTAATTCCTTTGAGATCTTTTGTAAGATAATACAACCCAGAGTCCATCAACTGTTGCAGTTTGTGGCGTCACTGTCCTAATGTCTTTAAAGTTTAGAGTCTTTAAAATATTGCTTCCGTATGTGTGAGTTTGACTTTGCACTTAGTAGGGGAAGGGGTGTGTGTGCGTGCGTGCGTGTGTTTGAGGTTTCTTCAATTGGTCTCAATAACACACAGAGGAGGAGCCTGATAATGACTTCCTGTTTCTTGTAGTCCTTTAGTCAGTCTAGAAACTTCCCTTGCAATCTTCAACATGTGCATCACATAGCATACAAATAATCTGTTTAATTCAAATAAGATTATTTGATTTGGGGCCCAAAAGGTAGTTCTACCATGCTTCTGATTGGCCAGTCTTGTGCTTCATGGGAGAGGATCATGTAAAGAGAGGGAGGAATCACCGGAGCACACAAATGTGGATGTTTGTTATTTGTATTTTGGTGCAGCAAAATAAAAACGAAAAAACGTTTTGATGGGTATTACCAAAGTCCTTTTAGGCAAGTGCCTCCACTCGGCGGCCATATTGCAACGCTTTTTGGGCATCTATTTCGGCAGAAATGCGCGTGCGCAAGGCTTCACGACACCAATCTTGTTCCAGCGGCGAGAGCATAACACCACATGATTGGCTCAATGAATTCACATGTCGACGTTTTGCCGCGGAAGGAGTGGGATATGTGTAGACAACTGCCATATTGGCGTTACAAACTAACCCATGCATTTCTATGGAGGATTTTTTGAGTGCTGTGTCTCCTCATTAGAAAGTCTCTGCTAAAGCTCAGGGTGGAGGACAACATTAGATCAGCTGGAACCTAAACTGAAGAATGTTGTGGCGAAATTCTTACCTGAAAATGTTTTGAGGCCCATGTACATCTTTAGTCACAACTTTGATCAAATGTACAAGACAGAATTCAATCAATGTACAAGAAAGCATTTCCTTTTTTTAATATCATGTTTCAGTTCTGTTTATATGTGGGTCTACAACAATGTAATGCAAATTCATAAAACATCATCATCAGAGTCCAGTGAGTCTGTGTGCTCGGGTGATCCCTCCCTCTCTTCACAGGTGATTTAGACCAGTGGAACACTTGGACATGTAGCAATGATATCTGCCTGATTGTTGCAAAGCACACCTGATTATTATTGTGTTTTGTTTTTATTATTGCTTATACACTAAAATGAAAAGTATTACACAGTTATCAAAATACATGTCGGGATGGAAACATCAGCCCAGATTACATTAATACACAGGATTAGATGTTAAAATTCTTTAACTTTCTGGCCCTGATCCACTCCTTCGACCTCAAACTGGTTCAAAGCCCACCGACACACAAAGCTGGCAAAGAGCTTGACTTGATCTTCACTCGGAACTGCAGCACAGACACCCTCACGGTGACGCCTCTCCATCTTTCTGACCACTTCTTCATCCGGTTCAACGTCAGCCTGACAGAACAGCCTCCGGCTCCTCAGCCGATGGTCACGTTCCGCCGCAACATCCGGAACCTGTCTCCAACGCACTTTTCCTCTGTGGTTGCCTCCGGTCTACCTCCACTCAACACCTTCTCCTCTCTGGAGGTTAATGAGGCCACAGACTCGCTCTGCTCCACACTGAGCTCGTGTCTAGACGAGCTGTGCCCTCTTACCACAAGGCCAGCTCGATCCAAACACTCTCATCCATGGCTAAATGATACCCTCCGATCGCAGCGCACCAGACTCAGAGCCGCGGAGAGGAAATGGCACAAATCCAAACTAACTGATGACCTCAAAAACTACCAGACACTCCTGGCCTCCTTCTCAGCCAGCATCACTGCTGCTAAGACGGCTTTCTACAATGACAAAATCAACAGTGCTACAGACACTCGAAAACTTTTTTCAACCTTCAAATCGCTACTCAACCCTCAGATGCCTCCTCCTCCATCCAGCCTTACTGCAGATACCCTCGCCTCATTTTTTACAAACAAAGTGGCGGCAATCAGCGGTCAATTCTCTACATGCCCACTCAACGCATCGGACTCAGATACCGCACTCCTACAACCTCTAGGGACTGCTAGATCATCTTTTTCAGCATTCACGCCTCTCTCCGAGAATGAAGTATCTAGACTCCTGACATGCAGCCGTCCTACCACATGCTCGCTGGACCCTATACCTACGAGCCTACTTCAGTCCATCAGCCCGACCATCGCACCAGCTATCACACACGTGATCAATGCATCGCTAACCTCCGGCACATTTCCAACAGCGTTCAAAACGGCCCGGGTAACACCGTTACTTAAGAAAGCTTCTCTCAACCCTGCTCAAGTCGAGAACTACCGCCCTGTCTCACTCCTGCCTTTCTTATCCAAAGGCATTGAACGAGCAGTCTCCAAACAGGTCTCTGACTTCCTTTCACAGAACAACCTTCTGGATCCAAATCAGTCTGGGTTCAAAAGCGGCCACTCTACCGAAACGGCTCTGCTGTCTGTAACAGAAGCCTTAAAAGAAGCCAGGGCGACCGCTCGGTCATCAGTACTCATTCTGCTTGACTTATCGGCTGCCTTTGACACGGTTAATCACCGCATCCTTCTCTCTATACTCGCTAACATGGGAATCTCCGGTTCTGCTCTCTCCTGGTTTGAATCCTACCTCACAGGACGCTCGTTTAACGTATCATGGCTTGGTCAGCTATCTGCACCTCACCATCTCACCACAGGGGTCCCCCAGGGCTCAGTACTGGGCCCCCTTCTCTTTGCTATCTACACCACCTCCTTGGGACAGATTATCCGTTCGCATGGCTTCTCATACCACTGCTATGCAGACGACACACAGCTCTATCTGTCCTTTCCACCTGATGACCCCTTGGTTTCAGCACGGATCTCGGATTGCCTCTCAGACATAGCTACATGGATGAAGGCACACCACCTCCAGCTGAACCTCTCAAAGACTGAACTGCTGGTCCTCCCAGCTAAACCTACCATACACCACGACATCAACATCAAATTTGACTCTCTGTCTGTTTCACCTACCAGGACTGCAAGAAATCTAGGAGTTGTTCTCGACAACCAACTAAACTTCTCAGATCATGTTGCCTCAGTCGCCCGGTCATGCCGCTTCGCACTCTACAATATACGGAAAATCAGGACTTACTTAACTCAAGATGCCACCCAACTTCTGGTTCAGGCAATAGTCATCTCACGACTCGACTACTGCAACGCCCTCCTGACAGGTCTCCCAGCCTGCGCAGTGAAACCACTTCAGATGATCCAGAACGCGGCAGCGCGCCTGGTCTACAACCAACCCAAGAGGGCACATGTTACCCCGCTACTCATCCAGCTACATTGGCTACCTATGGCGGCCCGCATCAAATTCAAGGCTCTAACGCTTGCCTACAAAGTAGTCTCCGGTTCTGCTCCCACCTACTTGAATGCCTTCATACAGACATACGCTACGTCCAGACCGCTGCGCTCCTCAGACGAACGACGTCTAGCTCTACCTCCGGTACGCTCAGGCCAATCAAAACTTTTCTCATCTGTTGTTCCTCGCTGGTGGAACACACTGCCAGTTCCTACAAGGGCAGGGACATCCCTCTCCATTTTCAAAAAACTCCTGAAGACCCAGCTCTTTAGAGAACATCTCCTCTCATAGCAACACTTACAACAAGTCTTGCTGATCCTAGCACTCACCAGCCGTCTTAAACTGACACGTAACTGTTAAAAACAGCACTCACTGATGCACTTATTCTTACTGTACTCTAATGTTTTTTTAAATTGTCCTAATATTGTTGAGAATTGCTCTAAACTTAAACTGTTTACCATGTTGTTAGTCGCTTTGGCTAAAAATGCGTCAGCCAAATGTAATGTAATGTAATGTAATGTAAAATCCCTTGTGCCAAAATCCAAGGTAAAAACACATTCAGAAGCCCCTGCTCAAGTTTAACTTTAAAAAGCACACTACCCACAAATCCGCCAACAAATGGTCACAAGCACAATACAAATGGCCTATCCAACAGCAGTAGCCTATATAGTATGCGGCATGTCATTGGGGTTATCAAGTGGGCACCCTCATTCACCGATGTTTCGTTAAGTTAGGCCCACGACACCTCATGAAGGCTTAACAGTGAAACCAGCGTCCTGGAGACACTCCCCTCCATGCTGCCACCATATTACCACATTGAAATATCCAATACCCAAAATACTCTTAACCAGCCTAGGCATGGTCAAGGTTGGCTAGGTTGGTCCGTCCCGTTGATGTGGACTGAACCATAACCATAAAAAACCTTGGCCAACCAACCATCACCCTAGGCACAGCCCATCACAAACACAAAACAAATTAGCCAGTTAGCTTAGCCCGTTAGCTTAGGCCCCATCCCAAACACAAAACAAATTAGCCAGCAGTTAGCAGTTAGCTTACGCCCCATGCTGCCACCATATTACCACAACAAGCATCCACATACCCTTAACCAACCTAGGCATGGTCTAAGTTGGCTAGGTCGGTCCGTCCCGTTGATGCGGACTGAACCATAAACCATAAAAGAACCTTAGCCAAGTACCATCAACCTAGGCACAGTCCATCACAAACACAAAACAAATGAGCCAGTTAGCTTACCTTAGCTTGCTCCCCAGGAAGGGTA
The DNA here is from genome assembly GCF_046254945.1 of Alosa pseudoharengus. Lineage (NCBI taxonomy): Eukaryota > Metazoa > Chordata > Actinopteri > Clupeiformes > Clupeidae > Alosa > Alosa pseudoharengus. The sequence goes on along the minus strand of NW_027468674.1, from coordinate 7,761,591 downwards.
ACTTCTCCTTACCCACAACCAAAACAAATGAGCCAGTTAGCATACCTTAGCTTGCGCCCCAGGAAGGGTAACTTCTCCTTACCCACAACCATTCGCTTGCCCGTTCTGCTGCTAAAGATATGTTACTAACCACCTGCCTTAGACTTCGACCACAAATGCCCAATTCAGACAGCAAGCCAATAGCAGATCTGGCCACAAACCCACGTGCACCGATTTCAATAGGCCTTAAACGTGCACTCCAACCTCGCTTAGCTGCCTCCTCTGCTATTTCAGTGTATTTAGCTCTCTTCAGCTCATTGGCCACTTCCACTCTGTCTTCCCAAGGAACAGTGAGTTCAATGAAGTAAACTATCTTCTCTGAATCCGACCATAGAATTACGTCGGGACGTAGCTTAGTACTCACTATATGTGGAGGTACCGCCATCTGCTGGCCAAGATCAACCTTCATTTCCCAGCCCGCCCCATTTTTCAACTGGCCGGTTTTACACCTGGCCTTCGCGGAACAAGATTTATCCCCCTGACGTACAAAGTTAATTTGCCTTACCCCTTTACTAGCTGCTAATGAATTGACTTCTCTTCTTTTATCCTCTATTGCCGCTGCCACACATTTCAATACCTGGTTATGACGCCACGTATACCGCCCCTGGGTGAGACTTACCTTGCATCCTGATAGGATATGGTGGAGACTGCCCACACACGAGCAAAGTATGCATTTATCATCCTCACCAAACCATTGACTTAAATTCTTGGGAGATGGGAGCACATCATATGTAGCACCTAACATAAATCTGATCTTACCAGCTTCCATGCCCCATAGATCTTTCCATTTAATCCGTCTTTTTTCCACCCCTTCCCAGTTCACCCACTGCCCTTGTTTTGCCTGCGACACTGCCTTAGTACATCTTACAGCCTCCTCCTGTCTATGCATTTCCTCCACTACCATTTTCCTCTTTTCTCCTGCAGAAGCCTTACTCCACAAGGGTTTACTTGCACCCACCCCTAGACCCCCCCACCCGTGCTGCACATGGCCCATTATATCCCTATGCTTCAATGCTGATTGAGCTTGCTTAACTGCTTGCTCTGGGTTCCACTTCCTCCCTGCATTAACTGTGGGTGCAACTTTCCTCACCACTGGGTCCTTGAACTGAGTAAGAGTCAATTCCAATCTAGCCTTAGCACACTTAAATTCCTCTGTCAGACTAGATATTGGCAACTCTACAATACCCTTCCCATACAAGGCTACACTGCTTAAGCGAGCCATTTTCTGACAAAGGAGTTGATCATTTTTTCCAACCTCTCTACCTTTGACAGAGGAACTTCATAAACTGTCAATGGCCACATTAGCCGAGGCAACAAACCAAACTGCAAGCACCACAGCTTGAGCTTACCTGGCAGCCCCGACTTGTCAATTTTTGCAATACCTTGCCTAGTGACCTGTCTCAAGTCTTCAACCTGTGATTTATCACTAAGGCTTGCATCATACCACCTTCCCAGACTCTTCACTGGTTTCTCCAGAACTGTGGGAATCACCTCCTTATTTATAGCAAACTTCTTTTCTGTTACCTTCCCTTTAATAATTGAGAGACTCCTAGACTTACTTGGTTTCACCTTCATTCTGGCCCATTGCAGATTACTATTTAACTTACCCAGCAACCTGTTGGTGCATGGAACGGTTGTCGTCAAGGTTGTCATGTCGTCCATGAAAGCCCGAATCGGGGGGAGGCGTGGCCCTCCCTGCAACTTCTCCCCACCCACTACCCATTTTGAGGCCCTAATGATGACCTCCATTGCCATTGTAAAAGCAAGTGGGGAGATGGTACATCCGGCCATGATTCCTATCTCAAGTTGTTGCCAACCTGTGGTGTAATCAGCTGTAGTAAAACATAATTGAATATCCAGAAAGTATGCTTTTACTAGGCTTTTAATGCTACCTGGGATTCTGAAATAATCAAAGGCCTCCCACAACAGACTATGCGGCACAGACCCAAAAGCATTAGCCAAATCCAAGAACACAACGTACAGGTCTCTCTTCTTGAATTTGGTGCCAAATCATGCTGGTATGCTCTAAGCACCCGGAGAAGCCAGGAATTCCAGCTTTTTGCAACGTGGTATCAATTAGTTTATTCCTTTCAAGGTAATTTCTCAGTCTCCGTGCCACCACACTGAAGAAAACCTTCCCTTCAACATTCAGTAGACTAATTGGCCTAAATTGATTAATCTCCACTGCGTCCTTTTCTTTGGGAATAAATATTCCCCCAGCCCTCCGCCAAGCCTTGGGAATACTCTGCTTTTTCCAAACTATCTTCATTAATTGCCATAAAAATCTTAAAACATCTGGTGCACTCTTATACAACCAGTAGGGCACTCCATTAGGTCCCGGGGCTGAAGAGGCCCTTGCACGTTTTATTACTTCTTGCACCTCTTTCCACCTTGGTGGACTATCGTCGCATTGGCTACTTAATTCACCAATAGGTGGGATATCAGCAGGAAGTACCATCTCCCTGAACCTCTCCCTATCTTTGTGCACTCCCTCTAAATACTCCTCAAGCTTCTGCTTAGGTTCCAAAAGACTACCACTCTTCTGCATTACGAATAAAGACTTAACAAACTTAAATGGGTCTTTATAGAATGCTAGTCGGGCTCGTGATTTCTTCTTCCTATTTTTCCAATATTTTCAGCTCTTCTTAGCACTACCAACCTCTCCCTCACATCTGCCTGTAGACAGTCAATACCTTCCTTCTCATCATCTGTAGCTTTTCTCCACTGCTTCTTAAGCTGCCTCCTCTCCTTGATAAGTTTATCTATCTCCTGCTGGCGCCTAGATTTAACTACCTCATGTTGCCGTTTTGTCCTTCTCTCAATAGTCCCAAATCTTTCCTTACCATAGCTATAAATAATGTCTCTCATTTTCTCTAATTTGCTTTCAGCCGTCCCCTTGAGCTGACCCAGGATACTGACCAAATCACTATTAACATCTTCCCACATTCTACATTCTGCTGCGCCTGGCCATCTAACCCCAGGCCTATGACCATTAATCTTCTCCCTCCTTGGCTGACTGGCCTCTCTTTCTGCCTCAGTGCTAGAACTTACCTCAACAACAGGGGTACTGATGTCCTGCGAACTGTGGGTTTCTTCCTGTCGCTGAACTTCAACCGACTGACTTGATGCACTTCTTAAGAAATAGCTATCAATGCGGGGACCCTGTGTTCCCTCTACCAAGCACTTCTTTTTCCCTTGATGAATTTTCAGGCCCTTTAGACTTGTAACCTTCTGCCAACCACACACACACATCTGCAGCTTTTTCTCAGTTTTCTCTGAACTAGTGGCTTCCACAAACATGTTTTCCTTACTCGTAATCAAATTCGTTCCAGGGTCAGTAACCATGTCTATCACAAGTGAGTCATCTTCCGCCCCTGCTCTCGCTGACTCTAGGGGTATTTTTTCATTATGTCGTACTGTAGCTTAGTAGGGTGCAGCCCATAGCTTAGTGAAGCCTGGGCTACTGCCACAATGAGCTGCTAACCCATTGTAGCCCCGGCGGGGTCTATTCCCTCCTGTCAGCCGTCTTTCCGTGCTGTCACAAGGTCTTTCCCTAGTTGCCAGCTGCCCTATTCACAGCAGTCACTAGCCTACGCTAGCTTCAGCATTACATTAATACACAGGATTAGATGTTAAAATCCCTTGTGCCAAAATCCAAGGTAAAAACACATTCAGAAGCCCCTGCTCAAGTTTAACTTTAAAAAGCACACTACCCACAAATCCGCCAACAAATGGTCACAAGCACAATACAAATGGCCTATCCAACAGCAGTAGCCTATATAGTATGCGGCATGTCATTGGGGTTATCAAGTGGGCACCCTCATTCACCGATGTTTCGTTAAGTTAGGCCCACGACACCTCATGAAGGCTTAACAGTGAAACCAGCGTCCTGGAGACACTCCCCTCCATGCTGCCACCATATTACCACATTGAAATATCCAATACCAAAAATACTCTTAACCAGCCCAGGCATGGTCAAGGTTGGCTAGGTTGGTCCGTCCCGTTGATGTGGACTGAACCATAACCATAAAAAACCTTGGCCAACCAACCATCACCCTAGGCACAGCCCATCACAAACACAAAACAAATTAGCCAGTTAGCTTAGCCCATTAGCTTAGGCCCCATCCCAAACACAAAACAAATTAGCCAGCAGTTAGCAGTTAGCTTACGCCCCATGCTGCCACCATATTACCACAACAAGCATCCAAATACCCTTAACCAACCTAGGCATGGTCTAAGTTGGCTAGGTCGGTCCGTCCCGTTGATGCGGACTGAACCATAAACCATAAAAGAACCTTAGCCAAGTACCATCAACCTAGGCACAGTCCATCACAAACACAAAACAAATGAGCCAGTTAGCTTACCTTAGCTTGCGCCCCAGGAAGGGTAACTTCTCCTTACCCACGACCAAAACAAATGAGCCAGTTAGCTTACCTTAGCTTGCGCCCCAGGAAGGGTAACTTCTCCTTACCCACGACCAAAACAAATGAGCCAGTTAGCTTACCTTAGCTTGCGCCCCAGGAAGGGTAACTTCTCCTTGCCCACAACCATTCGCTTGCCCGTTCTGCTGCTAAAGACATGTTACTAACCACCTGCCTTAGACTTCGACCACAAATGCCCAATTCAGATCTTCTAAACATTAAGCATATTGTCAGCCTCACACTTTTTGCAAAACACTTCACACGGTGATTTGCTAAACACTTCACACATTTCTCTGTTAGACACAGAAATCTCAAAAAAATACATCATCTTTTCAAAATACTGTTTTTCAAAATACCCAATTGATCAAAAGCCTACACACAAATCCACCTGCTGCTCAAACAAAATGCAAAATGCCTCCTATTTTCTGCAAAATTAAACACTGTAAAATATCATAAACACATCTCAAAAGCAAGCAACAGCTATCAGACCTAAGCACTACAAGGCAACAGGTGACTTTGTGGTGACTGAGGAGAGAGAGAGAGAGAATATTTGAGCTCTTCCTCTCTCTGAGGTTAGATCTATCTATATATGTATAAATAAGTACTACAATGCAACAGGTGACTATCAACCAACATTGCAATGAGAGGAAGATGAAGAGGAAGAGTGCGGATGAGAGGGGGAGGCCATTCGGTTGTTAAGTCCGGCGTCACAAGCCCATCAGCTTTTTGGTCAAAAAAACGTTAACTGGGGCAGCCAGCCAGTTTTTGCAACTTAAAAACCTTGTCAACATCACCTCCGTTTTATTGAGACTAAAACAAAACCGGTTTAACATTAACAGAGCAATTACTATAGCTGTGCAGCCAGATGATATAATCAAGGGTTACGTGCAGGCTTCTGCGAAAAATACGATTTTATTAGGTTGAGGCAACAAGTGAGTAGTAGGATGACAATGTTCTTAAAGGCTACTCTGAATAGCGAAAAAAACCCATTTATTTTACTGTCTATGGAGAAAACCGAGCGGCTTTGAAAGCCATTGGACCCCTAAACAGATTTATTAGCCTATTATTGCATCATCACTTAATAACCAAATAGTGGAAGATGGGTAGGGATAGGAAGATGAAGGTCGACCTGAAAGAGTACATGACAACAACAGGTGAGTTTTTCTGTTCTGTTTTTAACAGAAATGGAAAGCCACCAGCCTTGCAGTGAGAGGAAGATGAATGAAGAGTGATGATGAGAGGAGGAGGCTCTATCAGAAGATGGGTGGCATGGCATAGAACATTTTGGCACATTCAGAAAATGGGTGGCATGGCATGGCATGGCATAGAACATTTGGATTTATGAGTACTACTATATACACAAACAGTAAAACTCTTTTACAGGCACAAAGACCAAGTACTGTATATTCAAGAAATTAAATATAGTACGATATTTACATGACATAGTTTCCAGAGAGAGAGAGAGAGAGGTCAGATCTATCTATCTATATATATACAGGGTGCGATTTGTGTAAAAACCAGAGGGGGGGATGATTTTGAATAAGTTTGTAACCACCCCCCCCGCCCCACCCCAAAAAATAAAATAAAAAAATGAACGATTCATAGCCTAGTAATGTCATGGCTAATAATACCCTATATTATTTTTGCCACCTTTGTAACATTTTAGTTTTAGTTTACCGTGGTGTATGACTTTAAACAGCGAGTGTGCTTGGTATGATGATCAGCTTCTCTAATGCAGGGTAGGACTACGTTTTGACAAGCATACAAATTCACCTTGTTCTTGCCCCATCTGAAATGACTTCTCTACTTTTGCTGCCTCCATCCTTTCTGTACTTGTTGTGTAAAAAAACATTGTATATAATGGCACTGAAGTCTTAAGTTAGTGAATTGGCTAACAGTGTTAGTTGGTTTACCAAATAGCCTACACATTGCGCTACACGCTGCATTCTCTCTCCTGCTGATTTGCGTTCAGTAGCAAGTGCGTAATATTGCAAAAGTTGAAAAAATAAATGTGTTTATTGTAGCCTACAGAAAATAAATAGCCTGTCATACTGTCAGTTAATTGCCTACAGTGCAGTGAAGTGTTTGGAGAGTAAAGTTATAGGGTAACTTGAAGTTTTATAAAAATAATTTACGAACCTGAACATAAAGACCATGAAGCTTCTATTTCTTGCAGCTGTTAAAACACCCGCTAGATAGTTTAAATACCCACCAACATTCGTTTTTGCAGTACATATTATTTCTTTTTTTTTTTTTTGCAACTTAAATTTTTTTATTGGATGGATTTTCATAACATTCACAAAAAGTTCTCCTCTAAATCTTTAGACATAAATATCGCATACCCACAAAATGAAATCCTCACATAAAAGATTACAATCACAGTAAAAATCAAAAGACCAACCAACCAACAGAGAAGCATTATAAAAAGGAAACAAAACTACAGAACAAAACCAAACAAAACAAAACAAAACAAGACAAGACAAGACAAGACAAGACAAGACAAGACAAGACAAGACAAGACAAGACACACACCATAAGCAGATGCATAATAGGTCTCCTCCAACCACTATATACACCATCTTACTGTAAGCTGTATGAAATAGTCCCAACTAGAAACCCCATACTCAAGCAGAACAGTTCTCCCCCTCCATAACCTTCAACCATGGAGCCCACCGTTCCTGGAATTGCTCTTCCTGTAGTCTTAATTGAAATGTTATCTTCTCCATTGTGTATATTCCCCTAACTACGTCCAGCCAGGTGTCATATCTTGGTGGTTCCACCTTAAGCCAGCTAAGGGTGATTGACTTCTTAGCTGCAACAAGAAGAATATGTAACAAGTATATTCTCTTTTTGCTCATTACCTCAGTCTGAACTGCGCCCAGAATGGCCAAGAGCGGACCCCTCACTATTGTACAGCTGAAGATGTTATCTATAGAGTCAAATATCTCCTTCCAGAAGTCCTTTAAGACTGGGCAACTCCAGAATATGTGAAGGTGGTTAGCACATTGTTCCCCACATGCTCTCCAACAGGCCCCTGACTGGTTTGGATTAAATTTGGAGAGGATGTGGGGCGTTCTAAAGAACTTATGAACTATTTTCCATTGAAACTCTCTCCAAATATTGGCATTAGTGACTTTATGTATTTGCAAAGAGATAGTCTCCCAAATGTCTTCCATGATTAGCATACCAAACTCTTTTTCCCATTTTTCTTTGACAGGAAGGTTGTTTGCCTGACTAATGCTGGAAAATATTTTGTACAAAATAGAGATAGGTTTTCCTATGTTTCCTTGTGTTTGAATTTTTGTCAAGTATTTCTCTATGCTACTATCAGCTCTATGTATCTTATCCCAGTCAGGATGTTTTGTCAAAAAGCTTCTAATTTGAAGATATCTGAAAAAGTCTGTTTTAGGTATGTTAAACTCTTCCACTAATTCTTCAAATGATTTCAGCTCTGTGACTCCAAGAAGCTGATGTACACAATTAAGATTTAGGTGTTTCCACCTTTTGTATCCTGAATCCAGCTGGAGAGGAATGAAATCTTTAAGATATATAGCTATTTAAGACTATACGATTTTTGCACCTCCCTCCAAGCTTTAAGTGTAGCTTTGGACCATCTACTGAGTGAATCATCTATGTCCTTATTACTTGTAAAAGGTATTACTGATAGTTGCATTGAAGAGCAGGAGTTCTTCTCAATCTCTAGCCATCTGGTGTCTGTCTTGTCTGCCATCCATACAATTAGTGCCCTCAATTGACAGGCCCACCAGTATTTTTTCAGGTTGGGCAAACCCCAACCTCCCTGGCTTTTAGGTAGTTGTAACAATTTATATCTGACTCTTGGCCTTTTCCCTTGCCAGATAAATCTGGAAATAAGTCGATCTAAAGTGGTCAATGTATTATTTGGGAGTACAAGAGGCAGGGCTTGGAAAAGAAATAAAAGTTTTGGAAGTACATTCATCCTTATACACTCTATTCTACCAGAAATAGAAAGAGGGAGTACATTCCATCTGTCCAGATCAGCAGATATTTTATTTATCAGTTTACTAAAATTGGCGTTGAATAACTTATCTATATTTTGAGGAATTGTGGTCCCTAAATATGTAATTCCATCCTTGGGCCATTTAATTGAAAAGGTATCCCTTATCTGTTGGGTAATACGTGTATTCATAGCCAAAGCTTCGGTTTTATTTACATTAACCTTGTAACCTGATATTTTCCCAAAGGTGGTGAAGTTCTGCATCAGTCTGCGGACAGAGGATAATGGTTCTGAGATATATACAAGCACGTCGTCGGCATACAATGAGATTTTATGTACCTCCTCTCCTACCTCAATCCCCTTAATAAGTGCGTCTTCCCTTATTGCCTGTGCTAAAGGTTCAATAAACAATGCAAAGAGTAACGGCGAGAGCGGGCAGCCTTGGCGCGTTCCCCTATGTAAAGTAAATGTATTAGACATGTGTCCATTGACCCTTACTATGCTCTGAGGGGCAGTATACAGGAGCTTTATCCACCCAATGATTTTTGGTCCGAAACCAAACTTTTCCAAAGTTTTGAATAGGAAAGGCCACGAAACAAGGTCAAAGGCTTTCTGCGCGTCGACTGCTAATGCCATGCAAGGATGTTGACTTCTCTTATTTTGTTCCATAACATTCAGAAGCCTCCTAATGTTATCTGGTAGGTAACGACCCCTAATAAATCCAGTCTGATCGGGGTGGATTAGGTCAGTTCCATTCCGTTCCGTTCCAACTCTTTTAGCAAGAATAGAGGTCAACATTTTGCAGTCTGTTCAATAACGCTATTGGTCTGTATGAAGCGTAGAGGGTAGGGTCCTTACGCTCCTTAAGCATCACTGAAATTATTGCTTCCTTCCATGTTGAGGGTAGCTCCCTCTTCTCAAGGGCATAAGAGAATACCCTTTCTAGAATAGGACTGACAAGATCTACAAACGTCTTATAAAATTCATTGTTATACCCATCTGTGCCTGGGCTTTTATTGTTTTTCAAATTGCGAATTGCCTCCTCTATTTCTTGTTTTGTTATGGGTTTGTCTATATTTTCAGATGTATTTTCGTCTAATTTTGGGAGTTGTATCTTTAAATACGCATTTATTAAATCTGGATTACTATCTGTGTCTTTATCTGAGTACAGATCTTTATAGAATTCAGCAAAAGCATCTGAGATTTCATTTGGTGTATAAACAAACAAGTTATCTGGAGTATTATTTTTAATTTTTTGGACAGTGGTGCTGCTACATTTGTTCCTCAACTGAGATGCCAATAAACGGCTTGCCCTGTTGCCATGCTCATAGTATTTCTGCTTTAAATACCTTAAATTTCTTTCAACTTTTCCTGTCAATAAATTTTCCAACTCTTGCTTTACTTGCTTAAGTTTATTGAAATTATCAATGGATGCACTTATCTTGTGTTGTCTTTCAAGTTCCTTTATTTGTTGTTCCAGATCTGTTTGCTTAGATATTCTTTCCCTCTTTAGACGCGACGCAAACTGTATTATCTTCCCTCTGAGCACCGTTTTTGCAGCTTCCCACAACATGACCGGCCATGGTATCTTCTCGATCATTAAATTGTAGATATATTGCAAATTCTTGTCTCACATAATCTTGAAAAGCTGTTGTGCCTAACAAAGAGGTATTAAGCCTCTATCTGCTGGACCTTTTCACCCTTCCTATATTCCAGGTCAAAGAAATTGGTGCGTGATCTGAGTTATGTTGCAAATTTGACAATCTGTTATTCTATATAGTTCGGTCTTTGCTGTAAAAAAGTAGTCTATTCTAGAATACGATAGGTGAGGATGAGAATAGAATGTGTAATCTCTAGTGTTAGGGTTCAAATGCCTCCATACATCAATACGACCAAGCTCTTCACATCTCTTTTGAAGTGCTCTGCTCCTTATTGATAAATGTAGAAGGGGTTGGGTAGATCTAGTAGGGGATTTAAAACCAGATTAAAATCTCCCCCGATCAATAGAACACCATTCGCTTTATCCAAGACCAAGTCAAATATGTTCTTAGTAAAATGTGGACAGTTTTCGTTTGGCGCATACACATTTAACAAAGACAAGGCAACCCCATCAACTGATCCATTTACTAGGAGATAGCGCCCATCTTTATCCTTGTAATAGGAATCTATACAGAAATTAAAGGATCTGTTTATCAGAACCGCAACCCCTTTCTTTCGCCCTGATGGGTGTGATGAGTGATATACTTGTGATGCCCATGATTTATTGAATTTTTCATGTTCTGCTTTGGATAAATGGGTCTCCTGAAGTAAGGCGATGTCACACTTCATTTGTTTAAGTTGGTTTAAGATTTTTTTCCTTTTGATCGGATTATGCAGCCCCTTAACGTTATATGAAACTACCTTACAGCTACACATGTTTGATTATAGTGGTAATAGTGTAGTTGAATCCTCCATACCTTGACAACATATAATATGGACTTAAGACCCCATGGTGTGTGTAAAACAAAAATTAATAAACAATTAAAAGAACTATATACATTAACTAGAAACAAAGAACAGAAACTTTCACTCAGTGGCCCACATTGTAATGAGCCTTCCCCGCCAGCCCCATAGAACTCAGGAGCAATGGCAGAGTAAAAAAGGAGTGTCCAGACTATCCTAGTCTGGGCCAAGACTGTCTGGTGTTGAGACAGCAACACAGGCATACCGATGAGACGATACCCTTGCGCCAATTTCCCCCTGCGCCCCCCAGGACCCCACCCCTTATATTCAAATTATTTAGAAACAGTAGTCGTATACCATGAGCGACTTGGACACAATAACAGAGAGTTTGAAAAGTATTCCCTTTGGATTGATTATTACAGTAAAAGAACAAAAAGGTTAAAATAAAATAGAGATACCAAGACCCTAAAACCTATTGGTAATGTGTATAACTGACTTGCTGTCCAGAGCATATCAGGGCCATACAAATGAAATACAACTATTGACCAGTTACTTACGCAGCACCTCACTTATCTGTTTGAAACCATTTAAGACCAAAAAGTCATTTAAGATAGAAAAAAAAATATAGAGAGATTAATGGGGGGAAAGTATTGTCCATCCAGGTAGAAAAAAAAGTGCCCTTATTTTTCCCCCACTCGACTCCCACAGTCTGATGTTATTTTAGTCCAGAGTTTTCAAAAGATTGGCAGAATGCAATAACTCGCCATACTCACTTTCAGCCGGAGAGTGATTGAATATCTCTCACCAAGGTCCGCGAAATAGGCTCTTTATCTTGGTTGTGTCTAGTGGACCATCCCAGCTGATGCAGTTCTCTGTCCATCAACTCTGCTTCGGATAGTGTCACGCCGATCCCCAATTGTTTCAGTTGTTCCGCGGCCTCCCATGCTGAGTTGAAAGTCTTCTCTCCCTCCTCGAGATAGACTCGTAATGTCGCTGGATATCCAGACCTGAACTTGATGCTGCGTTCTTTTAGCTGCCGTTTGATCTCGGTGTACTCCACTCGTCGTCTTTGAACTGTCGCCGAGTAATCATTGTCCATCCTGATCTGAGAGCCCTCATACTGCACATTCTTCATATTCCAACATTTAAACAGGATTCGCAGCTTAGTTTGGAAGTGAAGGAACTTCACTATGATGGATCTTGGGGCTTTTGACGCAGACCTTGAGACGAGGGATCTGTGGGCACGCTCTATTCCCAATTCTTCCTCTGCGGGGAGACCGAGAGCAGTCTTCAGTAGTTTCTCTGTGTCGCACACATTGGCGCTGCCCTCCGTCCCATCTTTCACACCATAAATCCGCAAATTCGACCTCCTTGCGCGATTCTCAATGTCTTCACAATGTGCTTCTAGACGGTGTTGTTTACGCAACATGTATGCTAAGAGCTTGTCGGTTCGAATGCTTCGGTCTTCCAAGTCACTCACTCTTTGCTCTGCCTCGTTCATTCTCTGTCCACATGTCTGTAGTTGTTCCCTTACATCCTTAATTGTTTCTTCAAATTTGTCCAATCTTTCAGAAATGTCCCTTCTCATTTGTTTCATTTCAGCTAACACTTCAGCCAGTAAATCACCAGAGTCACCTGTTGCTTTAGCTTGGGTGCTAGCCTTTGAGTTCGTGGAAGCTTTGTTTGAAGTCTCTGTCTTGCGTCCCGTTCCACTCATATTGATCACGCCCCTGGTATTACATATATGTAAAACAAAAAATGATAAAATATCACTCGAATTAGTTCGTTATTATAGGTTTAGGGGTCCATGGGGTTGGCAGCCTGATCACAGTACAGCCATCAGCCAGGGGGCGGAAACGGAACGTACAGATTATTTCTAAAAGTTATTTGTCTACTACTGGCTGATTTATCAAACGACTGCTTTCTCATTCGTCCTCCGCAAACTACAGGTGTTTCGGTAGAGAGCCATTGAATAAGCGATGCCAAGCAATTTCTGTAACACTTTTTGTGACATTCAGTAAATATCTCCTCATTTAATGTAAGTTCCTTCGGACAATAGGCCTACGTTCT